>NC_083102.1:1843523-2462076 GCF_949774975.1 Lagenorhynchus albirostris
ATTTAAGATTAAAAAAAAAGGATTTATTGGAAGGATATGGAAGTTCCCAAGTTTGACTGAAGGTTGAAAAGCAGACTTGGAAGGGACAGAGGCCCAGGGGCCCAGGGGTCTGAGCAGAGGAGCCCCAGAGCAGCCCCAGGCAGGGCCCGCCTCAGTGGTAACTGGGCTGGCTGGGCTGGGACGCGGCCCCTGTCTTACCCACACGCAGAACTCCCAGAAAGAGCGCTCAGCTGGCCGGCCAGCAGGGGTGGTCACACACCCAGCCTCTGCCTGGACTGGAGTGGGAAGGGGGCGTCTAGCCCTCCTGTCTACATCGTCCTCCAGGTGCCAGAGGAGGTGGGGTGCGTAGAGCAGGGCAGGAAGGTAGACAGGGAAACATGACGACTGTCCACTGTGTGAGATTTACAATTTCCTTACAACGTGCTGCACTTCGGAGATTAGTCCGCCCGAGCGTCTGGCGGCTCCCCTTTGCGAGAGGTAACAGTCTTGATTTATGAAATGGGCACAGATCACTCCCCTTTCAATGACCTCTCACGAAGATTGACACTTTGGTCGGATAGAGAGGACAATTACAGGTCTTGGTTTTAAAGTTCTGTCGGTGGATATAGATTTGTAGGAAAAAGCAAGTTAGGAAGTGGGGATGGTTTTTAAAAATAGGATCCTGTAATTGAGACTGCTTGGTAATGTCAGTGTCAGTTCTGGTAGTCTACCCTAAGGCAGTGTCGAATAGAATTATAAACAAAATGTGTTAATGATAAAAAGTGAAACGAACAACAGATGGACAAAAATAAGGATTCAGAGTTTGGTTGTTCAGACCCTAAATGGCTTAATGTTATGCTTAGTAAATTGATGCTAAGAGAAAAGTCTTGTTAAGATGACACTCTCTGCGGGGTTCTGCTTATCTAGCTGTTACAGCAAAAGGCCTCAGGACGCATCTGGTTCAGATAGCTGCCGGTGACGGTGACAGTGCCAGGGGGTGACGACACGGAACGTGGTGAAGGCGCCGAAGGGCTGGGTGGGAACGAGGAGCCTGCACAGGGGAAGGAGAGCAGCAGGTGTTAATGGAAGAGCACAAATAATAATAACCACGTTATTAGCGGGGCATTTACTGAGCACGTGCTGTGTGCCAGGCACTGCTCTAAACCTTTCCCGTGTATTATAACACATAAGTACTATTACTGTCCCCATTTCTTAGAGGGAGACTGAGGCAGGGACCGAGTAACTTCCTGAGGTTATACAACTAGGAGGTGTAAGAGCTGCAGTTTGTGGGCACCCAGGGCTTGCGACCTGAGCCGCTAGCCTGCCCCTCCACCAGACGTAGCACGTCCACTGTGGGTTCTAAGGGACCTCCTGCACGCGTGGTCTGGCGGGAGCGTCTCTCAGGGTAAGAGGATGCTCTTGGGTTGAGCCTGTCTGATTCTTTCTGGGTTACTGAGTTTCTCCTTGTCTGGTGTGGCTGCTGACCCCGCCGGCGTTTTTATTGGTGGGCTCGCCCTCGGGGACTCACGCCCGTTCTTCCCATTGCTCATGGTGGCTTTTGTGGGGCACGAGCTCTAATAATCATCAGACCCCTTTCAGCACTCAGGTGTTTGAAGACTTGAACTCGCTTTTCAGTTTCCTAAACCGGCTGTGTCAAGCATTTGCACTAGCTTTTCTTCCTCTAAATCATTTCATAAACAAAAATAATACCCTGGCATCTATTTCTTGGGAAAACAAATGTGATGGAAACAAAATTGTTGTTAATTCTGGGAAAACATCTGAGGTCCCACCTTAATGAAAGTTGCATGGAAGAGGCAGAGTGGGGAGATCTGAGGAACCTACTTCTGTGTTCTCAACGCTGTTCATCTACGTTCTCCTTGTCTTTGGAGACCACAACAGTCTTTTAATTTGATGCAGTAGGTCCTCCCTATTTTGTCTTGAAGACTGTGCTGGGAGCTGTAAGGGCTACACACTTAAGCACTGCCCTCCTCTTCAAGGACTTTATAATCTTCTTAGAAGTAGAAAATTCTCGTGCCTGAGATATTCACGTGTGTGAGAAGAGTAGTAGAGACAGTAAATGTCTGGACTTTGAGAGGATGGGAAAGCACCCTAATGGAGGGAGGTATTGATCTGGCCCTTGCAGGATGGGAACGGTTTGGAGAGTGAGCGAGCAGGCAGATGGACAGCACAGGAAAGGAGCCGCATGGGGGGAGGGGTGCCGAGGATACCTGGAAAAACCCCAAGTGAGGACACATCCTGCCTTATAGGAAAAGGGCTTTCCAGGCTCCGAAGATTGATAGGACGTATGACTCTAGCGTTAATGGGTTGAATGGGAGGCCAGCTGCTAAACAAGGGAAGCAGCATGTGCACGATAGTCTGCCGCTGTGATTCACAGATGAGACACACCAGAGAGGCGGCAGCAGGCGTGGGAGGAGAGGAAGCAGCAAACAGAAGAGACACAGCACAGGGTCACCGGCCACAGAGGTGAAGGTGAGGCACTTTCACTCAGAAACGGTGGTTGTTTGCTTTCGGTGTGTATAGAACTGTCTTCGTGATGCTGAGATGTGAAAAAGTGAGTAAGATGGACCTCATGTGTCTTTGCAGCCGCATCTTTGGGGTGAGGTAAATACACAGGAAGTGTGAGTTTCCGGCTGTGGGTGACCAGCTGGTAGAGGTGGCGAAGACGGTTGATGCAGATGGCTTGGGAGGGAGGATGCTGTCGAGTGCTGGCCGTTCTAAGCTCCGTGTGATCGGGGCTAGGAAATGGATGGAGATGTAAGGCTGAAGGGTGGGTGCTGTGAAACTGTGAGTGGGTCAGTTCTTTGATCAAAAATTCATAGGAAGCCAAGCTGAAAGGCTGAACACTGCGCAGGTTCCAGCTCTGGGCTGGAGCAGAAAGTGGGCCAGAAGCAGAGGGAAGGAAGTTTGGAGAGGCTGGAGGTGTCTCAGGAATGAACGTGGCCATCAGGGTCATGCTGGTCAAGGGGAAGGGGGCTGAGAAAAGACCTTGAACTTTGACAGCTAGGAGGTCAATCATAACCAGCTTATGGGAGCTTTCGGAGGGGAAGCAGATGACAAAATGAACATTTGTTTACCAGCTACCATGTTAGCTGAAGGTTTATAAATTTTATTGATATTTTCAAAGAATCATTTCTTGGTTTCATTGATTTTTATCCATCACTTGACTGTTTTCCATTACATTGATTTCTGCACAATCTTAGTATCTCTTTCTTTCGTAAGAAACCCAAAGTAATTTGCGTTTTATTTGTTCTTATTTTTCTAGCTTCTTAAAGTGGAATTTCATGTCACTAATTATAGACTTTATTACAGACTTTCTTATTTTCTAATATAAACTTCTAGTGATGAATTTCCCTGTAAGCACTACATTAGCTACATCTCACAAATTTTGATCTGTTGTGTTTTCGTTTTCATTCTGTTTAAGCTACATTTTTCCTTATGATTTCTTCTTTGACCTGTTGGTTATTTATAAGTATCTTGTATACTTTCTACATGTTTGGGGATTTACCAGAATATTTTTCTATTATCAATTTAAGATATAATTCCACTGTGGTCAGAGAACAAATTCTTTATGATTTTGGTCTTTTAAAATTTGTTGAGACCTGCTTTATGGCTCAGCATATGGTCTGTCCTGGTGAATGTTCTGTGAGTGTTTGAAACAAATGTGTATTTTGCTGTTGCTGGGTGGGAGTGTTTTATAGTTGTCAGTTGTTTGATAGTGTTGTTTAAATCTTCTATATCCTTACTGTTTTTCTGCTACTTGATCTATGAATTATAGAGAAAAAACTAATAAAATCTTTAGTTGTGACCTATCTCTTCTTTCATTCCTGTTAGTTTTTGTTTCGTGTGTTTTGGAGCTCTATTGCTAGGTGCATATATACCTAAATTACTATGTATTTCTTTTGTATTGAGCATCTCATCATTATGAAATGTGCTTCTTTGTCTTGAGTAATATTCTTTTTTAAAAAAAGTTTTTTAATTAATTTTTTTTTTTGTCTGCTTTGGGTCTTTGTTGTGGCATGCGGGATCTTTGTTGTGGTGTGTGGGCTTCTCTCTAGTTGTGGCACATGGGCTCCAGAGTGCGTGGGCTTTGTAGTTTGTGGCACACGGGCTCTCTAGCTGAGGCGTGCGGGCTCAGTAGTTGTGGCGCACGGGCTTAGTTGCCCCGTGGCATGTGGGATCTTACTTCCCCAGTCAGGGATCGAACCCTCGTCCCCTGCATCACAAGGCGGATTCTTTACCACTGGACCACGAGGGAAGTCCCTTGAGTAATGTTCTTTAGTTTTAAAACTATTTGGTATGAACACAGTCGCTCCAGCTCTCTCACGTGTAAAGTTTGCATATTTTTTTCACTTTTACCGTCTTTGTATCTCTGAATCTAAAGTGTGTCTCACGTAGACAGTGTATCATTAGATTTTGCTTTTAAATCCAATCTGGACATAGCTGCCTTTTTATTGGAGTGATCAGTAAATTTATATTTAATGTAATTATTGATATGGTTGGATCATGTCCGCCATTTTGTTCTCCTGTTCTTCCTTCTTTTGTGTTAAATATTTAAATAGAGCACTTTAATATACTTATTGATTTCTTACCTATATTTCTTTGTGTGCTTTTCCTTCTTTTTTATTATTTTGTGGTTGCTCTAGGGGTTACATGGTTATCTTAAACTTATTACAGTCTACTTCAAATTAACAATGACTTTCTTCTGGTAAAGTATAGGTACTTTGCATTGGTATAACATATAGAATTAAATATATATATACACGTATATACACATACATATAAACCTACCCACACATTCTATATGTTAAAGTCTATCAACACATATTATAATTTTTGCTTTAAACACTCTTCAAAAATAATGAATGAAAGAAAAAATGTTTTTGTATATTTATACACATATTTGCCATTTCTGATGTGCATCATTCTTTCCTGTGGATCTGAGTTACCGTCTGGTGTCATTTTCTTTCATCCCAGAGGACTTCCTTTATCACTGCTTGTAGTGCTGTTTTTTTTCTTTTTGTTTGTTTTGCTTTGTTTTGTTTTTTGGCCGTGCTGTGCGGCATGCAGGATATTAGTTCCCCAACCATCCAGGGATCGAACCTGCGCCCCCTACATTGGGAGCATGGAATCTTAACCACTGGACCACCAGGGAAGTCCCTGTAGTGCAGTTTCGATAACAACAAATTCTTTTGGTTTTGTATACCTGGAAACATCTTTATTTCAACACCATTTGTGAAAGATAGTTTAACTGGGTATAGAACTCTCAGTTGAGAGTTTTATTCTATTTGTACTTTGAATATCATTCCAGTATCTTCTGGCCTCCATCGTTTGTGATGAGAAATTGGCTTTAAATTGTATCTTTACTCTTCTGTGTGTGGTGTACCATTTTTCTTTTGTTGCTCTCAAGATTTTCCTTTTATCTTTGGCTTTCAGCAGTTTGACTATTGTGTGTCTAGGTTTTCTTGTTGTTTATTCTACTTGGGTTTGATGAACTTCTTGGATCTCTAAGTTAATGTTTTCACCAAATTTGGGAAGTTTTTGTACAATATTTTAAGTAAATTTTCTTCCTTTTCTCTCTCTACTTCTGGAACTCCAAATGCATGTATGTTGGTACACATAGTATTGTTCCACAGGCTGTGAGGTGTTATTCATTTGTCTTCCGTCTTTTTTCTATCTGTTCTTTGGATTGAATAATTCCTACTGATCTGTCTTCAAGTTTACTGAATATTTTCTTCTGCCACCTCATATCTGCTATTGAGTCTCTCTGGTGAAACTTTACTTTTAGTTATTGTAATTTTCAGCTCAAGCATTTCTGTTTGGCTCTATTTTATAGTTTCCAACTTTTTTTCCCATTCCTTCTCTATTCACTCATGCTTAGCACGTTTTCCTTCAGTTTTTTGAACCTGTTTTCCTTTGATTCTTTGAACATATTTATAGCTTCTTAAAAGATCTTAGTTAAATTACACTTCTGGTCCCCTGGGAGTCTACTTTCTGTTGATTGCTCTTTTTCTACCTTGAGTATGGGTTATGTTTTTTTATTTTTTGCATATATTGTAATTTGTATTTGAAAACCGGAAGTTTAGATAGTATCTTGGCGTGACAGTGGTTCTGGTTTGTTCTCTGAGGGTGCAGGCAAGTAGCCTGCCTGGGCTCACACTGCAGAATGTCTCCCTTGCAATGTACAGCCGCGAATATCTCTAGTCAGCTTTTTGTTTTGTTTTGTTTTTTATACTTTTTTAAAAAAAATTATTTATTTTATTTATTTATTTTTGGGTGCATTGGGTCTTCGTTGCTGCATGTGGGCTTTCTCTAGTTGCAGCAAGCGGGGGCCACTCTTTGTTGTGGTGTGCGGGCCTCTCATTGGGGTGGCCTTTCTTGTTGCAGAGCACGGGCTCTAGGCACGCGGGCTTCGGTAGTTGTAGCCCGCGGGCTTCAGCAGTTGTAGCCCGCAGGCTCAGTAATTGTGGCTCGCAGGCTCTAGAGTGCAGGCTCAGTAGTTGTGGCGCATGGGCTTAGTTGCTCCATGGCAGGTGGGATCTTCCTGGACCAGGGCTTGAACCTGTCTCCCCCATATTGGCAGGTGGATTCTTAACCACGGCGCCACCAGGGAAGTCTTGTTTTGTTTTTGTTTTTCTGGCCTGGCTCCCTAGAGGTCTCCCTGTGCCTGCATGGTTTAGCAATCAGTGACCATCTGAGTGGAGGCTGTGCTCTGCCGTTCAGGACACTGGGGATTCGTGTCTCTGCCACCTGGACTGCATATGGATTGCAGAATGCATGCAAAGGCACAGCAGCTCACAGAGGTCCCACGTGTGTGATTTTTACAGGTGCCCCTGGGACCTCCCACCTGCATGTTTATTTTATTTTATCTTAATTTAATTTAATTCAATTCAATTCAATTCTATTCTATTTTTGTTTTTTTCCTCAGGCTCTGTGGAAGGAGCACAGACTCTATTTTCTTCAATATATTTTTTTAATTGAAGTACAGTTGATTTACAGTGTTGTGTTAATTTTTGCTGTATAGCAAAGTGATTCAGTTATACATATATATACATCTTCCTTCATATTCTTTGCCGTTATGGTTATTGAATACTGAATGTAGGATACAGGGTGTTGAATATAGCTCCCTGTGCTCTACAGTAGGACCTTGTTGTTTATCCATCCTCTTTCTACTAGTTTACATCTGCTGACCCCAACCTCCCACGCCGTCCCTCCCCGCCTCCCCCTGCATCTGTAGTTTAACAGTCAGCTTGTGTGAGTGTATCTCAGCTGTCTCCTGGCTTGTTTGCTTCCACAGTACCCCACCCCTGCCCCGCCCCTTGCTTTTCTAGCTGCTTTGCCACACACCTGCACCAAGTCCACCCCTTCTGACCATGAAGCTGCAGGTCTTCCCCACCTGATCTGGGGAGGAGGAGGGGTGGGAATGCCCCAGGGCAGGAAGGCCACAGACTCACCATCCTCACCTGCTGCAGGTAGGTTTCTCCAAGTAAACAGCCCCCAGGTAGTCACTCACCCTGGGTTGTTTTCAGCGTCCTGGTGCTAGAAGGGGACAGTGGGATCTGGAAGAGAGTTCAGAGCAGGAGAGAACAGGTGGGAGGGATGTAGTTGGTAGTTGAGCTCACGGGACAGCTGAGACTCACAGAAACTCCCAACTGAGTTGTTACAAATTAAAAAGGTGACGCTGGGGGACTTCCCTGGTGTCGCGGTGGTTAAGAATCTGCCTGCCAGTGCAGGTGACACGGGTAAGAGTCCTGGTCCGGGAAGATCCCACATGCCGTGGAGCAACTAAGCCTGTGCACCACAACTACTGAGCCTGTGCTGTAGAGCCCGCGAGCCACAGCTACTGAGCCCATGTGCCATAACTGCTGAAGTCCGTGCGCCTAGAGCCCGTGCTCTGCAACAAGAGAAGCCACCGCAATGAGAAGCCCGCGCACGGCAATGAAGAGTAGCCCCCGCTCGCCGCAACTAGAGAAAAGCCCACACAGCAGTGAAGACCCAACGCGGCAATCAATCAATCAATCAATTAATAAAAAATAAAGATAAAAAGGTGGCTCCAGGAGAGCAATAACAGTAGCTGTTGGGGCAGAGGGGCAGCTTGCGTATTGTTGAGGATGGCGAGCTGTGTGCGCAGTGTTGCAGGCAGAGAGGAGGGTTCCTGCGGAGGGTTCCTGCATATGGGAAGACAGTCCTGAGTCATGTCCGGGTTTCCTGAATATTATTCCATCTGCGGCTCAGCAGCTTTTGTTCTGGGTGGATCCTGGCCACAGAGGAGATCCTCCAAGCGCTGCCTGGGCTCACACCTTGCTGCCCTGGTGCAGGGAACTGGCGTGCTGCGGTGTGTAGGGATGAGCACGTTGGCGCTCCCCCCTCTGTGAAAGCTGGTTTTTTTTTTTTAATGTTTTTGATTAAGTTTTTTTTTTTTTTTTTCTGGCTGCACCATGTGGTATGCGGGAGCTTAGTTCCCTGACCAGGGATCGAACCCGAGCCCCCTGCAGTGGAAGCGTGGAGTCTTAACCACTGGACCGCCAGGGAAGTCCCAAGCTCACTTTTCTCTTGAAAGGAGGAGGGGAGACTGGGTATTAGTTTTTTTTCCTAAGTCTCTGGATGTAGCTGTGTAGACAGTGGACAAGGAAGAATGTGATTGGCCCAACTGGACCTGTTGAGCTGGAGTAGGAAACCACATGGCATGGTACAGCAGTAGAAAAGTGAACTATTACGAGGGTGTCGATGGTGATGACACACACACTTGCGTGCAGGTGGGTGAGTTTGTGAGCCGGTGGGCAGTGAAGGAGGTGGCCACCAGCCACGTGACCTTGGGTCAGTCATTCTCATCTCAGCCCAGCAGTTTCCTCATCGCCCCAAAGAGACCAGACTTGAAATACCTAAAGACCTGTGTCGATACGTACTTAGTAATGATTCTAGCGGTCTGGTTGGGAATATTTATTTGAACATACTTCTAGATTCTTGTACTAATAGCCTCTTTGATGTATGTGCAAAGGAAAGGCTGCCTCAGCCTTAGATATTTTTGTTACATTTGTGATCAAAGCTTGAGATTTAAGCGAAGCCTTTTGGCAGTGTTCAAGATGCCGCCTTCTTAGGCTCCCTTCCTGCCTCTAATGATGGGCATTATACTACTGTTGTGGTTCAGTCCCAGCCAAGCTTATCTGGAGGTGGCCGCAGTCACCAGGTGGGAGGACTTGAAAGGCTCACCTGCTCAAAGTTACCTTCCACTTGTCTGTGCTCTGGTGCCTGGAATTCCACCCTGAAGAGCTGCTTCCATAGGGTTAAGGGGTTATATTTTCAGGATTCGTTTTTAAAAACTTGAATGCTTCCTGGAAGTGATGACGAATTGCACCCCTGGCACTGTAACGGGGATTCTTTCCTTTCACACCTTTTTGCCCCCTGGGGTGAGGACAGGGGCAGGTGCAGGAGGACGTCTGTCTGTCAGAGCAACTGCCAAGGTCTTACAGCTGGTGCAGCTGCGTCCCGGGACCCTTCCCTGGACTCGCCCCAGATACACTTGCCGGCTCAGTCTTCTTTTTATAGTCAGTGATCTTTCAGCTACAGACACCAGAAGCCCATTCAAGCTAGCTTTTGTTAAAATGGGAAGGGTGCTTATTTTCAGGAACTGGAGAAGCCAGAGATGGGACATGAAGAACAGTGGGGTCTCGGGTCAGCTGGGAGTGGAGACCAAATGAGCAATCCGGGGTTAAGCCACTGCTGCTGTTGTCGCGTCTTGGTTGCATCCCTGTCATTTCATGTACTGGCTTCCCCGGCTTAAACATGGGTCAGGTGTGGCCGGCCACCTCCAGTCCGGAAGCTCTCCCGGTGCCCTTCACTCCCTGCCTGATTCCTTCTTTATCTCTTGGCTCAAATTTCTGAGAAATCTCCTGACTGACTCAGCTCGGCTTGGTTTGGGAAGCGCGTCTGCACCAGGTGATGCTTTCAGTAGCTGTGCCAGGGAGGATGGGGTCCCGGGATCCGTTGCCCTCCCGCCCCTCCCCCCAGACTAGGAGGGGATTCCCAGAGATGCAGGAGGGGGGCGCAGGCAGTAGTGGGTGTCTCTAATGCCCGTTGAGACTGTTCTGATCATGGCATTCATTTGCACAAAAACTTCAAAAAAAGTCCCCATTTCTTCCAAGACTCTCCACGATCTGGCCCTCTGTCTGTCTAAGCTCATTTTCCCAGTTTCCTCTTTCACACAGCACTGTGTCCGCCACCCTGGCCCCTCTGCTGCTCCCATCACGCCCAGCCCGTTCCTGCACAGGACATTTGCACCTGCCGTTTCCCACGCTTGGCTCTCTTCCCTCTGTTACCTGTGTGCGTCCTGTCCCCAGATAGGATGTGATGGGAAGGGCACATCACCTCTGGGGCAGTCTTCTCAAAACGCATGAGCCCAGCCTGATCCACGAGGGTGAGATCAGACAACTCCCGCTGAGGCCACGAGGATCCAGGAGCCGTGCTGAGGGTGCAGTGCGGGTGCCGCGTGGGGTCCTGGGACAGAGGAGGACACTGCTGGGAAAACCAAGGACACCTGAACCAGAGTCCGGAGTCTACTGGCGAGAGCAACGCTGGATTCTTAGCTGTGGCAGATGCCCCCCTGCTAACGGAGAGGAAGCCGGGCAGAGGGTCCCTGTGTTAGCTGTGCAACTTATCTCTAAATCTAAAACTAATCTAAAGTTCTGTTTTAGAAAAGTACAAGTTTCCACTTCCTTGGCATTCCTTTTGCCTCCCCCCTCCTATCTGTTTTTCTACAGCATTTATCCTAATCTGAGTCTGATCTGTTTCACTAGTTTCATCACTGTCTCACCCTGTTAGAATGTGAGCTCCTGAGGAAGGGGCTTTGCCAGTGCTGGGTCCCCAGGATAGGAGCAGTGCCTGGTGTGTAATCAGTGCTCAGGAAATACAGGTTGAATGCACGAGTCAAGTCTGCGTTTCTTCGTCTGGTGTCGGGGCTCTCAGCTCGCTCACCCACCCGCGTTTCCAGGCGTGTTTGCCGCTGCCGCGTGCTGGACTGTTGTCCCCAGATGCTCGTCCTGTCCACCTTGTCCGGCAACTTGCTGCTTCTGCCAGCAGAGCCCTCTTTCCTCACGTCAGCTCATCCAATTGTCTCGTCCATTTCTGGATCAGATGTCACCTCCAGGGAAGCTGCCCATAGCCCCCGGACACAGAAGGGTTCCTGTCCTCTTGGGCTCGCAGCACCTCACCTGGGTGCCCTGGCGCTCACCCCATCCCCCCGCCTGGTGCGCCTCCTGCTGCCCAACTTCCTCCGCTGGGCGAGCCGAGGGCAGCGATGCTCTCACTCACTCTGTGTCCCCGTGGCCTGGACACGTGGTGAGCAGCCAGTGGGCATCTGCTGAGTGGAGAGAGCCGGGGGCTGACTGACTAAAGATGGAAGGACTGGGAGAGTCCATGACAGAGGCACCTGTGCTGGTCAGTTACCACGGGGCTTCTGGGGAGAGACGGCCAAGGGCAGGTTGGCAAGTGGTCTGTGTGTTGAACGTTAAACATTCGTAAATAGTGGATACTCACTGAAAACCTAGGAATCTGGATAAGCATTTAAAAAAGAGAAGGTAATACAGGTTACCGCATGCCTTGAAGAGGCCAGAGAGCAGGGTGCTAAAGAAGGTGCAAGGTGAGGGAGGGTCGGGGCGAGAAGCACCCGGGGCACCTGGCTTTCTTTCCGAGGCTGTGCCACACGTGTGGAAACGTGGCAGCAGAAGGTGCACAGTGAGGCCGGGGCCACAGGCTGCCTGCAGCGCCGGGGCCACGTCCGTGTCCACGGGTGATGGCCACACACAGTCTCTGCAGAGCACACGGGCCACGCCAGCTCTGAGCGTCACACGACTGTCCCAGGCGCGGGTCCTGCCTGCAAGGGGAGCACCTGAGTGGAGTGGGGAGCAGCCTGCTGCCCAGCCATGTGGAGACCCCTGTTCCTCCCCAGATCCAGGCCAGTGAGGGTGGGAGACAAGGAGAGGCATGGAGGGGCCGGTCCAGGTGGCCTTGTCGTGAGAGTGTGAACGTGGAGGCGGCTTCGCATTTTGGTGGCAGGAGGCTCTGCTTTGCGGGCGCAGCTGCCGGGACAGAGGTGGAGGGAAAGCCCGCCCGTGTGCCCAGCGCCCCGCAGGCCCCTGGAGCCCCTCAAATCTGCGCCTGTAGCGGAATCGAGAGGAACAAGAACTGTTGGAGGGACACAGAATTGCTGAAGAAATGCAAGCTTTGGACCAGGGGCCAGGCTGCTGCAGACTGAGCCCACCGCCTGGCCCTGGAACGGGGGCCCGTGAGCCCCACCGGCACAGCACAGATTCGGGGCGTGGAGATGCTCCTGGCGTTGTTTGAATGAAGGGCCAGCGGCAGGGACAGAGAGGGGACCTGGCGATGTGACCTCCACTCCGAGTGCTGGCCACACGGCCTGCAGTGGTCATAGGTGTTTGTCCCAGTCCCTTTGCCCTCCATGACCCCGGGAGCCCCCGCGGTAACCAGGGAGGGAAACACAGAGGATGTGGCTGGTCAGATTCCAGGTTGGCTAGAATTAGGGCTGCCGGGTAAAATCCACGATGCCCGCTTATATTTGAGTTTCAGATTCAGCTGATAACACCTTCAGTGTAGGTACATTGATGAAATATTGGGAACACACTTACAGCAAAAAGCGGCGCCATTGGGGGCTTGTATTAACCCCAGGGAGAAGGTGGCTCTCGAGAACTCGGAATGTGGTCGGATCCCACATGCACTAGTTGTCTCACACGGATGGATTCCTTTTCCCTGGTTAAAGATGCGAACCCTCACCTTCAGCTAGTCTTCCCGCCAGCGCTAGCTGCTGGGCACTGGTTAAGGGAGCTGGGAGCACGGCTGACCCACTAGGGCAGTGCCTCTCTCTGTGGGGGGATTGGCCGGGTTAGGGTGACCCAGGTGGTGGCAGAAGACAAAAAATGCCAGGGACAGGGTGTCTGGACCTCGGTTCCCATTGTTTCTGGTCATCTCGTCAGTTCCAGCCACGGTGCCCCACGAAGTTCCGGCTTCTGACCTGGAGCCTTTTGAGAATTGTTGAGCAGAGAGAGGACCAGTGATTCAGGCCCTCCTCATGACCCCTGCATCTTCCATGCTGGAAGGAAGCCTGCGATGGCACTGAGCCCCCTTCTCTGCAGGCGGGCAGTTGAGGCCGAGGAGGTCAAATGAAGACCTTGGTTAAGAAGCTCCCCCTCCTTCTCTGCCCCTTCCCATCTCCTTGCTTCTAGCGACGGGTCAGTGCTTGAAGGCTTGGAGCTCTGTGAGCACAGCCAGAGTCTAGCTTCCTTGGGGGCTGGGAGCTCCATTCATAAACATACCTGTAGCAAAAAACTGTTGCTTCAGAAAGGTATAAGGCAGTGTGGGCAACAGGAGAAACTCGGGGGCGCCTGCAGCTGCAGCTGACGTTTGAAAAAAGGGTGTGGCTTTTGTTATAACACGAAGTGTTGATATCGCCTTGGGCAATAGAGGGCCAAAGAAATTAGCTCCTTGGAAGTTACTAAGTTAGACAAAGGTAAACAAATTAATTGGGCCCTGACCTTCCCACTTCCCCACTCCTGAGGAGCTGACAACTACGTGGGGAGCCTGTAAGATTCATAAGTCTCCTAAGATCTCAGGGTAGGCAAGGCCTCAGAGGAAGAGGCACGTGGTCTGACCTCGAGTCTGCCTTTGCTCGGGCGTTTCTTTTGATGGGAATCTGGAATCCGTCCTTCACTTTCCAGAGCAGCCCTGTTGGTTCCCAGGCTGTAGTAGGAGATCAGCTGAATTCCGTTCAGGGGCAGCTCACTCATTGCTGGCAAGTCAGGTGAGGAAACATCATTACCTGATCCATTCTTCATTCACACGTAGTCTGAGCTGACAGATTCTGCAAATTCCTGTTGTTGGCAGTAAAGCATCCCTTTCGTATCTGCAGGAACCCAAACTGGCGCGTCTCTGGTGTGCTCCCTAAGATTTCACCCAGAAAAGCCATTTGGTAGGACTTTGCTTCATCGCGTCTTTTTCCTCTTTTAACACCATAGTTGAAAACGTAGGGGCGACGTGCGTGAGGCTTTTTGCTGGGAAGGAGAACCCGTGGTTGATGGGATGGCACAGACTAAGAAGGGCTGTGTTCTTTATTTATTTTTTAAATTCAAGGCATTTTCTGTATTTTTAAAGTTGAAGAATAGTTGATATACTATGTTGTGTTAATTTTTGCTGTACAGCAAAGTGATATATATATATATATAGTTTTTTATATCCTTTTCCATTATGGTTTATCCCACGACATTGAATTTAGCTGCCCACGCTCTACAGTAGCATCTTGTTCTTTGTTCATTCTCTATGTAATAGTTCGCGTCTGCTGACCCCAGACTCCCAGTCCATCACCCCCACCCACGCCGCCCGCCGGGGCTGTGCTATCTTGGATGTGTTGCCTGTTTGAAAAATAAAAGCATATTTTCTCCAGCCTGCCGCTGTTTGCGTATGCATTTCCTTGACAAAATAACAGGATTATTGGAAACACCATCTCTTTGCATTGTTTGCTTGCTTCGCTCAGAAAGGTGGGGAGTCCGTGGGATCTGGACCACAGATCCAGATCCAGCCGGAAGACACAGTTCTGTTTACTGGACACATTTGCTTTGACTTGGGAAGGGTCACTCTTCCTCAGGAGCCTTGCAGTTGGGCACCTAGCATGGGGCATAAACCCGGGGTCAGAAATAACAGAAATAGAAAAGATGGCTGATGGGCTCCAGGGGAGATACAGAAAAGGTCAACATTTATAGAAGTTTTGACTCTGACATGGGGAGTGTGGGCCTTGGGGACCAGCTTGAGGCCAAGATTTATCCAATAGCCACGACTCTCTGCTCTCTTCATTAACTGTGAGATGAAAACTAAATTCTCACCTTGGAGCAGATGCTTTCTAGAGGCCGGGAAGCAGCCGTCCTCTCTGGTGGCCTCGTGCATTGACATCACCCTTAACCTCCAGGTGTCAGAAAGCTAGCTCACATCAATTCTTTTTTATCGATTGATAGAAATGAAAGCAGTCAGAATGCACCTGGAGTTTTAGAAGCTTCCAAACTGTTCTGACACAAGGAGGGAATACATTCTTTCCATCTTCCTCCCAAATGATCTTCAGGAAAAATTGACAGTTTTTTGAGCTTCCTGTCATATGAGGAGTCAACCTTATTAACTTCTTACTTATTCATTTTGGTACAGTTGGGGTTTCTTTTTGAAATCAGAGTTAATCTGAGAGTTTAATTGGGATGTTTTACGGGCAACACACAAGATGTGAAGCCGGCATTACCGAGTGTCAGTTTCCTTTTCACAGTTGACCCTTTGGAGCCAGTGAGCACGTTGGTAAAGTGTGCACTGACCACTCTACACGGTGGGATGGGCAGGCAGAGGGCGCTGCTTGCTCTGAGCTCTTCCATCTCTGAAGAGGCGGCAGGACGTTCTGGCGGAGGGGAGCCGGTGGGCCCCCCAGGGCCTGCCATTCACAGCAGAAGACGGTTCATCCATGGAGGGGGACGCCGGGCACTTTCAAACAGTGCAGCTTTTCTAACGGTAGTTGAAAATGATAATACAGTGCTGTAACGTAGTGCTGTAGCATCTTTTTATTAAAATCACTGTGCTCTTTCGGAATGAAGGAAGCTTCATCAGGGAAATATTAATGGGAAATGGGTTAGGTCTGGAAATTTTGGGTAAACACTCTCTACTTTTGAAACGACCTTAGGAATCATCATGATTGGAATGTTGGTGGAGAAGAAAGTCAAGCAGACACCTTTCTGTTTGTTCAGCAGAGTCTTTGGATTTGATATGTGTGTATATGGAAATGATCACCCCAGTAAGTCAACATTGATCACCTCTCAGTTATGGGGTTTTCTTGGGATGACAACTTCTCAGGTTTACCCTGTTAGCAAGTTTCAAATAGACAATCCAGTGTTGCTGTGGTGTCCAAAGACCTTATGTTTAGATGTAGTGAAATCCCATGCAAACCTGTGTTGTTTGGGACAGCGTTTCCAGAAGATTGGCAAGCAGTTAAAAATATATGGAAAGGGTCACAGACTAGAGAACAAACGTACGGGCACCAGTGGGGAAGGGTCGGGGGGAGGGATAGTTAGGGAGTGTGGGATTGACAGGTACACACTGCTCTATTTAAAAGGATAACCAACAAGGACCTACTGTACAGCACAGGGAACTCTGCTCAGTATCACGTAACAACCTAAATGGGAGAAGAATTTGAAAAAGCATAGATACATGTATATGTATAACTGAATCACTTTGCTGTACACCTGAAACTGACATGACATTGTTAATCACCTATACTCCACTATAAAATAAAAATTTACAAAACACACGTAAAGAATTATGAGTAAGGCGCAGACGCTGTGTGTGTGTGTGTGTGTGTGTGTGTGTGTGTGTGTGTGTGTGTGTGTGTGTGTGTGTGTGTGTGTGTGTGTGTGTGTGTGTGTGTGTGTGTGTGCATGTGCGCGCGCGCGCGTGTGTTTCCCGGCGGGCATGCCCTGCACTTTCCAGGCAGGATATCGCGCCCGTGCGTGATCTGGGGCGAGAGAGCCGGCAGACGTACCAGCAAGCGTCCACCTGCTCTGTCCGGGATGTCTTTCTCAAGTGAGTTCAGCTTACCTCTTCTCCTCGTCGTTTCCCTTTGCTTAATTGCAGGTGATGATTCAAAAAAGCCTTCACCTGTTTTTCACCCGGCTTTCATCTTTCACAGACAAAGCAGGCTGGGGCTTGGGCCTTGATCTGTGGCGTGCTTAGGGCCTGGGTATTAAAGGGGCTGCATCACCCTCAGGCTTTTAAGGTTTTTTTTCCTGGGTTAAATTGATGAGCATGTATAATAAATTGAAGCTTTGTTGTTTGGCAGATTTTTAAAAATTTGTTATTCTTTTATCAGTTCAGAGACTGGGGAGGGGGTGTAGCATCTTGCCTCCCACTTCTCAGATCTGCCTTGAGATTTGTAATTGACTCAGATGGGCTTTGATATTACAAATATTTTTGTATGTTTCTGCTCTCAAATAATAACCCTAAATCCAAGTATCGGAGTGTCTGGGTAAGTGACGTTTAAAGTCATAGCAGAGTCTGTGCTGGGTCTAGCGGACCTTTTCTGCGTCTCTCTGCAGAGCTGTCAGACCCCAAAGTGAGCGGTCAGACCTACCTGTGCTGACCTTCTCATGTGACCCTCTGGGCACATGGGATACACCCGATAAATTCTCTGCTGGATATTGGGAGTTCACTTATCCCAGTCTGCACTTTCCTTCTGTTTGTTAGTTTCTTTGGAGTTTCATTTTGTTCGAAGAAGGAGGGGAAGAATTCCGTGAATATCTATATCCTTAGGCCCGCCTGCCTTTGAGAAGCGCTGCAGATCAGAAGGGCAGAACATACATGACACCCAAACTGTTAGGTCTGCGAACCGTCAGTTTCAGACAAGCTTGTCTGGGATTGTAAACATACTGTGTAAGCACAGGTTGTGTAGCTCCTGGGCTCTCTGTGAAAATGGGGTCATTTAAAGGGTGCTGTTAAATATCACTGCCACGGCATGGCCAAGCACAAGGTAACGTGTGAGTGTGTGTGTGTGTGTGTGTGTGTGTGTTGATATATTCATTGCGGGGTGGGAGGAGGGAGCAGACAGCAGACACTTTCTTCTTCCTTTTATTCCGACGGGGTGCCGTGCTCGGCAGTGGGTGGGGAGGTCACAGAACACACGCGGGGGTGGTGTTGGCGTGGTGTTCAGTCTCGCTGTTTTCCTGGGGTTCAGGTGATTGAACTCTGCCTGTACTTGCTGAAGCGCTCAGCTCCTGCCTCATTCTTTGTAAACACAGCCGAGCTCCCTCGCCCCCGCCCTGTGGCTCACTTCTAGTTTCATTCACTACTACAGTTCAGCCTAATCGTACCTCTTGGAAAGAATATGAGAAAGTTATGCTGTGTTACTCCATCAGATTTAATAAGTTTGGATGCTTTCCAAGTACTAGGCATTAATCACACTTAAACCCAGGCCTCAATAGTTCATCCACCCGGAGTATTCATGTCAGAGACATAAAACAATCTGCTTTAATGCCCACAGTTTTCTTTAAAATTGAGCACTTGCCTTGTGTTAATGAAACTTGCTTTGTATTGAGGGGCTGGGACGAGGACGGGGGTGGGGATTTTTATGTCGTGTAAAGCATTTCATGGCAAATTTTCCTTCCCTGTCTCAAAGCTTTGCAGGAATGATTATGTGTATATATATATACACACACACGTGTAAACGAAGCTTAGCCGTGTCCAGAGTGTGGTTTCCATCAAAGAGATGGAGAGCAGCGTGGTCCTTACCATTACGCAGCCCTCCCTGATCTCAGGGTTTCCGTTCCGGGATTACGATGGAACTGGACACAGATATTTGCTTGCTAGCAGGTGGGTGTGATGCTCGTTGACCGGACCGCTTGCCGTGAGAGTAGGGGGACTGCAGGGAGACAAACGAAAGTAAGAGAACTTCCTTCATCACCACCGTGTATTTGGTCTGTTTCTGCGGTTGCTTTGGCTGGAGTCCGTGTAGTCTACTGACTCTCCTCCACCCTGATGACGAGGACGCTTTCTAATGGCTGGAGTCCGTGTAGTCTACTGTGTCTCCTCCACCCTGATGACGAGGACGCTTTCTAAACCATCTTTCCTCGCTTGTTTTGGCGTGGAAGTCTTCGTGCTGTAGCAGAGTTATTTTAGTATTGAATCAGCGACAGAAGTTTTCATTTGTTGGTATTTCGCTGATGATTCTGCCATGTCCTTAGGAGAGATTGGCCCCAGTGGACCAAGTACACCTAGGAGCCTAAAGTCCGCCGGGGGGCGGCCCTTATTGGTATTGGGTGGGCTCCTCAGTTGCGTTTGATTCTCAGTCTATAGAGGGTGGTCACTGTGGAGTGTCTGCAGGCTTTGAAGCAGAAACACCTGTCAGCCAACACGTGTATCTAGACCGTGTGCTCGGTGCTTGATTACTTCAGGAAATGCAGGAGGAATCACCCCTGTGCAGGCTCTGCTCCCGATGGTTTAAAGTCTCCGTATGGAGAGAAGGCCCGTGTGTTCCCCATCACACAACACGGAGGGGGCAGCTAATGCCAGAGTCGTGTGATGCAGACAATGGTTTCAGAGATGTTCTGAGAAGGGGCCGACCCGCTCACCAGGCGATGCTGGCTGCCAGCGGGTGAGGGAAGGAAGCTGGGCCTCAGCCCTGTCTGACGCAACAGGCCCCATTCCTTCTACTTGGTTCAGGATTGCCTGACCCCTGCACACATCTCACGATGGTCCTCAACTGGAGGATATTTTGGAAGCCTGTGTGTGCATATGGTATTTCATTGGGTGAAAACTACACATGCAAGATGTTTCAGCTTCAATCTGACAACAGAATAAACTTTCTGGACTAAAGCAAAACAGAACAAGCAAGCAAACACCCACACAACAAATTAAAAAATCCTAGTGTAATAGGAGACAGTTTATAATTGCATAGCAAGTAATTACCTTGAGACAGATGAGATAGCTGGGGAGTTGCTCTTGTCTGTCTTTGTCATAGTCTGTGCTGACAAGGAGTCTGTATTTAGAAAATGGGGCTCCCATCTCAATGGAACTTGTTGGTTTCAAATTGTGTGAACATCCGAAATTAACACCAGCCTTGGTTTTAATGTTCAGAGTTTAGAATATGTTTAATTGGGGTTGACTTTATCTGCTGCTCATGTATAAATACATCCCTACGTGTTTGTATGTTTACAAATTCAGCATTTATTTGGGGTATCTACGCAGTCAGCATTGCAACGCTGATGTTGGCAGGTAGCACTTGTTTCTTAGGAAGTTTATAATTTCATGTGGCACTTGTGACCTTTCCTGGAAAATATCTTAATCCATATGACATCATACTGTGAAATAAGCTGTATTATGACTCATTCCTTAAACAGTACTTAGCAAAATGCTGATAGAATGCCTGTTAGGATCCAGGCCCTCTTGTGGGTGTTAGGGACAGAGCAGAGAGGGGGACAGACCGAGTTCCTGCTCTCACAGAGCTTGCGTGTTCCTGGGGAGGGGAAGACAGAAGAGGGGAACACAGGAGGAATCACTGTAGGTCAGGATGGACGGGAAGAAATGCACGTCGGGTAAGAAGACAGGAACCGTGGTTGGGGGGGGTCAGAGAAGACCCCGCTGGTACAGGGCACTAGAGCAGAGACCTGAACGCAGTGAGGGAGCGAGCCTTGGAGATGTCTGAGGAAAAGAAGTTTCTAGAAAAAACAGCAGGTGCAAAAGCCTCGACGTCAGAATGTGCTTGATGTATTCGGGGAACATCCCTTGTCCTCTCACAGCACCATCTGTATAAAAGCATTTTAGCTTAATCAAGGTTTTCAAGTAAAAATAGATTGCTTCCCTAACCAGACTTATAACTATTTGAGAGCTGAAACTATATCTTAAATACATCTTGGGGATTCCCTGGTGGCGCAGTGGTTAAGAAGCCACCTGTCAATGCAGGGGACACGGGTTCGAGCCCTGGTCCAGGAAGATCCCACATGCTACGGAGTAGCTAAGCCCATGCACCACAACTACCGAGCCTGTGCTCTAGAGCCTGCGAGCCACAACTACTGAGCCCACGTGCCACAACTACTGAAACCTGTGTGCCTAGAGCCTGTGCTCTGCAACAAGAGAAGCCACCACAATGAGAAGCCCGTGCCCTGCAACAGAGAGTAGCCCCCGCTCACCACAACTAGAGAAAAGCCCACACGCAGCAATGAAGACCCAACACAGCCCTGCCCAAAACAAACAAACAAACAAACAAACAAAATATATATATCTCGTACCTTCATCGTGTTTAGCCCAGTGGTGAACCCATAACAAGTGCTTGACAAATGCATGTTAGATTTAATGGACTCGGTGATTAAAATATTAATATTAATATTAGCTGAAATGTAAGGGATATTTAGTCGATATGGAACATTTTTCCAAGAAAGAGAAAAAATTCAGCTCTCTCAACCTTTCTTCTTCAGTCGCCTTTCCATTAAGATGTTATGTAGCCTCATCAGGCTCAAATTAATAATTGAACGCTGTCCCAGGAAGTGGCCCAGTCCTGGATATTGGGTAGAATGTTTCTTCCTGTAGAATGTCTGCCCTTTGAGACTCTGCAGTGAAGTGGAGTTGAATGGGCTGCTACAGCTTCCTCATGCGGCACAGGGACACGGTACGGATTTCGGAAGTTAATTCTGAGTTCACTGTCATTTCTATCAAAGGCACATTTGGCTTTATCCCAGAGGTGTGCTCCAGCAACAGTGCATCTGATGATTGGGGCGAACTCAAGGTGCTTCACATGCATTTGGGGAGTTTGTGTTTAGAGGACGTCTACGGTAAATCATTGGTAAAGCAAAGAATGCTCGTGTGACTATCACAGCCCTCGTTATGTAGGTGCAGTCCCGGCGCACGCGTGCGTGTGTTTCTCTGTATTACACAGTTAAAACGTGTAGAAGAATATTCCAGAAGGGCAGTCAGTGCAAAGGCCCTGACGTGGAGGGTCCTTGGAACGATCCGTGAATGCCAGGAAGACCCTGTATCGTATTCACTATTGTAGTCAACGTACAGCAGACGCTGTCGGCACAGATCTCTAGTGCCTGAAGCTGGGCCCTGAGTGATGGGAGGACCGGAGCTGAGTCACAGAACTTGACACTATCGTGATGTGTCGTGCTGTTCCCGGGATTGAAGGACACGTGGGGGACGCAGGTCACTGAGGAGGAGAACAAGAAAAGGCACAGGGAGTCGTCTTCTGTCCTTGTCTGAGTTCCCCTGAGTGCAGCCGTGAGACGAGGATTTGGACGTGGAGGATGAGAGGACCCTTGCGAGGGAGGAGGCCACCAAGCTGGACCAGCCTCGTCATTTGCCGGGCCTGGCACGAAACGGAAACGCAGAGCCCCTTGTTCAAAAGGGATGGAAAATTCAAGACAGTCACAGCAGAGCATGAAGCCAGGGGCCCATCTGAGTGAGGGGCTGTGCGCAAGGCTGGGGCACAGACGGTGCAGCCACGGAGAAGCTGGCCTCGCGCGGGTCGTGTTTGCGGGTGGGCGTCCGCCGTTGGCAGCTGGGCACGTGGTGTGGACGCCTCAGGGCCGTCTCCTGAGGAGCGGCTATGTTCACAGCTCCGCTTCCACAGGGGCTGAGGTTGTCTCGGGGGTGTCGTCCCACTGCGTTCCTGGCCTACCCCGTGGACATGGGCGAGCACAGTCAGGGGCTAAGGAGCGTCATCAGACAGACAGCTGCAGGCAGGGCTCTCGGGGGTGGGCGGACGGTGGCACCCAAAGCGCCTGCTGTGCAGGCTTGGCTCCACCAGCCGCCGAAGAGGCAGCTTTCACAGAGGATGTGCTCACGACGCCCTTCTTCTCCAGGACCAGCCTTCAGGCTGAGGGCACATGTGGCCAGTGTGGCACTGGGGGCGCAGGGTGGGCTCTGCCGGAGGGTGAGCCGCAGGAGGACCTGTACTTCAGCCCAGACGCCGCGGAGGCCGTGGTGATGGCGAGGATGCTCACGTGGATCCAGGTCGCTGAGGAAAGCCTTGGAAGGGAAAGTCTGTACGGACAGAACAAGCTCACCACGTGAGCGGGAGATAGACTGCTGCGGTCCTGGTCCCCGGGTGTGGTCCTCTTGGGGACATTATAAATGCCCCGCTCCCAGTTTCATTAACATACAACCGCTATTGAATAGCGTTCGCATAGTACTTAGGAAATTTGTAACCCAGTCCCGCCAGGCCTCCAGGACCTCCGCTCGGAATGTTCGTTGCCTCTGTCTCTCCTGATTCCCCTGGGGGCTGGGCCAGTGCTGCGTGTCCCCACCGATCCGTCCCTGGGCTCCCAGGAAGAGATGGTCTCCAAGGTCCCTCCCTCATCGCAGCCCTGTGGCTGAGCTGTACAAAGGGCGCTGCGAGCAGAGCTCCGCGTCCCTCCAGGTGAGGCGCTCAGGAACAGGTGTGCTCATCCCTGGTGTCCTCCCTCCACGCGCCCTGGAACCGGGTTATAGAACCCGTGTACCAAACCCTCTCTCAGGTGTGAAGCCTCTCTCGTAGGGCTCTTAATACCTAAGCTGCCCTGTCCCTTTATTAGCATCAAAGATTCCACACACGTGCTCTACACAAGTGTTTGGTGTCCATTCACCAAACACTTACCGAGACCCCCCAGGTGCCAGGCATTGCTCCCGGCGGCAGGGATTCTGGGATGAACGCGACAGAGCACACCAGCCCTCACGGAACTCGTATTCCACCGGGGAGACAGATAATCAGCAAATGAACAACAGACGGACTGCTGAGGACCAGGAGCGGTGCCGTGGGGGAGGCGAAAGGCGCGCTGGGGAGACGGAGCTATTCGGGCTGATTTAGGTGGGAGGTTTAGGGAGCCCGTGTGGTGAGACACCGTGTGAACTTAGATCTCAGTGGCGGGAAGGAGTGAGCCGTGCCAAGGCCAGGGGCGGAGTGGTCAGGTGCAGATGGAAACATTTGCATGTCTGAAGGATGGGACACAGCCAGTGTGTCTTGTAGTGTGGAGGGAAAGAAAGGAACCAAGGATGTTCTTGGTTTTTTGCCCTTGAGCCCCTGGGTGGGTGGTCGTGTTGACTACGGATGGGGAATATTGAGGGAAGAACATTGAAGCCAAGGGATTGGGTGGGAGAAAGTGGGGACAGATATGGGTAAATGACGACGCTCTTAATGGAATTTCCACTGGGACTCATTAGTCTGTAGGTTTAATAAGTACATTTGGGAACATCACTGATGATTACCCAAATCAGAAGTACAATTCAGAAGTACAGTTCTCGGGACTTCCCTGGTGGCACAGTGGTTAAGAATCCGCCTGCCAATACAGGGGATACGGGTTCGAGCCCCGGTCCAGGAGGATCTCACATGCCGCAGAGTAACTAAACCCGTGCGCCACAACTACTGAGCCTGGGCTCTAGAGCCTGTGAACCACAACTACTGAGCCCACATGCCACAACTACTGAAGCCCGTGTGCCTAGAGCCCGTGCTCCACAACAAGAGAAGCCACCGCAATGAGAAGCCCGCACACCGCAACTAGAGAAATCCTGCGTGCAGCAACAAAGACCCAATGCGGCCAAAATAAATAAAAAAATAAATAAATTTATTTAAAAAAAAAGTACAATTCTGAACAAAGGGAAAATTTGCTTTTGGGGAGAAAATGTTTTATGCTGTCTTAGGCCCAAATTCTATACTAGAGCAGCATTCACAGTTTTCTAATTTCTAAAGACTTAGGAAAAGTCTTTATTTTCTTGGAGGCAGCTGTGTGATACATACACTTAGGTAGGAAGCATAAACTTTTAAATTTGTGCAATTGATGGAAAAGTTACACATTCAGAGTTGCTGTTTTAAAATATAGCCTGTAACCATTACCTAGGAAGGCACCCTTGCTTCACTTCAGTGTAAATTTACAACTGTTCCGTGTACTCAATAAAATGACATCTTTTTTAAAATAATCCTGCATGTGAAGATATGTTACAGCCTGAAGACAAGATATTCTTACTAATCTTGGCCAGAGTCAGATTTTCCCAGTGAGCGGCTTAAATTTGGTAAGAACGTTAAAACAGGACTAAGAAAAACAGAGGATAACCAGCCCCATGACCTAGAGCAAGGGCTGGCCGTCCAGGCTGCATGAGTGAAGAAACTGTAAATGTCGGTGTGAGTCTCCTTTTCTACACACTTGCAGCCTCTGTAGAAGATACGGGAGACTGATGCTTCCTTTGGGGAACAGCGAGGTGTGGGGAGAGGATGGCATCTCCAGAGCTCGCACTTAGCAGCCAAGACTCATTTGGATACCTTGACATATATCCCCTGCAAGTGGTACCGTCATGGCCCAGGGTCCCAAATTGTGTTGGCCACTAGGCTTGTCTGTCCTTTAAAGCCTGTCTTGGGTCATTTCTCCTTCTCTTACATCACTGTTCCCTTCTGATTCGTTGTTCTAACACCGATTGCTTCAACTAATAGAAAAAAACTGTCAAGAATCTTTTAAGACATTTCATAGAATTTATGTATCCACCATCAACCTTTGACCTGATAGACAGAAATTGTTAACTGGGCAAGTTGAATGTTCTTAATATTGATTTAAGCTTTTAAATGGTTTTTCAGATGTTTTATCCTAATGCCATCGTGAGAATCAGGAGGGCAAAATGATTTTCTAATTTATCAAATCCCTGTATTAAATGGTGTGAACCAATGTTGAGACCTAGCCCCTTTTATATTTCACTCGCATTTTAATATCTGTACTTTTAGACAAATTGGGTGCCTTTCCTGTATGCTGATGATCAGAGACCTCGATTCATTTTCTGGAGTGGTGTCAAGAAGCCCTGGATTTGGCAAATTATGGCCAACAGTATCATCTAAATTATAATTTTGCCCAAACTCAAATAACCATTTTTGATAGTTTTCCTTTGGCACTTACATGGATGATATCAGATACTTCTATTGAAAGATACATGTGACTTATTCAGTGGTTCATTTTTAATGTAATCTGTTGGTACCTACAATACAAGAAGGGATTAAAGTTACACAGTGGAATATATGGGAATTTGGTAATACCAAGGCAAATAACCCAGATCATGGCTTGTTTGGTGTAGAACTCCATGGCTTCAGGAAAGCACTCAGGCAGAGACAAATCCTGCGTCTGCCTAGGGTTCTTCCTCCCTCTCACATCCCTGCGTTATTCGCCAGTGGACAGGTTAGCTTCCTTTGCCTCTTCAAGAAAACAGCCTTTGCTAGCTACATGGCTAAAACTCTCTCAGTTTCCACAGCCTTCCCTCCAGCCCTTAGGGAAGTGCTTGTCACGTGCACTAGCCCCACTGTTAGCGCCACTTTTAAAAATAGATAAGGCGACGTGGCCTGAACCACATCAACTGGACTCTTAGAGAAGGAAATGTGCAGAATTGTGCTTCCACGTTGTGCCCACAAGGCCAATAAAGACACAGCCACATGTAACTTAAATCTGCATTTTAAAGAAAATGTTCGTTGATGGCGTTGTTTAGAATCACATTGGTTGGGACCAGGAAAAGCTCTATTTTCACATGAATTGCTGTATTGATATTAAATAAGGATAATGTAACTCAGCTCTGGCTTGACAGACAGGAAGTCCATCCATCCATCCATCCTCCCATCCATCCATCTATCCATCCATCCATCCATCCACCCACCCATCTATCCACCCATCCATCCACCCATCCATCCACCCATCTATCCACCCATCCATCCACCCAACCATCTACCCACCCATCTATCCATCCATCCATTCATCCACCCACCCATCTATCCACCCATCCATCCACCCATCCATCCACCCACCCATCTATCCACCCACCCATCCATCCCCCCATCTATCCATCCATCCATCCATCATCCATCCACCCATCTATCCACCCATCCATCCACCCATCCATCCACCCATCCATCCATCCATCCATCCATCCATCCATTTATCCATCTACCCACCCACCCACCCATCTATCCATCCATCCATGTAGGTAGGTAGATATATAGTGACCACTCTTACCTACTGCCAGTCTTTACTACTTGACTTTCATCTTTTTCTCAGTGTTGGTGGATTTTGGTTTTATTATGTCTGTACTGTTGTAAACCGTCTGAAATCCTATTTGGAGATAGTCTATATGTGAAAGAGAACCCATTAGTGCTAAGCGTTTAAGGTTGGTAAGGGTACAATATGCTAA
Organism: Lagenorhynchus albirostris; assembly: GCF_949774975.1. Taxonomy (NCBI): domain Eukaryota; kingdom Metazoa; phylum Chordata; class Mammalia; order Artiodactyla; family Delphinidae; genus Lagenorhynchus; species Lagenorhynchus albirostris. Next base: position 1,870,224 of record NC_083102.1, read on the forward strand.
TACGCTCCATGAAAATATATTTGAATTTTGGTTTAAGCCTCTAATGTGTTAAATTCAAGTGAATGACTAATGTTGGGAATTTCAAGCCCTGATGGTAAGTGGTGGGCCGTAGGGGAAGGAGTCCTGCCTTTCTCCGTGTGGATAACCTACTATAAGTAAGGCTAGTCATGTATGTTCGTGGGTCATGCATGATTTTAGTTACCTAGATATAACTAGTTAAAGCTGGGCTGCTGATACAAGTATGTGGTACCTGATAAAAGAGTTTCTAAATTAAATCCCAAATCCAGCCTTTGTGAGCCTGTTACTGTGTGAAACTTTACTCTCGTTACCGTCTCACTGATTTGACCCGTAAAGGATTGACAGGCACGTCCTTCGTTTTTATTCAGACAATATTTATTGAGTCTGTACTGTGTGCATAACACTTAGCATGTGGTAGGAATATAGCTGCAAACAAAATGTATGCTGCCCTTGCCCTCCTGCGCCTACAGAAGTAATTAAGAGAAAGCTTCACTCGTTCCTATCACTATGGAGACGGGAAGGATGCTGTGTAGCAGTGCCAGGTGCCTTCCTAGCCTCAGAGGCCTGTTGAGGAAGCGCAGATCTGGGTGGTGTTTGTGTCGACTCTGGACTGACCCTCTGTGCAGTGAGACGCCGGGAGGGCTGTGTTCCAGGAAGGGCTCTCGGGGCCCCTCCCTGCAGTCCTTCTCGGCGGCGTGGTTGTCCTCCCACGTGGAGAGCCCCCTGCCCAGCCTCTCCACCCCGACCCCCTCCTTCAGGCCCAGCACCGTCCCATCTCCCGGGAACCTTGGCTGCAGCGTCAGCCCCACGTGAGCATCACCATGGCTTTCCCTGCTAACATTCCCTACTAGCATTTTCTCTTCAAGTAAACAGTTATTTTCTTGATATTTGGAGTAAAGATCTAAAAACAGGGCCCTAAAATATTCCATAAATACTTACCTAAGGAAAACTCTCATTATTTGAAAAAAATGGTACTTATGTAGCACAACTTCTTGGCAGAAAATCCAGATAAGCAAATAAGAGAAAATAAAATTCACCCCCAACTCCATTATCAAGATATGAATTCTTTAATGTTTAGATGTAATAAAAACCTAAATAACCTTCCAGGCTTTTGTCTCTCACCTAACTATTACTATAATTATTATATATATAATATGAAATTATATATATATAAATGTGTGTTTATACATATGCATATATATCCCCACATAACACATTATAAACTACAGCACTTTAAAAAATTTTGCTTAATAACATATGATTAGCACTTTTGCACGTTAATTGTATTTTTCTACAGCATTGTAGAGTTTGTTTCTTGTTTATCTTCCGGCTTCACTGAGATGTAACTGACACACAGTGCTGTGTAAGTGTGAGGTGTGCAGCATGACGATTCGACTCACATACGTCATGAAATGGTGACCGCAGTAAGTGTAGTGAGCATCTATCATCTCAAATAGAATCAAAATTAAGACATAGAAAGAAATTTTTTCCTTGTGATGAGAAGTGTCAGGATTTACCCCCTTAACAATTCTCCTCTATAACACACAGCAGTGTTAATTCTGTTTCTCATGTTGTGTATCACATCCCTGTGACACTCAGTATCCCAGGACTCATTTATGTTATAACTGGAAGTTTGTACCTTTGGACGGCCTTCATCCAATTTCCTCTCCCCACACCCCCTGCCTCTGGTTACCACAAATCTGATTTTTTTTCTATGAGTTTGTTTTTGAAGTATAATTGACCTGCAACACTATGTTGTTTCAGTTACACAACGTAGTGATTCAGTATTTCTGTATATTTTAAAATGATCACCACGATATTTACCATTTTGTTTCTTTTGATGATAAACATGCCTATGGAAAATTTTCTGAAGATTAAGAAGTTTTAAGAAGGAAATCAAGAGCGTTCATTATTTGACCATATTCATGCGTAGTTTTTAATATCCAAGTAGTATTTATTTCACCTCATGACTAGACCGTGATTTAGCCAAACAGTTACCTATTGATGGACATCAGCATTGTTTTCATTTTTATCTATAAAAAACAATGCAGAGGTGAACAGCCTTGTGGTTAAATCTTCACATGCATCCTAAACTATTTCCCGAAAACAAATTCTTGGAAGTAAAGATGCAATGTTAAAGAATGTGCCCCGGTGCTTTGTGACCACCTAGAAGGGGTGGGATAGGGAGGGTGGGAGGGAGACGCAAGAGGGAGGGGATATGGGGATATATGTATATGTATGGCTGATTCCCTTTGTTATAAAGCAGAAACTAACACACCATTGTAAAGCAATTATACTCCAATAAAGATGTTTAAAAAAAAAAGAATGTGCCCAACATAAATGCTCATTTTGAAACATTTCAAATTTCCTCTGTCAGGTTTTCCATCAGACCGTTTCGTCAATGCACATTCTCATCAGTACTTTACGAGCATTCTTATACTCTACACCGTTGGGGTTGTCTTTTTTAAAAAAACTATTATTATTTTTTTCTGATTACCAAAAAACATATTTATAAAAAACTCATTTGCTCTCCCAGCTCAGTACCTTGGAGGGTCCAAGGCACAAAGATGTTCAACTCTTGGGACCGGGTAGATGGATGTGGGTGGAGCCTGGCTCCACACACAGCTGGTTCTGGAAGGACAGATAACCTTGCCACGTGTGAGTGCCCTGCTTTCCGGCCTTCTTACTGAGAACCCCAGGTACTGAGTATCCTGGATGAAGGGACGTATTTTATGAGTCTCTCTCCTCCTTCAAGCACAGTAGAGACCCTGAGTTTCAAATATCAGTTCAGATTCATCCGACAAGTGCAGAGCCATCTGTACTTCTTGGTATCCCCGATGTCACCTGGCTCTCCGTGGGCCCTGCCCAGCGAGGTCCACACTGAGACACAGCCATGGCACCAACAGCTGGCCCTTGCGGAGAAGCAGCATCTTGGTTCCATCAGTGTGAGGGATGCTGGGTCAGTAACTCGTCTCAGGGCTACTCGACTGTCAATATCGAAGTCGAGATTTTAATCCAACTCGTAGCTGAAAACAACTACCTGTGTCTGTGGATTGAGGAGCCCGTCAACCTGATCCTGCCCAGGTAGGTGGAGGGGTCACAGCACAGTTAGTGATGCAGCATGTGCACTGCAGGCATGCTTCTCAGGTGCCTTAGTCAAGTAGAAGGAAACTTGAAGGACCTATCACACCAGGAGGCCTGCACATTCTGAGTAGATTGATGAGAGAGGAACACTGAATTATTTGCACAGTGGGAAATGTGCTTGAAGAAAAGGAATGGAAATAGGATTATATTCTTAACTGGTTGGACCCCAGTGTTCCTATAGGACCGACACCTCTTCTCTCCTTGGTTACAATGCTGTAAACATAAGAAGAAAGTGACTTTGAATCAGATTGACCTGCATCTCGTTCATTTGGTTTTCTTGTCATATGTCTTTTTCTCCATTGTGCTTCCTGACTTTTGACAACTCAGTGGTTCTCAATCGTAGCTGCAGTTAGAACCATTTGGGATTTTTCTTGAAATTCCAAAACTGAGGTTGCACCCCTGTCCCACGAAATCAGACCTGCTGGGGGTAGGACTCTGGCATCAGCATTTAAAACCCCTCAGATGATTCGAATCTAGCCAGGATCGAGAACAGCTGGCCTCCACACTTTCCTTATTTTACTGAGTCAGTGTGTTCCAGCAAAGTTGGTCGTAATGTGAATTTTGGGAAAAAAGCCTCTAACCTTTTTATTATGAAACTCAGCTTGTGTAGCTACAAAAAATAGCACCCACTAAACTGAGGTGACCATCTTTGGTAAATTAAGGGGTAAATTTGGTGATGTTCTAAATGTTTTCACTGTACTTTGCGACCTTAGAGGCGTCACCCATACCTGGGATTTTCTGTTACCATCCACCTCTTGTGTTTCTCAACCACAGAGTTTTCTCTTAGTTAAGTATTTACTGACAGGCATCGGAAGCCCTGTGTTTTCCCTCCTTCTTTTATCTCCTGTGCTTCCATGGAATAAAGCCACAATGTCCTGCCTCATTGGCTTCTACTGTCTTACCCTTAGGCATGATTTACGGTAGCCTGAATTCTGGATCTAAGAGTCCATGAAATGGATCGGTGGTGTCTCAGTCATCAATCCATTGGCAGTTGACCTTTGAGATCCCTTTAGCAGCCCTCCTGCCTGTGGGATGGAGGAAAGGTGATGGGAATTGCTGGGGTACCTTGGCCCTGGAGCAGCTGCTGGGGTCATCTGCATGGTCTCTGCGCTTGGTAACTGCGGACACCAAGGTCTAGAGAGGCCAAAAAACTTGTCCAACTTCATAAATCAGCCAATTTTGTTACTTGAGAGTGGATATAATAAAGTATTGATGGCAGAAGGTTTTGAAATTGAACTGAAATGAGGTTTCTGGATTACCTGTGGACTTCAATTACCTGATGCATCTCTTTCTCACTGTGGGACAGGTATTCTGTGATTGTATATAATAAAGGCTCTTTCTGAAATGGGCTTGACCCAGAGAAAAATGGCAAAAATGAGTAGCACAGTAATGAACTTTCTGTTTTTTATAGATCAAAATCCAATTTTAGACTTTGGTATCACTATAGCAACATGCTATTTCTAGCTTATTATTATTGCATTTTTGCTCTAATTTTAAGCCTCAGTTTGGAGAAGAAATTTGATAAATTGGAAATTTTAGGCTTGAAAGGAGGAGCTTGAATGAGACAGAATAGCGATTTACAAGTAGTAACCTCAATCACCTGAGGGGGAATCAGCAATGCAACGAGGGGGAAAATAAATACGGAAGCGATTATTCATGTTATAAAATGACTCTTGACTTTACTGAAGGGTAGCCATCTGTGCTTCCCAGACTGGGGTACCTTGTATGCCGGGGGCACTTAGCGAATCCGAAGGAGGAGGTAGCTGACATTTATTGACGCATACTGTGGAAGGCTCTGCTCCATCTCATCTCAACTCCCTCTTTTAGTGTCTTCCCAGCCTCCTGGGGGCGCTCTCAGGCTCCCTGATGTTTTTGAGTCGAGCGTACCCTGCCTCAGCTGTGTGTGTGGTCTTTCACGCATTTCCTTGGGGTTTTTCCTCTTCTTTGCAGAGTGCTTGTCTCACCACTGTATCTAGAGTCACCTTGTGCCCACTCCTTCCAACACTTCTCCTGTGCTCACGTCTCCAGGAGTGACATCACCAGCCAGGTGCACGAGCCTGAAGCCCAGGGCTCCTCCCTGACACGCCCCGTAGCTGAGACGTTCCCAAGTCCTCTTCCTCTCACTCCCAAAGACCCACAGATCTGTCCACCTCTGACCATTACCTTAGTCTGAGCTCTTAGCATCTCTTACTTAACCCCGTTACCTCCCAGCTGCCTGGCCCACTTGTATCCTGATGGCTCTTGGAATGAGAAGGAGACTTCGTTGTTACTGCAGTTAGCTGCTGTCTACTCATTTTCATAGCTGCATGATATTCCTTTGTGTGAATTTGTCACTATTTATTCTCCAGGTGAGGACATTTGAGTTGTTTCTAGTCTTGTGAACTGTTCTGCTATTAACATTTTTGTATATTTTTCTTCAGGTACATGCATGAGGGTTTCTCTGGGATAGACGCCCAGGAGGGGAATTGCTGGGTTGTAGTGTGTCCAAATGCTCAATTTCACAAAATAATAGCAGATTGCTTTCCAAAGAGGTGTGTCAGTTTGTACTCTGTGACCCCTTGATCCATAGGCTGTCTGAGCTGTGGTGGTGTCAGAATTCTTAAATTTTATTAATGCAGTGGGCATAGAACGGTATCTCACTGTGTTCTTAGTTTACACTGAGCCGATTACTAGTGAGATGAAATATCTTTTCAAGTGTTTATTGGATTTTCTTTGTATCTCTTCTTTGGTTAATAATGGCTTTGTTTCTTCCTTTCCAATTCTTGTGACTTTAATGTACTTTAACTTCCTTACGGTGCTGGCTCTAATCACCAATACAGAGTTGAATTAAAGCAGCAGTTGGTGGCCATCCTACTCTTCATCAGGTTTTAAGGGAATGCTTCTTCCAGTGCTTTCCGATGAAGAATTATGTTCATGGTAGATATTTTATACACGACCTTGACCAGATTAAAGAAGTTTCCTTCTGTTCCTAGCTTGGATGGTGTTTAATTATATCAAATGTGTTTTCTCTAACTTCTGAGATAACCATATGATATTCTGATGATATAGTGTATGAAGTGTATGGGTTTTCTAATATTAAAATACTCTTCCATTTCTGAAATAAATCAAACTTGGCCATGACATGCTGTATTTCCTTATTCAGTGTTGGATCTGGTTTACTGAAATTCTGTTCGGGATTTGGGTTATATATTCGTGAATGAGGTTGGTCTTGTCTAAATTTGACTTTAAGTTTATACCACCCTCAGGAAGTAAGATGGGGGTGTCCTGCTCTTTCATTCCCTGGAAGAATAAAATTGCATGCAAATGGATTGATCCGTTTCCCGAAATTTTTTTAGAACTCACTTGGAAAAACCACCTTGTTTTGTGTTTTCTTTCTGGGAAAATCCTTAACTACTGCTTTGGTTTCCTTTATAATAAAAAGATTCTTCAGGAATTCTGTTTATTTTTGAGTTATTGTACGTTATAAAGCATTTATCCATTTGTCCACGTTTTCACATTTTTTGGTATTAAGTTATCTTAATAATTATATCTGGCATCATGCCCCCCCCTTTATGACTAATATTACTTAGTTGTGTGTTTGTCTTTTTTCTTGATCAATTTCTCCAGAAGTTTGCCTATTACTCTCCCCAAAGAACCAAATTTTAGCTTTGTGGATGGTCTTCAGATTTCTGGGTTTGGGAACGAAGCCCCATGAGTGATTAGAACCTTTATGGGGTCTGCTGGGTTTTCACGCAGTGGCAGAGAGCGTGTGCTGAGTGGCTTTGAAGGGACAGAAATAAAAACGCTTCCTTTCACACGCTGTGCGTCCTTCTTGTTCAGTCCGCAGTCACGAGGGCCTCCTCGCCGGCTCACAAAGCAGCAGGATCACGAGATGTATTGAAACATGGGGTTTCCTTAGAAGGAGCGCGTACTGCAGGGCAGTGAACTTACGGGATGTCTTAGCTTCTAGGTGAGATCCAGTCTGGAAACACCAGCAGGTTATTCAGAATTTACAGTGGTCAGTATGTGGGGGTGTTGGAGCGGGTTAAGGTATCGTTAAGGGGGTGGGGAGGTGACAGGTAACCTTTTGAGGCTGACGGTGGCGTTGACAGTCTTTCTCATACCATATCCTGAAGGCAAAGACGAGGCTTAAATGGGTCGTCTGTATGCTTAACATGCTGTTTCGTCTTGTCTTGTCCATTAAATAAGTTGAGTTCACTAAGTATCCTCTCTCCCCGCCGCCTTCATTTCTAAGGGAGCTTTCACTATGGTGTCTATTATCAGAAACTTAGCTCAGCATTGAGAGAGTATCGTGAGTCCAAATGGTTGGGGATCCTAGACTTATGCACGCACAGTGGAAAACTGTGTAACCTTTTAGCTACATACAGCCCAAGTTGATTTCAAAAGCCTCCCATCATGACTTCATTCCCTAAGTTAGGAGAGTTTGGAACTGCTGAGTAAATGACAGCGAGAGGTTGTGAGGGGAGCCGCCCAGGGCATCCTCCGTGCTCTGAGGACATCGCCAGGTAGTCACGCAGGTTCTGTTTACCTTGGAGTGTCTTATTGCCTAGAGGTTTCTCCTCTGGCTTCTTATACGATTATTTGTAAGGATACTTTGCCAGAGAGTGAATTAGCCAACATGTAACTAGACTCTTCTTCACCTTTCTTGGAGCCTCGTGTCCTGGGACAGGTATGTGGGCTGTTCCGTTTCGTTTGGGATTTCCCTTTTGAGCAATTCTTCAAGCCTGGCAACTTTCAGAATAACATCTCCTAGACACACGTGCACACACACACACACACACACACACACACACACATTTTTGTGACATTGCAAGTGCTCAGTGTTTGGCCACGTACTCAGTGATCTCATACGTGTTTCAGGAAACCAGTTCCTTCCTCCCTCTTCCTTCCTTCCTTGTTTTCCTTCTTCTCTGTCTTTTTCTCCTTCTTTCCTCCCCATCTCCGTTTCCCCTTCTCTTTCTCTTTAAGTGGACCTGCCATTATGCCTCTACTTGCCCAGACAGTCTCATTTAAAATATCGTCAGTAATGCCTGCACATCATTATTTAATCTTGGGCGATGTTGCTAAATCTTCTGCTCCATGGAAGATGTTAGCTGATGTTATAATGCTAATGACACAGGCTGCCTCTCTTAAAAACAATTATAGATCAATAAATTATGGGGTGAATTAGAAAATAATTGACTACAGTGTTCCTTTAAGTATTGATGAGAATTGATTTAATTTATAGGACTGTTTTTTTCCTCTTTTCATAACTATTGAGTAAAGCATCAGTACCAGTCATGAAGGCATGTGCTCCATTCTGTTTGGGGGGGTGTTGTGAAGTGCACCCTGTTTGCCAGGCACCATTCCTGGTCTGGAAGGGGCGGCTGGAGGGTCGTTGCATCCGTTTCAGTGTTCTGACCAGTTCGGTGATCGCTGCTAGACCAGGCACACACCAAGGCCCCAGAACAGGAAAAACACAGCGTTCACGTCACAGGACAGCGGGCAAATGTAGCCAACATCTAGAGTCAGAGCCCAGCCCAGAGCAGACTCGTTGATATCAGTACATGCAAAGGTTCTTTTTGGAAGATACAGCACCTCTAGTTTAAAGAAACGCACTTATTCTCCGTAGGAAGGTGAGAGCAGACTTTCTCCCTTGGAGTTTAGCGCTCACTGGCCTCTGCTGATGCGAGTGGGAGGAAGCGGGGCCAGTGCAGGACCAGAGCCCCCCTCCTTCCAGAGCATCAAAGCCGAGACCCCGAAGCCCTCACCCTTCCCCGAGGGCAGCTTGCTCGCCGCGGGCGTCTCTTCCCGGAGGAGAGAGGCCCCGTGTTCTGCAGGCCTGGGCTTTGAGGGCGGTCTGGGCCCCTGTCCCACCCCCAGTGCACGGGACAGGCCACTGGGGTTTGGGCGCAATAACCCAGGCTGGGTCTGTACTGTGTGTATGACTTGTAACTAGCGTGCGTGATTAGGTTTTCACACGTCTATTTGGCATTGACATTGTGGGGTGACTACACTAATGACATCTTCTGTGTAGCACGGGGAGTGTCTCCCCTCAGGGCAGTTCTGGAGGGGCTCTAGGGAGCTGACCACCTGATGGGTGCTCTGAACTTGATGAAATCCCTGAATTCCCAAGCACAGGCTGTAAGAAGAAGGCTGGATTATGTCTAGCCCTCATCCGTTACAAACTAAATACATTTTTCCTTTTTTATGTCTTCACATGACATAACACTCATCATCTTAAAGTGAATAATTCAGTGACATTTAGTACATTCACGCTATCGTACGACCATCACCTCTATCTAGTTCTGAAACATTTTCTTCATCCCCAAAGGAAAGCCCGAACCCACAGGCACTCACTGCTCCCTCATCCCCCCTCCCAGACCCTGGGAACCAGCGACCTGCTTTCTGTCTCTAGACATTACCCGTTCTGGACACTTCACATAAGTGGCTTCATACTGTATGGGACCTCGTGGGTGGCTTCTTTCACCTGGAGAATGTTGTGAAGATTCCCCCATGCTTTGGTAGGAGTCCTTCATTCCTTTTTTTTTTTTTTTTTTTTTTTTTTTTCGCGGTACGTGGGCCTCTCACTGTTGTAGCCTCTCCTGTTGCGGAGCACAGGCTCCGGCCGCGCAGGCTCAGCGGCCATGGCTCACGGGCCCAGCCGCTCCGCGGCATGTGGGATCTTCCCGGACCGGGGCACGAACCCGTGTCCCCTGCATCGGCAGGCGGACTCTCAACCACTGCGCCACCAGGGAAGCCCCTTCATTCCTTTTTATGGCCGAATAATATTCCATTGTACGGATAGACCACATCTGTATAAGGTCAGCTGTTGATGGACATTTAGGTGGTTTGCCAGACTTTTGGCTACTGTGAATAATGCTGCTATGAGCATATGTGTGCAAACATTTGTTTGAGTCTCTGTTTTCACTGCTTTTGGGTTCATACCTAGAAGTGGGATTGATGAGTCATACGGTCATTCTATGTTTAACTTTCTGAGGAACCGTCAGACTTTTCCAGAGCAGCTGCACCATCTTATATCCCCACCAGCAGTGTATAAAGGTTCCAGTTTCTCTGCATCCCTCCTGGAGGTCACCTGCGTCCAAGGCCGGGCGGTGGTTGGGCTCCCAGTCGGGAGACCAAGGGCCTGCGGCCCGAGTGCTGGCCTGGCCGGGATGTGGGCAAAGCGCCAAGATCTCAGTGAGCCTTAAAATCTTCTCCCACTTTCTGAAATCTATGAATTCATCATTTAAAGGGTTGCCGCCAAATCTGAGATATTCTCATCCTTTGTGTTGTCCTCATTTCCATTCTAGAGAAAGTTCATCCCGACCCGACTCTTCCTTCACAGAAGATAACTGTAGCCGGAATTTAGAGTTGGATAAAATGGGATCAGTTTCTAGATTGATTCATAATTAAGATCAAAAAAGCAGTAATTGCTCACCCATCCTGTCTGTGGATTTGGTTAGGTTTCTCAAAAGGGAGGGTGAGACGCGTTTCTCAGACAAGGCGGGGCAAGCCGTCTAGGCCACGGGGCAGAATTTCTGGGGCTGGAGACCCCTCAGCTCCTTCCCCGAGCTGTTCTTCAGACCCTCGGAGAGGCATGTCGACTGCAGGCCCACCGCTGGATGGAGCTTTAAGTCACAGAGAAGCACAAGGGATGCAAAGTTAAACATGAGGTCGTCTTACCGCTGGGTTGGGTGGAGTTCGGGAACTCTCCACGGTGGCCACGGTGAACCTTCCTCCCGTCGGTGCCTTTTCTTAATAAGTCGCTCTGCGGGCGAAGGGGGGAAGAGGGATAAGTGGTCTTTACTGAAAGCAGCGCGTCCTGTCACTCCCCTGCCGCCCACCGCTCACTCGTGGGGCGATGCTGGGGGAGGAGACTGGCCTCTGGGGAGGGCAGACCTGGGTTGCTCTCCCCAGAGGAGAGCCTGGGTTTCCGCGCTGCCAGGCGCCCTTCAGAGTCAGACCTCATTTCCCCTCCTTGTGCACCTCGTCTAGCGAAACGGGGCAGTGCGAGCAGTGAAGCTGGGACAGGGCTTCTTGGAGAGGAAGGGGGGGTCAGGATGCTTCCGTCTTCGGGGGGTGGTGACGGGCCCCGGAGGACACGAGGCCTGCACGTGGGCGGTGGGGGCCGTGGCCGTGGCCGGAGTGGGCGTCCTGAGATCGGCACCACCCCCCTGCCTGCCCTCCCCTGCCCTGGCCCTTCTCATGGTCCCCGCCTCTGTGCGCACGTCCTTCCCTGTCTCTCCTTTCCCCGTCCATCAGCGTTTCCAGAGCCCGGGCCGGCACAGTGCCCTGCCCCTGCCCTTGGAGCCTGCGGCCCAGGTGGGGACACAGCAGCAAGGCCACCATGTGATGGGGGTGGAGGAGGGGCTGCAGGGGGCGGGGCGGGGCCCGCTGAGGGGCTTGGAGGCTTCGGGAGGAGCCGCTCTCGTCCCAGATGAGTCTGCCCAGAAGGGCCAGTGGAGTAAGGGGACAGGCATTCCAGAAAGACAGTACAAAGCCAGGGAAACAGGGACGGCCCCGTCATGTCCTGAGGACATCAAGTCTGCTTTTCTCCTAAGGGTGTCCCAAGAGACAGCTGAGCTTGGGAGGCGGCAGGTGGGAGGTGATGCCCCTGCCGAGAGTTTGGGCTGCGGCCACACGGAGACAGCAGACGTGCTGGGGGAAGCGCAGAAGGGCTTCCTTTGCTTGCTTTATCCCCATTTCTGAGTCTGTGTTTGACCATGACCCTGCTAGTGCAGTGACCCATCGCCACGGGGGGGGGGGTGTCAGCGTGGCTCGCTTGAGTGGTCTGACCACTGTCTCCCAGGGAGCGTGAGCTGGGATGGCCGAGCACCAGGACGGCTCCGTGGTCGGCGCATTTCCCTGGAGGGATGTTTACGTTCTGGGAAGCAGAGGTGAACTCAACTCTGAGGTCTTTGCACTTTTCTTTCCCGGATTATTTTGACTCTCCAAGTCCATTGTAGATCTATGACTTCAAATTTTCCTCCCAGGAGGAGGAAGAGGAAAATACTCCCTCAGTAGCAGTGTTTGATTGAGAAAGCGCCAATTTGCGCTTTGCATTTCACGACGAAGACACCTCACCAGCATCCCCACTTGGAAAACGCCTTTATTCCTTAAAAACAGACGCATATGGAAAGAGTTAGTAAAAGTTATATATTGCAAGAACTCATTCAGTGCTGATGTTAACCGAACTTAACGTATACCCGCTCAAAATGAGATCATTGTCAACGGAATAATTTCCAAGTTTATTTTCAGACTGTATTTGTTTTTAGTAGCACTTTAGGATTTAATGTGATGAAAGACAACTGTCGTGTGTTTTAAATTTTCATCCTTCTAGCTAACAAAGGGAATGCCTACTACACGTTTGATTGAGCCGTCTTTCTCTCTGTCGACACCAGATGGCGCCATGGTGCAGGGCCTTAAAACGAATTTATTTGAAAAATGAATTTGGGAATTACAGCTGCTAGTATTCTAGGTTCAATAGATTTTGTTTAGTGTTTCAAACTGTGCATAAGAGAGTCAAAGACTGTATTTCGTATTTTTGTCAGTCTCCATTCTCATCTGTTGTTATAGTAGAAAGACTCTTCCCTCCCAGATCTTGATTTTCACGGGAGGTGTGGGGAAAGCAGCTTTACACACAGGCTGTGCTGGGCAGAATTCCGATGGCTTTGCCCCTCCGCCTTTCCATTTTTCTCTTCTGTTCTTCCCTTCTACCTGTAGAAAAGTGATCTACTAAGAGTAACTTATACTACAATTTCAGTGGCTTATTTCACTAGAGGAATAGGTGCAAAGAATAATGTTTGCAGCAAAGGATTGAATTGCTAAGGAAGTTCGGGCTCTCAGTGACAAACCAGTTCAGAAAATTTGGTCAGGATTCACGTGCTCTCACCCCAACCTTACCAGTGTTCTTTTTATCTGGATACAGAATCAGAATGAAAACGTATGTCATTTAGCGTGATAAGTACATTTTGCCCAAGGCATCTTATTTCACAAGAACACTATAACTAAGAATGGCCCCCATGACTTTACAATGAATGAAAAACGTTTTGAAGCATTGATTTGAAGTCTGCGAGGAACCGTGTAAAAAATGGAACAGGAAAAGACATCTGAATATCCAGGAACGCTATAATTGATGTATTTAAATCTTAAAACACTATTTATCATTGTCACTAATGCGGATATAATATATACCGCTGATGCTTCAAACGAACAGGGTAAATTCCACCGCTGAAATTACAGCTTCTAGTGCGCGCGTTCTTTCAGCTTATCCTTTATTTTTATAAAAATATTCCTCTTGCTGAACATATATTTTGAGATTAAGAAGCGCCTTTTCTCTCTCATAGGAGACTGTTTCTCACCCCTCAGTTCTTAAAGCAGATGCGCTTCAGAAAGATTATTCTGCGGCACGCGGGGAACGGGGTGACGGAGAGGCAGGGGGGACCGGGAGGCAGCTCCCTCCCTCCAGCCGTTCATTCAGGGGATGTCTAATGAGCACCTACTATGCGCCAGACAATGGGGTGCAGCAGTCAACAATGAGGAAGGGGAGACCCCTCCATTCATGGGTGCTGAAGGGCTGAATTAGGGGCAGAGAAGAGGCAAGGGAGACTTCGGAGGTAGGTGTACAGAACGCGATGGTCTTCGGGGGACAGAGGGCAGGGAGGTCCCCATGGGTTTCTCTCTTCCATAGGGTTTACAGCCCTAAAGAAAAAGGTGAGTCACATGTACGTGGGTGGAGCCCTTCTAATTCTCTTCATTTCTTCCCATCTCAACTCCTGGCACCATTGGACACAGGTGTTTCCGGGATGCCCTGCACCCACCCTCATCTCGAAGTTAGTCAAGGGTAGGATTACTATTAATAATTTTAAAAATTGCAGGCAGGCACTGGAATTAAGAGTCAAGAAAAGCGAGTTCAAATACTGATGGGTTTCCACAATGGGAATATTATGTAAATGAACTTGTATATTAATTACGTTCATATAGACACCGTATCTTTAACATGACAAAGCCTTAAGGCATTAATTTCTGGTGCCTCTTCTCCCTCCAATTACAGTGGGATAAAGGCCTGCATTTTTCGTGGTATGGGGAGGGAAGTAAGCTCCCTATTATGTTACTTGATGTTTAGTGACGCTGTCAGTCATTCAGGGAGTATTGATGGTGGCCGTGTTTGTACTGAGGTCTCCTCTGCGTGGCACAGTCCCTACCCTAAGGGATCTTGTCACCTGTGCTGCCTGCCAGCTCTGAGACCTTGCCAGTCCCTACGCCCTGCACCTCATCCGTAGAGATACGTGAGGACCTTGAGGGGCTCTGGGCACATAGTAGGAACTTAATTCGTATTAGTTCCCTTCACTCATAAGCAGGTCACAGGCCAGTTACGGACAAAAGACAAATACCAGTGACAGAGGCTTGCACTCCGTTCCCACCTGTCAGGGTGAGAACAGCTCCTGGAAGGGCATCCCAAGTCAGGTTTCAGCTTCTTTTCGGCGTTGTCCTTTCTTGCAGGCCTCTGAGGACACGGGTGTTGGTTTGTAAAGCTTCTGACACTGAGAGCCAGCTCGTCCTGGCTCTAGGGGCCGGCAGTGATGAGTGATGGCCAAAGAGGGTTGGCTTTTTCTCAGTGAAGTGCAGAGGTGAAGGGGAGAAGACAGAAACGGCCTCGCATCGCAGGAGGAATTTGGCCGTCCTGTGTTTATGGTGTCCTGAGTTGGTGTTTTCCTAAGTTTTGGGGAAGGAGAGAGAGCAGGCTGCGTGCTCCGGCCCCTCCTCTGCGTTCTCCCGTCCCGCTGCCCCGCTCTGTCCCTAGTCTCCTAGTTCAGGTGTGCAGATGAATCTCTGAGAAACGTTATCGCGGGGCTGACTTCCAGCCCGAGCGCGTGGTCCTGTGACCTCAGGGTGACAAAGATTCTGGACTTTGATTCAGGCATCCTGGAGGCTCGTTTTCTGTTCATTTCCACCCCAAAACCACAGAAGACAGAGTAAGTCAGGACGTGAGTCTTCTCAGCAGAAGCTCACCCTCCTTTTGCGAAGCCAGGGGCAGGACAGAGCTGTGCACGTGTGGGCGGTGCACGCAGTGAGTGCTGCGGGGTTGCAGGGTAGGACCTCCAGGCGCCGGGAGCGGGACTCAGGGACGGGCCCTTTGACTCGCCTGTGACCGGGCAGGCCTGGGGTCGTCTTTCATGACTTAGCCCATCTGTTGAGTCCTGGGTTATGAAATGGATTTTGTGTTGGGTCACGTGGGCGGTGTTGTGTCAGACGTGTCCCCTGGCTGGGAGGCTGCGCGGAGGGCGCAAGAGCCTCGTCCTCACGGCTGCTCTTGTCCAGCACGCACTGACAGACAGGCTCTGTAAGGTGCATGTGGCGACGGGAATGCAATCAGGCCGCGATGGAGAGGACGCTTCGGGGTGGTCCTGCAGATTCTCACCGTCGCGGCGGTTCGCTGGGACCTATGTTTTAGGCGTCACTCCATCCCTAGGAAAAGGTTTCCTATAGTGGCGCGAACCTGTGTCTTAGTAAACAGTCCATCTCGGGTGATCCCAAGGCAAACTGCTTCGTCTCGATCAGGAAGGACTCAGCTTTGAGAGTCAGCCTTCATCTTTGTTCCCTTTGTGTGCTGGGAGGGGCGGGAGAATGGCCGATTGTTGCTGAGTTCCGAGATTCTTCTCTTTGAGCATCAGTGACGCCTGACTTTGCCCAGCCTCTTGCCACTTCAAGAATTCCAACCATTCCAGGCAGGAAAACCCACTTCAACTCCTAAGCTACAAACAACAAAGACACACAAAAAGCTGCCCTCGGAACTTAGAGAAAGAAGGTATTTGCGTGATGCCCTTCTTTCCCTCCTCGGGGTATGAAGTATTTAATTTTGATTACTAATCGATGGTCGGCACTTAGGGACCAGTTTCATCTCTTGCCTTGTAGACCAGGCAGCAGCAGTTCATTTGTCATAATAAAATTTCATCGTAGGAGAAACTGTAGAATGTTTTTTTGTTTGATTCACGTAGGGGATTTAGTCCATATAATGAGTCTCGTTATGAACGGGCTTAGATAACATACGCAGTGGCCGCTTTTTGTCTCAGAGATGGTAGGAATAGTAAAACGTGGTCACCACTAAATTATGTCACGGACTGAAGTCGACTTTTACCATTAATTGGATCTAGGCCCTCTGACCTTTCTGCAGGAAGCAAACTAAAGGTATAATTTTTATAAGGGTGAGCTTTCTGTACTTCTAGTAATTTTTTCCAAAAACACTGAAATAATTTCTGGACAGTGAAAGAACTCTGACTTTACTGCTCGTGAAATAGATACAGTTTGGCTTTCAGGGTTGTCACCTTCTCTTTCTCTCACTGTCACTCCCCTGCCCTGCCCCGTTCTCCAGCTGAGGATCATACAGGTAAATGAACTCAAAGCTAACTCACATTTAGGAACGAACATCTAATTCAGTCAAATTTAGATTTCAGCCAATATAGTTTTTAAAATGATCTCATTCAGATACTTTCCTCAGATGTCAAGCCAAATAGAAGGCAAACCAACATTTGACAAAACTGAGAGTGTATCTTCAATGGTATTTTTTTTTCTTCTGAGACTAAATACTTTATATCAGATTTATAAAAACGCTGGAACTGAAATATTGAAAGCAGGCTAAAAAAATCAAAAGCTCCCAATGGGCTTTTGAGCTCACGCAGCCTGGATTAGGCAGGAGGAAGCGGCACACAGGGCTAAGCCTGTTTGCTTCATTATTGTTATTGTTTGGGTTCTGTTTTTCATGGTCTTTTCTCCACATATTGGTTGGGCCACTATTGTTCTTACCAGCTCTACTAAACACTGTGAGTTGGTTCAAGATTTTTTTTTTATCATTTTCTAATTGATGTTTGTAAGTCAACTGATAGATAGTTTGCTTCATACCTGCCACCATCATGATATAAAGACCAGGCCAACTTTTCTGAGTCTAAAAATCTGATGACCTGGTCAAATGCTACATATATAAGAAGTGCTCAGTTAAGTATTGGTGATGGGTTAAGACCAACGAGTATGTGGAAGCTGAGATCTGCAGAACACCTGGTGTTCCCTAGCCTCTCGCCACTTTGGGAATTCCAGCGGCTCCAGGTTGGAACGTAGGAAGAGTAGACGCCTTCCAGGTGCCCTGAGCCACATCCTACGCTATGGGAACAGCCTGGCAACACGGATCAGTTAATTGTTCAGTTATCTTTAGTATTTATAAATTTAGATGAAATCACCAAATAGTTTGACCTTCAGATATGAAATCAGTGTCTTGAGATAATAGCGTAGAATCCTCTCGCTTAGGACGGCTGCGTCGATGGTTGGAGATAATCACTTTGTTTTGCAGTTAAATAATATACAGAAAAGTATGTGCCTCTATACACTGATCTACATGTATTTTATGAAGTAATTTCAAAGACACAGATGCATCTTCTTATATGCCCTACTTGTGCAGCCGTGGAAAGATAATTAGCAACAAATATGAAGTATTTTGTAAGTAAAGACACGAGATAAGCAATTACTCATGCTTCTGCTGAACTGTCAGAGGTTGTTTGGAAGTAAGGTCAGCACGATGCTGGCTACGTGGCTGAGTGGTTTATTTGAAGCAGAGATGTGTGATCTTTGAATGAAGTTATTAATGATGTGACAGAAATCTTGAAAAAACACCCATTACAATGAGAAACTATCATCAAAGCCTTGTACTAACAAGTTGGCTGCCGAGACGAAGCTTTGGGGAACATATTATGCTTGTATATTATGCTTTTGCCAGTATTCGCTGCAACAATAAAAAACGGGAAAAGCAATCACTTCGTTAACCATCTCTGTTGTTTCTGCTAGAACTTTATCGCGATAATGTATTCCACAGCTAGTGGTTTTCCTAATTAGGTTAGAACTTGGTTTTCTTAGTTTGCGTTGAATAGGTATACATACGGATCGTGCTAGCGAATTAGCAAAGGATTTCATCTAACGCTCACTTTCACTCCTACCACCTGGATAACACGGGGGCCCTGATGGGGAGGGAGCGGCCAGGGGCGTGGGGCTGGCCTGAGGACCCGGAAGGTCAGGGCAACTTATGCAAGTACGCGGTGGGGAAGGCCGCGCTCGGGGAAGGCGACAGTTCTCGCGGTCCTGGTGCGCTTCAGCAGTATCCTGGCTCCTACGTCTCCCCAAATGAATAGATTCTGGGCAGTTTACGAAGGAAGGGGCCACCCTTTTTAACAAAGAGAAAGCCGTCTCGCAGGAGCTGAAGCCAAACTCCGTCATCACAGTCATGGGCCACAGTGAAGAGCCGGTGGGCAGTTGGCTAACAGGCTGGTTCTGGGGAGGTGTCCGCCTTGGTCCTTGGGGCTCAGGGGGAGTCATGGCTCCACCTCCTGCAGACACCAAGTCCCGGGCCAAGAGCCACTGTTCTTATGTTCTCAGATAATCAGATTATGCAGGTAATAAAAGCTTTGCTCCTTTGGAAAACAATTTGAGAGCAGTGTTTTTCGTAGCAGATTGGAATGAAGTGCTGTCCTGTTGTTTTCAGTTTACTGCATGGAAACCACTTCTTGGCTCTGCGAGTCTCCAGTGATCGAGAGCCGTGTTGTGAGGGGAGCTTCCTCGTGCTCTGTGTCTCCCGGTTAATTTTGGTTGCCAGATACTTACCTGTGCTCCTCGGACTGAGTGAGCTGATGTTCTGTTCCCCATCAACTTAGAACGAAGAAGCCTGGGGAAGCAAAATTCCGACTTGGCCACATCCGTTTACCTCCCCGAATATAAATACCCAGAAACGAGGCACTTCTGGGCAAAAAGACACTGCTCTTTTGTGGGTTTTTTTGCAGCACGTTGTGCTCCCTGAAGCTACGAAATATTCCCCCATTGTCTGTGTGAAGCTCTGTCTGTCTCCTGGGTGTCTACCTGTGTCTGTCCCGCATCACGTGTGGAAAAGAAGCAGGGTCCCCCAGACTGTCAACGTGATAAAGCAGCAGCCTGGGTCTGAAGGGAGATCATCGGAGCTTATTCTGATTAAAAGGAAACAAAGTATTTTAAGTGGCTGGTGGGCGAGGGGAGTCAGGGACGCCAGGGTATCTGATAGGTGGGGCCTCAGCCGGCGCTGACAGCTGAGGTTTTAGCAGAAAATGCTGCAGAGTAAAGAATGCTCTTCTCTCCCAAACATCAGCTATTGTTTGAATATTATCGACTTTTCAAGAGGGGTTTTCGAATGTGTGCAGACTTCAAATATGTAGTGCTTCTGAGCTCAGCTTTTTGAAGCCGGTGAAATCTAGTGCGACAACCAGAGTTGGACATTTTATTACAAAAATAACCTACAGGGAAAGTGTAAAGTGAAGGTGGTGTTCTTACAACCACTGCTAAATGGAAAATTTGTTAAAGCCTCTTTAGCAGATGCACACGCACACGTGCACACGCACTCAGACACGTGGACACACACACACACGCATTTCTGATAAAGTCATTGTGATACAGAAATTTATAGTAAGTATGGTGAATAGAGATTGAGTTGTGTAAAGCTGATTTCTGCCTAGTTTTCTCTGTGCTTTATACTCACATAGACCATATGGAATTTTTTAAACATCATCTTCGCATAAAGGAAGAAAATGGGTATACCCACATTTAGAGTTTTAGAAAGAGCTGATAGTTTAAGAAAAGGACTTCTCAAGCTTGACCCATTCGTTCATTCACTCACCCAGATACAAGAGGTGGGTGTGTTCAGGCACTGTTCTGGGCTTTGGGGACAAAAGAGAAGAGACCAGATCTATGCCTTAATGGGATTTAAATTCTCATTTGAGGAGAAAGATAATGAATAAGCAAATAAGTAGAATATGTCAGAGGTGCTAAGTGCTGTGGAGAAAATGAAGAGGGTGTGTGTGCTGGTTGGGTGGGTGGGGTCTCGGCGGTGGGTGGGGTCTCAGAGGTGGGTCGGGTCTCGGCAGTGGGTGGGGTCACGGTGGTGGTGGTGGGGTCTTGGCAGCGGGCGGGGTCTTGGCGGTTGGTGGGGGCATGCAGAGTGGAGTCCTGGGCTGCACGCTGGCCTCTGCTGAGGTGACAGGCCCTGGGGCACCTGGGCCGGGGACAGCAGGGTGGCCGTGGGGGACGATGGGGAGTGACTTGGGGCACAAAGTTGTGAGATGACGAGATGGGAGCCATTGGAGGGTTTTGTGCAGAGGACAGGCACCCTGTGATTCATGTTTGAAAACCGTTACTCTGTCTTCTCTTTTTTTATTGTGGTCAAACACACATAACATAAATTTACCTTTTTAGCCGTGTTTACGTGGACACTGGCATTGAGCACGTTTACACTGTTGAGCAGCCATCGCCACCATCATCCCCAGAACTTCTCATCTTTCCCAACTGAGACTCTGTCCCCGTTAAGGCTCCCGCCCTCCCGCAGCCCCTGGCCCCCGCACCCTACTCTGTCTCTATGAACGTGACAGCTCCGCCCCTCCTATGAGGGAAATCACACAGTACTTGTCTTTTTGGCTTATTTCACTGAGCATGATGTCCTCAGGTTCCTCCATGTGTAGCCGTGACAGGATGTCCTTCCTGTTTGGGGCTGCGTGATAGCCCTCTGCGTGTGGCCCGCATGTTGTCCATCCCTTAGTCTGAGGCTGGATGTCGGCATTGTTTCCACCTTCTGGCGGCTGTTGTGAATAACTCGGCTGTGAACGTGGTTGTGCAAAGACCCGACTGTCTCTGTGCTTTCAGTTTTTCCGTATCTATACTCAGAGGGGAGTGCTTGGGTCACAGGGTAATTCTATGTTTAGTCCTTGATGGGCTGTTTCCACCAGCAGAGCCCCAGGGTTCCAACTTCTCTGCATCCTCACCAGCACTTGTTATTTTCTGTTTCTTGGTAACCTGACTTCTCTTTGAGTCTAGATCGCAGAGCCCAGGGCAGAAGCATACACATACCCAGGGGAGCGCTGACAGTGGCTGCACCAGCATGGCTGCACAGTGACTGTATCCAGGTGTGCTTTGCAGGTAAAGTCACATGTGTTGCTGATGGATTAGATGTTGGGTGTGAGAGAAAGAGGGATGTCACGGAGGACCCTGATGTTTTTGGCCTGAGCAGCCGGCAGGAGGGCATTTCCCTTTGCTGAGATGGCTGTCAGAGGTGTTTCAGGGTGGAGAAAGAAATGGGGTGTAAGTCATCTTCTTGTATGCACACGACTAGGAAAAGCCATGGCGTGATTTGTGTATTTCTGATCAAATCCTGAGCTGTCAGATGTAACGCTGACGTCTAGAAGGTACCGTGTGCAACACAACACGGAAACGTTGGAGTTGTCACCCAGCAGTGGCTCAGAAAAGGGCCCTGACCTGGAACCGCAGCCTGCCTTTCACCACCCTTGTTCCCTGGAGCCTGTCCCCTTCTCCTGCCAGTCTCTCCCATCCCTGGGGTGGCCCATGGCTCCCTGAGGCCAGGGTCTGCCTCTGTGGGTAGCACTCCTTTCTCTGTAGTCGTCATGGTTTCCCACCCACCCGCGGTGATTTCTGTCTCATCATCTCAGCTTTCCGCCGGTAGCCATTGATACTTGGTTATTTAAGCTCTTAGCCTAAGGATGTGATGAATGTTACTGTGTTGCCCTTTCAGATCTGAAGTTTATCTCCAGCCCCAGAGTGTTAGGTGTCAGTATCATGGGAATAGTAGGGACCAGTGGAGGGCACAGGTACCTGTCCAAAGGCTCTTGTCCTCCTGCAGTCTGGGTTCTCCTATTGCCAGAGCCATACCCCTCCCCCGACCCCAACTTCCCCGCCCTCCCCCATCCACGCTCCAGTCTGGTTTCGGCTGTGTTCTGGTTTAGACGACATCGTGACAAAACCCAGTTGTCGGCCGCTTATTCCCCTTCCACCTGTGAAACTCTCTGCAGTCCTCGAGGAGCCTTGCAGGACCTGCCCCTCCGTAACATCTTATCTGGTCACTGCAACCTGTATTAATTTCCTCCTTTTCTTAAACCTCATAGCATTTTATTTTTGCCGGTTTCAAGCCATTTGGGCACATAATCATATTTCTGTGCGGGAATGTCTTGATCTCAACTGAACGGTCAAAGCATCTGGGGACGGGCACAGTTTCTCTGGTTTGTTTTGTCTCCCTGTCATTTTCCAGCTCAGTGGGGGGCAGATTAGGACGTGCCCAGTAAATACTTGAGGGGATAAAGGGTCTCCTTCCGCACACATCACACACTAGGTGTCTCAGACTTTCTTTCACATAAATATATGGTTTATTGTGAGATGAGTGATACAAGGAGCTAGCTGACTCGGCACCATGGCCTGTTATGTTTGGTGACGGTGGTCCCTGTCTCTGTAAGTAGATCAGTCTGATATCAGTAGGAGTGTTTGAATTTGGAGACACAGAACTCAAGCCGGGATGTTCTGATTTGGTCACGTGCTCGTGTGGACGTCTAGCCATGGACTAGACCTCAGAGCGATCTAAATTTGTTAGAATATACACAAAACGCCATTGTCCCAGGTGCCTTGAACACAGGCACGTTGTAAGCCGTCTGTATTCAAGACGATCCCAGACATTTCCATGTCGACGTCTCCTCTCACGCTGCACGTGGCACCGTCCAGACCTTCTCTTTGTGGGAAGTGCTCTCAGGATCCCGATGGTGCCGTCCTGTCTCATCGTGGGGTTGAGCACTGTTGTGTCGTGTTTACTCTCAACGTTCTAGTTCAGGGTTTGGGCTTTTCTTAATTCATCTGATGACGTTCAATCAGCTAGAAGAATATCGAAACACTTGTTTCATTACAGTCTAAGTCCTTGAAGGTGGCAAAGCCATTTTCTATACCATAGGACCCAGCATAGAGCTGAGTTCGTAACAGGCACCGTCCTGTTTCCTGAAAGAGTAAAGGAATGCTGTTGGTGTCAGGCTGCCCCAAAACTCCCAGCCTGGAGCTTGGCAGGTAGAAATGTCTTCTGTGGTTACCAAGGCAGGTAACTACTCAGGAGGAATTTCTTTCAAACGTCTTCTAGTCTCCTGGAAATTCTATACACTCATAGTCACCCGCCAGGGATCACATTCAAGCCAAAAGTCATCCTATGCGGCTGAATAGAATTCCGCAAGTTTTATTTAGTAACCTCCCTTTACAAAGCGATTTTTTTTTCTAAGTGGGAAACAAAACCAGAATTCTAACTCTGCGTTAAACCTAAGCAAACAGTGGGGAACACAATGGGTTACGCAGCTGTAACTGGAGAGAGGCCCCGCCCTGAGCAAACGCGGAGGAGAGGCCGTCTTTGATGCCCTCTCCTCCGTGGGCCCCGCCCCGCCGGGATGCCGGCTCCTCCGCGCCGCGCCCGCCGCATCTGTGAACTTCAAAGCTGAGCCCGCACCTCCAGCCCAGCCCCGCCCAGACCCCGGGAGCGGGCGAGCGCGCGCCCAGCCGCGTTCGCGCCCGAGATGCAGCAGCAATTTGTCCCTGCTGCTGTGACTTTGAACTCGGTATCTCAGGTTTCTCTCTGTGTCACTGGCTTTGAACTTCAATTCCTCACTGCCTGAATTATCTCTTTACAACTGCACCTCGATACCTGCCAGAGGGCCTCACATTCCAGGCCCTCACCTGCCTGGGCTCAGCCGCCACCTCCCGCTCTGAGCCTCGTCTGTTCTCGTCACCTCCATCAAGACCTGGGGTCTTGCCGTGTTTGGAGCACTTGCTAACAGTCCCCGTGCATCTCCGCTGCCTTGGAGGCGTCTTTCGGTTGAAGACGTGCGGGCAGGGCAGAAGCAGGAAAAGATGGAGCCGGGGAAGCCGGCAGCATCCCTGGGGCTTTGCTGGAACTCCGGGTCCCCTCTTGAACCATCCCCCGGAGGAGGACGCCAGGTCCCTCCCTTTCGAGCCCCAGTGCTTTTCCATCACTGCCTGTTCGCTCCTTTCCTGACCGACCTCCAGTCATCTGACCAGCTGGTTAGTGGCCGACCACCACTTCCGTAACCTGAGCGCTTCCTAAGTTGCAGTGTGCTTTCAGGCCTGGCGCTTCGTCTAGCGACAGCTCTGGCCACAGAGATTCCAGGACGGAAAATCATTTTGGTGGCCTTTGGTCCTTTCAGATCGCAGGCACACAGGGCCCACCTGCGTTTCCTCTGTGATGAGATGCACTCATCTATGTCGAGAGCTTTAATTACCAAAATGAGAGAGATAAGCGTCACTACAGCTTGTGCATGAAACCAGAATGAACAGATATCTAGATTTTTCTCCTGAGAACCCCAGAAATTTTACCTGCAAACCAAGAGGTAACCACGATCATAGAAGTCTTGAGTGAGATGTGGTCCTGGCCCTCATTGTACAGATGAGGAAGGTGAACGCCCAGGGCCAGAGCCAGGCCCTGCGTGTTTCTAGTTGTGACCTCAGCCCTTGTGAGCGAACAGGTCTGGGGCCCCCGCGGATGGGGGGGGGGTGCCACTCTGCCCTTAACCTCCTCTCACCCCCGGCCATTTCATCTCCTCTGTGGACCTTACTCTGGGCATGTGGTCACTAGAATGTGATCTGCCCCAGGGTGGAGGCCTTGTCTTGTCCACTGAGGTCCCTGGGCCTTTGGGTCACACCTGCCCCGTCCCGTCCTCAGCTCTCTGTGTGTGTGTCGGATGCCTGACTGGGTTCTCTGAACACATTCTGAGCTTTCTGACTCCGTGGCTTTAAATGGGATATTTTCTTGCTAAGAATTCTTACTTCTACCCAACTTTCCAAAACCTATCCCATTCTTGAAGTTCCAGCTCAGATTTTCTTTTGTGAAATCTTTCTGAAATGTTCCTCTCCTTCCTCTGAATTCCTATGGTGTCTCTGCGTATTGTTATTGAAATGTGGTTTCCTTAGTTTTCTAAGCATATTATGAGCATCCGCAAAAATGTCTCTTGTTCCGGCTCAATGATTGGTCTTGTCAATGGAGGTTTAAACAAGTGTCTTTGTGTGTGTGTTTTTTTTTAAACATCTTTATTGGAGTATAATTGCTTTACAATGGTGCGTTAGTTTCTGCTTTATAACAAAGTGAATCAGTTATACATATACATATGTTCCCATATCTCTTCCCTCTTGCGTCTCCCTCCCTTCCACCCTCCCTATCCCACCCCTCTAGGTGGTCACAAAGCACAGAGCTGATCTCCCTGTGCTATGCGGCTGCTTCCCACTAGCTGCCTATTTTACGTTTGGTAGTGTGTATATGTCCATGCCACTCTCTCACTTTGTCACAGCAGTGTCTTTGTGTTGGAGGCCGTAGGGTCTAGTTTCAGGGTGGATGTCCTGATGTCCTGAGTCATTGGTCCACAAAATAGACACTTTCCCCAGTGGGGCAGGTGCTTGGCTTGGGGACAGACCCAGTGGCAGCCGTCGCCGGAATTTGGGCAGGCAGAGAGGACTAATTCAGTTCCTGAAAGGCAGTAATTATGAGGCTAGGGGCCGGCAGACGTCTCAGCATTGGTGGCTTTGGCAAACAGTGGTACGATGCCGAGAAAGGGCGTCATTACGAAGAAGAGGCAGGACGGGCATCTCAGGGGCCACCAGGAGCAGAACCACGATGCTCTCGGCAGCCAGGCTGGAGGTGCACGGAGGGCAGCTAAACGCCCTGAGCCGTGGCACAGTGGGACTTGGGATGGTGAGCCAGTCAGATCATTGTGCAACAATTTTCTGATTCTTCTATTTGTAATATTGTAATTTCGGTCCTCATGCATTTTGCAACCATCTCTTTCTTAAAAGACATGGGCTCTTGGATTAAACTCTTAGAGCAACATGGACGTTGTCTGTGGCATGTCAGCTTTATTTGCAGGTCACCACACAGAATTCTGGTTGGATGGTTAGTGGCTCCGCGGGCCCCAGGTCCTGGGAGGGAGGGGCTGTCTGGCACCCCCTGAACTCACAGCTGAAGGTCCAGTGGGCTCCTCTCGCTTCTGTGGGAAGACCGGGGCCTTGGGAGGGTCGGAGCGTTGTCCGAGATCTCAACTAATGCTTATTAATTTGCTGATGGATTTCCATGGTCCGGCTCCACGTTCCCATTCACGCTTCTCTCCCACTCTTGCTTCCTCTGCCCTCCCCGCCTACAGCCCCCTCTCAGGTCCCCCCTCCCCCTCCCCCCTCTTCCCCTCCCCCTCCCTCCTGCCACGTAAGCTTGGCTTCCAGATTCCCCAGCTCCCCAGACCCGTTTCTTCTTTCCCCTCCAAGTCTTCATTTGCGCTGTCTCCTGTCTCAGAATGCCTCTCCTCCTCCCGTCCAGATCTCCATCATTCCTTAAAGGTCTGGTTCATGTCACCTGCCCCCTACATTAAGTTTTGTTTCATCCCGCATGGACCTAGCGCTTTTTGTCCCTCCTCCGGCTCCTACGGTGAGGACCGCGCAGTTGTTCCTGCACTTTCCAGCGAAAACACCTCCTTCTCGAGGCGGAGACCACATCTTCCTCTGCACCTCGCCCCGCGCTCCCACCCGTGGCCGACTAGCCCTGCGGGGCGACCTGCTCTGTAAAGTACAAGATTCAGACTTGTAGTTTCACGTCCCCTTGCAAAAGGGACAGGGCAGCCCATCTCTTTTTGAGACTCCTGAATCTTTTTGGCCGCGTTCTTACGTACAGGCACCCCCAGCCTCGTCCGGGCAGCACCCCTCGGGCTCGCTGGGCGATTCGGCGGCTCCTCTTCCGTTCCCTCTTCACTCCTTGGCCTCCTGTCGAACTGTGCGTCTGTGGGCTCAGCCCTCACTGCCACTAGTGATGTGGGTTTGTGACATGGAACCGAGAGCACAGCGCCATCTAAGCTGATAATACATGGCACGTGTGAGCCCGTAGCTAACCCAGGAGCTGATGAGGTTTCCGCCATCGTGAACCAGGATCTAAAGCAGGAGCGTGTGGGAGCTCAGACTGGAGACCTCTAGCTTTGGTGTTTGTTACGTTGAAGGGAAGGTTCTTGACGGGCACTCAGCCCCACCAGCACCGTCTTGCCTGTCGTGTTCTGTGTGTTTAAAAGCCGTTTCTCAGTTTCGGTTTAGTCCTCAGTGCCACCTGCTGTTGTGGGCAGGACGGCTGTGACTGTCCCAGCTCCAGGAGGGCGGGGAGCTCGGCTTGAGGGCGCGAGCTTGCGCCAGGTGGCCCTGGGGCCAGAGCTGGGAGCCAGGCTTTCGGGGTGGTTGGCCTTCCAGAACCTGCAGGAGGGGCACAGGCCCTGGCACCCAGCCTCGGCTGCTGTCACCAGGGCAGCCTGACCCGCCCCCGTCGGTCACTCGGCAGCGTGGGATAGCCACACAGGCCCAGGGTCGTGATCGTAGTGGGGACCACAGACGACCCCATCTCTCCCATTTGGGGAGCCACTTCACACGCTCCGCGGGGCGGACGGCCCTGCTCGGACTGACTCACAAGGTTTCCGTTTCAGCCTCTGGATCGTGCTGTTGCCGTTGTTATGCCCCCAACACCCCCACGGCATTTAAAGCACTTCACACGCGTTTAAGCGTCACCACACGTGCATATATACACACAGAGCCCCCGCGGACACGCAGTCGTATCGAGAACGTTCTGCTCGGGTTTCCACCGCCTCGCGTTAGCTACTCTTCCATGTTTGTGAAGGGATAACACAGTGTATAAGCTGTAATTCCTCCGGGTCATTCCCCTGTCCTGCGTGTAGATCGGCAGTGGCAGCGCTGTCCTCCCTGATGGGTCTGTTTCCCCAAATAGATCTTTAAAATCTGTGGCTGAATCTTTCTGTCAAGCAGGGGACCTCACAGCAGCTCGCTCAGTTGTACAGCACTTTAATGTGACCCGAAGTACAGGACGTCAGAGCACGAGGCTTCTCCCTCATGTTTATTTCATCATCGTGACCGTTAGGAGACGGATTTGTTTTCGGCGCCTGAGCGCACACACACGGGGCCAGCTGTGCCCTCACCGCCCTGTTGGTGGCGGGAAGGCGCGGTGCCGGGTGCACTGAGAACGCAGAGCGGGGCCGGAGGGAGGAGGCCCAGTGGGTGAGGACGGACCTCTGGGAGAGACGGATGGGGGGCGGATTCTGAGCCCTGCCATCAGTCAGCCTGCTCTTGCCCTCGGCAGGGCGCTTTCCCACACTAAGCCTCAGTTTCCCCGCCTGTGCCGTGGGACAACAGGGCCACCCGCGTGCCTTCCGCAGGGCGGGCACCCCTGAGCCAAGTGGGTGACAGGGCTGCCCCGTCCTTCCCCTGCACAGCAGGCTCCCCGGGTGCACGGCGGCCGCTCTGTTCAGCCACGTCCCCGCTGGGGCCTCGTGAGACTTTTCTAGGGCAAATGTAGTTGTCAGTCCTTTCACCTGCTTTACTCACTGACGTCTGGACCCAGGGCCCCTGAAAGTGTGTTTCCAGATCCTCAGATTCTGGAGCACTGTGGATTCATTTTAGGATTTCTGAAGTGATTTTCTTGGATCCAGTGAGATCTGAGTCACAGTCCAAAGGAGAGTCTGATCCTGAGTTGTCTGCAGTTAAAGAAGAGCTCGAGGACCATATGATCCTGCAGTCCCACTCCTGGGCGTATATCCAGAGAAAACGATAATATTCAAGAAGATACATGCCCCCCAGTGTTCATAGCAGCACTGTTTACAATAGCCACGACGTGGAAGCAACCTGAATTTCCATTGACAGATGAATGGATAAAGGAGATGTGGTGCATATATACAACGGAATGTTACTCAGCCATAGAAAGGAATGAAATTGTGCCATTTGCAGCAACGTGGATGGACCTAGAGACTGTCATACAGAGTGAAGTGAGTCAGACAGAGAACGACAAATATCATATGATATTGCCTTATATGTGGAATCTAAAAAACGGCTACAGGGGCTTCCCCGGTGGCTCAGTGGTTAGGACTCCGCCTGACAATGCAGGGGACATGGGTTCGAGCCCTGGCCCGGGAAGATCTCACATGCCGTGGAATGGCTAGGCCCACGTGCCACAGCTGCTGAGCCTGCGTGCCTAGAGCCCGTGCTCCACAACAAGAGAACCCACCGCAATGAGAAGCCCGCTCGCCACAGCTAGAGAAAAGACCGTGTGCAGCAACAAAGACCCAGTGCAACCAAAATTAAAATAAATAAAATAAATAAATTTATAAAAGTTTACTTTAAAAAAAAGTTTTAAAGGGCTACAAATGAACTTGTCTACAAAACAGAAAGAGAGTCACGGATGTAGAAAATAAACTTATGGTTACCGGGGGATAGGTGGGGGGAAGGGATGAATTGGGAGATTGGGATTGACATATACACACGACTATATATAAAATAGATAACTAACAAGGACCTACTGTGTAGCACAGGGAACTCTACTCAATACTCTGTAATGACCTACATGGGAAAAGAATCTAAACAATAGCGGATATGTGTATATGTCTAACTGATTCACTTTGCTGCACAGCAGAAACTAACACAACATTGTAAAGCAACCATACTCCAATAAAAAGTAAAAAAAAAAAAAGAAGACCCTGAGGAATGTGCTTGACCACCGCTTCAATCTGCTGGGAAGGACTGAGGCCTTCCGTCCAGCGCTGGGCCGTCCAGGGGGTCAGCAAAACCGAGGCTCCATGATTGAGAAAGAAAACACTGTCTTGGGAAGAAGTGGGTTTTTTTAAGCTTTGAAGTAACTGTCGTGAGAACAACCAGAACTTGCTGAACTTCTTTATTTTGCAGAATAATAGTGTTTTGATTGAATGAAATATGGGGGCACAGCTATCTTTCTGGGAGCTTACGGCCCCCGAAGGTCTTCATTTGGTCCTGAGTTAACACCGTCCTTAAAAATCAGCCCAAGTGAGGCTGTCTCCACATATGCAACACAGAAGAAAGGAAATTCTGGACACATGAGGGTGGACGTGACTGTTTGACCTTTTCACCCTGATGACAGCATAAGGTAATAGAGCACAGAGGGGTGTTAAAAAGGGTCCCCAGCTAGGGAAGCAGAGAACAGAAGAAGCGGTGTGGGGAAGGAACAGCATCTGAGCACAGACCCCGCGGCCTGGCCCCCGTCTGCTCTCGCATCGACTCACTTCTCGCCCTTCAGGGCTGGGGGGAGAAGACCTTCCACACACACCTTACGAGCTGAACTAAGGATAAACGCGAGGGAAACACGGATATGGTGGAGTTTCTACTCTGTGCAAATTAAGGATACACTTTCTAAAATCACAAGAAGTTGTAGAACTAAAAAAGAAACTAGCCTGAATTTGAGTTCATTCTTGCCTTCAAAAAACCATACCATCTGTTGCTAAATAAATAGATAACATAATCTGAGCCATAACGACGGTCACAGAGTACTGGATAAAGGAGGAAGTGATCCACGTTCACATGACTGAAAGGCCATCAGCGTTTTCGCAAAATCTCGGTGTCTGTGGGAAGCTCACAAAATATGGAGGTGTGAGAGGTTTTCCTATGGTGTGAGGGGCTCGACGTTTAGTTGGGCAAGTTGATAACCAACAACCAACAACCGCTCGTTCATTTAGGCGACTGCCAATGGAAACTGAGTGTCCGTGGTTCTCGACGGACGTGGCGACTTCTGCCCCTCCCCTGAGCCAGGGACTGCGTTGGTCACAGGAGCTCCTTGCTACCTGGTCCCTTTCGTGCTTCTGGAAGAAGGTCCGCGTCAGGAATGACGGAGCGCGAGGCTTTTCCAGCCGCTTTGGCGTTCGTCTAAGCGACTGGCCCACGTTAAGACCTTGACCTCTTAGATGATGCCCTTTGGGGCTCTTGCACCCAAGGGAGGGTCCCCGCTCTCACCTGCATTTGCGTGGCTGCAGTGTTTCTCGTGGATGGCGCACAGACGGCGCATGGGAAATGCTCCAGACACAGACCGTCTCCCCAGACCGTACAGATCTACTGCTGTGGTGACAAACACTGGCCAACGAGAGAAATACCTGCAGCCTTAGGTAAGCCGGCTCGGCGCATCTTCCATCCTCCCTCCGCCTCCCTCTTCCTCGGGAGGTCCGCTCGGCGAAGGATGCTCTCCCACTTGGGGCTGTCTGGAGGATGGGCAGGACGATCCTCTCTCAGTTGCCCGCAGCTTCCAGTGAACAGTCCCAATTGTTTCTGACTTGAGGCCTTCCTTTCACGCTTCTCTCTTGGCCAAGGGGCCTGCCCCACCCCTTCCGACCACCCAGCCCAGGAGCTGCTCTGGGTGCTTCCTGGACACCCCCCAACCCATACCCCAAGTTTCCTCTCCCGTCAGTTACTGGGACCGTTACACACTCCCCTTGCGCCGCCACGTGGCTGTTGGCTGGCCACACCTTCCCCATTGTCATTCTAGCTCCTGGAGTTCGGTTTATGCCTCTGCTTCAGTGTTCACTGTGTGCAGAGCAAGGGCTCAAAAACCTGTGCTCATGGTTGTTTCTAGAAGGATTCTCCAAGATTTATTTAGTGACATGTGCTAGAAACAGATGTCAGGGAATCTGTGCACAGGCCTGTGATCTCTCTCTCTCTCTCTCTCTCTCTCTCTCCCTCCCTCTCCCTCTCCTTTTCTCTCCTCTGTCCCTCTCCCTCGTCCCTGAGTGTATATTCGTTTAGCCTTTTAAGGGAGTTTTAGGTAATCAGAAATTCCCCTTGTCCACCGGCATCGCTCATGCTTCAAACTACTTAAAATGCCAGCGCACTGAGTCCCCACCACTGCTCCGCAACGTAATATTTATTGGTGGTTGTGTTCCAGCGTGTCTGGGCAGTGAGGACCAGAAGCCCATAGGGCAGAGAAGGGCTGTTCTCTGGCTATGTATCTACTATCGGGAGAGCTCAGCAGTCATTGAGGAGGCAGGTCAGGGAGCACTTTGCGTGGTGGAATGTGGTGGAGGGTCCCTGGGGGAGCTTCGGGGGTTGGGGGAGCCTCCAACAGGTGAAGACGGGACCTGTGGGTCGAGACCAGTGTCCAGTAGGACCCACGTGTGTGAGACCAGGGCGGAGAGACCAAGTGCAGGAGCCTCTGGGGGAGCTTCAGAGACCTGAGGACTGGAACCTAACACACGTACGTGAGGCGCCCTGGAGGAGTCATGGTTTACGTAGTCCCGTGGAGAATTCAGAATGCATCATGACCAAGCACACCTTCTCCCAGGAGAGCGGGGGTGTCTCATCAGTAGAAATTTCTCCTCTTACTTCACTACACAGTAGACCAATGGAGAAGAATCATTTGATGACTGCAGTTGCTGCAGAAACACATTTGATGAAGTTCGACGTCTACTTATGAAGACACTTCTCAGAAACAAGGAACATATATAAAGAAACTCCCTTAGCTTTACAAGGTCTGTACAGACAGACGTGGACAGCAAGCGTGTGGCTCGTGGAGGAGGGTAGATTATTGTGATTAGGATCTAGACGTGGATGACTGTCATCCCTGTTAACTTCCAGCATCTCCCCAATCAAAGAAATAGGACAAGTCAAATAAATACAAGGATATACGGTATAGAGTGTGAGAAGAGAGACAAAACTGTCATTTTTTCATATGATATGATTATCTATACAGAAAACCTAGCAGAATCAATGAATGAATTATTAAAACCATACAGGGTCTAGTAAAGAAGCTGGATTCAGAATTAACCTACGGTTCTCAGTTGTGTTTTTCCTCATCAACAGCGAACAGCTGGATTATATAATATACATAAGGCACCGTTCAGAATAGCAGCACAGCTATTCAGGATCTAGAAGTTAACCTGACAGAGAATGCATAAGACCTTTATAAGACAATTTAAAAACTCTATCATGGAACACAAAAGGGGATTTTAATTAATGGAAAGATGTTCTGGTTTCATGGATGGGACAAGTTAACATTGTCGAGATGTCAGTTCGTCCCAAAGTAATCATTAATTTCAATGTAACTCCAATAAAAAGTCCAGCAAGGTTTCTTTCAGGAACACAAGAAATGGATTTATTTGGGAATATAAAGGTCCTTGAATATCCTAGAAACTTTTGTGAAAGAAGATCCAAAGGTGGAAAATCCCTTACCGCATATTGAGGGCACTAAAGGGCCAGAGCAGACACAGGACAGAAGCAAACCTAATGCAAGAAAAACCAGGAAAGTGACCAGAGGCGACGGCCAGCAGAGCATCAGGAAGTCTCACTGATGGTGAGAAATGACGGTACCTGGCGTGGGTGGGCGGGGCCTTGGCGGCACAACGCTGTGGTCAGTGTCTCGGGGGCCCGGGGTACGTGAGGGCCTGATCTCCCCTGAGGGACGGAGCCCTTCGCCCTCCTGTCCAGGCTCCCGGGAAAGAACGTAGAGATTGGGGTGGGCGCACGGTGCTACGGGCTGAGCCCATGCTTCCAGGTCATTCCCCGTGTGTTTTAGTGTGAACGTGGCCTGTCCCTCTGCAAATGGAGGGGGTGCCCCTCCTCAGCCACTTTAATTCCTGGGAGAGGGGCGGGCACAGCGCCGTCAATTTCAGCTGAAGTTCATTCCCAAGTCCCCGAGGGAGCCAAGTCTTCCTGTAGCTCTTTATGACAGTTTACAACGTGTTGCATAAATTGAAAATCTCATCTAAATAATCCCCTTCTATCCTCGCTGCTTCTACCCTTTAAATATCTGATGATGTGTATCTTGTCTTCACTTAGTCCACGATTAGGAAAGCTGTACAACACTTAGTGGCCTTAATCTTTCTTCCTAAATCAATCCTTGAAACCAGCCTCTTAATAGTGTTGTTGCTCTGTTCTTCTCTGAACCTCTTCCAAATGGTCTTTCTTGTAGCAAGCTGCCTGGCTGAGTGAGCTGGAAGCAGCGTCGTTCAGAGCGCAGACTCACTCGCGTACCCCGCCAGCCTGATGATGCTTGGGCCCACGCCTCCTAAAACAGCCTTCTCCGCCTGCCCCATCTCTAGCTGTAGCTGCAGCTGCAGCTAGACCCGCTCTTCTCTGTCAACTCTATTTTCTCATGCAGGGTTATCGCTTTCTAAATACCTTCCCAGCATGCTAGAGGCTGACATTCAAATCAGGAGGAGGAAAAGTTCAGGCATTACAAAGGGAAACTTCCTTCACTTTCTTTCCGGTGTCTGAGAATGTAGCGTCCTTTCTCTTTTTCCCTGACAGTAACTGTGTTTTACATGAAGATATCCCTTTGTATTTTCCCAAGAGTTTTCACATAAGATCCTCCCAATACCTCTGCAAGATGGGCAGTGTCCGACAGTCCCCTCTGATAGGTGTTGTAACCCGAGGCCCAGAAGGAGGATGGGTTGGCTGCTTCCGGTCACCTGCTGTCCTGTCTGACCGCGCGTCTCACGGGGTTGTCTGCTTTCAAGTTTGCAGCAGCGCTCAGCTTGGACCTCCTTCCCGTTTGAGTCTGTTCTTAGGCTCTCTCCTTAAAAGAAACCTTAAAATCATGCCTGTGGTAGACACACTACAGTTTGACAACCTTTCATCGTGTCGCCATCTACCTTGTCACTGCAGGCTTTCTGCACAGCTGCTACATACACAGCTCGTTTACATGTTATAAATGCGAGCGTGGGTTACCACGTGGGTTGCCACGCCAGCTTTTACCACACGCGTTATGCTGATTAGTTCTGACGTGCGACCAGGGCTAGCTTCCAGTTCCCAAGCAGCTGACTGCAGAAATCCGCCCTGCATACAAAGAGCTGTTGGGCGGGAAGCGAAAGTAAAGGTCGGACCGCCCTGGACCATTGCGTTGTTGAACGCTGCACAAATCCAGGGGGCACTCTTCTCCCAGACCGCTACGTGAGTGGCAGCCCCTGGAGTGCCGCCGCACTGCGCAGCCTGCACCTTTGTGAGCAGAAATGCTGGCAAGGGCAGGGGTCCTCCCCAACCCCAGGAGGTGGAGGAACTTTACAGCCCCCACTGCCTACAGGGTAGAATTTCAGAGAGTGGCATTTGAGGCAACGTCCAGACGAGCTTCAGTTTGCATTTTAAGCGTTGTCTTCTTCCGCCTTCCGTTCCAACAGAAACGTGGGCGATCCCCCAGTCGTTCTCACAAGCTTGTCTTTTGTTCTAAATGTCCCCTCCCTCTGCAGCCCAGGGCCACTTCCTCTGAAACATCCCTCCACCCCCCACTGCCGTCCCATTGGAGTCTTCGTGGAGTGAGTTGCTTTCGTCCTTCTTTTCTGTTCACTCACAGCTGTATCATTGCACGAATCACTGGTGTCAGTGGTGAGCTGTCTGTGTGTTTGTCTTCCCAACAGGGCCTTGAGCTGCTCGAGGACCCGCCCAGCTTTCATCCTCCTCTTTTCAGTGCGGGGTGTGTGCAGGGCGGGCCCGCAGCACCTTGTGGAATGGACATTTGGAAAGATGATAGCTCTTCTCTTATCCCTCTGAGCTCTTCTCTCTTACCTTTGCTCCACATTCACGAAATCCGATCTTGGGGAAATAATGCAACTAACTCCAAACTATTACAAGAAAAATTTCAAACGTTGAGTCCCTAATATATGCCCATTCCATGGGGAAAAACCCCCTTTATTTCTTGTTCTCCAGGCGTTTGGAGAGGCAAGACCGGCCTGCTCTGCAGGAACAGTGGGTCAGCAGTAATGTTATCTGTCAGTGGCTGTGACTGGACGCCGGTCAAGGGGATTGCCATTTTGTTAGGCTCCTTGAAAGATACAAAAGACACAGCGGTAAAGGCTCTGAAGCTTTTAAGGATCCCGAGAAAGAGTCTTGTGGGTTGAACGGGGCTCCTGCCCACCCAGAAGCTGTGATGGGACCTTATTTGGAAAAAAAGGTTTTTGTAGATGTCATTAAGTTCAGAACCTCAAGGTGCGATCATCCTGGGTTAACCGGGTGGGCTTTAAACCCAAGGGCACAGGCACAGAGGCGCCAGAGGAGGGCCCTGTGAAGACAGAGGCAGAGGTTAGACGGCTGAGTCTGCGAGCCCAGGAGCGGCCACGGGAAGGAGGCGAGGCCTGGGGCAGATTCTCCCCTGGGTCCTCCAGAAGGAACCAGCCCTGCTGACGCCTTGATTTCAGAGTTCTGTGCTCCAGAACTGGGAGAGAGTAAAGTCTGGTTGTTAAGCCCTCCAGTCTGCACTACTTTGTCACAGCAGCCCTGGGACGCTAATCCAGTGTGGCTCCACGATAGGATGACGGGACGCGTGCTTCTCCGAGAGGTGCCCTAACTCGCTTCAGTCCAGTCCGGGGGACGTGGAAGGGCTCCTTCTGGCCATTGCCTGATCTGTTTCTGCTGTTGTTATCAGCCACGAGCAGTTTAATTGTAGGCAGGAGCGGGGAGGGAAGAGCACGGGGCACTCCTTGCTGGGGAACCAGCTTTGTGT
Organism: Lagenorhynchus albirostris; assembly: GCF_949774975.1. NCBI lineage: Eukaryota > Metazoa > Chordata > Mammalia > Artiodactyla > Delphinidae > Lagenorhynchus > Lagenorhynchus albirostris. Next base: position 1,906,504 of record NC_083102.1, read on the forward strand.
GAAGCGCACGCCGGCGGCCGTGGGCAAGGGGAGTGTGCATCCTGGCCACCCCGGAAAGAGCGGGGTGCTAACACCACGTCCCTCACAAGTTTTGGTCCACTGGACCCTCATTGTGTTGAGTGGTTCTAGCTCAGATAATTGTCCTCCACCTTTGACTGGATCCTGGAGCGTCTCTGAGACAGAAGGTAGAAGCAGCGTCTACCTTCCAGTTACCGTGGCTGTTACGTGCCCTGTTGGAAGCCCTGGGGTGTCTATTAGGATAAAAACTCTCTTCGGACCGTCACAGTCCCGTCTGAAGAGCTCTGACTCTGTCCCCGTCCGCTGACGGAGTAAGATGAAGGCGCCGAGGCTGCTTATGTGGCACCTTGGGGTCTCTACGTGACGAGGGGACTCGACGCCTAGTTCTGACGCCGGAGCTCTTTCCCACCACGCGCTACGTTCGCTGCAGGTTTCAACGTGGTGACTATGAGCGGCCTTGGAATCAGTCGTCCTGTGACCGTTGAGCAGAATGAACACAGACGCATCTTTTCAGCTCGCACGATCTAGATCACAGTGGGGATTCGCCGGTGCGCACACGCCCGCCGGTTCTAGGATGCTCCGCCGTCGCGGTATTTTGTTAGTTTCATCATCCAGACGAAGTGCATTTCTGAGCCTGAACCTTGACCGCGTCACGCTTCACGGAGGGACACAAACCAGGCAGGTCATTCTTGCAGCCTCTGGAAGCCCCTGGATCAGGACTCATTAGTCATTATGGTTTTTGAGATTGTTCATTTTTCTGTTTTTTTTTTTTTTGCGGTACGCGGGCCTCTCACTGCTGTGGCCCCTCCCGTTGCGGGGCACAGGCTCCGGACGCGCAGGCTCAGCGGCCATGGCTCACGGGCCCAGCCGCTCCGCGGCGTGTGGGATCCTCCCGGACCGGGGCACGAACCCGTGTCCCCTGCATCGGCAGGCGGACTCTCAACCACTGCAACACCAGGGAAGCCCCCTTTTTCTGTATTACTAAGGATAAGGTTCATTTAGTTGTGACTGTCAGGATCATGTTCTTCTCCTCTCTGTGTACCGTTGTTTTCTGATCTAACACATCGAGATCTCGGGGTAGGACGGATATTACTATCCCAGTTATTGTGAAGAAATTCGGATTGAGTTTCAGAACATGAAGCGGTACTGGAAGTACGCGCTGGCTGGGGAGATGCCATGGGTTCCGGCGGGGAGCAGAGGCCGGATGGATGTGACCCCAGCGGCCCCACGGCAGCCCGCGGGCCACGCCTGCCTTCTCCCTGGGGTGTGGAGGTGGCTTGGGGAGAGGAGGGGTACCAAGGGGAGTTGGCGATAGGACCTGGCTTTAACGGGACTCACGGCGTAATGAACGAGCAGGGGCACAATTGCAATTGTAATACAAGTTCAAATGCGGCGACTTTCATGGAGGAGATAGAAATAAAAATAAATAAAAATAAAGTACCCAGGGCTTCCCTGAGCCGTGGCCGCTGAGCCTGCGCGTCCGGAGCCTGTGCTCCGCAACGGGAGAGGCCACAACAGTGAGAGGCCCGCGTACCGGAAAAAAAAAAAAAAAAAAAAAAAGTACAGTGGGAGCTAAGTCGGGGGAGCGACTCCTTCCGTGGGGAGGACCCAGAAGCCTCTGCTGCGCGGCTTTGAGCTGCGGCTTTGTTACTGACTTCCAGAAGCCAATAAATTTCATAATCTTAATTTTCTAGATGTTTTCAAAGCATGGAGCCTGTTCAACTCCCTCAGAGTTTAACTTAAAAAGCAATTAGCAAATTAAGATTTAGAAACTCCTTGCGTGTGACACAGCGAACTGCATGGGGCTGTTTGTTTTGTTTCCCTCTGGCAGTGGTGGAGCTCGGTAAAGGTTATGCTGTCTCTTCACACAAAAACTGAGGAAAAAAGACAAAAAGCTTTTTGCCTTGTGTTGCTGTAATAAGCTCCCTGTCTTTTTAATTGCTTGGCATTTGTAACCACTGCTTATAGTGCTACAGAGGAAAATACTATGATTGCTAAGAACGTGTGAGGGAAAGAAAGGAAGGAAGGGAGGGAGGGAAAAGAAGAGAAGAAAAAGAAAAGAAAAGAAAAAGAAAGGAAAAGGAAAACAAAGGGCAAGCAAGCTAAGAGAGCCATCTTAGAAATGAGATCATCTCTTCACATGTGCAACTGAATGATTTCTTTCGTTTGAAGTGATGTAAAAGCAAGTAATTATTGTTATTCCTAATATCCTAACAGCAATTTTAAAGCAGGGGCTCTGGAGAAGTAAATGGGGTGCTAGTACTTAAGGAGCCCGTGTGTGATAGGTCACTGGTGATAAGCTATATTGGGGCCGTTACATAATTTGATCAGGTGGCCGGGAAATGTGTCAGCGACGTCACTTGCATTTCTGTGTTTGTTTGCTTGGTGCTTGAGTTCCTCACCCTGGGAAATGGAAGCAGTTTGCAGAAAGGCACATGGCTGTGGGAGAGCTTCACCCGGGTGTTCTGGAAGGCTCCATCACAGGAGCGAGAATCAGAGGTTTCCCCTGCAGCCAATGAGGCTGCACCTCTGCTCAGGCCCTGGAAATGCTAAGCGGGTAATTAACAAATCATAAGGCACAGGTGTGCCGGGTGAAGTTTGGTAAATTGCTTTTGATCTAAATTGAGCTGCTTTGGGGATTTAACTTCTTAGACAAAAAGGGCATAAATAAATAATCAGGATTTTGAGGTTGGAGCTTGCCAGCAAGTTCTAAAATGCCTCAGTGCACTTGAGGAGGTGAGGCGGCGTGGGGGGAGGCTTGGAGGCCAGCCCCTAGCTCGCCTGTCGGGCTGTGATGTCCATTCACCTGATGAGCTTAGAGCTGCGGCCTGGCAGCACGTCCGGGGTGATTGTAGACGGAGCGTTCGCAGCAGGAGTTGCTCTCAAGTGGCTGCAGTTTCACTGCTAGTCGCCCAAGAGAGGAAAAGGCAAGAGACGCGGGCTTCTCAGCGGTCGGCCGGGGGTCCCGCTGATTACGGGGTGGTGGTGGGGTGTGCACCAGCCGGAGGGAGGCCCTCGTCCCGAGCACCAGGCATGAGGCCCGTGTCTGCACGGCTCACACCGCCCCGCTGCAGGGTTGGGAAGGGCGAGGCCTCGGCCCTCTGGGGCAGGACCTTGGCGGGACACAGACTTCCGCCTTCCGGACATTCGCAGACTTTTCTCCTCCCTTTGCCGGGCCCGGGGGCTGCCCTCGGTGGGCTCTGACTTCTCCTGAGCTCGAGCAGTGGTGGAGCTGGAAAGGGACCAGTGGCAGATACGGGCTCCCTCCCTGCCAGGCTGTGGCTGTTGGGATCCGCTGTCCTCCCAGGGCCAGTGGTCTTTGGTAGTGGGCCTGCCCCACCCTTAGACCCCAACAACCAGACGGCCCCCCTGTGTGAATCCGTGGGTGCTTCAACGCCACGGTCGGGGACCCCATGGCCGCGAGGCTGCAGGGCTCCGGTGCCCCCTGTGCTCGGCCGCTCCTTTCACCGTGGGATCTTCTCCTCGCTGCGGCTGCGTTGACACCACAGGCGGCCTTATCGAGGCTGTCGTGAATTGTCCTAGAAAAGTCTAAACCCCCGGTGCTGCTGCAGTGGCCTTCGTGGTCCTAGTTAGAAAACACAGGAGCTTTTCGAGGTAGTAATAACTCCCTTTGCTTCAGCTCGCTGGGGTTGGATGTAACGTGGGGTTAGGTATCGATCCCCTTGGTGGGTTTGTTTGCTCATTCCCCCGCTGGGCCCTTCAGCAGGAAGTGGAGCCGTGCTCAGCAGAGAGGATGCAAAGGGCTGAGACAGACATTCCCGCCAGTGACTAGACACTAATCAAATAATCTCACTAGAATGTAAGCACAGCCTGTGTTACCTGCCGTGATGGAGGGGCAGGGCACGTGAGGGCATAGAGAAGGGGCGTGAACAGGAGCTCAGGGCGAGCAGTCTGCGGGGTAGGAGCAGTCTGTGCAAAGGCCCTGAGGCGCAAGTCTGTGCTGGAGGACGGAGGCCAGCGCATCTGGACCGTGGAGGGTCGGGAGACACGGGCTGTGGGGTCTGTGGAGGCTCACGCAGGAGCGGGGCGGGTGTGGAACTGACCTGGGCGGTCTTGGAAAGACCTTAGAGGGCTTGGGCATGAGGGTGGCCGGCTCGGATCGTAGTGGTAAGATCACTGTGGTTACTGGGTGGAGAATGGGAGTGTGGGTGGGTGTCTCGGATCGGGGTGGGGGAGGGGGGCTGATGGGAAATGTACGGCCGTGGAGACCTTTACTGGGAAAATCTGGCAGACCTTTGATGGCAGCTTGAATTTCAGTTTGGGCTGCAGTGGAGGGGTGGTCGGGGAGGGGCACCAGTGTCGTCAGCTGAGGCAGGGTCTTCGGAGGAGGCCAGGGTGGGCAGGAGTCGTCACTTATTTCCGGAGCCTTCCGGATGCCCCCTCCGTCACTGTTGATGCTGACCCTGAAATTGTGGGTAGTTCCGCTGAGCTGGGAGCTGCGGGCATGCAGAACTGGTCTGGGGATCTTACTGAGTTGTTCATAAGCGTTTTCAGACGTGAAACAATAGGCAGAAATACGACCAGATAAGGCCTGTCATTGCTAGACCTGCACCAGTGACTGTTGAGGGAGGTCAGGAAAGGAGAAAGCGGCGTGAACCCCAGTGTCCGAGCAGGCACCCTTTCTGTGGGGAGGAGATCTCCCTGCTGTGGGCGTGGTGTCACTAGGGCCCCGGGCTCTTCCTCCTTCTCCAGGGGACAGCAGAGGGCGGCAGGGGTGAGGCTCAGGGGCAGGGCTTGTGACAGCCCCATGGTTAATTCCCAGAGCCAGCATCACTGGGCGACAGTGGTCAGGTACCCCCCCTAATGTTTAGAGGGCTGGACATGTTATTTTATTTTTATATCTTTATTGGAGTACAACTGCTTTACAATGGTGTGTTAGTCTCTGCTGTATAACAAAGTGAATCAGCTATACATATACATATGTTCCCATATCTCTTCCTTCTTGTGTCTCCCTCCCACCCTCCCTATCCCACCCCCCTAGGCGGTCAGAAAGCACTGAGCTGACCTCCCTGTGCTATGCTGCTGCTTCCCACTAGCTGTCTGTTTTACGTTTGGTCGTGTATATATGTCTATGCCTCTCTCTCGCTTCGCCCCAGCTTCCCCTTCCCCTACCCCGTGTCCTCAAGTCCATTCTCTATGTCTGCGGAGAGCTGGACATTTTAATCAGCAATTTTTGTTTGTTTTCTTCCCCAACTATGTCTGGGGAAGGGGAGCACACTTTCCCTTCAGCTGACTGGGGGATGGGACACTTGGGGAGGCACTGAGACAGTTCCCTCCAGCGGGGGTTTCCATGTGCCAAGACCCCCATTCCTCTCTCCGTTTCCCTCCTGTCACCCGTCGTCCAGCGTGAGGACTTGCACGCGGCTGACAGTTGACCCCACTGCTGCCCCTCGGCCCCTGAGGTCACTATGGCGGGTCGCCCATTGTCAGCCTTTCCGTCTCCACCTTTATCTCCAGCCGGTCAGCAGGCCTGACCTCCACCCAATGTCCAGCTTTGGCTCGGGAAAGCAGCTCTGCTGATGTGTGCCATGGCTGGTACCCGAGGCCTGCACCAGGTGGCCGGGCTCGGGCCAGAGAATGGGGAGGAAGGATGCTCTAGCCTGTGGTTCCCGGGGTCTGCTGCACTGGGATAAGGAACGGTCGGCTGTCGGGGGACCCAGGTGGGTGGCCTGGGGAGGGCTCTCACGCCAGCTGAGTGAGCAGTGTGGGAGGAGAGTCCTGACCTGGTGGCAGGGCTGAGCCCAGAGGTCGGGAAGCAAGAACGCGCCAACCGGGAGTCAGGAAAGCCGGAGCTGTGACCCCAGAGGTTCTCACGCCGCGTCTGCTCCCTCTGGACTCTCAGGTCCGCACAGAGCGTTCTTACCTTTTAAAAAACCCACTACCTGTGCGCCAGTTACGCCTGGATAGAGCGTTGGGAAGTGCCGTGGCAGGTGGGGAGGTGCTGCCAGGAGCCCTGGACGGAACCACTCAGGTGTCCATCTCACAGGCTGGTTCCTAGTGACTCCGTCTCTCCAGAGCCTGCGAGGTGCTTGCTCCTGTCCAGCCTTCCCCTGCGGGGGCCGCGCTTGGAACCCTGCCTTCTTCAGCCTTATCCATTTTCTCTGAGTTTTGTCAAGAAGTACCTGCTATATAGACCAAGGCTTCAATGCATCTGAAAGTTTAGTGGTCGAAAGAACTTACCAGCAACTTCTTTAACGTAAAGAATCTTTTTCCAAAATGGATGACCCCTGCTTTTCAGCATTTCCCTTCTTCATATGATTTGTTTCATGAATGTATATTATGCTGACATTATATACTATATATTTATGGATTATTATATTTTATAGTTACTATTACATGTATTTCAAAGCAAAGCAGAGGATGGTTACAGTGTTATAATTTTCAAGCAATACTGAGAGCTAATGTAATGGGCTTACGGCAGAGCTGTGTGCTTTTGAGGCAGGTAAACCTTAGACGGTTGTCTAAACGGACCTGAGTTGCTGTTCTACACACTCAGGCACTTGAAGGTCCCATGGAAGGTCAGGGGGACTCATTGTGTGATTTTTAAGGATTGATGTACCTTATATTTTGTTTTAAATTTCAGGGAACTCTGCACTGACTCCTGAAAGTGTGATGTCTGTATGTTTACATTTCAAGGCATTTTGTTTTAGGAACTTTAATCCAATCCCTGAATTTCTGTATCTCAAATGTACCGGGAATCAGCCAGGTAAAGTTACTTTTCCTTAAATAACGGTTAAAAGATAGTGTCAGTCGTGAGCGTGGTGAGCGCTCATCATCCACCTTTTCTTCCCTTGCACGGCACTCACAGGCAGAGCTCTTTTGTTTGATCATTACCTGGGCACGTTTGCTGTACGATGAAAACAAATGATGCCTGATCCCCATCCAGATGGCGTCAGGAGAAGAGGTTCATTTTCATCTTCTGTTTCCCAAATGAAGCTCTAAATCTAATTCGATCTTGGAAGGAAGTAACTGTGATACGGTTTCTGTAAGCGAAGGGCCTCTCGTTTAAATAACGTTCGTATTTGTCTACATGTGTGATTTACAGTAAGTGATGAAATGCTTTGTGGCTGCCACGCTGCACGCCTAAGGGATCCTTTGCATGGAGCACTTTGAGCAAGATCTAAACCATTCTAGACACAGAAAAACGTAATCGTTATCACATTTAATCGTGTAATAGCAAACCCCATAGCACAGGACCCTGCGTGGGCTGCCGTTCACGTAATGGAGGCTCGAGAAGTATTTGCAGAATAAAGGAGCTCATGCTCACCCGTCACCTGCATCACGATAGAGCAGCTGTTTCATGAAAGTTCAGCTTCTTCATGTTGGTTTTCAGGGGGGAGTCTTGAAGGGAAAACTCCTAGCTGTTACCCGTGTCAGTCTCTGAAAAAGAAGGGTCCACCCAGACCAGTGCGGGATATGGGAAGGTGGCTGTTGTGATGGGCGTGGCCTGAAGGGATGGAGGGCGTGGCTGGCCGGTGGGAAGTGACTCAGGCTGCTGGAATGTCACACTTGTCTGTTCCCCAGTCGTGTCTGAAGGATTTTTCTACTTTTAATGGAATGAGTTACCTCACTCAGGGCCTCACGCTACACCTTCGGATGGATTTACAGAACATCCGGCATCCTGAAACAAGACGTCTGCCTGAGCAGTTTCTCCATGAATGTGTGTATATATTTATTTATAAATGTAAAAACAGATTTCCGTGAAATTTTCTGTGTAATGAGAAGTTCAGATGTTAACGCAGGCGCACACGAAGAGGTCCACCGTCCAAGCAGCTGGTTCCACTGGCCATGGCGATGGTGGGCCTCATTCGATGTGCTCTGAGCTCTCAGGAGGGAGTGTGTGTGTGTGTGTGTGTGTGTGTGTGTGTGTCTGTGTGTGTGTGTGTGTGTGTGTGTGTGTGTGTGTGTGTGGCTGATTACGAATGATTAAGGTGGCAACATGGTGACAAATATTGAGCAACTGTCACTGCGTTTAAAGACAGTAACCGTCTCTCAGACATCTCAGAACTAAGCCTTCTTGTTTGTCAGGAGTGCCCCGCTTCCTCTCCTTCCACTTCTCCAAGTGGCCAGACTGAACCCTCTTACCCAATGACTTCTCTGCTCTGAGGTCGTTTGTAAATATTTGAGAGAGTCAGACTGAAGACCAAAAATACAACTTAGTCCTGCTCTCGGGTTTTTCTGAGCTCCCTGCCTTTGGGGGATGGCACGGTAATTAGGACAAAGGGATATTTGAGATTACACCTTAAATAAACTGGGGCAGAACTCCTTTAAGCGTCGCCAGTTATTTTTATCTCCGAGGCAGAACGCACCAATATCAGTGTTGAGCCTAAGTAGGCTTTTACCTAATGTAGGAAAAAGAAAGGTGGGGAGACAGCTTGCCCAGAGGCCAAGTCAGGAGAGGGCTACAGGTGTCCCCTGCACCCTGGGGACATAGAACAGTGACCACGCTCAACTGAGGACTCTGGGGACATCAGAGGATTGGGTTTCTCCTGTGTTGAGAGGCCCCTGACCTCTTAGGGGCCCCATCCCTATTTGCTCACTTCCCCCCCCCCCCGCTTTCAGGGTGAATGGAACTGTTGGGTCCAGGATGGTGGAAAGAAGACCCATCTGGGAATTAAGCTGCTGGGTGTGTGCCCCTAGGTCCCTGGAACCCCCTGTGTGAACCTGAGTGATACCTTTTCTCTTCCCGGCTTTCGGTCCCCACATCCTCCCTCCCTGAGTTCAGGTGGGAGGCCTGTGCCGCCTCCGGGCTTACGGGAGAATGGCCGCATCCTATGCTCCTGGGTTCCCAGGGTCTTGCCTACAAAACTTCTTTGAGCTGAAGGAGAAGATGTTCTAGAACAGCAAGATTTCTCGGGGATGCTGAGTTAGATTTTTTTCTGGAAGGGAGCACCTAGTCTGGGCGATGGCCTGTAAGGATGGCCTTTGTAGGGGTTTTGCTCACTCGAGAAAAGCAAAACAGAGCAAAACAGAAAAAGGAGGTAAGGATGGAACCGGAGAACTGAATATGGGTCTTTTTTTTCCTTGTTTCAAAAATGAAATTTTAATAGGTGTTGGCGCCGATCTGTAGATTACTCACAGCTTTGTCACCTTGAGCACGTTAGACAGCCTTCTGACTCCCAGTTTCCTCATCTATAAAAAGGGACGATGATTATCCCTCATTTCCAGCAGGTTATTATGTCCGAGGCACCGAATGTAGCCCTAGTTCACGGTGAACACGCACGACCTGGTCACTATTCGTTTTTTTTTTTAAATTGAAGTATAGTTGCTTTACAGTGTTGTGTTTCAGGTGTACAGCGAAGTGATTCAGTTATACATGCGTGTGCGCGCGCGCGCACACACACACACACACACACACACATCTTCTTTCTGAGAGTCTTTTATTATAGGTTATTACAAGATACTGAATATAGTCCCCTGTGCTCTACAGTAGGTCTTTGTTGGTTATCTATTTTATATGTAGTGTGTGTATCTGCTAATCCAAACTCCTGATTTATCCCTCCCTCTCCCTTCCCCTTTGGTAACCATAGGTTGTCTTCTATGTCTGTGAGTCTGTTTCTGTTTTGTAAATAAGTTCATTTTTTTTAGATTCCACATAAAAGTGATGTCATATAATTTTGGTCTTTGTCTGACTTACTTCACTCAGTATGATCACGTCTAGTCCATCCGTGTTGCTGCAAATGGCATTTCATTCTATTTTTTATCAGTGAGTAATATTCCATTGTATGTATGTACCACACCTTCTTTATCCATTCCTCTGTCGATGGACACTTAGGTTGCTTCCATGTCCTGGCTATTGTGAATAGAGCTGCAGTGAACCTTGGGGTGCATGTGTCTTTTCAAATGAGAGTTTTGCCTTTTCTGGATATATACACCCAGGAGTAGGATTGCAGTATCATATGGTAGGTCTATTTTCAGTTTTTTAAGGAACCCCCATACTGTTCTCCACAGTGGCTGCACCAATTTACATTCTCACCAACGGTGTAGGAGGGCTCCCTTTTCTCCACCGTATCCAGCATTTATTATTTGCAGACTTTTTCTGACTGGAGTGAGGTGATACCTCACTCTAGTTTTTTTTTTTTTGTTTTTTTTTTTGCGGTACACGGGCCTCTCACTGTTGTGGCCTCTCCTGTTGCGGAGCACAGGCTCCGGACGCTCAGGCTCAGCGGCCATGGCTCACGGGCCCAGCCGCTCCGTGGCATATGGGATCTTTCCGGACGGGGGCACGAACCCGCATCCCCTGTATCGGCAGGCGGACTCTCAACCGCTGTGCCAACAGGGAAGCCCCCTCACTGTAGTTTTGATTTGCATTTCTCTGATAATTAGTGATGTTGAGCACCTTTTCATGTGCCTGTTGCCATTTGTACGTCTTCTTTGGAGAAATGTCTATTTAGGTCTTCTGCCCAATTTATGATTGGGTTGTTTGTTTTTTTGATATTGAGTTGTATGAGCTGTTTGTGTATTTTGGAAATTAAGCCCTTGCTGGTTGTATTGTTTGCAGATATTTTCTCCCAGTCCATAGGTTGTCTTTTTGTATTCTTTTGCTGTGCAAAAGCTTATAAGTTTTTTTTAAAATTAATTTTTATTGGAGTATAATTACTTTACAATGTTGTGTTAGTTTCTACTGTACAGCAAAATGCATCAGCTATACATATACATATATCCCCTCTTTTTTGGATTTCCTTCCCATTTAGGCCACCACAGTGCATTAAGTAGGGTTCCCTGTGCTAAACAGTAGGTTCTGATTTGATACCATGTGTAAAATAGAGAACTAATCAAAAGCTTTTAAGTTTGATTAGGTCCCATTTGTTTATTTTTTCTTTTATTTCTTTTGCCTTGGTCACTATTAGTTTTTATTGTTGTAACGATATCCTAAAGGGGTAGCAGTCTCTTTTTTTGTTTTATGTTTAATTTTTTAAAAATGTTTATTGGGATATAGTTGATTTATGTTGTGTTAGTTTCTGCTGTACAGCAAAGTGAATCAGTTGTACGTATACTTGTATCCACTCTTTCTAAAATTCTTTTCCCATATAGGTCTTTACAAGAGTATTGAGAAGAGCTCCCTGCGCTATACAGTAGGGCCTTATTAGCCATCTGTATTATATATCTAGTAGTCTCTTAATTAACTTTTCTCTTAAATATTTTTGCAAGACAGTGATGAAGATGATGGAATTTTGAAGGCAATTATCTTCCTGGCAAACACGTGTCACATTTTGCTCTGACTTGGAGCTAAGAGTTAAGGGCTGCATATAATCTAATGTAACTCTCCTCCTCTCTAGTGAAATACCTGGTTGTTCATCTCTAACTGGCTTTTGCTCTGAGATGTTATTTTTTCCTCCCGATTGTTATTTTAAGGTTGGGCTAAGGTATGCTAGGCCACTTCTGCCATTAGTTATCTACTATGAAAACAGAAAATAATTTCAGGCACGTGGTAGTTCTAGATGATGTGTGTGTACATGCGTGTGCATGTGTTAACGTGTGTGTTTAAGTGTGTCTGTGTGTGTTTGGCTGATTACGAATGATTGTAAAAGCCAGAAGTGCCCTGTTTCCATCCATCCACCCATCACCCACGTGTCCATCTATCCACCATCCGCATCGCCCACCCGTCCCTACGTCAGCCCTCACATTCCCCGTGTCTCTGCCTTGCCCGTGGGCCTTGGATTAGGTTACCCCCTCCACCAGGAAGACCCCACGCTGCTTCCCGGCCCCGGAACTGCACATCATTAACGCCTCACACTTTGGATCTCACTCAGACATCACTTCCTCAGGGAAGCCTTCCAGATCCCAGACCATAATTTCACCTGGTAACGTGGAGTTGTCAACCAGCCAGACACTGTCTTCTCCAAACCTGCCCTCCACCACCTCTGTACCTGCACAGCACCGTTAGCATCAGGGGATGAGCTCCACGACTGAACTCCGGTCTAGAATGATTTTAACTTTTCTCTTGGCTCTGAGCAGCTGTGTGGTGCCCAGGCCTCTCCCACTCAGGCCAGCAGCTAATGAGCTGCCGTGTGGCCTCACGATGTTGGCGTCTCTTCTCTGTGGGACGCTCAGTCATCGACCCTGATTGACCTTGGGCTTTGCAGACTGTTTCCTCTGCCAGGAATGACCTGTCCTCCCACCCCACCCCCGACTGACCGTGTCTGCTCCTCCAAAGGTTACCCATCCCGGAAGGCCCAGCCCGGATGCTGCGTGAGGCCGTCCTGCCTCCCCGCAGCCAGGCTCCTCTCCCTTTCTGAGCCGCGTCTGACGTGGCCCATCCGTTCCTAGTGGCGCTCGCCCTCGTCTTGCTGCACCTCTAGGACAGCGACCCGCTGCAGGGAACCGATGGTCTTACTCATCTTTAGGTGCTGAACTTCGTCCCTAATTGAATTTTTGAGTTCAGTGCATGTTTTTCTGTTCTTTTCCCATTTAGTTATGTTTGGAGTCACTGTATTATCTCCTGTGTTGGGTTAGGTTTTGTATCCCACGTGGACCAGTCACCTGATTCCTCACTGCTTTGCAGCCAGGCCCACCCTGCACAGCCATGAGCAGGGGTAGGGAGTGGCCTGAGCGGCCCTGACGCCCTGACAGGCGTTCCCCTCGCAGTGCCCCTTAACAGACAGGCGTTCCCCTCGCGGTGCCCCTTAACAGACAGGCGTTCCCCTCGCGGTGCCCCTTAACAGACAGGCGTTCCCCTCGCGGTGCCCCTTAACAGACAGGCGTTCCCCTCGCGGTGCCCCTTAACAGACAGGCGTTCCCCTCGCGGTGCCCCTTAACAGACAGGCGTTCCCCTCGCGGTGCCCCTTAACAGACAGGCGTTCCCCTCGCGGTGCCCCTTAACAGACAGGCGTTCCCCTCGCGGTGCCCCTTAACAGACAGGCGTTCCCCTCGCGGTGCCCCTTAACAGACAGGCGTTCCCCTCGCGGTGCCCCTTAACAGACAGGCGTTCCGTGGAGCTGCCACAGTAAACCTCCCGCCCCCGTCTTGGCAATTAACCTGGGATGTTGATCGGTTTGCTAGTAAGCCCCTCAGTGATTTCAGCCTTTTCTCAGCGACAGGGAGGAGAGAGGGACCATTTTGGAGCAAGGGCCAATTTGGGATCAACCCACAGCCCGGGGGCAGCGTGGGGTGCCGGCCAGGAAAGGTCCCTGGGGAGAGAGGACCCCGCAGACACTGGGAGGGGGCGTCAGAGGGCCGTCCGTCCGCCCTGGCCGGCGCCCAGCTTGGCGGCCACTTGGAGCACCTGTTGATCGCTGCGCGTTTACGTAGCGTGCTGCCGTCCCGACGAGGGGCCAGCACGTGGCTCGGCGTGCGCGAGGAGCTCCGCGTTGCTCTGGGGCTGCAGGGACGGGCTGCAGGCGCTTGCTGCTGGGGGGTCAGGAGAGCGGGCACACATGGGGCTGCTGGCCTGGACCCGGGAGGCGGCCCATCGCTCGGCGAGCCTGTCTTAACGAGTGATGGCTGTGTCCGGAGCTGCGCTGGGTTTGCTCCGACACACAAGAGGCGAAGGTGCCCGGAAAGGAGCTGGGCGTGGCCTCCAGAGGCCGGGGAGGAAAGAGCAAACCCTCTTCAAGGCGGGCTTGAGGCCCCTGTGCCAGGGGAGCCGCACGGCGGCTGCGGGGCTGGGGTGCCCGAGCGGCCCTGTTCTCCTCCCCGGCACGTGCTCCCACCTTCTGCGTGAGGCGCGGCATCAGCCGCCGCCTGGCCATCCTCGCTTCTCATCAGAGGACCCACCCTTCCCCCAGGGAACGGCGCCGCCGGCCTGTCCCGGGCGCCCTCCCCGCCCCCCTCCAGAGGGGCTGCTTCCTGCCCCCGCCTGCAGCCACTTCCCTTATGGGACGGTCTCCTTCTTGCTCTCTCTGAAGGTTTCTCCTCTTCTCTGATGCTTCTGACCACACTTCAAAGTGCACCATCTCAGATGGCCTCTGCTTCGCCCCGGGTCCCCGTCACCTGCACGTCCATGTCTCCGTGGGCTCCCACCACCCAGTTCCCCACGTGGTCTGCCGTTGCTGAGCTGTCCCTCGCTGCTGGGACACTCCCAGGCCACTCTGACCAGCTCCGCCCCGCTTCCCCGGGAGTCGGTCCTCGTCCCGTCCTGTGTGGCCATTGCCCCCTCCTGAGACCTGAGCTCCGTCCCCTCCCCTCCACCCAGTGGCTCTGCTTTGGGAATAGCTTTGGTCTCTTTCAGCTCCTTCCTGCACGTCAGGGTTCCCAGCTTCTGTTCTGGGCTTTTGGCTGTCCCTCCGTACAGGCTGTCTCAAGGCCACACCGTCACTTCTGACACCTCCCGGGTGGGTGTCCCCAGCTGGACCTCTCTCTGCGCCCAGACTCACCTGTCGTCTGATGGACACCTTTCTTTGGATATCCCACAGGTGTCAAACCTCCCAAAGTGAACCGCTTCCTTGTGTTCCGCTGTGTAGTCACCCGTCCCAGTGACTGGGGTGTCTGCCCAGCTCCAGGAGCGGACAGGGGCAGCCCCTATCAGTGACCAGCCCCGTGCGCCCTGGGGAGGGGAACTGGTTCCCACATCAGGGCACCGTGGCAGGAGCACGTGTGAGGGCAGAAGAGGGCTGGGGGCGCTGCCGGGGGCCTCGGAAGCTAGGCCAGGGGCTGGAGAGAGGGGGTGTAACACGGTGCACGCTTTAGAAGGACCCCTCTGGCTTTTGACTGGCGAGGCCACTGCGGTGGCCTGTGGCGGGGACAGTCTTCTGCAGGACGTGGCAGGGCCGGGGGCGGGGGAGACAGCAGTGCAAGCTGAGTGTCAAGGCGGGCTGTGCAGGGTGGCCGTTTGTCCCTCCCAGCCGGTGCTGTCATAGAGGACGTGGGCCCTTATTCCATGCTGCCCGTCTGCCAGCGTGGTCAGCAGAGGGCACTGGGGAGGCTGGGGGTGATGGGGTGGGACGTCCTGACGCGGGAGTGACCCAGCAGGGTCTGGCAGCACCGGAAATGCCTCCAGTGCGCGTGGCGTGTGGGCAGCTTTCCTGGCGCCGGTTTCCTGCAGCGCGGACAGCTCCTCCGTGCCGCCTTCTGCGGACCCGGGGCTTCGCCGGGGCCTGGCCCTGCAGGGCACCAGCAGCCTCCCTTGGTGCCCTCCTTGGCCAGTTTTGCGGCCGAGCTCCCCCAGGAGACCCCTTGCTGTGATCAGCTTCCTGGGCGCCCTGCACGGGGGCTCTCTGCAACTAACTTCTGCCAGCGGGGCATCACAGAGGCTGGGCTGAGTGAGCCGCGGGCGGCCTCTGCAGGCGCGTCGGGATCCCAGCCCCGGGGAGGGGCTGCTCCTGGGCTGCTCGTTTCCTGTGTGCTTTGGGGTTCTTCTGAGCGTTCGTTGGCAAGTCCCTCATCACCCCGATTCCCTGTTAGAGCAGGCTGCTTCAGGCTGGGCTTTCCCTGCGGAGATGACTGTAGGTCTTCTCTCCTGCTCAGACCCTGACTGTTCGTATTGTTCCTGCTGTTCTCTGTTGGTGGAAGCGGCCTTGAGCCCTCCTCCCCTTTGCGGGGGGCCAGATGTTCGCACCCACCTGCTGACACCACCCCGGGCTCGAGGCAGGCATTCTCAGGCTTAATCTGAGCACTGGAGAGGCTGCGATATCCTGTGCCTGTAAGAAGGTGGGAAGTCAGAAAAGCCCTAAGTCAACATGTGCTCATTACTAGGCGTCTTCTGGAAGTTTTCGTTTTGTAGCTAACGTAATAGTGGCTTTAATTTTGGAAATTTCGGGTCATGGACGGGAAGATGTACCATGGCAGACAGCTGTGGAGCACATTATTTGTCAAGAAGACCTTTTAGCAAACCTCAGATTTCACCGTGGTCGACAAGACAAGAGTTGTCTCTGATTTCAGTCCGTAAATCTCTTTGCGGGTACTGGCTTCGGAATCCTGCTCTGTTAGAGCTGATTAGTCTAGGTATTAATAAGATACTAATAGCCGTTCTTTTCCGAGCATCTTCCTGTGTGCCAAGGACTGTGAGCCCCGTTTTCATGAATGGTCTTGAGAGGTTACCCCACACGGGGTGAGGCTGCCCCAGGTCTCAGACGAGGAAGCCTGGGATCACGCGGCCAGCGATGGCCAGAGGCGGGATTCGCACTCAGAGTCCAGCAGCCGAATCATCGGCTCCCTCGCCTTCCATCCAAGGGACCTGGAGGGTTTCTCTTGCCCCGCGTAACCCTGCAGGTGTCTTGGGACAGCAGTCACATCCTCTCCAAGTCTGCCCTTGTCTGCCCTTGGTTCAGTGGTTCCCGGAATGGCGGTTTCTAGCGCTTTACCCTTCTGATTATCCTTTTATGGTGAATTCTGGCTTGTCAATGCTTTTCATCCATGGTGCCCATTGGACAGAATGCTTCGAAACAGTCTGGGTGCTGTGAAGTTATTGAAATAGTTCTTAAGGAGATATGTATGTATTTCATCAGAGAGCTGAAATACAGGCAATACAGACAGTTGATCCGTCTATGGCATCTGGAGATACACGGGCAGACAGTTAGCCGTGTTAGAGAATCACCTTCCCTTCCTGTGGGTAGTGGTCTTGGTTTGGGGGCTGTAACTAAAATATCATGGGCTGGGCAGCTTAAACAGAAAACCATGTTCCTCACAGTTCTGGAAGCTGGGCAGTCCAGGATCAAGACACCAGCAGCTTCGGAGCCTGGAGGGAGCCCCCCTCCCGGTTCGTAGATGGCCGTTTTCTCACCTTTTCCTCGTGTGGTAGAGAGACTTTCTTAGAAGCGCCCTAACGCCATCAGGAGGCCTCCACCCTGGTGACCTAATCAGCCGTGAAAGGCCCTACCTCCTAACGCTGCCACATTGAGGATTAGGGTTTCAGCATATGAATTCGGAGCGCGCGCGCGCGCGTGTGTGTGTGTGTGTATGTGTGTGTGTGTGTGACAGAAATTCAGCTCGTGGCCGTCACCTCTGATAAAGAATAAAGAAGATAATAAAATCTAATGCAAATGCTGATTAGCACTTTTAACACAAGCGAAGGGCAGTTAATTATTGTGCTTTTGTCCTCAGTTTACACATTAGCTCTAGTAATGCTTGGGAAATACTCTTCATCCTGCTGTGTTAGGATGCTGGTTTGGGCAGCTGCGGTGTCTCGTGTGTGCTAGTTGACCACGAGTGCCTTGGACCACGGGTCTCTGTTTTATGATCTCTAAGTGGTGCAGTGTTGCTATGATCGTGACGTCAGATTCCTCTCATCCTCTTCCCCTTTGCCCTCCTATTTCCAAGAGTTTGCAGTCCGCACACCACCACCACACGTGAAATACAGCTGTGAGCCTTGAAGGTGCTGTCTAATAGGAACTGCAGAATGGTTCTGGTTGAACGCGGCAGAGTTGATTCTGGTCGTGGGAGAGAGCTGGCCCGGGCTGGGATGAGTGGGCATCTCCACAGGACAGGAACATGGAGCTTACCAAAAAGCTCTGCCCACTGAAAGCGATTTGTAATTATCCACCTTCCTGGGATGTCGAAACTTTCCCACAATGAAGCACCCAGACCATCTGGGTTTAGCCTTTGCTTCCAGAAGAGTTCTGTAGAATTCACGGGTGTTCTTTGGTATATTACCTCCTTAATCCAGAGTCACTGTCACACTAGTTTGTCACTCTAATTGACTGCTTCTTAATTAGGTCCTAAAAAAGGGTGCGTGTAAGTCAGTCACTTTCTGACCAGGCAGCGGCCCCCGGGCGTGAGGAGGGTTGTGATGTTGGAGGGGAGGCTGGGGGTAGTCATCGCTTGTAATACACTGCAGCCCTAGCCTTGGCTGGGGATGTAGGTTTCATACAGATGTACACACGCGTAAGAGCACACGCGTGCACACGCGCACACACGTGTGCGCACACAGCGCTTCTGAACTCATGCTACGGAAGACTTCCGGCACCAGGAGACTTACAACAGCAACGGACACGGAAACAGGAGGAAACCAGGCTTCGGAAGAGCACTGAGTTCAGCTGTGATCATGCCGAGTTTCTGTGGCAGGGGGACACCCAGTGGAGCTGTCCAGAGGCTGCTGTGTGTCTGGGATGCTCAGGAGGGAGACCTGGGTGCGGGCTTACATCCGAGCAGCTCGGGGTGGAGATGGCAGTCAATGCCTTGGTGTAGTTGAGGAGAGAGTCCCGTATGGAGGGATAAAGATGGGAAAGTATCAGCTCAGCCTGCAGACGAGGGCTTGAGAAGAGCAGAGAGGAAGACAGGCGGCCTGAGTGACATCAGATCACGTGTCCCCTGAGACCACCCAGTTCTGCCATTCTCAGTATTTGGGGACATTAAATCTCTCACTCAGAGCTTCCGTGAGAAAAGAGATGAGATCCAGCCAATTTGAGAGGGTCGGGGGGCTGAGGCCCGGACCCCTGGACTTTTGGTCTCCCCATCACCCCCGTGGGCCCTGAGAACCCATCTCCCATCTCCGGTCCCCCCTGGACAGGGTGTGCACCCCTCCCTGCCCTGGGGACGGCTGACTGCGCTCTGCTTCGCTAGCAAGCCGTCCTCGCGGGGAGCTGGCCTCCCTCTCGTGGGAGATGCTGCTTGTGGGCGGATTCGGTTCAGCCTCACGGGAAGGTCTGTGAACTCCATCGTCGGTGGGTAGCACGATCCCAGCAGTTGTCATGGTTTCATTTCAGGTTAATTTCTCGTAGGCATATCTGAGATGTGGGAGCGACAAAAGCGCATCCGACTCCCAGCTGTGCAGGTGACCGTGTGGCAGATACCTGGTGTGCTGCAAACTGTGCCTGGTTCCTTCTTCCCACGAGGGACTTTATCGTCACCTCTCTGTAGCCTTGCACTCCTTGGAAAGTGGGAGTGAGGTGGTCCCCAGCTGGGGAGGACAGTGTCCCCGGGAGGGAGCGCAAAACATTCCCGGGAGGTGTTGAAGACCCCGCGTTTCTAAGGACGGTCACTTTAAAACGGGACTCAGACCTCGTCATTCTTCTTCGTAAAAGACCTAAGGGCGGTTCCGTGGCGCTTACAGCGAAATCCCAGCCCCCAGTACCGTCTGTGCTCTGAGCTGCCCTCTGCCACTCTGCTGCCTCAGCGTGTCCTGTTCCCTCTTCTGTGGCCTTTCTTTTCTATTTTATTTTACTGTGGTAAGGACACTGCCCTCTTAACACATGTGAAGTGTCCACACGCTGCTGTCGGCGTGGGTGCCGGGCTGGGCAGCAGGTCTCTGTTCCTGCTGGACAGACACGTGCTGCCTCTGCCTCTGTCCCGGCCCCTGGCCCCCCAACTCCACCGCTTGGTTCTGTGAGCGTGACCATTTTAGGCACCTCAAATAAGTGGAATCACGCAGTATTTGTTTTTCTGTGGCTGCCTTATTTCAGTGAGCTTCACATGCTCAACTTTCATCCATGTTGTTGCCTATATAGCAGGATTTCTTTCTGTTTAAAGGCTGAGTAATAGTCCATTGTATACGTACAGCACGTTCTCTTTATTCATTAATTCATCGACGGGCGTTTAGGTTGTTTCCGTATCTTGGCTACTGTGAATAGTGCTGCAATGAACACGAGAGAGCAGATAACTTTTTAGGATCCCAGTGTCAGTTCTTTTGGGTGAATATCCGGAAGTGGGATTGCTGGATCCTGTGGTAGCTCTGTTTTTAAATTGTTGAGGAACCGCCACACTGTTCTCCACGGTGACTGTGCCCTTTTGCATTCCCGCCAGCAGTGTTTGAGTGTTGTCTTTTCTCCACACTCTTGCCAACCCTTCTGCCTTGTTTTCTGTGTTCTGACCAGCAGATGCATCTCACCCTTCCCTGCACTTTCTGTTCCCCGGGTCAGCTCTCTTCCCTGTTTCTTTGTGCTGTTAATTTCCTTTCCTCCTTTGAGTCACTTTCTCAGGAAGGACTTTTCTGAAACCCTGTCTGTCATGGTCTCCACCCCTTCTTTGTCTTTGATATCTACGACAATACCTCTAGCAAAGTATTCCCGGCCTGATTCCTAGAAAGGATTCAACGAATATGTTTTGGATGAACTAGTTAATCAGACATTTTGCGCTTCGAAGTTGGAATAGGTTCTGTCATTAGCTGCATGGGTGGCCTCGCTGTAGATTCCGAGATCACGGGCTGGTTGATTCTCTACAGGGGCGTCCGAGGACTTGTAATTCTTCATTTGAAACTTTAATAATAATAAAAAATAGTTTAATCTTCATTGCCAGAGGTGGCAGGCAAGGGGATAGTCCTCACGATGAAGTGGTGGATACCTTAAGTAGTCACTGCTTGGACAGAAATCTGTCTTTGCAATGGACAAGCTTAAATTGTAGGTAGCCATTTATATTAATGGAATTCAAGGATAAGTATATTAAATAAACTGGCCTGCAGCTCCCTGGGATGACCCTGCTGGGGCTCCTAGATTGATGGAGAGACAGGAAGGCAAACGTCTACACAGTGTTTGGATCACTCGGCCAGGCCTGAATTTCGAGAAGGGCTTGGCGGGATTCCTTTTGCAGCTACAGCTCTCTAAGTGCAGGGCTGCCTCGGCCCCCGCTGTGAGCGTTCTGGGTGAAATCCAAGTGTCTGCACGTCCATCTGAGTCGGTCCATGGGGACTCTGCGAGGCAGGAGAGAAATTTTAAGAAAAGATTATCTTTAGCTACCAGTAGATCACAGACGTCTATCTCAGCGTTAGTGGAATTCATAGCCAGCTGACGTTTGCTGTTGTTGGTTAAGGCCTGTGTTTCTTACAGTGTAATTCTTGACTGAGTGAAACCACTTAGTTGACGCATCCGTGTTGGTCCAAAGCTGCTTAGGTTTTTGGATAAATTGAAGTTTTATTGTACCACTACTAGTAGATGGATGAAGAGGACCTGTGAGCATTCGAGTTTTACTTGTTCAATTCGGGGAGCAGGGATTGCCAGGGATGGGGAGGATATTGTGATCTGTAAAGTTCGGGCAAGGCTCTTGGGTATCTAGCCTAAGATTAATAAGGAAAGTGGAGGCTGTGTAATAAAATGAGCACAGACTAATTTTTCAGAGATCTGGGCTCCAATTCTAGGTCCACCCAGGTTTTGTTACCCTGGACCCATCACCCATCATGTGTATGATTAATTTCTTTGTCTACAAATTGAAGATATTTGATAGACAGCCTCATAGTCATAAATAGACCCAAAGCTGCCAAACGCTGTCGTATCTCAGCTTCACGTTTGACACTGAGCTTCCTGGAATGCAAGATAAAAATGAAGACAGGGTGAGAATCAAAATTCCCCTCACCAGAAAGGAAGAAACAGTTGAGTTCCTGGGGAGAAACAAACCTTTTCCGAGAACTGGATGTGAAAAATAGTTACCCTGGACTTCTTGTGTCAGGCCCTGAGGGTTAGCTCTCAGCATCCTCCACCACAAATGCAGCAAGAAGTTTCTTAATTATTTATACCCTTACTTGCTCTGCGAAGGATTTGGAGTGACAGTTTTCATAAAGCAGTTTCTTGTAGTGACCCTTGGAAAAACACACTGCTCTGGGAGCCGGGTCTGTGAGACACCAAGTGACAAGGCCCAAACACCCCATCTTCTGGGGCCCGAGTCCTCGGAGGGGAAAATCCTGCTCCCCCCGCCCCCCGACCCCATGGGGTGACCTGTGACTCACAAAGTGGAATTATAAAGTGCTAAAAAATGTCCCTGGTCACTATTGTTTATCCACTAAGTTGTGACACAACAACAAAAATAATATGAAAACTATCTTACGACTTTTCCTACAAATACCTACTTCTTGAGTTTTATGAAAAGAGATGAAGATGTGACAAATCTTGCCACAGTTCCTGAAGCCACTGAGAGAACCAAAAGTGTGGCATTCCCTTCCCACCACTTCCTATTATTGATCCTGGGAATTCCGTGCAAAATTCCAGGATCTGGAATTCCAGGGACTGTCTCTGCTGAAATGAGACTGGGAGCATATTTCCCCGATATTCCACTTATTGTCACTTTCTACGTTTGAAGAAGGGAGAAAATTCTATTTACGATATTTTATTTTCAAGGTCTGTGATCAGGATGTAACTCCCTCTAGGAAGTAAGCATCAGGACGGCAGGGTTATTTGTTCAGTTTTCCGTCAGCACATAGAACAGAGCTCAGTCAATGCTTGTAGAACAAGTGAGTGACAAAATCTGTAACGCAGAGTAAACACCAGTGGAGTATTTGAGAGAAGGGTCGTCAGAGACCTGTGATTAGCATTATTATGAGAGCAGAGATGCCAAGGTGAAAACCAAAGGAAATGGTGAAGGGGTAACTTACTTAAATCCTACCTGGGGCCCCCAGAAAGCTGGTACCACGCAGCTACTGACACCTGGGGTTAATGTTACTTCCCAGTTTTGCAGGAATACCGTCATAAAATTTTAACGTTTTGGTAAATGTCTCAGGAAGACTGTCTTTACAAGTATGGAAACTTAAAATTCATGCTTTTGTAAAAACCATTTCAGTCCTTCAGGTGCCGCTTTGGGTGACGGGTGAGTGACCGTTCGCCCAATGTTTTGTCACCGACTTAGCTCGATGCCAGTGGCCTCGGATGTGACTGCCCCCCCTTCCTAGCTCCGGCCAGCGTCTGGCGGGGACAGTGAGTTGGTGCTGACGCCAGGCGCCGCCCCTCTTCAGATTCAGCCCCAAGTCTGCCTCAGTGGCTGCATCCGAGACCTCTGTAGGGAACGGGATGCTTTTCGGAGTGACATTGCTGTCGAGCTCTGCCTGCAGGAGCACCTGTGGGTGGGGACCCGTGTGTGTGCCGTCGGCCCTGCGTCGAGGCAGCTGTCGCCCGCTGTCAGGAGGCCGTGTCCCAGGCCCACCTGTGCCCACCGAGTGTCATCTTGGCCTGTCCGCTCAGTCCGGACCTCAGTTTCCCGGTCTGCAGCCCGGCAGTAAGTGGGGCGTCACGCAAACAGTCCGTGTGCTGAAGGCTGCGTTTCTCAAGCCTTCCCAGCGGCTGGTTGCCGCGTGGTGAACTCAGATCGCACGCGTTTGGGAAACATTTGACTAAACGCAGCGAAGTCGCAGGCCGTCCCGGAAACGGCAGCCTGTTCACGCGTGTCCTGACCCCGAAGGAGGACTAGTTCCTGTCCCCAGCACACCTGCCAGGGGGCCTCATCTCCCCGATGCCGGTGATGCTGACACCTGCGAGCCTGCTCGTCTCAGGCACCCCGTTGGCTTCGATGTTCGCACGTGTGCGGCGAGGCCGTTCCGCTTCTCAGGGGTGAACAGCTTTGCACGGCCAGCCGCTCTTGGTGAGTTTCTTCCCACCCCGGGCACGTTTGGGAAGAGCTGGTCTACACCGTGTGCTGCGCTTGTGGTGACGCGTGAGGGCCGAGCGTCAGGCCTTCTGCTCTGAGGGGCACTCAGTTTGCTCCCTTTGTTCCCGTCAGGGTCTTCAAGGTGGGGATCGCGTGACCGAATGGTCTCGCACGGGCTGTTTCCTGGGGGTAGGCTTGTCCATGAGGGGGTGGGCTCGTGCGTGTGTGGCCTACGGGACTGGCCCTGCCATCCAGGGATGCTGGCCGTGGCTCCTGGGGGGTTTCTAGACAACTGAGAGCCAGCAGATGGGATTTGCATTTGGCCTTCTGGGTGAGTGTGGCCCTTCCATGATGGGTGCTGTCCAGGCGTGACCTCAGGTGGCACCTTTGTGGCTCTGTTACCAGCTGGTCTGGAGGCTGTTCTACACAGAGTGGAGGTGATGGGCACCGGCGTTACCTGCAGATGCAGTGGGGCCCGTGGACGCACCCCTGTCCACTTTCTTGGGAGATTCTGAACTGTTCAGTGCCTTGGACCTGGGGCTGTCTGCGTGGGCCAGAGCCACCTGGGGAGACGTCATGGCCTCGTCACCTCCAGCTTGCTACCTCGACACAGATGAGCGCCCATGTGAGCTCCCGAGGGCTTCTCCACTGCCCCCTCCCCCGGCCTGTCCTTGGGGACACCAGGCACACGGGAGGTGCCCTCCGTGGGGAGCAGGGGAGCAGGGCAGGGGAGGTCCTCTCTCAGCAGCCCAGATGGGAGGTCATGGCGGCTCCTTGCTAAGTCCAGTGATGGAGAGAGGATTGCGTCCGGGCCAGTGTGTGCCCGATGGCCGGGCAGTGCCAGGTTTGGACCAAGTTCCTTCCCACCGTAGCTACGTGGGCCTCCCTGTAGGTCAGCCCTTGGCCCTGGTTCTGAACTCGCGTCCCGCAGGGAGCGTAGCCTTTCTGCCTGATGGGCCTTCAGAGTCGAGAACGTGGTCATCGTGCCTGCCTTGGTTTGCGCTTGGTTTGAATTTTTCACACTATTAACATTTACAGCTTCCTCACCAGTTTTATATATTTTTTTAAAGACTCAGTATTTTTAGAGCGGTTTTAGGTTCCCAGCAAAATTGAAAGGAATGTACAGTAGCTCCCGCCTGCCACGGCCAAGCCTCCCCATGAGCAGCATCCCCTCCGGATGGTCCATTTGCTACATCAGTGGAGCCGCACGGACACGTGGTTGCCACTCGGAGCCTGTTTGCGTCAGGGTCACTCTTGGTGCTGCACGGTCTGCGGGTTTGGACCAGTGTGCGATGACCTGTGTCCACCACTGTGACATCGTATGGAGCTGTTTGCGTCAGGGTCACTCTTGGTGCTGCACGGTCTGCGGGTTTGGACCAGTGTGGGATGACCCGTGTCCACCACTGTGGCATCACATGGAGTATTTACCCTGCTCTAAAACTCCGCGTTGTTCTTACAGCACGGTTTCAAAACCCCTGGATAGCTCAGTGACCTCCTTTGCACTTTCGACGCTGACACTGTTGCACAGTCTGGACCAAACGGGGCTCCTGGTGGAGGTGGCCAGTGACAGCCCCGGGGCCATGCCCGTCCTGGTCTGCACAGAGCAGTGCGTGCGTACACGCCAGCCAGCCGCTTCTTTGCGGCCACTTTGCATCCTGCTTTGTCCGTTGATCCGCTCAGCCCGCATTTGTTAAGTGCCTCCTGCGTGTTAGTTGCTGAGGATTTGATGCTAAGCAGAAAAAGCCCCGCCTCGAGGTGAAGGAAGGTTCCAGTCTGTCATCTAATGGACCGTGTTTAAATGCTGTCATTCAAAATCTTCTCAGTTGGTATTGTTATTTTTTTAAACACAAACTGCTATCCTCAGTTTTTCCTAATTCTGCAGTTGAGCTTTTGAAGTAGAGGACTTTTTATATGAAGTTAGTTTCAGCTGTTTAGCTCTTTTCTTTTAAAGCCTGTCAAGTATTTATAACTTACGTATTGTATCTCCTCAGTTTTTTCACGTGGACACTTGATGGACACAGTTTCTAAGAGTTTCCTCAGATTGTTGGTGCAGGTGTCCATCCGGACAGGGTCACCTCCAGAGCCCTGTGTCAGGCCACTGGAGACTTCCTTCCAAGAGGACGTTAGTCAACACGGGAATCTTTCACATGGTTCAGTCCAGTATTTACGTATTGTATGGGATTTCTTCCCAGGAGCTTGGTTTAGAGTAGGAATTGATCTGATGGTGGTTTACTATAGTTAGAAGCCCAGTTTTTTGTGCAAATTGCTCTTCTGGTTAGTATATTGTGATAAGATTTCGGTCTAATCAGTGGTCCTCTTAAGCGTCTTTCAATAAATATACCATGTTTTGCTCAAGAAAGAGGAGGGAGGCTGTGCTCACTGTTAATGGCCATGAAGGCGGTGACTTTTGCTCTCTCCCTGCAAAGCCCTCCCTTCTTTCATACAGTCTGAAATTTGTAGGAAACCAGAAATCCTTAAATGTGGCATGTTGAGAAACCAGAATTAGGTGTCCGAAGGGGGATTCTCTTATACGAGATTAATTCCAAAGATGCAGATGTTAATGGGGAAACGAAATCACTGAGACAAAGTTTAGATACTTTCCAGTTACAACTGAGCTGGGGAAATGAAGACCTGGGTGCAATGTGAAGGCACATGATCTATGCATTTTCGCAGCCTCAGGGCTGGATTTGGGAATACGCCCAGAGAAGTTAGTAGGGAATTGAAAATGATTTCAGGGTCTGACAAGGCCCCACCCTTGTTGGGTCTGCGTGGCTGGGCCTTGGACCAGGAACAGCTCAGACAATGAGACTGGCTCATACGTTTCTTAATGAAAAGCGTTCAGCTGAACAGAAGTACAGACTCACGACGTTCTCACCTTGCCTGACCTGTGTGTGTATACAGTCCTGAACTGCACGGCTTCATTTTCTGAGCTGACTTCCAAGGCTGTGTGCACGTGAGGGACGGGGGGAAGGAAGCAGAAAAAATACTCAAAAGCCTGGAGCAAGGCCCTCGGTGGGGCTGAGTCTTATATTTTAGAGGTAAAGAGGCTCTTATGTATTTTCCCCCCTAGCTTTAGTTGAGAATTACGGCTGCACAGTTTGCCAGAAGTAGTATTACTCTGCATTAAGGTTAACTTACAGCTCAGAGATGGCCTTTGAGCTTTATAATAAGTATATTCGTGCAGAGTCGCTCCCTCCGGGCCAGTTGCCCTTTGCACTGTTCGTTTCCTTCACTAACATGTATGATATTTACAATCATATATTTACTTATGTGTTTACTTTGTTCATCTTTCTTCCCCATTAGACTATGAATTTCTTTTTTTTAAAAAAATATTTATGTATTTATTTATGTGGCTGTGCTCTGTCCTAGTTGCGTCAGGCAGGATCTAGTTCCCCAGGGATGGAACCCACTCCCTCTGCATTGTAAGAGCGGAGTCTTACCCACTGGACCACCAGGGAAGTCCCTAGACTGTGAATTTCTTGATATCAGGGATTATCCCTAGTTTCATACGTCTTGGCCCCCAGCAGAGGGGCGGACACATAGTAGGCACTTAGCTTTAAAAAATATATATAAACACGTATCTTTTATTTTATTATTTATTTATTTATTTATTTGCGGTACGCGGGCCTCTCACTGTTGTGGCCTCTCCCGCTGCGGAGCACAGGCTCCGGACGCGCAGGCTCAGCGGCCATGGCTCACGGGCCCAGCCGCTCCGCGGCATGTGGGATCTTCCCGGACTGGGGCACAAACCCGCGTCCCCTGCATTGGCAGGCGGACTCTCAACCACTGCGCCACCAGGGAAGCCCCAATTTTTTTAAATTAATTTTTTTTGGCGTATCGTTGCTTTACAGTGTTGTGTTAGTTTCTTCTGTACAGCAAAGTGAATCATTTATACGTGCACATATATCCCTTCTTTTTTAGATTTCCTTCCCATTTGGGTCACCACAGAGCACTGAGTAGAGTTCCCTGTGCTGTGGCGTAGGTTCTCATTAGCTATCTATTTTATACATAGTAGAGCATATATGTCAGTCCCAATCTCCCAGTTCAGCCCCCCCTCCCTTCCCCCCTTGGTATCCATAAGTTTGTTCTCTACATCTGTGTCTCTGTTTCTGCTTTGCAAATAAGTAGGCCCTTAACTTTAAGCCAACGTTGAAATTAAAGTCATGTGAAGATGTGAAGTTTAAACTTCTTGTCCTGTCTCCAAAATGATGCCAAGAAGTCATCCTTATGTATCCCCTGGGGGGCTGGATTGGGTCCTCTTTAGGTCCCTACACTGGATAGTCTAAAACCAGCATGGGTTCAGGACTTAGGACCTCGCTTGTGGTCCTCGGTGCTGTGGAGACCACAGGAGAAGACGGGGTCCCATCGGGAAGGAGCTGTGGTCTAGTTTTGAAGGGTCCAGACCTACTCCTACAAGCTGATGAGTGATCATTACTAGACAGTGCATGCCCCCCAGGACAGCAGGACTTGAGGAGAGAGAAGAGATCATTTTGACTTGGGAGATGGTTGGTTATAAACCGGCCCCAGACAAGCCCGATTTCCGGGCGTGTGCCCAGTCACCCTCCTCGTCAGTGCTGTCTTCAGATGGCTTGCAGAAGGCACGCAGTGAAGGGCGTGTTGACAGGGTTTAGGTGCACTTGGTCGGGAGGGTGGGACCACGTAGGAAAGGAGCCACACGCTCCGTGTGTTCAGATCAGCTGCGGCCCTGCTGGCAGTGCTTGGCTCACTGCCCAGCTTTGGGCCCCCCTTTCGAAGAAGAATAAACGTGGATCACAGGAGCAAACAGTCTTTTGAACTTCAGCTTTGTATTTCTGTGCTTCCCTCACAAGTCCAGGACAGTATGGCTTTAGTGACAGATAGTGGCTGCTCGGTGCCCACGGGTCCTGGGGGGACCCTTTAGCTCGTGCATTTGCCTGGGGCCATTATGGTCTATGCTCCAGAGCCCGTGGGAGGCCCTGCTGGCCCACCTGCCTTACACACAGACTTGACTTTCTTGGCAGTGGCCTGTCAGTGGAGCATCATGTCGTCATAGGTCCTGAGTCTCCAGGCAGCAGTGGCTGGCGTGTCACACACACACACATACAGACACCTATACAAGATTCCCCAACTCTCTCTTCATTTCTATCAGAATCTTCATTCCTACTGAAATGTTTATACTATATTCTGTGGCTGTGGCTGCATCTTCTGATTAGCTGCACCTAAACCAGACAGACTGGGATTGATTGGAATTTGGAAAGACCAGAACTGACGGTGGCTGGAGAGGCTGGCAGGTAAGCAGCTTCGAGGAGGTCAGTCGCAGATAGAAGGACAGTCACTGGGCTGCCTTAGCCCCCGGGAGGATTTGCAAGGATGCGGTAAGATTCCATCAGAGAGCGGGCCAGCGGGCAGGTGCATGACAGAGCCAGGCAAGACCCCGTTACTAGGACTGGGGCTCCTGACAGGGGCGCGACATCAGGAGCAAGACACAGGAGGAGCCCGTCTCCCTGAGCCAAGCTGCCAGGCTGGCCCGGGCCGGGTCGTGAGCCCCAGGCAGTCTGTGCTAAGCCAGGTGAGGTCAGACTGTCCCAGTTCCCTGGGCTGCAGGTGGGGTCCACGTGGCTGCAGCCAGGAAGGAAGTGCATTAGGGCCAGAGGACACCGTGTCCCCAGTGTTAGTGACGAGAATCAGTTTAAAGTGTTAGCGGCTTTAGGCGTATTTGCAGTTCCAAAGGGAATGGCTTTTAAGTTAAAGGGATAAATCCAGGGCCAGAGGAGGCCGTTTTGGATGGTGTGGTGTCCCCCACCTAGGGCCCGTAACAGGGTCTCATTCTGCCCAGTCACAGCGCTGCCCGACATTGGGGGCACAAATTCCTCTAAAGCATTGGTCCAAAATTACAGTCGCCTGCAAGTAAAAATGCTCACCCTGGTCCGGTTTTTGTGAAGTTGGTGAAATGAGCCTGTGCTCCCACAGCGGCAGTGGCTCCTTGTTCGTTGAGGGAATGATTATTAGTGAACACTGGGACAGTTTCCTTGTTCTAGGGGGATACAAATAATACAGGATATTCAAAGGTTTGTCCTTTTATAGTTGAGGAGACATATGAAAAGTGAAAAGAAGACAGCCAACGATTAGTCAGAGACTGGAGGTTTACGAAGCATCTACTGTGCTGTTCTAGGCACTCACACAAGAGTGAAGCGTAAAGCACGGTCCCTGGACTCTGCCCCCCCGGAGGAGGAGACAGGCAGGGAGCCAGGTGCGCACTGGCAGCCGCTCACGCACGTGTGCAGCGGCTCGTCAGCTTGAGTCGGTTTATTCATTGCTTCGCCAGTGTCACAAATATTTATTGAGCACCTACTGTGTACTGGGCATTGGGAACACAGCAGTGGACAAGCCAGGAAAATTCTCCTCCTGGAGAATTTGTTGTCATGTAATGAGGAACATGTACATGTCATGTACATTTGTTGTCATGTAATGAGGAAGACAGTCAACGAAAGAATAAGTAAAGGGTGTGTTAGGTGCTGTTTAAAGTTAGGGTGTGTTTGGGAGCTGCGGGTGCAGTTTGAAACAGGCACTATTTTTCTGTGAAGTCAAAGATGAGGTTGTTCCCTGAAAGCTTGGATTGAGAAAGGATTTCCGTCGAGAGGGTGAGGTAGGGAAGAGCCATCGATGAAAATGCGAGAGGGACTGTCCCGGGGGAGCTGAGTAGGACTGCGGCGGCCCTGAGCATTCATCAGAGGCCAGCGGTCGCGCGTTTGGAATGGGCGGTGTTGGCCACCCTGAGGGCTTTTCTGCAGCCCCTTTCAGCCGCTCTGGGGCAGGTACAGCATAAGCAGAGAGCTGGACTCACCCCGAGTCAGGGATTTTCCAGGTGAGCACAATTTGAATTAATTAATTAAAAGAGAAGGACAAGAGAGGTGAGGGTATTAGTGAAAGTTGTGCTAAAGCTCGGACTCAAAGCTGGGAAAGGTGGGATTGGGGACACGCACAGGGACAAGGGTCAACACGCAGGTTGGAGAGTCGTGGAGCCTGAGAGCAGGAGGAGCGGGCGGACAGTAGGTGCCGAGGCTCATGGACAGAATGTTTGAAGCTGAGACGTGGGAGGTGGCACTGTCCTTGGTGACAGCGAGGTCTAGACTGTGACCTCTTGAGGGGGGTCTAGCACTGGTGGAGGACGTGATGGTTAGAGCTAAGAGGGTCAAGGAAGTAAAAGTTCAGAATGTTAGGTGGATCGCTTAAAGCAAGAATTCTTTACTGGGGGGTTGCCTCTCTCCCCCACCCGCGCCCTGGGATGTCAATAACGTCTGGGGGCGTTTTTGGTCGTCAGTGCCGGGAGGTCGAAGCTAGGGAGGCTGCTCGACAGCCCACATAGGACCGCCTTCCAGCGAAGTACTGGCCCCAAATGTCAGCGTGCGTGGCTGCCGAGAAGTTGTGGCCTCAGGTGGCACTGAAGTGCCCAGGCCTGAGTCTGGGGCCATGGCAGGTGGGGAGGCCCGAGGTGGGTGTGGAATCAACCTTGAAAGAGGGAGAGGGGCTGCAAGGGCAGGAAAGGATCACAAAGTTTGATCCTGAGTCCCTGAATCAGTCTTTTTTGCTTTTTTAAAGAAGAGAGGAGAGGGACTTCCCTGGTGGTCCAGTGGTCAAGAATCCACCTTCCAGGGGATGTGGGTTTGATCCCTGGTCGGGGAACTAAGATCCCTGTTGCCGTGGGGCAACTAAGCCCACGTGGGGCAACTAAGCCCGTGCGCCACAACTACTGAGCTCGCACACCTCAACCAGAGCCCATGTGCCGCAAACTACAGAGCCCACGTGCTCTGGAGCCCACGCGCCACAACTAGACAAGAGAAAACCTGCACGCCACAACTAGAGAGAATCCTGCGCTCCACAGTGAAGACCCTGTACTGCAATGAAAGCTCCTGCATACTGCAGCTAAGACCCGACGCAGCCAAAAAATAAATAAAATAAATATTTTTTTTAAAAAAAAGAGAGGAGAGCAGTTTGGAGGTGGCAGTGAGGGCAGGAGGGTTGCGTGAGGGGTGGGGCATGAGCAGTCCAGGGGCCCAGCCAGGTGTGATCAGAGCAGGAAGACACGTCCAGGGCGGGTGGGGAGCCTGTGACGCCGAGGAGGACCCCCCGGGGACGGGAGGGAAGAGGTTGGGAGGAGGGGTGGGCATGTGGGGTCAGACCCGAGGAGGCCCTGGGTCTCGGGGGAGAAGCACCCACTGGGACTTACTGTTAGAAAACGATGACTCGGGTGAAGCCAAAGCACGATGAGATGGGTCCCGAGATCTTGGAGGCTGTGGGGATGGGGACCTTGGGCAGCTGGTTTATTCCCAGAGGATGGAGTGACCTCAGGCTCGGGGGTGGTCTCACCCCGCACAGAAGTGCTGTGTCAACCTGCAGTAGATGATCCGATGGTGGCTTTGAGGGAGAATGCTTCCCCTCTGAACCAACTTTGAAAACCTAATGGACTTCTCATAACTGCCTCCACTGTTTCTCGTGAGCCACTTATGACACGCCTTTGGAGAAGACATTCTAATGTATACATATGTAGAATAGTGACTCTCTGGAATCCCTGAGCAGTGGGAAAAGCATGGTGGTGCTGGCAGAGGTAGGTGATGATGGCAAAACAGGTGTTTTTAAAGCTTTCTTAAAGTACTAAAGCACCAGACATTTAGAGGTCCTCAGGGCCCTCACTATTCCCTTAACTTTATTATATTTTAAAGACATTATTGTGAAATATACATAGGGAAAAATGCATTAAGTGTGAACGTAATTTAATAGATAATTATGAACAAAAACATGGGTATCCACCATCCCTCCCAGACTGCCTCCCTCCCCTCCCAAGTACTTTAGCATTTGTGGTTATAATTTTCTTGCTTTTCTTGATAGTTTCACCACCTCTGTGTACATCCCTAAACCGTGTAGTATAAACAGGTCTGTTTTCCACTTTGCAGTAATTGGGTCACGAGGTCTCTATTCTTCATATCTTGCTTCTCTTGCCCACCGTTATTTAGTGAAGCTCACCCATACATTGCATGTCATTATAGTTTGTTTATTTTCATTTCTGTGTAGTTTTATTCTCATTTCTGTGTACTTTTCCATTGTCTACACACAACGAAATATATTTATCCATCCTTCTGTTGATTGCTGTTTGGTCGTTTCTGGGTTTTGGCTAGTACACAGAAACGCTGCAGTGAACATTCTTTTACATGGGTCTTGCTGCAAAACGCGTGAGATTATTTAAGGAATAAATAAAGAATGGATTGTGGGATTGAAGAATCTCTATACATTCAACATTATAGGTTGAATATATATTTATTTCCCTAAATGCTGTAGCAGTTTTCACGTCCCAGCAGTGATGAAAGTTTCAAATACTCCACGTGTCCCCAACACATCATATTGTCCATCTGGTGGTATTTCATCCTGTTTCTTTTTCTTCTGTATTTTCCTGAATTGTTACTATATTATTTTCATCCAGATACACGGCAATGATAGCTAGCTTCCTTTTAAATCTCAGAATGAAATTTAAGCATTTTCCCCTCATTTTAAGTTTATATTACCCTACAGGGAAAAAAAGGAAGGCCGACCTTCTATGAAGTGTGGACACTCTTCCATGATCAGCTGGGCCAGAAAGTGGTCAGCTCTCTCCCAAGTCTAGGCACTAGGAAAGATACCAGGTTACCATACTGTTAATACAGTAGGGCAGTAAAAGGGGTGGCTGGTTCTAATCCAGCTAAGGAAAGGCAGCAAGGAAGGGACATTTTGTTCCAGAAACAGATTTTCTGAAGTTCGTCAGTTTTTTAATTTTCCCAAGCGAATTTTAGGAGGGGAAACAATCTTAATACCAGCTTAATATGTAGCTTAATGCCTATGGGAGGTGATTGTGGTCACCTTCTGAGGAGGGGAGTGGCAAGTTTAAATGAATTCTCAGGTGGTACTTTTCAATTTACTGCTCTGCTTGGCTCCAGAGTCCGAGAGAAACTCTCCATATGCAATCCCGACACGGTCCGGTCAGCTGGGCTTCCTCAAAGTGCTGTAGGAACGTCTGCTGGGGAACTTAAGGTAGAGAACTATCTCAGGCTGGTTCAGGTCAGAGTTACCAGGTTTATCATAAGGCAAGACTCAAAATACAATGTGTGGAAGTTCAAGTTTGTGGTGATGGCAGAGTAGCTTATCCGATTAACTCTCCCACAGATAATCGTTACAAAAGCCGAACAAAATATACTAATAAAAACTTTTGATGTCAATGGAGGGAAACCGATAACAGGCAGAAGCTGGAGAGGAGTCTGCTCTTAAAATGCAGGCCCCAGAGGTGGCAGAATTTTTGAGTTCACACCTCTTTGCCTCGGGGTCCTCCCCAGCCCCCAGTATGTGGTGAGGACAGCAGGAACCTGCAGGTTTCTGGGCTGAGGGACTCTCGGCTGGCAGATATCTGGAAAGTTAGACGGGAAACGGTGAAAGAGAGGTGCCCCACACTGGTGTACACAGCCCACCCCATCAGCAGCTGGCTGCTGAACTGTGCTGTGTGTCGTGGGCCCCGCAGACACTGGTGAAAAAGAAGCATCTGGAATCCAATATAATTAAACGGAGATTTTATGGAGTTTGAGCCCTGCCAAATTAACTGCTTGCTGAAATAAAAATTGTATGCTCTCCAGAGGAGCATACAATAATCCAGAGACTCTACAGTGTTTCATCTGTAATGACTTGTGTTTAATAATAATTTTTAAAAAACTAGACATGTGAAGAAATAAGACAGTGTGACTCATACTTAAGAAAAAAGAAGTGGCAAATAACAACCAACCCCAAGTGAACCGTACGTTGCAGTGAGCATACAAACACTTTAAAGCACCTAAGTGTGGAAAAGAAAGGAAAATAAATGCATCATAGATAAATAGTTGGGAGCTGGTAAGTAGAAGGTATAGGCCTTTAATATTCAGTAATGGAATTGAAATATTCACAGAGTTGACTTAACAGAAGAATGAAGATGGCAGAAGAATCAGTGAACTTGAAAATAGATCAATAGAAACGATCAATTCTGAAGAACAGAAAAAGCATTGAAGAAAATGAACAGAGTCTCCAAAGCCTATCGTTAGCTATCAGGTAGTCTAATATATCTGTAATTAGAGTCCCAAAAAAGACAAGAAAGATATTGGAACAGAAAAATATATTTGAAGAAGTAATAGTTAACAGCGTCCTGAATTTCATTAGAGACATCAAGTTACAAATCCCAGAAACTCAAAGATTCCAAGTAGGAATAAAAGAAAAAAGAAAGAAAAAAAAAAAAACCCCAAACCACACATCGAGGCACATCATAGTAAAGTTGCTGAAATCCAAATATATGAAACTTGAAAAAGCAGTTAGTGAAAAATGGCATGTTACAGAAGGCAAACGACTATACTAATTACAGAGATTTCTTCCCAGAGACAGTAGAGACCAGAGACAATGGAATGACGAGGCAGTGAGGGCTTCCCTGGTGGCGCAGTGGTTGAGAGTCCGCCTGCCGATGCAGGGGACACGGGTTCGTGCCCCGGTCCGGGAAGCTCCCACGTGCCGCAGAGCGGCTGGGCCCGTGAGCCATGGCTGCTGAGCCGGCGCGTCTGGAGCCTGCGCTCCGCAACGGGAGAGGCCACAACAGTGAGAGGCCTGCATACCGCAAAAAAAAAAAAAAAAAAAAAAAAAAAAAAAGAGGTAGTGAGAAAAGTCTGTCAACCTAGAATTCTATATCCAGGAAACTAGTCTTCAACACAGAGCAAAGAGGCATTCCAGGCTGGGCTTCCCTGTTCAGTGGCCACTGGTAGAAGCTATTGAACACTTGAATATGATTAGTCTGAGATATATATATCTCACATTGTAAATAGATGTATATTATATAAATAGATGTATATTATGTGAATAGATGTATATTATATATACCTATATACCAATAATATAGGTGTATTATATAGGTGTATATTATATAGGTATATAATATATAGAGATATAAGATAATATATAATATATATAAACAGACTTTGAGACAAAGCATACTAATGAAGGGCTGTCAGCAAGACATAATCATGAACAATTTGTCTAAGCTTAGTAACAGAGATTCAAAATACCTGCATCAAAAAGTGGGAGAAGAGAGATAAATACACAATAGTAAAACTGTGTTGTCACTAATCTATAAAGCAACTAGACAAAAAGAGTCAGTAAAGACATAGTATCTCAATTATAAATCATGATTATAAATCTATGTATTTATAAATTTATCCATTTAAATAATAAATCTAAATTATAGGATCTAAGTGACTTAATTGAAATTTATGGAAACTCTACTCAACACTGCAGAATTTACATTATTTTCAAGCATACATGGAATGCTTATCACAATAATTCATATGCTGGACCATAAAACAACACTTAATCAACTTTAAAAGATTGAAATATTACAGAATGTGTCTTATGGCAACAGTGGAATTGCATTTGAAATCAATAAGAATAAGAGCTCCTGAAAAGCCCCAAATATTTTTATGTTAAATGATGAACTTAAGAAAAAATATATGTCAAAGAAGAAATCACAATGAAAAAGAGGAGTAATTCAAACTGAATGAAAATAAAAATAGTATGTATCAAATTTTATGAAATGTAGTTAAAGCAGTGCTCAGAGGGAAATTTATAACTCCAAAATGCTTATTTTAGAAAGGGAGTGATTTAAATCAATGATCTAATTTTCCACTTCAAGAAACTAGAAAAAAAATGGGCACATGAAACCAAAAGTAACTGGAAGGAAATGATAGAGCAAGAAGCAGAAATAAATAAATCAGGAACAGCCCATAACAACTGGGAACATAACAATGCCCCATTAGGTCTTTTGAAAATGTTAACAAAATCCATAAACCCCTGGCAAAAATAGTTCAGCAAAAAAGAAAACATAAATGAATAATATCAGTAATGAAAGGAGGGAGATCATTACAGAACCTATAGGCATCAAAAGCATAATAAGGAAATACTATAAACAAGTTTATGTAATAAATTTGATAGATTCATTGTCAGTTTGTCAGTAAATGAAAACGGACAAATTTCTCAGCTTATCAAAAATGACACAAGGTGAAAGGAAAAATTCAAGTAAGTTTAATCTATTGAAGACCTTAAACTTTCTATCAAAATAACTTCCCACAAAGAAAACTCTAGGCCCAGATGGCTTCACTGAAGAATTCTTTCAAATATATAAGGAAGAAAAATTACCAATCCTATAATCATCTTTTAGAAAATAAAGAAAGGAAAAATTTCAACTCATTTAATGAGGGCAGCATAATTGTGATACCCAAACCTGACAAAGGAGTCACAGAAAAAGAAAATTATAGACCAATATCTTTTAAGAACGTCAATGCTGAAATCTTTAACAAAATGTTAGCACGTTGAATCCAACAACACATGAAAAGGATACATCATGACCAAGTGGGCTTTATCCTTGAATGTAAAGTTGGTTTAACGTTTGAAAATCATAGACCATAGAAATTGAAAATCATAGAAATTGAATAAAAAATAAAGTAATTGGTTCATTTCCATAGACGCAGAAAAAGCATTTGGTATAAATTAAGAGCTGTTCTAGACAAAAACTCTCAGGAAACTAGTTATAGAAGGGAACTTCCTCAATCTGATAAAAGGCATCTACTAAAACCTTCAGGGAACATAATACTTAATGTTGAGACACTGAATGCTTTTTTCTAAGATTGGGAACAAGGCAAGGATACCTGTTATCATCACTTCCATTCAACTTTGTACTAGAGGTCCTACCCAGTGCAGAAAGATAAGAAGAAGAAATAGAGATGAAGAAGTAAAACTGCCCCGTCCCAGACAACCTGATTATTTACCCAGAAAATCCGAAGTTATTGACAACAACCACCACAACAGTAGCGTATTAGGACAAATATGTACGTTTAACAAAGTCTCAGGGTAAAGGGCAATGTTCAGAAATACAGTTGAATGTCTATATATCAGCAGCAATCAGTTGAAAAGTAAAATAAAAAATTCACGTGTAATAGCATCAAAAAAGCATAAAATACTTAGAAATAAAGTTAACAAAAGACATACAACATATGTACACTGAAACTACAGAACTTTGCTGAGAGAAGATAGGGAGTACTTCAATAAATGAAGAGATGTATACCATGTTCATGAAAGGTTGCAAGGCTCAGTGTTGTTAAGTTGTCTCTCATCTCCAACTTGATCTATATTTTCAGCACAATCCCAATCTTATACCATAAAAATTTAAATAGTTGATTCTAACATTGGTATAGAAGCATAAGAAAGATAGACCAGCCCCAAAATTGTGAGAGAGCTTATGATACTTGACATCATGACTTATTAGAAAGTCCAGCAATCAAACATTATAGATGTTTGATTCAATCAAACAATATTCAAAGGGAAAATTTTGATTAGACTTCATTTAAAAAAACTCCTTCCTGTTCATTAAAAATATAGCTTAAAAAAGGGAATGAGCAGATTTAGACTGGGAGAAAATATGCTCAATACATGTAAGGTGACAAAGGACTTGTACCAAGAATATAATTCTTATACTCAATAACAAAAAGAAAACAACTTATTTTTAAAAATAGGCAAAAGACTTGAACAGTCACTTCACCAAGGAAGATAGACACTGGTCAAATGAGCCCTTAAAGAAGCACTCGACATCGCAGTCATCAGAAAGATGCAAATTAAAATCACGAGGATACAACACGACATACTCATTAGCATGACTACGATTAAAAGAGAACAACTGGAATTCCAGTTTGTTTCTGGTTGGTAAGTAAAGTGGTAAAACCACTTTGGAAAATGTTTAACAGTTCCTTATAAAATTAAACATGTAACCTTTGATTTGGTAACTGCATTCATGTTTTTATAAAAAATAAAAAAATAAGGCTTCCCAGGTGGCGCAGTGGTTAAGAGTCCACCTGCTAATGCAGGGGGCACGGGTTTGAGCCCTGGTCCGGGAAGATCCCATGTGCCGTGGAGCAACTAAGCCCGTGTGCCACAACTACTGAGCCTGCGCTCTAGAGCCCGCGAGCCACAGCTGCTGAGACCGCATGCCACAACTACTGAAGCCCACATGCCTAGAGCCCGTGCTCCGCAGCAAGAGAAGCCACCACAATGAGAAGACTGCGCACCGCAGCGAAGAGTAGCCCCCGCTCGCTGCAACTAGAGAAAGCCCGTGTGCAGCAACAAAGACCCAATGCAGCCAAAAATAAAAAATAAATAAAACTTAAAACAACAACAACAACAAACCAACCAAACAAGAAAAGAAAACATACATCTGAAAGATTTGCATCCTTGTGTTCATAGAACTGCTCACGATTGTCAAAAACTGGAAACGACTCAAATGGCCACCAGGGGGTGAAAGGACAAGCAGATTGTGGTATATTCACCCAGTGGGATGCCACCGGCCAGCAAGGAGGAATAAGCCATGGCCAAGTCAACCACGTGGGTGACTCTCACAGACGTTAAGCTGAAAAAAGAAGCCACCCCTCACCCCCTCCAACACAACACATTCTGTATGTCTCCATTTGTGTGATGTCCACATCCTGGCTACACTAATGCATGGTGAGCTACGTTGGAACCCTGACTGATTACCTCTGGGAGGTGGGACAGGAGGCAACCTTCTGACAAGGTGGAGGTGTTCTTTATCCTGATAGGGTGTGGGCTTCACAGGTGCATCAATTTGCCAACATTATTCAGTTAAGATTCGTGCATTTCAGTATATTTAAATGTATGCCCCACAGAGCTGTTAAAATGTGCTAAGAATTGAGTGGGGTCTTGAGAGCGGGTGGAGGTCAGTGAAACAAGGACGGTGGATGTTGGTAATTGTTGAACTGGGTGATGGGGTCTCGAGAGTCTGACACACAGTCCTGCATGCGTGTCTGCAGTGGTCCAGGCAGGAGGTGGTGATGTCGCTGGCCTCCCAGTCTCTTTGTTCAGGTTTGATCGCTACCAGATCTTGGTGGTAGTGTTAAGGCAGGTCCTGGGAGGTACCCAGAGTGTGGGATCACAGCCTGCACCTGCACACGTGGGGCGCTGAGAGAGAAAGCCTCACAGTAGGCGGGGCAGCCCTGAGCACCCTGACAGAGAACCGTGGACGGACGTGTGGAACTTCTGCTCCACCTCCAGCTCTGGGCCAGCTCACCGAGAAGCTTGCATCTCCAGTGACAGTGTGGAGTCAAGACAACATAGGTCCTGACGTAGGTGCTGAGTGAAGAGGAGGGTAGAGTTCCAGGCCTGCCGGCGTCCCGGAGCCGATGGGGTTTTAACAGTCCCCTTTCTACAGCCCCACACTCAGGCCATGCAAAAGGAAAAGAAACAGGCCCAAAGGTGCTGGGTGTCTATGCCCAGATGTCCGTATTGTGACCCGTGGATGTGGCATGTGGGGAAGCAGTGGGCAGTTTGATTGGCAGCAGCACAGTGGCCGTGTACTGTCATTGCGGTGCATGAATTAAGAGCAAAGGCCGACCGCAGCTGC
The DNA here is from genome assembly GCF_949774975.1 of Lagenorhynchus albirostris. Taxonomy (NCBI): domain Eukaryota; kingdom Metazoa; phylum Chordata; class Mammalia; order Artiodactyla; family Delphinidae; genus Lagenorhynchus; species Lagenorhynchus albirostris. The sequence continues at coordinate 1,946,168 of NC_083102.1, forward strand.
TGAGAAGGGGGCTGTTTGCTCCATTGTCTTTTAAAAGAGTTTTTATTGAATTATAGTTGATTTACAATGTCGTGTCAGTTTAAGATGTACAGCAGTCTTTCAGATATATCTATGATATGTTCTTTTATACCTTCTCTTCCAATATAGGTTATTCCAAGATATTGAGTAGAGCTCACTGTGCTGTACAGAAGGTCCTTGTTGTTTATCTACGCTCCATTGTCTTTTGATTTCTAAAACTTCAGGGATGCTGACAGCCAGAGGGGCAATGCTATATAATAGGAAGAATCCCCGGTTCACAGTCTGGAGAATTGTGTTGGAGCTCCGCTCCACTGTTGATTAGCTAAGTTGTGGTTCTTTTTTAACTGTACTTACCGATGCCATCATGACCCCAATTGCTGACATGACGTGATTTGTTAAGTTGGATCTTTGTGTTCACTGGAGTAATTGCTGAGTGTCTGTTAGGCAGCTGAAAAGATCGCCAAAGCCTCGTGGTGGTCATTTTTGAAAACAGACTTTTATTGGCTAGAAAGTTCAGACGATGAGTCCGCCTGTACACCGGACTCAGGTGGGCCCCAGGAGATCCTGCATCTGCACAAATCCGAGTTTCAGAAACGTTCAGATAATTGACACTTGTCATTCTAACTCTCTGGGTCTTTGCTCAAGTCTGTCTCTGCTTGGCCTCTCTGATCCACTGTTCTCACCTGTATTCTGTTCTTTCTTAAATGCCAAGTTCAGATTCTGCCCCCTCTGTGCAGGCCTCACTGGTGATCTGGTGTAAAATAAATAATAATTATAGATATAATAAAACTACAGTAACACTTTAAAATGCGTGTGAATGTGCCATTCTTCTTGGCCGTTCCTTTCTGTGATCTCTCCCCAGTTCTTCAAGGGATACATACCTTTTTGGTTGGAGGCCTGGGATTGTTCCAGCAGGAGTGGAAAGAAACAAAGGACGTTGACTGTCAACTGGTGACGTCCCAAATGGATTTTTATGATGTCAAAATAATCATGAATCCTAGGCTTTGTTAAGAAAGGAAATCTTTCCTAAGGTCCCTTATTCGCACTAACCTACTGAGAGCTAGGTCTGTGGGGAGGACTTCGTGTCCGAGGCAGAGAAAACCCAGGGCAGGTGGCAAGGAGGTGAACAGCTGACTCCTTCTGACCTTGTGGGAAGAAGAGAGAGAGGGGGTGATGGTGAGAGCAGGCAGAAGACGTTCCATCCTGACTCGTCCCCACAGAGCGAAGGTCACAGAAGGACGGTGTGGGGAGGAAAGGTCGAGAGCTGGGCGTCCACCGCACCCTCTCCTAGGAGGCCTGGCGCCGCAGCCCAGATGGGTCCTGCTGAAGCCATGCAGAGGTGCTGGCTGGGCCAGTGTGTGGGCAGAGGCCAGGGCTTGGGACAAAGGGGACCTGTTTGCCTGGGGATTCCATGCCTGGGGTCTGACGGCCAGCCCCGGGGCCCCTGACGGCACTGGTCACAGCTCAGCAGTGGCCAGCCCAGCACGCAGGCTGGAGCATCTGCAGGACGGGGCCAGCAGTGGTCCAGAGAGGGCCCAAGCGACCAGCAGCCTTTAATTCGCGTCACCGTCAGGTCACAGAAACCCCAGACACCTTGGCAATAAGATTTACGCCCAAGAGACAATTAACACGGATCAGACTGAGGTGAGACGTCTCGGACTGCTTTAACCTGCTGTCCTCCTCTCACCCCTTCCCCGGCCGGAGCCCAGGCGCCCACCTCCCCCCACCTGCTCCTTCCCACAGGGATGAGCGGATTCCCAGGGAAGCGCAGCCAGAGCCTGACGTCGGTGTCGGCCTCCTCGGGATTCAGTTCGTGCTTGTTTACCCGCGTGTTCTCATCACGCCCCACGTTTCCCTGCAGGATGTGCAGGCTTCTCGGGGTGCGGCATTTTCCTGTGTCTAGTGGGCGCACCCCAGCAATTGGCATGATGCCACACGAATAAATGCCCAGTGGTATAGTAGCTGATGGAAGCGCCGCGCAGGGAGGTGGCTCAGCTCCGTGTGTCTGAGGGGTCTGCCCCAACCTGGACCCCGCTGCTCTCTCAGAAGTGCGGCCCATTAAACCATGCCGGGTTTGTAGTTCTTTCATACATTGTTCATTGTTTAATGAAGGAACAGTATTTGTCTTTAATGATGCTGATGTGCAGTGTGTCTCTCCTCGTTTTCATGAAGCAGCTGATTTATTTAAATATTTCCAGGTGTCTTGTATTCTAAATATATCTCTGTCACATTTTAGATACGAAACACATCTATGAAACAGAAACAGACTCACAGACGTAGAGAACAGACTTGTGGTTGCCAAGGAGGGGGGCCGTGGGGAGGGAAGGAGTGGGAGTTTGGGGTGAGCAGATGCGAGCTATCATACATGCGATGGACAGACGATGGGGTCCCACTGTACAGCACAGGGAACTATATTCAATATCCTGGGATAAACCATATGGAAAAGGATATGAAAAAGAATATATGTAGGTATAACTGAGTCACTTTGCGGTGCAGCAGAAGTTAAGCACAGCATTGTAAATCAACTATACGTCAATAAAATTTAAAAGATAACTAAATAACTAAATAAAAAAAACCAAAATAGATCTCTGAAGCAAACCGCTGTCGCAGTATTCGATGACGTTTGAAATGGAGAGGCCATTTCAGTGAAATAGCTCGTGCATCCGTCTGCTGGAAAAGGCTCAGGGCTTTAAATGCTCACCCTTCTCAATGGAAAGTGGACCGTCATATCCAGAAGATGTCGGCATTCTTCTTTTGGAAGTCGAAGCCATTTCAGAGAGGCATTTCTGTAATTAAGAAATGAAATAAGCATGAGTGGGGCTCTTTCAGAGGTTCTAGGTACAATTAGAAGACACCTAATCGTCCATCACTCACCCTGATTAAAGCCATTGTCGCTGTGCCCTTCCTCGCCAGGGTGAGAAACAGGTGCTGGGCCCAGATGCAGCCGCACTGCTCCCCGCTGAGGCTCCTTGCCGAGGCCACGTTCACCACCAACCAGCGGGAAACAGCTGCTGGCCTGCGTCTGGGGGGCCCACTGCCTCCCATCCCCGGGACCTGCAGGAAAAAAGTTCCGGCATCCGGTATCACTTACCCAGGAGTGCGGATCCTCAACTTGCACTACGCAGGTTGAAACGTACCAAGTCACCCCTTTTAAAGTTACAACCCTTCAGAAAAGGAGACAAAAAATTTGAAATGTGTTCACTGGAACAAAAATGGTCCCTTTAAAAATTTATTTGCAGCTGTGCCCAGATATGATGGGTTTATCACATCACCGTGGGGCTGGTAAACACCGCACCCTGTAGAGAGCCAGACACGCCCTCGCTGGCCGCATCACTTCGTGGCAGGGCTTCTGTCAAAGCCCCATAAACTGAATCACCGACCACAGGTGAGGCTCTGTGTTTTACATGGCGCCTTGGTCCTTGTTTTTCCACCTGTTAAAATGAAAGATTCTTGGAATATCATAGGTGTAAGATTTGTTTATGATGCAAATAGAAGGATGCCCTTTCATCTCTCAACGGCTTTGATGTCGTGATACAAAGCTTTTAGTGCCACCTCCTCCCAGACATGCACCCAAGATGTTATCTGGTCCACAAACTTGGGCGCCTAGTATAAATACGCGGGAACCAATTACAAGACATTTCTGCTTTCAGTACTTTTTATGAGGAATTTGTCCACTTCTAAATTAATAGAAAGATGAAAAGAGTTTGTTGATACGTTTTTCTTGAAGGTTTTAGAATTAAGGGAAGCTTGTTAAGATGGGAAAATAAAAGCACCTCAGCGTTTATTTACTACTGAGACTTTACGGTGGTCAAGCCCTCAGTAATCTGGGGTACCTACCTGAGTAGTCCTCCGCTGCATGTAGGCATCTCTGCACATAGAAATGTGAGTTTCTTTCTCTTCGGTTTGGATAAGACAGGTATTTCTCATTTTAATAAATATTGAATTAAGAAGCCCGGTTTTTCTCTCTTCCACAGTCTTGGGTTTTAACTTTGGTTAGAATCTCCCCAAATTTTAAAAGTGTGGGTGCCTGGACCCCACCCCAGTCTACTTAAATGAAAAAAAATCTCTCAGGCTTGGGCTTGGGATGGCCTTTTCTAAGGCTCCTGGGTCAACCTAATGTATAACCAGGACAGATCCACTGAGTCCCATTATGTTTTAATGTTATTTTATTCATTTAAAAATATGCTCATTATTCAAATACATCTGAGCACATAAGCATCAAGAAACCTGAATTTCCCAAGCTAGAAAAATTGGAAACAGTAGCTGTTGTATTCGCTTTTGTTCATTAGAGAAACTTTGAATAAGAAACTTAAAGTTGTGTGAAAACTGTACACATACACTGAAATGTACTTCAGTCTCTGTTGAAATGGCTGGTAACATGTATGACCAAAAGAAGGATTTTTAGAGAGAGAATATTGCAAGACAGACAGAATCCCGAGACTGGGCAAAGCCCATAACATTCAAACTCCCAGGAAATCTGCTCTCAAACTTTCTTCTCATTCATTTTAAAAATCTAGAAATAATCTTCTTTAAATGTTCGTTTCTCCAGAATTAAAACAGGCAGGAGGTTCACGTAGCTAGTTAAAGTCTAAGTTATTGAAAATAATGCCGATACTAGAACATCCAGAACGGGTGTCTCATGGCTACTTTGGGGGTCAGGAGAGACGTAAGCTTCTCCCTTAAACTTGCTGAATTTGTGAGATCACAGATCTTTCTCTGCAGACTGCTGCCCCCGCACACACCGCGCCAGACCCAAGAGGGGTCTTTCAGATCATTTCCGAATGATGCAGTTACATCGTTGGGTGTAATTTCCGTGCCGAGTATATCTTATTATATTCTCATTTTGTAAAAGCTGGCCTTCTGCATATATATGTTCTTTTTTTACTGACCAGAATGTTTAATTAATTAGAATACCCCATCTTACCATCCTCCTGCATAATGAGAGTTTACTGTACAGCTATTTTTGGTCGCCTGAAACAGTGGAAAGCTATTCACAGTGATGAGTACCTGAATCTGCTGATTGTAGACATGAGTAATTCACAATATCCCATCAGTGGTGATGGGGAGAAGACAAGCTAATTGGCCCACTTGAAGGCTAGAGCTCCCCAAAGAGGGCTGTCTTTCATGGCTCAAGTTCCATTAATCAGCGGGTCCTCGTTGAGCTCCTGCTGTGTGCCGCGCATGCAGTTGGAGATGAGGGGCGCAAGGCAGAAATCAAGGCCCACGGCCTGGGCATCTTTTGATTCAGTTGGAGGCAAGACGCTTCCAGTAAAAAAGATTGCGTTTTTGAAAATGATCGCATTATATCCTCATGAAAGGAAGGGCTCACTTGCCTAGGGTGGGCAAAATGAATAGAAGAATAAGGAATAAGATACAACTGCGTGCGCTGAACCCCGAACAGAGAATGACAAGGTGCAGGGCTGATCAAAGCGTTGCTAACACAGACGGTGAGATGGGCCTTCAGGAACAGGCACCTGAGAGGTGCTGGTGTCTCTGGTGAGGTGGAGGCTGCCAGGGCCTGGTTTCAAGCTCCTGGGCTCTTGTCCTGTGTTTGTCTGGGTTTCCTGTTTGCACTGAGACTTTGCTCCAGGAACACGGAACGGCTGAGTTAGGAAAACGGACCTTTCAGCCCCGCGAGATTTGCATCCCGAAGTCAGACACCATCGAAGGTCAGGGTCTGGCTGGGGCCCGCGCCGAGGGTGCTAGCTGCTTCAGTTGGAGGAGCTGTGACCGCAGCTGGGGAGACTGGCTGCTGGGCAGACCCGTCACGTTCCAAACGTGCGACTTTATTTGCGTTTTTGTCCACTTACAGGTCCCGCTAAAGTCAAAATAATGTCCTTTATTGAGTTTCTCCTGTCACCGTCTGAGATGCGTTTCTCTGACCCCTGGGCGGGCAGTGTGCCGTGGGCATGCACGGACAGGGTGCCGGGGGCAGGCGGCATGGGAGGTACCCGGGCGACCAGGGTGCGTCCCCCAGGCTCGCACCTGACTGCCTTCATGACCCAGAAGCTTCACAAAGCCTGAGGCCTGACCAGGACTCGAAGGCGGGAGAGAGGAGGAGACGTCGGGGGCCTCGTTTGGACATCGCCTGAGGAACGTGGTGTCCGCTGGCGTTTGTGCAAACAGCTCTCTTTAGAGGTGCATCTGCATGGCATCAGTGTCCGTCCACAAACGTGACAACGAGAAGTCCACACCTGCAGCGTGTGTGTGGTTTGTGTTGTGTACCCTTCAAGGTTTTGGCGGGGAGAAAGGGACTGGAGCAAGCCTGGGGAGGGGTCGGTGGTACCCTCACCCCTAATCACGGTCTATGGGGTCGCCTCTGACTACGTGTCCTAGGTTCCCGAATCCTGTTTGCACCGACTTTGCACTAAAGCAGTAAGAGTTGGACTCAACCTAATGGCAGGTTTTAAGAAGATCAGAATAAAGGCAACATGAGGCAGAGACGGTTTCAAATAACCCTGGGCAGTCCACACGGGAGCTTCCACTGGGAGGAAACGGTTCTGCCGAAAAGGGCTCCGCCGGCTCCGCGAGGGCCTCTCATTTTTGAATTCAGCATCACAGTGCGATATGTCACTCCTTCTTTTATTTCATCCCCACTTAGCTCTCCCACTCGGGCTCGGTTCACATACTTTGATTTGATTAACAAATTTTGCTCTTGGATTTTAGAGGCATTATTGAATCCATGCTGGTGCCAAAATAGCCATCCTAGGTTTCTCTGTTGGGTTTTTGGTGTCACTTCAGCTCTCTCTTGTCATCTTATATTCCTACTGGGACAGCACCTGAGCTGTCACCAACACTGCCCTTGCAGGGGCTTAGCTTGCAGCAGGCGAGACTTGAGTTAGACCCACGCAGTACAGGCAGCCCTTTTATCTTAGATACACGGTGTCCCTGAGAACCTGTCAAGGTGCCGGGCGGTCCAGAGAGAAACGTACCTGCTCTCACGGACAGTTTAGAATTTAGCGTGAGATTTTGTCTGTCTGATTTTGCCCGTTCAGGCAAACTGCCGAGGGTCACACGTAGAAGCATCAGATAATCATGAGAAAGACTTACAGGCAGTGTTGGATCAAAAGTGAAAAGTGTAGCCGAAAGCAGGTACTGCTTGTGCTGTGGCATAAAATAGCGTTGTTAGAAATGAATGCTTCCTCTGGGATACTGTTGGAGGGGCAGGTGGGCCTCCATGATGTAGGATACTCCGTCTGTTTGCTAATATTGGACATTACATCTGTAAGCATCTTTTGACTCATTTTCTGGGTTTGGGGGCGGGGCGCCAGCAGAGAACACTGTCTCACCTGAGAGATCAAAGTGCTTCATATTTTGAAAGCTTTTACTACAGTTTCCAAAGTGACCTTCAGAACGGCTACACCTAGACTCACAGCGTGTGACACTTTCTGTTTCCCCAAACACCTGACAAAGGTGGGTTTTAATCTTTGCCACCTTGATAGGGAAAAAGGCAATCTTGTTGTCTTAATTTTTTCTTTGAATTAACCTGTCTCAGAATATTAGATTGGATATTATATCTCTTCTTGTTAAAGTATTTCTTTGTGCCAATTGCCACTTTGGCCATAGTTTTCCTATTGGTTATAGTTGCACGTATTTTAAAATTTTTAATTTTTTAAAATCAAAATTTTAAATGTTGATAGTTTTCCTTTTCATTGTATTTATGATGTCTTTCAATTTGCAGAAATTGTAAGCTGTCATGTAATAACATCTACCAAGGTTTTCCCTTATGATTTTTTTCTCTTGCTGCTCTGCTTATATAAGTAACCTTTACCTCAAGGTTAAAAACAGGTTTAAAAAAACAAAATATGGTTTCTTTTAGTTTATTTTTAATTATATCTTCTTTATTTTAGCTTAGTCTTTCTAGTTTATTTCTCTTTTAGTTTATTTAGTCTAGTATTGTACAGTTTATTTTTATGCAAAGTTTAAAATGAGGTCCTAACTTTATTTCTTTCCAAATAGTTAATGAGTTTTCTCTGTATCATGTTTAAAACTCTCTCCTTTCCCCAGTGATTCTGAACACCACCCTGGTCAGAGCCTATGTTCTTATTCCCACGAGGACTGCATTGCCCAAAGCATGCTCCTCAGGCCATGGTTGTGAGAGGTTTTAAGAGAAGTTATGTTTGTAAAAAGCATGCCCATTCGAATAGTTTTTGGAAGCTCTGTTTAAGCGACATTCACCAGACTTCTTTATGGTAGGAGTTCTCAGAACGTTAATGTGCTCACGTGTACTGGGTGACAGCAGCTGCTGCTGAGAACTCACTGACTGATCACTGTGCACGGGTTCTGACTCCCTGTGTGTTGATTTATGTAATTCATCGTGCTGTGAAGTTGGTGCAATTGTTACCCCGAGTGACAGACCAGAAACAAGCTCCGACTTTCCGATGGCAGCGACGTTTCTAAAACGGGCCGAGCATCAGACCCCCCACGTGTTCACTCATGTCTCGAGCGGTGCCTTTGTGGACTCGTTCTGGCCACTCTTCTTCCTGTCGGCTCCTGTCTGCATCATCCTGCCACTGTGTTCTTTTTAGCTCTGGCCGTGCAAGTTTTACCTTGAAGTTTTCAGTTAGATTAATTCTTTTTGCCAGATTATGCTTTAATATAACGGTTAGACTCATTTGTCTAATTGTACAAATAGCAAGCAAGCAAACTGATAAAACTCTTTAAAGTTGTGAATAAAATGGCAAGAGGCTCGCGAGTTAATCTGAGGAAAGGCGATAGTGTTACAGTCCTCGGTTTAACAGATGTGATGCAGATGCTTTTCTTTCCATTTCTTCAAGTCTCCTGTTTCTCGGGTTTTAAAATTTTCTTCATATGTGTCTGGGACATTTCCCAAGATTTTGTGTGTTTCTAGATAATTTCTATTTTGATACAGTTTTTTGTTAAGTGAGACCTTTTCTCCATTATATTTTTTTAAAGTACAGAAAACAAAGATGCAAAAAGCAGCCATAAATGGAACTGGCAAATACGAGAGTGATCAAATACCAGTTATGACAATAAATACAAATGGGTTAAAATTTTGAATGAAAAGTCAAACCTCTTATCCTGGTTCAGAAAGAAAAACAAACAATATGATACATGTGAAACACAGACCTAAACAAAAAGTCAGAGGGGGTGGGCAAAGACACGTCAAGAGAACACACACACACAGAGGGTAGGCATGACGTTAATACTGAAAGGTCATTAAAAGCAAAAATCATTATGTGAGACTGAAGTGTTTGTCCTATATTTATAAAAGTGCAATAATTAACACTGTTTTAGTAATCACCTTTAATGCCTGATAAAATAGTGAAGGATATACAATAAATATGTAAGCAGAATATAAGAATATACATAGAACATAAGTAGAAAGAGTAGAAATTTTTTCTTATATTATCTTTAACAAGCTTTCTTGTTTTACTTTTTGTGGTTAGTTCTACAATCTCTATGTAACTAATTTATATACACAGTGTGAAGTAATAATCAAGGCTTTTAAAAAATAGGTCTGATTGTCCGAACTCTTTCTATTAGGGAGAATAACTTCTCACTGTTTAGCAGCACATTTGTATTAAACAAAGCGACTCAATTTAGGGGTCTATTTCTGGCTCTCATTTCTGTTCTAATCATCAATTTGTTTATAGTTTCACCAATACTACCCCATTAATTACTGTAACTTTCAAAGATCTTATATTTAGTAGAACATGTCTCCTGCCTTCAAGAGTATCTTGGCTATTCTTGCCTATTTGAGTTTTCATAAAGTTTTAGAATCAGCTTGCCAAGGTTCTTTAAAAAAAAGTCTCTTGATTTTGATTAGGACTGCACTTACTGTATAGATTAATTTTGGTGAATTAGTATCTTTACCGTATATAATCTTTCAATCCATGAATACTTTATATACTTCCATTTATTTAGTTCTCCTCTTACTTATAATAATGTTTTATATTTTTCTGCAGAGAGGTCTTGCATATCTCCTGTAAGATTCATTCATAGTTACAGATATTATTTGATGCTATTGTAAATGGTTTTCGTTTATACTCTCCTAAAGTAGAGCCTGAGACGAGAATATGAGCATAGGTAGTTAGAAGGGAATTCTGAGAATCAGACCAGCAAGAGTGGGGCAGGAGAGAGAGGAAAGCCCCTAGAGTAGGTGTTAGTGGGTGGCTAGGACTCAGTCTCACAGAAGAGAGGACAGGTCCTGTCCTTCCCACTGAAGAACAGGCTGGGGCATTTGCCAACAGTTCAGTGGTCGAGGGTCGCCTCCAGGGGTGTTACCGCTCCTGCGCGTCTGAGTGTCTGTTCACAGACTGAAAAGACTTCTGCGGCTGGCTTCAGACCCCACAGTGTGTGCCTGACGTGGGACCTGGGGATGTGCATGGAACTGTCCACCACAGCTGTGCTGAAATCAGGCTGGCCCGAAGGATGCATCCCAGGGCACTGCAAAATCTGCCGTATTATTATTTTTTAAAATGATTTCTGTTTGCTGTTGGCGGAAAGATATCCAGTTGATTTTTATATAGTGACCACAATCTCGTAACCCTCCTAAATTCACTTTTTAAAAAAAATTTAATTATTTTTGTGTTGGGTCTTCGTTGCTGCACGTGGGCTTTCTCTAGTTGCAGTGAGCAGGGGCCACTCTTCGTGGGGTGCCCGGGCTTCTCGTTGCGGTGGCTTCTGTTGTTGTGGAGCATGGGCTCTAGGCGCACGGGCTTCAGTAGCTGTGGCTCACGGGCTCAGTAGTTGTGGCTCGTGGGCTTTAGAGCGCAGGCTCAGTAGCTGTGGTGCACGGGCTTAGTTGCTCTGCGGCATGTGGGATCTTCCCGGACTAGAGCTCAAACCCGTGTCCTCTGCATTGGCAGGTGGGTTCTTAACCACTGTGCCACCAGGTAAGTCCAGATTCACTTATTAATGCTAATAATTTGTCTATCGATTCTCTTGGATTTTATACTTACAAATTTGCATCATCTGTGAATAACGACAATTTTATTTCTTGTATACCAATCCTTACACCGTTTACTTCTTTTTATTGCAGTATCTAGGCCTTCCAGTGCAGTGCTGAACAGAAGCTATGAGGCCAGGTAGCATCCCCTATCTTGTAGAGAAAACTTGAAGATTTCACAGTTAAAAGTAGGGCGTCTGGGGTACATTTCTTGAAGATATTCTTTATCAGACGGAGAGCATAGTTTTCTAGAAGGTTTTGATCGTAAGTGAATATTGAATTTTACCATTTTTTAATTCTATAGAGATACTTTTTCTCGTTTCCTACTTTTTGTGGTGAATTACTTCGGAATACATTGCTATTCAGTTATTACCAAAAGGTCTTTGCAAGAAATGGCATTGATGGAGAAATCAAATACTTTGTGCATCCATTACACTAAAGAATGCTGAGGACCATGGTTTTAAGGAAGAGGTTCTTAATTTTACTGTTATTTTTCTTATTGGTTGATTGCTGGATTGCCCACAGGCCTCTGGTAAAGCCTCTGGGCCCCTTCTCAGAATAAAGTTTCTCAGTGCATAAAAATAAAATATCCAGGATTTCAGGGGAAACAAATTATGTTGAAATATGTTGTTTCAAAGGAAACAAGTAGTAAAAATGTAAAACAAATTGGTGGCGTAGTAATGTATGTACTTTTCGAGCAACATGTTAAATTACCAGACCTAGGGGCAGGCTTCATAACCACTACGGTTCTGAAGTCGCACTGAGCCTGAATGGCATTCTGCGATGTCTTCAGCAGTGGTCACGGGATGTGAATTTTTCTGTGATTTCGCTGGTAATTGGTTTGCTTGCCTAAGAGGTCAGTAAAACAGAAGACGTAGTTTTTCCATAAGTTTGCATGCCCTGACTTCTCCCTGGGGACCCTGTGGGCACTGTTAGCCCCAGGTGAAGAATTCCTGCCCTGGAGTACAAATCCTGCCCGGGTGGCGCCCGGCCGCGGGAGAGCCGTGCTGTGACGCTTCCCCCTGGAAGCCCTCGCACCCACTCCCACCGCATCCTCGGGAAAGCTGTGCTCCATCCCAGCGTGAGCGGCTCCCCTCACCCTTCACCGCTGCTGCTCCGCCCCGAGCCCCTGCCATCCTCTGTCAGCAGACGTGCTCACGGTTCCTTACACACCAGTTGCATTTTGCCCATGTATACTGGCTTGCGGATCTGCCAGCCGCCTCCCCTGCTGGACTGTCAGGCTGTTCTGTTCTCTGGTGTGTATCCATTGCTAGCCTGGTACCGATACATGGGAAGGGGCCATCCATGTGTGTAGAAGGAATAAAGCGGCTCCTTTCTGAGTGCACTTTAGCAACGGAGGCCAGTGCAAGAGGAAGCCCAGCAAACTCAAGGTTGAGAGGCTGTCGCCAGTCGTGTGGTCTGCACCCCTGTCTGGATGGGTCCTGCAGGAGGTAGGTCTCCGACTCAGGGCCTGAAGAGCCGAGCTGCACTGCATCTTGTTCGTCTCCGCTGTGCTTTCGTTCTGACACCAGGAACCACAACCATTGCTGCCTGTTCACTTCATCTGCTAGAAAACCAGACCCCGAGCGCGGCCCCATCAGAGCCCACGCGGGACTTGGGTGCGTGCTGAACGTTGCAGGGATAGTTCTCGTTTGTCTTGTTTTCCTGTCTCCCTTCTTCTTCAGTCTAATGGTAGCACTCACTGAGAAAAATTACGTTATTGTATTGTGCTCACTTCTTTTTTTATTTTTTTTTTTGCGGTACGCGGGCCTCTCACTGCCGGGGCCCCTCCCGCTGCGGATCACAGGCTCCAGACGCGCAGGCTCAGCGGCCATGGCTCACGGGCCCAGCCGCTCGGCGGCACGTGGGATCTTCCCGGACCGGGGCACGAACCCGTGTCCCCTGCATCGGCAGGTGGACTCTCAACCACTGCGCCACCAAGGAAGCCCTGTGCTCACTTCTAAAAGCTCCATCTAATCATTTTCTTTTTAAGTAATGTGTGTTTTTCTGTGTCTAATTGGGATGGAGAGTAGGGGAAACAGACAGGTGGGCCCTTCTTTTCCTGCCTGGCAGGACCACACCCTCTGCCAGGCCCTCTGCGGCCCACCCTGACCCTGATGATAACAGGCAGAAGTGGTCACGTGGCTGCACAGTCCACAGTGGACGGGATCAGGGCAGCCCCAGGACGGAGGCCGGGAGGCGGGCAGCGTGTCTGTGCAGAGCCCTCATTGCCGGGGGGGCAGCCCCTCCCGCTGGTTCCAGTGGAGCCCGGCGCTTCATCTTCTGGGAGCATGGAGGCCTGAGGCGGGCTGGCTGGTGCCCCCTGCGGTGAAAGCCACTCCTTGTGCAGGCGGATCAGTTAAACACATCCCAGGTTTTAAGGGAAGGTGGGTGCAGAGTCCATGAAGCCGCCTGCTGGCCGATGGCCTGCTGACTTCTGTTTCTGACCATGGACTCCACTCTCTGCACCCTGTGTCCCATTCGTAAGTTCTGCTGGGTGGCAGCTTTTATAAAGGCGGTTTTGGGGGGAAGCTTTTCATGAGATCTCAGAGCCTCTGGGCCCTGCCTTTCAGCTTCCAGGTTGGAAACCGGCTCCCCTGTTAATGATCACAGATGGGATTTTCTTGGGCCAGACCTCACTGCATGGGGTAAGCCCCGTGCTCGGTGAACAGGATGGATGTGAACGTGTTCTGTGGTCCTTAGAGGATCTGGTTCTCTTCTGCAGAGGAGATAGAGAATAGCATACAGTTTTTGTGATTTCTTTGGTAGAAGAATTACACATTTTTTGGTGCCGTCTCTGTAATAAGGTATGTTACCGTTCAAGCACAGCGTTGCTTTGGCACAGTTAACATCGTACGTAAGTAGCTGTGATGTTTTCTGAGGCAGCTGCTTTAAACGTGCTTCACAATTCCTTCCACATGAAGAAAAAGAAAGCGATTTTTGCCCCCCGTTTTAGAATTTCATTCCGTTGCAGAGGACTTTGGGCTTGGAGTGAGACACACGCCAAAACCTCTGTAGTCCATTTGAATTCCGAACATGCTTGTAGATCCCCAGGTCTTCTGAAAACTGGGGCTCTCACCTCGGAAGCACCCGGCTGTTGTCTCAGATGCGAACGCCAGAGCTCACCTTACATTCATCCTTTCATTTGGCCCAAGCAAAAGGAGACTCGTGTCTGATAGCGGGTACTTCCTGGTTCAGATGGGCACTTCCGTTGCGAGTTACAAAACCATTTTGATTTTGTGAAAGTCCGTTAAGTGCTGGCAACTGATAAATATTGCTTGATGTCATTACCGTCGACACCTGCTGTCGGTGGGGGGTCAGTCTGCCGAGAAGGGACACATTCGTCCAAATTAATCGGAGGGAAGGAATGAAAGGCAGCTGCTCGCAGTGCGGGGGCCCCTGGATGAGCTACACTTGGCTATCGTCCATCCCTCCCTCTCCTGCCCCCAGCAGTGCACAGCCCTGAGCCTCTGAGACCACCTGGCCCCGGGCAGGTAGAGAGCATCAGGGCAGGTGTGCTGACGGTCACGCAGCTGTTGTCACCGACGGTGACGACTGACCTCTGCTGAGGCATTGGGGTTTACTGAAGGGAGACATTGGTCTTCTTCTATAGCTTTCAACATCACCTAGACATTTTCTTGAGAAGTTGATGGAAAAGTAGCCACCTCCCAGTCCTTGCAATGGGGGCTTGGGTCCAGCCGACTCCAAGGGTCAGATCTGGGGAGGAGGCCGGAGTCATGGCGTCAGACATCCTGTGGGCTGGGTTCTCTGCTTTGCTCCCTTTCAGAAAGCTTGGCATCTGCAGAGGATGGGGAGAACCAGATATGTATTCTAACTTCTGGGAAAAAGTCATTCACAGGACATGACCCGGTAGGGCAGAGGTAGCACTGACCTTTATTCAAAAACAGAGCCAGTTGGGCTGTTGGGAATAAGAGAAGCACAGTCCTACGTACAAAATAAATAACAAACGAGTACCTACCGCACAGCACAGGGAAGTATACTCCATATTCTGTAATAACCAATAAGGGAAAAGAATCTGAAAAAGAATATACATATATATATATATATATATATATGTATAACTGAACCACTGTGCTATAACCTGAAACTAACATGACATTGTAAATCAACTGTACTTCAATTAAAAAAAAAAACAGCCGCTATTAGAGATGAGTTCCAATAAAATTAAAATATTAGGGGTGAGAACGAACTTAGAAATCATCTGGTTCAAGTGTCCCCGAGACCCACAGGAGTCCAGACAGGCAGGAGCTCACATTGTTCCCAGCGCAGCAGGACGGCCAAGCACCTGCTCCCCCGAGCCAGGTGTCTTGGAAGCTGCCGCTGGGCAAGCTGGCTGGGCTTGCTGCCAGCGTGGAGACCCAGGAAATCCCGTAAGAAGCCCCGGAGCCTCACACTGACCCTGTGGATCGGAGCCAGGAGAGTGGGCCAGGGATGAGCGTCAGAGACAGAGCTGGGGGACCTTTCCTGTTAGGAGGGGGATGGGCACCGCGTAGCCAGTGATGCGGAGTGAGATATGCACGGATAGATAGCAAACCGGGACTCTGTCCAGCACCCAGACCAGGGTCTGCTCGCGGCCACAAAGCCGAGCTCCTCTCTCCAGGCTGCGCGGCACGAGGCCACTACGTGAGCCAATTGACAAGCTCCCTGAGACCCCAAGGACACGGGCCCCCAGGAACGAACACTGTCGACTGGCTGGGGGCCCCGCGCTGAGGTCAGAGAGACCCTGGCTGTGCGTCCCAGCGCTCTCTCTCATTTGCTGTTCACATATTCGATTTAACCTCCCTACGCTTGTTTGTCCTTATTCCTTATCTAAAATGTGGGGATAATCACAGTATCTTGTATAACATTATACCAGGTAGTTCCTGGAAAATGCTTATTAGCACAATACCTGGCATCTTATTTGCAGCAACTGTTAGCTGTGATGAAGTGAATAACGGGGAAGGTAACCACACGAGCAGTACGATGGTCTAAGGATGTGACCCACAGCGGCGTAACCACAGCCCCACTGAGTGGCAGCATCTGCTCCGTGCACAGCCAGCTCCGGGCTGTCTTAGCCTTCCTCAGTATTTCATGCTTATGGGATTGGCGTGCCAGGCATTTCCACACCACCTAAAGCTGAGTGCCAGACGAAACGTAAGCACAGGGACGAGGAGGGGGGACCTCAGGCCGCGGGGGCTGAGGCAGGCTGGGGTCTTGCCTCCCTCTGCTCCACAGGCTCTGGAGGAGAGGGGCTGGGGGCTCCCGGAGGTGGCAGTGAGTGGGGTGGGCCCCGGAGCTGCTCTGGCTTTCACAGGGGAGTCTCTCCTGCAGACGTGTGTCAGCACCGTGTGAGGCAGAGTAGGGCCTCTGACTTCCGGAGGCCACTAGCCGGGAGCTGGTGGCTTGTGGTCTGAGCACAGGCTCCCGTGAGCAAAGGATGTCCCCTGGGCCGCCAGCACCACCGCACTGCCTTGGCCAGATGAGTCCATTCTGTGGTTTCATCGGTAGGTCCAGTGTTTGGTGCTGAAACGTACTTACAAAACTAGAGTACCGAAGGTGGTGACAGTGGGCGAAGTTTTTTTTTTTTTAATTTTACTGGAGTACAGTTGCTCTACAATGTTGTGATTGTTTCAGGTGTACAGCAAAGTGCTTCGCTTATACCTGTATGTATGTCCACTCTTTTCCAGCTTCTTTACCCGTATAGGTTATTACAGGGTACTGAGTAGGGTTCCCTGTGCTAAACCGACAGTATATTCCAGCTGTGCCACATCCCCAAGCACAAGTGGATTCAGAGCTCGCCCCTCGGCCTGCCGGGAGCACACGGTGGCCTAGGGGCCTCTGGTCCCTGTGTGTCTCTGCCGGTGTGCTGGGCGGGGACGAGCCGGGAGTTGCTCCCATGGGGCCTGCGGGTGGATTTCTCCATGTCGTCATCACGGAAAGGTGGTCGTCGGTCGGCGGCGACGTCTAAGGGAAGCAGGTGATTGCAGGACAAATGACCTTTCGTAGATCATGGGCTACGATGAACAGTGGCTCCTCAGAGAGGAGCCCGACACGCCGGGCCTGTCGCCTCCCGGGCAAGGTGACAGCTGAGGGCGTCTGGAAGGGCAGCTCGGTCAGTTCTGAGCGTTTTCTGTTCAAGTGGTTCAGAAGGCCAGTGCATATGCCTTATTCCCGAGAATGAGAAATCCACCTCCTCTCCTCCTGGAATGCGCAGCAGGGGCCCCCCAGACCCCCCCCACTCTCCTCTGCTCCCGAACACGTCTTACAGCCGGTTTGCAGGGAGAGACACTTGTAACGAGAGCCAGGCCGTTGCTTGTGAAGATGCCCACTTGGTAGTTTCATTTCATGAAATACTCGACTTTCTTTGTTGTCCTGGGAACCCCAGATCATCCGGGATCTAGGACTCAAGGTATGAGAAAATGCCCGTGCAGGGAGGGGTGGGATTCGCTGGACGGAGAGCTTGGGACCGCTTCCTGAGTGACCTCAGCACCTCCGAGCACCTCAGAACACTCGGCGGCAGGTCCTTTACATCGTCCAGACCATCAGATATCTTGCCAGGGAATTTTACAGTCCTTAACCATTCTCCTTCTGAAGGCGGCTGGTGGGTTAAAGGATCCCTCTGGCTTTGGGGGCGTCTTTTAAAAGCACGAGCAAATTGCATGGTTATTATTGGTAAGATTTTTCTTCCAGAGTTTAGCCTCATTCCTGGAATGCTGGATAGAAAGCTGAAGTGCTTTTTCTCTGATGATGATTAAACACAACTTAGGGGAACACAGGGCACAAAAGACGCGGGGCTCTGACTCACCCTGCGTCCTGTTGAGCGGCCTGGGCCATCCTGGCGCTCTCCTGCCTCTTCCCTTAGGATCGAATACTTTCTGCTCATTTGAAGAATGGTGGTGTCACCTCAACTTGTTCAGATGTCTGAGAGCTAAAAGCTACCTCTTGAACCTGCAGTCCTTTAAAATTTACGGAGGAACATGCTACGTCAGGCTCAACGAGACTGGCCCCACGTAAAGTCAATACTTGCCTAAAAGCAAACACAATCTTCGAATACAAGGTTGAAGCAAAAGAATGCCATCCCCCAGCCCCTCCCCCGACCACTTGTCTCCCTTCGGAGCCTGTGATGGTGCCCGGCCACGCTCCCCCTGCCCGGTGCGGGTCAGAGGTGTGTCATAGCAGACACCGGAGTTAATATTAAACTCCAAATTAATAGCTTAGAATAACTATTACATGCTTCTAGTGCCAATTCATTTGATAGCCGTTTCTCTCCCTCCTTTTACAAGGCGGGGAAATGCAGTGCATAGTTTCCTGTGGCGAGTTCTCAGGGGGGGCCTTTGTGCGCTCCAGTCGCCACCGACTGACTGTCCTGACACGTGTGATCCCCTCGAATTCTGCCCTGGGACGATGTCGGGGGGAGCCCTGCAAGCAGGGCTGTTAGACAGTGCGTTGAACATGCTCCTCGTTGTAAGATTTATGCTAGCTTATGCTAGAATAACAATGATGCCATGGTATTTGTTTGAAAATGAAAGGATTATATGGTCTTTGTAAAATGAGGAATTTAGTTTTGGGGAGAGGCAGTGAAAGGGTGATTTATTTTTTGTTGATGTTCCTGTGAATCCTTTGATATGTCGACTTCTGTCACTGAGTATTAGGACACTTGTAATTTCTTGAATCAGCCAAGATGAAATACACACGGCCTCAAATAATCTATGTCAAAAACTCAACCGCGCAACATAAATGCCGGCGCTTATTGTACGGTTAGAACGGGTATGGGCTATTTGGTCTCTAAAAACCTGCAGGTAATTAAATTTTGTGTTTTAGCGGGGGAAAGAGCCACAGTTCTCCCTGTGTTGTCCAGTGGTGAGAGACCTGTTTCCCTTACGTACAGTTTTTTTTCAGGAAGAGACAATAAAAGAAGTTACTCCTCTGAGTTTTGATCAGTTTCCTGGGAAGCTGGTCCTGCTTCCAGGACGACAGGCACCCTCTCCAATCCGTGCTTGCAAGTCTGGAATTTTCATCTGGGATCATTTGCAAGGAGAGGGATGGCTTGGGTTTCGGGGTGTGATAACAGTGGCCTCATCCGCGTTTGCTTTCCTCCTGACCTATCCATGGGAGACGGCCTGGGACCCTGCACATGTGAACCGTGTGTTTCCTCTTCCACGTCTGGCCACTGCTGCACTGAGTTCCCGAGAGCAGGGCCGCTGGCTCTGTTTCCCTCATCACTTTATCCCCCTGTATGTGCCTGGGTCTTCGTGGACCATTAGATGTATGAATGCAAACCACGCCCGTACAGATGAGGATTCTTGGCCTGAGAGGGGAGATGACTTCCCAGAGGCCACCCAGCTGCCCAGCAGCGGACCTGGGTCTCAGACTCAGATTTCTGGACTCTGGGTTCAAAATCTTTAAAGAATGTGGTATATTTATACTCGCTGATGGCTTGCTGACGCCATCGCTTTTCCTTCAACAAGTAAACAAACTACTTCAAAACAAAACCCAACTTGGCTGTAATTCCCACTGGTAACAACAACTCAGGTTCCCTGGGAAACTTAGTGTGTATACTTTTTTATTACTGATGGTGTCAATTGGCATTTCTCTCTTATACGTCGTATTTTCTCTTTCTCTTCTTGTCTGTGGTGCTGTCACGTGACAAACTGACTTCAAAGAATGCTTTCTATGAAAAATTAGAAACAAAACCATGTTGTTATACGTTCAGCTGAAAGAATAATAGCTAGTTTAGAAGCTAAGGAAGGCCCTGGCTCTTGTTAATAGAAAGCCTGGGGTGCGTGGAGAGCGTGCGAGGGCAGCGGGTGGCAGGGGTGAGTGACCCGGCGCTGCCCGGTCACTGTCCCCGCAGGACCCTGGCTGGTCCTGGCTCTGGTCCGTAGTGGCTCACGAGAGCCGTGCTGGGTCCGGGAGCGCTTTGTTCTTGGAAGCCGCGTGGTCTCACATCATTCCCGACTCGGGGGTCCTTCCCTGCAGCCTTGAAGGCCTGGCCTGGCTTTACTCAAAGGTGAAGCTGGGGGCCCGGCTCCGTGTTAGGACAACATCTCTCTCAGAGATGCGTATTGTCGTTGGAAACGGAAGTGCATTACTGAACCATCTGGGAATCGGAGACGACAGGAAGTGGGGTCCTGTGTTTCCCGCTATTAATTATGCATCGGATCGGCTGGCGTGGCCGGGCTGGGACGAGCACGGGGAGAGGAGAGCCCGGGTCCCCTTCCCTGGCCCGGGGGCAACAGCTGCGTGGTTTTGTGGGTTCCTGGTCTCGGTTTACTCATCTCTAAATGGAGGGTGCTGGTGGACACGGGGAGAGTTAGGGAAGGAGTGAGAAAGTGGCGTGAACTCTTGAAAACCTCCAGGAGCTGAGCCACGTGGGGTGTTTTCTCTTTAAAGTGATGGTCTAAACTCTTCACTTTCTGGTCCCCAGCCCCTTCATTCCTGCGTCCCACGCGACTCTGTGTCCCCAGCCCCTTCACCCAAAAGCTGCTTCTCCTCCATGGAACCACCCGTGTCCTAACCACGCTTGTCCTGCAGAGCAAAGTGGAGGTCAGGGAGTGACCGGTCCAGTCTTGAAAGGACAGCTGTGTCAGTAGGCAGAGTCCTTTCCGTCATCTGTCTCTTGTGCAGACACATGCGCACACACACACTCTCAGACACACATACACAGACACACAAAGACACACACACACAGACACAGACACAAGCACACACAGACACAGACACAGACACAAGCACACACGTATACAGAGACAGACACGCAGACACACACTCAGACACATAGACATACACACACTCACAGACACATACAACCAGACACACATACACACATAAACACACACACACACTCACAGACACACACAGATACACTCACAGACACACACACAGACACACATGCATGCACATGTACACACACATGCATGCACTCACACATACACAGATATACACCTCACACACTCAGACTCACAGACATACACATACAGAGACATGCACACAGACACACACACTCACATACACACACTCACACACAGATACACACATTCACAGACACAGACACACTCAGACACATACACAGACACATAGGCATACACACATACATAGACACACAGACATACACACACTCAGACACAGACACATTCACACAGATATACACTCAGACACACTGACGTACACACATACATAGACACACACAGGCACACAGACACACACAGATACACACACAGAGTCACACGCATGTGTGCCCCTTTCATTTATTTTAGGTGTTTTCCTGAACCCAGCCATTCTCTCCTCTTCACCTTTTTCCGTCTGGCCTGATTGTGGACAAAATGAAGCAGAAAGTATTTTTATTTTCCTCTGAGTAAGCTGAGAGAGGCTGTAATTTATTTATAAGAGGGACTTCACTCAAAAGGAAAAAGGAAGGCAGAGAAAAGTTCAAAATGCAGACGCCTGCTGTCACAGTGACGCTGACACCTGGGTGCCGAGGACACACATCCCAGAGCGTAGCCGGTGGGAAGACGCTCCGCACGCTCACACTGATATCTTGCTTTCGTCCTGTGAGAGTGCCGTTTCTAGTTTCTTGGGTGAGATCATCGGAGCACGCTTTAAAGCCCTCGAGGGGCTGCACTTGATCTCCAAAGAGCTGCGGGGCCTTGAACGCGGGTCCCTGGGGGGGAAGCCTTTTCCTGAGCTCACCCACCAGGCATCTGCCTGTGTGCTCCCAAGGCAGGCGCGGCCTCAGACCTCCGGGCTCATACTGTTCGCCTCTTCCCTCTTTGCACTTAAAAATTTACTCAGAATTTATTAAGAGATTCCAGTTTAGAATTAGCTATGGAAAGATGGCATTTTTCCATCTCAGTCTCTTAAAAATCACCGCAAAGATGCAAGAAGAATAAGAATAAAAATGCAAATGCCCTCCTTACAATAAAATGAGGAGACATCTATAAGCCTGAAACACAATATGTGGGGGAAGGTTGCCAAGGAGAGAGAAGGTCAGAGAGAGGCCCAGGAGGACTTCTGGGGGGGGCACCCAGCTGCAGGCATCGGGACGTGCAGACAGAGCCCCTCTCCAGGGGGAGGGTCCTCTCCCCTGGGGAAAACCAACAATCAGATGATGAGCTGGCAGCAGGAGCTCCCTGGGTTCAGTGTGGCATGAAGGCTCGAGAATCAGAGAAGCCAGAGCTGGATTCAGGAGTTACGCAGTCAGCTGTATTTGTGAAAGAAGTGTGTGTGTGTGTGTGTGTGTGTGTGTGTGTGTGTGTGTGTGTGTGTGTGTGTGTGTCAGTGTGTTGCTGAGCCTGAGGCAGGGTGGAGAGAAACTCTGCATCAGGAGCTGCCCTGCACTGCTGCCTTCATTGGCTGGAGCAAAGTAAACCTAAATGAATCTATTCATACAGGTAACACTGGACAAAAGGAGAATTCCCGTTTGCTTAGAGCATGACCTTGGATTCTCCACCAGTGTAACTTCATCAAATGGCTCAGAGGAAGAAACCTCCTCATTCAGTGACAAATGATCATTTAAAAGGTCTATTTTAAAATGCCAAAGGGAAACGTATTAAATTAACAGGATGAACAGATGGCAAATGAAAGCTCCTGTTTGAAATATATTGCCTAGAGGTAAGCGACAATCATGACCAAATCTACCATCATGAATTTTTAAAACCGATAAGGCAGTTTACCTCAATAAAACAAGAGCACAAATACAAACTATAAGAGCTCATGAAAAAAAAAGGTCTAGGGCTTCCCTGGTGGCGCAGTGGTTGAGAGTCCGCCTGCCGACGCAGGGGACACGGGTTCATGCCCCGGTCCGGGAGGATCCCACATGCTGCGGAGCGGCTGGGCCCGTGAGCCATGGCCGCTGAGCCTGCACGTCCGAAGCCTGTGCTCCGCAATGGGAGAGGCCACAACAGTGAGAGGCCCGCGTACCAGAAAAAAAAGAAAAGGTCTAACAGTGAGCAGGTAAAGGTCACTGTAGGTTGCCAGACTTAGGAAAGACTTGAGTAAAACTACCATATGGTCCAGCAGGCCCACTTCTGGGTGTGTGTCCAAAGGAAATTAAATAGGACACCACAGGAGTGCCCACACCACCATGTTCACGGCAGCACTATTCACAGTAGCCACAGAGAAACACCCTAAGCGTCCCCTGGGAGATGAACAGACCAAGAGGATTCAGCATATACACAACTGTCATCATCTTTTTTTTTTTTTAACACCTTTATTGGAGTATAATTGCTTTACAATGGTGTGTTAGTTTCTGCTTTATAACAAAATGAATCAGTTATATATATACACATATGTTCCCATATCTCTTCCCTCTTGCGTCTCCCTCCCTCCCACCCTCCCTATCCCACCCCTCCAGGCGGTCACAAAGCACTGAGCTGATCTCCCTGTGCTATGCGGCTGTTCCCACTAGCTATCTACCTTACGTTTGGTCGTGTATATATGTCCATGCCTCTCTCTCGCTTTGTCACAGCTTTCCCTTCCCCCTCCCCATATCCTCAAGTCCATTCTCTAGTAGGTCTGTGTCTTTATTCCTGTCTTACCCCTAGGTTCTTCATGACATTTTTTTTTCTTAGATTCCATATATATGTGTTAGCATACGGTATTTGTCTTTCTCTTTCTGACTTACTTCACTCTGTATGACAGACTCTAGGTCTATCCACCTCATTACAAATAGCTCAATTTCGTTTCTTTTTATGGCTGAGTAATATTCCATTGTATATATGTGCCACATCTTCTTTATCCATTCATCCGATGATGGGCACTTAGGTTGTTTCCATCTCCTGGCTATTGTAAATAGAGCTGCAATGAACATTGTGGTACATGACTCTTTTTGAATTATGGTTTTCTCAGGGTATATGCCCAGTAGTGGGATTGCTGGGTCATATGGTAGTTCTATTTGTAGTTTTTAAGGAACCTCCATACTGTTCTCCACAGTGGCTGTACCAATTCACATTCCCACCAGCAGTGCAAGAGGGTTCCCTTTTCTCCACACCCTCTCCAGCATTTATTGTTTCTAGATTTTTTGATGATGGCCATTCTGACTGGTGTGATGTGATACCTCATTGTACTTTTGATTTGCATTTCTCTAACGATTAGTGATGTTGAGCATTCTTTCATGTATTTGTTGGCAGACTGTATATCTTCTTTGGAGAAATGTCTATTTAGGTCTTCTGCCCATTTTTGGATTGAGTTGTTTGTTTTTGTGATATTGAGCTGCATGAGCTGCTTATAAATTTTGGAGATTAATCCTTTGTCCGTTGCTTCATTTGCAAATATTTTCTCCCATTCTGAGGGCTGTCTTTTGGTCTTGTTTATGGTTTCCTTTGCTGTGCAAAAGCTTTGAAGTTTCATTGGGTCCCATTTGTTTATTTTTGTTTTTATTTCCATAACTGTCATCATCTTGATTCATTGGGAACTGGGGCTGTGTCTTCCGTCACCTCTGTCCCTCTGAACGGGGCACACACAGGGTTCCACAAGTCCCTTACATTGTCTCTAAATGGATTCAAAGCCTAGGGTTTTACAAAGGTGGTTATGTCCCTTTTCTCCTTCTGTTTAACTCCGAAGTCCTGCTTCACCGATGAAGACGCACCGTCACCAGCATCGTGATCTCTGCTTCGTCACGACCCCGGCAGCCTCTCTTCCACGCGGCTCACGCCTGCCCTGCCCCTGTACTCGCGCTGTCTTCCGCTGCGTGACGTGTCGCTGCCTTATCTTAGGTGACGCAGATTTTACACCTCTTCCCAGCATCAGCTGACGTCTCGTGCCCTTTTTGTTTTTGCTCCTCTACGTCTTTCAGTGACTTTGCCAAATCCTAATCTCTTCTTTTTCAGATTTCCTATTTAGGACATTGATCTCCAAATCCTTTTGATTTTGATAATGATGAATTCCAGTATCTCTTCTGATGTATTCTAAACCACACCTGAAGTCAGGCTGAGTAGAGTTAGGGCTCAGTAACTGTCTTTTTATTCATTGATTGACACACTGGAGGGTATTGCAAAGGGGCAAGCAGGAAGCACCGTTGCCTAGCTTGTCAATAATACGTGCTAATGTGATCTGTGCATAACTGTGTGTAATTACTTTGCAGGTGTTTAACAATCTGTACTGTGGGTGCATTTCCAGAATTGCTGCAGTGTGCCCGTAATTGATTTAGGGGATCTGCAGGTTAAAATATTGGTGGTTTAAGAAGGATGGAAACTTGAGTGGTAGTAGATTAATAATTGCTGTACAAATGAAAGCAGAGATGAGTTTTTAAGCTTTTGGTAAGGGGAACGGTAATGATTCTCTGTGAAGTATAGTCCCGAGAAAAGAGGGGTCACCTTCCCTGAAACACCCTTTCCATCCTTAATGCTTTATGCCTTTTCTCTGTAAAACAGTCACCTCGTGGCGGCGTCTCTTCCACAGACATGGGGTTGTTTTCCCAAAAGCTGAGCCAATCTCTGCCTAACTGATAAATTACAACAGAAAATTAAGATGGAGAGGAAAGAACTTAGTTTGGCAATTGAAATTATTACCTAATGCAGACTACCGTCCTTCTGACGCCCCATCCCCTCTGCCTGCTGGCTCTGCCTGGGCATCCTGCATGACGCCCCTAGCGCTAGACTGGAGATGAGAGGAAGGTTTTTTAAAGCAGAAGCAACAAAGATGTTAGAGATTTTCTTATATTGTTCAGGGAAAAGATGCCTGATGTCGGCAAAAGTGGATTCAAAGTCTGGGGTTTTCCAACAGCTGTCGCGTCCCTTTTCTCCTCCTAGTAACTCCTGGTCCACCTCGTCAATAAAGACTTCCTCAGGGTCACTAAGACCCAGGAGAGACTTTATTAAGGAATTAAAACTCCTTAGTTTTCTCGAAGAAGGAATTGAGGCCTTGGGAAAGGTTACTGGAACTGCCCGAGGCCTACAGCCAATACCTATCATCCTCTTCCTGCCTGGCCACCTGTCTGGATACTCAGTTCATCTGCGCCTTTAACTGCCACTTGCCTGCCTTTGGCCACTTCATGTGTTTTTATTTCCGCCATTACATCCGCATCGTGGTGTGCTGCTGGATAGCAAATGGGGCTCGATGCTGGTGGAATGTCCAAGAATATGAGTGAAGTACCAGTCGGCGAACAGCCCTCGGGTTTAGCTCTCCGAGGGAGGCCCAGTTACAGCTGCGACCGTGGGCTGCTGCGTTCGCAACTTGCCCTTGGGCCCTTTCCTTTTCTTTGTATCAGTAAACATGGTCTTTAGCTTGGAGTTACTGGGAACGTCAGGCTTGGGAAGCGCTCTGCGTGTCTGTTTTTATCGTGCCCGTGAAGTCACTTCTCCGTGTGTAGGACCAGGAGGCTGCCTCTCCGGGGCGGGCTAGACGGCGGTCCCCTGCTGAGCCTCAGGGAGCGCCGCAGTGACAATTAGGGGAGATCATCGAAGCTCTCCCGGGCTCTGCTTTCTCTGTACGTTGAAGAAATGGGCCCAGACATCTGCAGTGGCCCTTCCAGGTCCGACATATGGCCCTTACCCTTTAGGAAAGGACCATTACACCTTCGTTCTATGCTTGGACCCAGAACACACGGGGGGGATCGCGTGAAGGTTTGGTGAAGGGCCTGCGGGGCTGCCATCCCCTCCCTTGTGAGAGGCCCCCGACCCTCAAGGGTGTAGCTGGGAGGGGTCGCCACAGTCACCGTGGGGAGCAGACCTCTTGTGGGAGCATTTCTGCCGGGCTCTGCAGCCAGGGGCTTAGGCTGCCCGGGGTCATCTGAATGAAGGGTCTTGCGGGCAGCTCCTCACCCAGAAAAGCACCCTTGGAGAAGGCTGCCCTGCGGGTGTCGGCACCCCGGGCTTCCCCGGCTCCCTCTGGAGGCTCGCCACTAAATGGGTGCTTTCTCAGGCTGCAGTGCCCTCTGGGGCACGCATGTCAGGGGAAGGGGCGGCTGCAGGAGTGAGGGGGCCTGACCTGTGCGGGCATCCCGGGGGTGGGGGACGCAGGAAGGCCTGCAGCTGCCCCGTGGGGATTTGGTCACCTGGACCTCCTGCCGCCTGGGGCCAGCGGGGATGGAGCTATCCGCTTCGGGAACTTCCTTCTCTGGGAACTAACACCCTATTTGTCATTCAACCTTGGTTTCTTAGCTCAGCGCAGAGAACATTAGGACTTAGCTGTCCACACCTGCGGTTCCTAAGACGTGGGTGTCCATCTGGTTCCTGGCCGTTGCCCTGTCCACACCTCTCAGCCCACAGACGGGAGGCGAAGCCCAGAGAGATGGCGTATCGGCTGGGGCCTGGGCTCCTGTCGCTCCAGTGCCTCCTGTCCTAATAGACGTCTTTCCCCACCTGCTCTGCCACCCGCTGCTTTGCCCAGAATCTGTAGAAGTGGAGGGGTTCAGCTTCATCTACAGTCTTACGGATCCCTGAGGGGACCCGTGGTCACAGGCCAGCGCTGGTGTCGGCCGGGGTCCAGGGCTTTGGTCCTCACTCCGCCACCATCGGTTACACGACCTCAGGGACTTGTCTTAATTGCTCTGTGTGTCAGCTTCCTCATCAGTGATGTGTGAAAAATACCCACCTGAGGGGGTTACTTGTAAGGATGGAGTTGGAAAGATGTGAAGCTGGTGGCCCAGGGACAGCTGTGGTCCCCGCTCAGGGGCGCTCGCCCATTTCACTGTGGCTGCTACAGGGGTCCTTTCGGAGGGAAGCCTGGGCACCGCACTGAGACCGGGGTGGAAAGTCAGAGAAGAATCCCAGTGTAGACAAGGAGATCAGTTCAATCACACACTTGTTCACGGGCACCAACCGTGCGCCCAGGACTCTCGGCAGAGCTGGGGGAGTCGAGAATCGGCGTGGTCCTCGCCCCGAGAGGTTCGCCAAGGCTGGCCTGGTGAAGCCAGGTGGGAGGGGCCTGGGGGGGCAGGGCAGGAGTGAAAGCTCGGCAGACCCCCGTTTGGCGGCGACCTTTCCTGTGGGAGCGAGGGGGCTGTCGCGTGAAGGTGCCGATGACGCGTCTCTTCCAGGAGGGGCTGTGACGCCCGGATGTGCGGGTCTTCTGTGCCCGGCGAGGCACCTCGGGCCGCCTGGTCTCCGGGCAGGTCCCCTAGGCTTCCTGGCATCAAAGTTGGGCGGGAGGGGCCGGCCAGACGGCGGTAAGCACCGCCCCTCCAACCCCGTGCTTTGTAAGTGCCACGTCCTGCCTGCCGAGGACCTGGTAGCTGAAGTGACCACGTGCTCCGGTGGCTCTGCGCCTTCAGCGGCCCTCGTGGGAGGGTCTGCAGGGGCTGGTGACTCGTCTGGGAGGGCTGGCCTGAGTGTGATTTACTTCATTGGTCTGCACTGAATTTGCATGCCTGAGAGGGGTCCATTCCCGTGTGTAATTGTGAAATTCTCTGGGAAGTACCATCTGCCGATGGTTAGCAGACACTCCCTTTCTCTGGGCACATAATTCCACGTCTGAACACAGCCCCTAGCGCCGGGCGTGAGGAAAAGAACCAGCGGTTACCCAGCACTGACGGGTGCAAGGTCTGCTCAGATGCACCTGTGATGCCGGTCAACCTTCACGCTCTGTCAAGAGTCTTTAGTTTTTCCAACTATTAATGAAGAAATTGATATTCTTAACTTGCAAAACAATGACTCCAACACAAATGATCCCAAATCCAGGCCCTGCCCGTCTCCATGCGGTCGGGTGACCTCCAGATCTCGGCTCGGACTGGGCTACCTCTGTACCTTGACTCTCTCCATCCACCACTTCCTAAACCGCCCTGCCCCCAGGGCTCGTTTCTGGGGGTCCTCGCCTTCTCCCTGTCCCATTCCCTCGTCCCATTGGGAAACCAAAGTGCATGGCTCCAGGCTGGGGCCACTTCCAGACATCCTCCTGCAGTGCCCACGCCCAGACTTGCCGTAATAGTGGTACTCACACCTCACACCTGAGCGGTGCTTTCTGGTTCACAAAAGCCCTGTCGATGCTCTTACCTAATTTGAGTCTCGCAACAATCCCAAGACAGGCATTTTATCCTCATTTTACAGCAAGGAAACCGAAGCGGGTGGCGGCCGGTGGGAGGGGAGCCCATATCTTGGCTCCGAGCTCAGAGCTCTTTCCCTGGGATCCTCGGGGACACCCTTGGGAGAAGCCCCGCGCCGCCACAGCCTTCCTGGACGGTCCTCCCCCAGATGTGAGCAAGGGGACAGGTGTTTCTCAGACTCCACGAGACGCATCGCAGGAGAACCTGGGATGACCTGCGGCCAGCTAGGGCTGGGGCTGGGGGCAGGCCCCGGGGGGAGACGCGGGATGGATTCTCTCCATCCCCAGCTCCTCCCTGCTGCTGCTGATTCCTGTCTCCGCTCTGCCCAGGGCTCCTGAAACCAAATACTTCCTGATGTGTTTCCTTAAATAGTAACGCATCACATAAGGTTCTAATGTGCTTCCCCAAGGAGCTCACACGTTCCCAGGGATGACTTGCTATTAGGAACGATTCCCCTGTTAGGGAATTTTTCCTTTCCCTTCGAGCCTTCTGGGATAAAATGCATAGAATAATGCCTGGCAACCGAGCAAGCACTTAATTAAAATAGTTGTGGGGTGCTTGATTAATTAATTAGTAATGTAGCCACACACATTTGAGAAAAATGGCAGTGCTGTTGGAGGTCTGATACAAAGGGGTTCAGGTACTGCTTTCCTTTTCGGAGCTCTCTTGCAGGTGGCAAAGCAGAGCGGGAGAGGTAGGTCAGTGGAACAATATTTTGGGACTGCCACTGGGAACGTTTTTGCTTGTTGCTTTTTCCTTGCTATAGTAGTTCAAGTGGACGAGCGTATTATTGGAAAACCTCTTAATAATGCCTGAGCCGATTCAAAGAAATGGAGAAAAGCGATGAATGCAAAAGTGATGCAGAAACATCTATTGTTAACTGAGGTGTGTGCGCTGGCTCAGGGGCCAGTCCCAGGGTCTCTGGCCTCGGTAGGATGTGTGGGTCAGTGGCTCTGACCAAAGGTGACGAATCTTAAGCTGGTGATGCCACGAGCAGCGGCTCGGGGGACGGTCACCTCCGTCTGATGGAGGCTGGCCTGTCACTGGGAGGTCCAGGCGGCAGAGGAGATCGGGAAGCGCAAGTCTCAGTCTGAGGGTCAGAGCAGCATCTGAAAACGGCAGCAGGGTCAGGGGCCGGGGCTGGACAGCTCGTGCAGCTGCGGTTCTAGGACCCGGGAGAGGTCCAGCCCCAACCCCTGACCCTGCTGCCGTTTTCAGATGCTGCTCTGACCCTCGGGCTGAGGCTTGCGCTTCCCGGTGGGGAAGGGGCGGGGTTTCCTCCTCATCTGAGTCGTCAGAATTCACCGGGGAAGGAAACTGCGCCAGGTGGAAGTAGGACGCCCGGGACTTACTGAAAGACACGTTAGGGATTTGTGTCCTGAGCCCGGGCCTTATTCATGTTGTCACCCTTACGGCCAGAGCACCTCTTAGTCTGACCTCATTCCCACGAGAGCTAATGGCTCCAAAGAGAGTCTCACTAAAGAGACTGAAGTTGTGTTCACGCAAGTTCTTGCCAAAGGGCCTGATGTTGGTTGGAAAGGAGCCGTTGTGGTATTCAGAAGTGTCCTTTCTATATTGCCACATATTTTAATCCATAAAAGTCGAATTCCTTGTTAAAGTAGTGGAATTGAAATAAAGACATGTACTTCCCACGTGGGTCAAGCCTTATTTTCCCACCAAAACCAAGCTTTGCCTTTGAACTGGGAGAAAACAAATCAATCAGAGCAAACCACCACCACCACCAGCGGCGTCAAGAACAAGGGCAGCAGTGACACCAGTGACCGCTGACGGGCCGTATATGCTTCCGTCTGTGGGGTTTAGGGCTAAACTGCGAAGTGATGCAGGAGACCCCAAACTGGACCCAGAGTCCCGCGTTTTTCCACCTTGTGTCCAGGGAGCTGCTCCCGGCCTCTGTGCTGTGGCCCACGAGGACGACACGGGACGCTCCAGCGGCCCTGCTGTGTTCCCAGCAGCGTCTGTGCTTCCCACCCGGCCATCAGGATGGGCCCAACGACAGTCGCCGTGACGGATCCTTCCGCTGACGCCTTTTGATGTCTCTGCCGCGGCTGCTGTCACTTCTCATGCTGTAGCCTCCCTCAGCAGTACAGCTGAGCGAGCTGTACGTGGGATTGCCTGAACCCAGGGGCCACGGACCCCACATTCCTCACGGCTCGTGACCCGCCGGACCGCTTGATGGTGTCGGTGGCTCCGGAAAGTGTGTGCAGGC
The DNA here is from genome assembly GCF_949774975.1 of Lagenorhynchus albirostris. Classification (NCBI taxonomy): domain Eukaryota; kingdom Metazoa; phylum Chordata; class Mammalia; order Artiodactyla; family Delphinidae; genus Lagenorhynchus; species Lagenorhynchus albirostris. The sequence goes on from NC_083102.1 coordinate 1,977,302, forward strand.
GTGGCGTCGCTCCCAGGTCCCTGGGGCTCTGTGGCCGCTTTGTGGACAGTGGGGACTGCTCTTCCCCGGGAGGCCCCTTCATCGTGGGTCATTTCTCTGTTCGGAAGCCCCCATCCTGGGACTCTGGCAGCAGAATTAACAGCACGTGGCACTTTACTCCAGCAGGGAGGCTTCCTGTTATTTTTAAAGATTTATTTTACTGAAGTAGAGTTGATTTATAGTGTCGTGTTAATTTCCGCTGTACAGCAGAGTGACTCAGTGATACGTGTACATACATTCTTTTTATATACGTATATATGTTTATACCTTTACATATATATGTATACTTTCTTTCGCATATTCTTTTCCACTGTGGTTCATCACAGGACACTGAATATAGTTCCCTGTGTTACACAGTGGGACCTTGCTGTTTATCCGTCCATTCTGTGTATAAGTTTTAGGACCGGCACAGCTACCGTGTCTGAGATGCACATAGTTAGAGACAGAAGCGTGGCAGGAGACACATCCGACGTTCCTGCCATGGCTTTTCTGCACCTGCGCTTCAGCCTGTCCCTCTCTTGGTGACCGACGATGGTGGCCAGCCCCCGTGCCTCTTCAGGTTCTGCCCGTCCTTGGAGGCTTCCCTCCCTCCAGCCCTGGGACACCTCCTCCGGGGTCCTCAGCCCTCAAGCTTTTCTTCCCAACTCCAGGCACTCCTAGAGTCTGGACGTTTCCTAGGATAAGGCTGGAGTACGTCATGCATTACCTTTCTGGACATAATCATCAGGGAAATGCAAATCAAAACCACAACGAGATCTCACCTCACACCTGTTGGGGTGGCCGTTATTTTAAAAGGTTAAGTGTTGGTGAGGGTGCGGAGAAAAGGAAATCTTCGTGCACACCTGTTGGTGGGAATGTAAATTGGTGCAGTCACTATGGAAAACAGTATGGAGGTTCCTCAAAAAGTTAAAAATAGAACTGCCATATGATCCGGCCGTCTCTCTCCTGAGTATTTACCCAAAGGAAATGAAATCAGAACCTCAGAGAGATACCTGCTCTGCTTTGCTCACCGCAGCCTTGTTCACGATAGTCGAGATATGGAAACAACCTGTGTGTCCGTCCATCAGCAGATGCATGGATAAAGACATTGTGTTTGCACTGAATGATGAAGGACTTCATTCTTCATCAGGGTATCTGGAAAATGAAGCTGCATTTGGGGTACATTACAGATAGGAAATTATCCATCCATGGTGTGTACAAAGCTCATTTAGAGAACTTTTCCCCAGCTATTACCAGATACTCCAAATGACCAGTGTTTAGTGCTTTACCACTCTAAAAGGCTAGATGTGAAATCTGACAGAATCTATCTATATATGCCAAATAATATTCCATTATATATCTTATGTGTATCTAAAATGGAATATTATTCAGCTTTTAAAATGGAAAGAGATTCTGCCATTAGTGGCAACATGCACGAACCTGCAGGACATGATGCTGAGCGAAACAAACCGGACGGAGAAAGACAGAACCTGCACGACCTCGCTTCCATTTGGGATCCAAAGACGTCAAAGACACAGAGGCAGAGAGTAGAGCAGTGGTTGCCAGGGGTGGGGGGCGTGGAAGTGGGGAGAGACTGGCCTCGGGGTTACGGGGTCCGGGGGGCTGACGCGGAGCCTGGGGACTGCAGTGAGTGACACCGTGCTGATGCTGGGAACTGGGTGAAGGGGTGCGTTTCGTGCGCTCGCATCCCACGCGCAAGGTAACTGTGTGAGGAGACGGGTGTGTCAGTCGCCTTGACTGCAGTCATCATTTCACAAATCATCGTGTTGTACACCTTCAATATATACAATTCTTATAAAAAGAAATTCCGGTGAAATGAACCAAATGGCATCCTTGATCCCATCGCCGTGGGAGCGTGGTGCCCGCCAAGTCAGGGTCGCGTGAGCACGAGTTGGTGGCTGGCCTGCTTGGCCGCCCGCCCTGAGCTGCCCCCGCTTCAGTGCAGGGAGTGGGGACCAAGGCTGACTTTGTGGATGGGCAGGAGGCGGGAACACACACGTGCGCCCGCTCCGTTTCGCGGCTTAGCCGCGGGGGCTCCGATGGGGGCCGGCCAAGGCTGGGCCGTGGAGGAGGCAGGGCTCCCCCCCCCCGAGACCCGCACTGCACACCTGCTGCCCCCGGGCCTGGCGCCCAGCGTCCTCCGGGTTGGAGGCCTTGCTGACCGGGGCCCCTGGGCTGGAAGGAGGCTGGGAAGGCTGGCTGGGCCGTGGAGATTTTCCACTGCAGCGTTCGGTGGTGATTGTGTTTGCTCTAGAAATAACCTTGTATCCTGCTCCCGCCTGAGGAGATGTGGGTAAAGCCCTGACCGAGCTGGAGGCTCGGCAGAGGCTTTTCTATTTTTAGGTGCTATTTTATGACTCAGGTTTTGACTTCCTGGAAATGATGTCATCTGAAAAGTTGCCCGAAATTGGAATCTTCCAATTCTCAACCCATTTGTTTATTGACTGATGGAATAGTCTCAGGGCAGGAAATCCTACCCTAATTTATGATTGATCTTCAATCAACATCAGCTCCTAACACATTAGAAATCTCTCTGCCTGGTCCCTTTGACAAGTAATTAACAAACGATAGCAAAGGCTCATTCTCAAAAGTCATTTAAAGGAAACGCGGAGAGAGGCATTTTGTAAGCAGAGTTCTTAGCCTGTTTAGCAGGGCTCCTGGAGGAAGGGTCCCACAGATGTAGCTTTTCAAATCAAGTTCAATGAATAAATAATCAGCACGTTTCTGCGGTGTTCTCTCTAGTCCTGGAGTTGCAGTCGCTCGTTCCATGGTTTAGTGGGTACCTCAGCAAGTCCCCTGTCCCCATCCACTCTGGGCTGCAGTCTCTGGTTTCTTCTTGCAAGCCCAGCCGCATGGAGTTCCCCAGACCCTCTTCGGGGGCAGGAGGCGTGTGCGAGAGGCTTCAGCGCCCCTGGTCTTTGTCCTGCAACCCCCCAGCTTGCACCTGTCCCCGTCTCCCGATGCCCAGGCCTGCTCCCCGAAGCCCGCCTGGGTGCAGGGGGGTGAGTATTTCTCTGTCACTAGCTGTCGGGGCCGGTTCTTTTCCTGAGCATTTTGTAGTAGGATGATTGGTCACCCGGCGTCTCTGGCTGTTTGGGATTTTGGTGGTACCTCCTCCCTGGTGGGTCATCCCTGAGTGTTGATGACGGCTTAAGCCACACCTGAATTCCGTACAAGGCACGGGTATCCGCCGCTTTTCCAAAGTTCGCCTTATGCTGCTTTGCTTTTGCGAAAAGGCCCACATTCGTACCAGTTTTCACTAACCAAAAGAAATCTGAAGATTTTCACTTTTACAAAAAAAAAAAAAAGGAAAATCTTGTTCAGCTCAGCGTGTTTGGCAGCGAGCGTGACAGGCGCAGCGCCCACCGCAGCAGTGAGAGCGGCCCCGCCAGGCTCCTTCCCAGAACCACACTCAGCATCTCAGCGTCAAGCCGCCACTGTGAGCTGTGAGCCGTGTCTGTGAGCCTCTGGGCTTCGTCTCGATTGATTTTGTGCGTCCACGAGCAGGATGGTTTCCTAGGATGCTCTGCTTTCGTGGAGCGGGGGAACCTGTACTCCCCCCAGGGTGATGTTTTCAGCTGGGTCCTTTCCCCATCGGCCCACGATGCTGGGATCTTGGAGAGTCGGCGTGTGTCTTCCCTGCGTCCCGCGGGTGGAGGGAGGTGTTGGGTGTAGCCCACCTTCCCCCACCAGGGGTTCCACCTCCAGGCTGCCCCCCTGACCCCCTGCCCCCCCCTCTTGTCCAGGAAGTCCCACCGCCCGGGAACAAGGGAAACCCGGGGTTGGCGAGAGGAGGCGTCTTGCTCTGCCTCCTCCTGGCTGGAAAGCAGCATGGGGACAGAGTGAGGGTCCACTTTGGCCTGGTTTTCAAGATCCAGTTTCCACTTCTTCAATGTGAAGCGTTAGGTAGGGGGTTAATGTCTCTGGGCTCGCACTTGCCGAGGCCTCAAACACGTGAGTGGCTGTAATCGGCATCAGTATTTCCATCGTAGGTGTTATCTCTTAAGGCGCCTTATCCTTGACGCCTTCCTCCCCGTCCCCCCCGGTCTGGGTGGCCTTCTCTCTGCGGTCCCACAGCACCTCTGCCATCGTGGACATCTCGCCCAATGAAACCATCGCGTACACGTGTCTGTCTCCCGGGCGAGTGGAGGACAGGGGCCCCTCCTGCCTGCCTGTGAGATCGTAGAACTTGGGAAAGTGTCTGGTGCATAGCGGGTTCTCAGTAGATATTGAAGAGTTAGAGGAGATGTGATTAATACGGGCACTGCGCACGCGCACCCAGCTGCCCTTTGTTTGCAGGGAATGCTCTTCCCTCGGCTTGAATCTCGAGCGCTGAAGGCATCCCTGTAACCTCTCTGCATTGCACCAGTATCTTGTTATCTTTTTATCTTAAGTGTAACCCCCTCTGCTGTTTGAAGTAACAGACACATCTGTCACTAAAACCTGGGTGTGGCTATAAAGAGCGGACGTTTACGGCGCTAGCCCTCCATTTTCAGATCTCAGGTCTCATTACCTTTGATGATTAGGAAAGTCGTCCGTAGCGATATTTTAATTTGATTAAAGGTGCCGTGCCGTCTCCCCCAGGGTCTCCTGAGAAAACTCGTAGGCAGATGGGAAGTAATGGAGTCACTTCCTCTCGCCCCCCCTCGCACTCCCCTCGCCCGGAGTTCGCCCTCTGGATCTTCAGCCCTTGCACGTCTGCAGGGCACCCCTTCCTGACTTGGGGGATCGGCAGTGCAGGCGGCAGCGGGATGAAGTGAGAGAGGGGCCCGCGGGGCAGGTCTGTCCACGAGTGATGGGCAGGATGGGGGGCAGTCGGAGAGGAAGCAGAATGGTCAAGTGGAGCGACTGGCCCCCATCCAGGCCCCGTTGCTTTCTCACGTCTCAGGACCCCAAGCCAGGCACACACAGCCCGCCTGGTTCTCTTATCTGCCGTCAGAATCCCGGGGGCTGCTCTCCTTTTGTGGGAGCACCGACCCAGTCCATCTGTCCTGGGGACTCTTCCTGCCAAAGTCTGATTAGTTCTTTCCCAGAACCAATCAAAGGGAAACATAAAGTGAGGCCAACATACAATTTAATAAAAAAAATAGCAGTGGTTAACTCAGAGGAGGAGGTGCCTCACAGAATGCCAGGCCTAAGAACATGGTTAAAGGAGAAGCATGACTTTCAAAAAGAAAAACAGAAATGGCATTACTACTATTTCTCTTTTAAAAAATCTATAAAATAACATTGTACAAAAAACTGCTTCCTTTAGGAATGCGTGAACAGTCCCCATGGATAAAAAGTCTTATTTCCAGGCGTCCAGTTTATTAGTTAATTTCAAAATGACCCAATTACACGCCCGTTAGATTCAAGGCCGTGAGCTGGCCTCATGCAGGTGAAAAAGACACCATTTCTCATAGACTGAAATTTGGGGTAAATCAGGAGAGTGAGAGGATCTCCAAGTCATATGGTCAGTGTCCCATGCGATGCAGGGTCACTTCTGTGATAACTTAGGCAAGTGGCCACGTCTCCTTCCCCCCCCTCCATCCCTGCTGGGCACTGACCACTTGGTAATGGACTCATTGCCTCTGTGACCCCCTCGGGTATGCTGTACCTGTCCCTACGGCACCAAAACGTGTCTTCTTTTATTTCCACTTAATGGTTCTTTTGGCTCTTTCTCTTGGAGTTACACGGGAGGCAGCTTGGAATTTTGGAGAAAGTCAGTGTGGCTCTCCATCCCTCTAAGTTTCCTTCAGCCATTCTTTCTTTTCTTCATTCATAATTTGTTTTTAATTTGGCTTTCCAGCATTTACCCCCCCCCCACATGCCACTGTTTTCTTTTCTTCTCTCTCTTTTTTTTTGCTTTTAACACTGTTATTGGAGTATAACTGCTTTACAATGGTGTGTTAGTTTGTGCTGTATAACAAAGTGAATCAGCTATACGTATACATACATCCCCATATCTCCTTCGGCCGTTCTTATGAGCGATGAATATTTTGCATTATGCAAGTGACTTGGATTTGGAGTCAGACTCGGCACTGGCCACTTACTAGCTGTATGAGGTTGGATACATTTGTTAACAATTTGAGGTTAATTATGAGCTTGTATTTTCTCACTGGTAGAACAGGGACGGAAATGCCATCTCATGAGATTGTTCTGAAAATAAGACGATTCCGTGAGCATGCCAGCGCGTATCCAGCGCGTCTTCGCGCATCATGAGTGTTTGTCATCGATGGCGGGATGAGTGGCCTCGGTCTTCCCTCCGTCTCATTGGTTCCACTCTGGACCCGGCCTAGTTGCTCATTGGCTTCTTTAAAATAAATATTCCCGTGTGAGTGTGGCACCTTGAATGTCAGTCTGGGAAGAGGAGTGCTGGCTTATTTCATGGCTTTCTCTGCACTGTTACCTGTGCAACCTGACTGGATGTATCCTAAGCAGCCTTACGTCATGCAGTACACGCGTGTCGTAGGAGAGGCTCCTCGAATTTGTCATCCGACCCAGACCCTCAGGTTTGTGTTTGTTTCTGGCAAAGCCGGGCGTCCTGCCCCGGTAGCTGCCAGTTGCTTGGTAGGGCCAAGGGCAGGGTCTCCCTCTCCCTGCAGCTGAGCTGCAGGCATGCCGTGCTCCCAGGCACCCGTCTCAGGCTTTTGAGGTACGGTTGAATCTTGATTCACGGTTTATTTTATTGCTGCCGCCCCTACTTTTGTGTGTCGTCTGCAGTTCGGTTAAGCATATGTTATTTTAAAATTTGAGGCTAATCTGGCGGCAGTATCTTTTCTTCATCGATTACCGGCATGGACCAGCATTAAGGATTGCAGAGCCGGCGCCCCACACCTCCCCTTAAATGTGCTTTTGGTTGAAGAATATGACCTCCCAGCCTAGAGGAGGAATTTTCTTCCGTCAAGGACATGCCATCTATTTCTATTTCATCCAGTTTCCAAATACACTAAAATGGAACATGGGTTAATGCAGAGTCTTGCCTTCTACCACCTTCCTCCAGAATGATTAAAATCCATGTACTCCTTGCAGTAGATTTACGGTTCAACCAGCTGGGAGTCCATCTAGCAATACTGCCGTCCATCTCATCCTGTGTCACCACGGTGGAGAGCTTCGCAGATACACCAGCCATCCAGATGCAAGAGATGAACAGTCACGGTGGCTGTGAACACGTCCTGAGAGCATCGTACTAAGTGATGTCCCTAAGTCATCATAAGGACCCTATATGTTAAGTACAGTTACTGTCCTTACCTTACAGGTGGGAAAACTGGGGCTTGGAGAGGTTCAGGAACTTTCCCCAGATCACAGACTAGAAAGTAGAGGAGCTGGATTTGAACGCAGGCGGCCTGGCCGTCTTAACCACTACTTTCTCCTGGATTGGTTTTCAATTTCAGCAGTTGTATGACTTGTTTCAGTAATAATTCTTGACCTTATCACAGAGCTCAATTTTTTTCTGGAGAAGTTAAACTAAGGGATAGATGATATCTTTGGGGAATGGCGTGGGAATACCTTTGCTACAAAGAGGGCTACAGACAAATGTTACTTTATTCATTCCAATCTAAGTTTGCCCCTTTGGTTTTCTTCCATCCAGCGGCAGTTAACACTTTCATGTACAATATTATCCAAATTATGACACATACTCTTTTAAAATTAAAGACCAAATAAGTAAAAAAGATTTTATTTGCTGCCTTTCTGGACTCGTTACGCCTTCAGCCTGGTCTCCTGTACATTAAAACAGTCCCCGGAGGCAGATAACGTGGATATTCTCATCCACCATATAGTTAGAGGCAGTCATCACTGAACTTTGAAACAATGACCTTGAACCGCACTGCAGCATCTTCAAAAAAGTCATTTAAAATCCATTCACCAAGCCTTGTTCACTGAGCAGTGACACGGAGAGGAATGAAGAGACTGTTCCTGTTAATTCTGGGTAAACGTTGTATGTTGCTCATTAGACTGTTTCTTTGCCCAGTATCCCTGTTCAGCAATACTCTCCTACTTTCTAGGTCTACGAATCTGGTTATTATTTTATGATCTTCAGAAATATATGAGAATATGAGCATATTGTATGAAAATCTACTTCAGTAGAAAAGATCATTATTTCCTAGGGTCCCATCTCAATTTATCAGATCTTGACTACCCAAGATGCTTTCGAGTCCTTCACATTGGATCCTGTTTTATACCAAAGGTTGCATGAATTTTAAACCCTTCAACAAACTGGTTTTGATCAGAGAGGATGTCAAGTACTCTAAGCCATGAAAGAGCTACTGGCATTTTCTTAACATTCCTTAAATAGTGATAATTACCCAAGACGCGGCGAGACCTCCAGCACACGGGAAGTGGTCCTCCAAACGGAGCAGCGAGAAAAGGCCAACAAGACCAAAAACCTTTAGAACAAGGAAACGGACGCGAGCCCAGCAGAGCGGGCTGTGGGTCCCGGGTACAAGTCACTCTGCCTCCCGGCCTCCGTCCCCATTTGTGTCATTGCCCTTCATCCTCAAGAATGCCGCAGCCACTGCTGACGTGTCGTTTCCTGGGCCAAGATGTCCATTTAGCGTGTCCTCAGAGTGCATCTCCGCCGTGCCTGCTCGTGGTGTGAGGCTGAGGGATGGCTCACGTTGCAAGCTGTGTTCCGAGCTCTGGATTATTCTGGGAAGGTGTCCTGCAAAGTGCACTACGGGAGAATCCACCCGGTGTCAGCCAGAGGCATGGCCATTAGAGTATGGGAAATTCATTTTTCTTTCGGGGATCTCAAAATACTTGACCTTGTTCTTGAGTTTCCCAAAGCAAGCACGCTTTGTCTCCCAGCTTTGAAAATCAACGGCAGTACCTCTGGTTAGCCTAGAATGTAGCAGCTTAAGAAAAAAGCTCTCTCATCTTCTGCATACGTCATACATCTGTCCTCAAGGCCCCAAGTTCATACCCGTGAAGATGGTACACGGTCTCTCCCCACGGGGATGGAAGCAGAGAACGGCGTTCCAGGTGCGGTGGCTCTAAGGCACCTGGTCACCAGAATAAATTCTTCGGAAAACACGACCGACGGGTGGCAGAAATGCACACGCGGGCATCGTGGTGTGGTTTTGGAGCTATGTGAGACCAACGGAGGAAGGTTCATGACTTCTCACAGAATGCCCTGAGGTGACGACTAGATGGAGTGAAAGGGACGTCCTCAGAGGTGATCCTGGGAATCTAAGATCACTCGTGGGGACAAGAGGCTGCAAAGCCCAGGATTTCAACGCGACAGTGGATGGAAGGCAGCCCACGACCGAGAAATCAGAAGATGGAGCAGGGCTGGGGGTGATGAAGGGCCTGGACCCAGAGCCCTAGTGTGGACTTGAGAATCTGACTGCCAAGCTGTGGAAGCAACTTAAGTGTGTGCTGATGGATGGGTGGGTGGATGGATAAGTAGATGGGTGTACATCACACGCATGTACACATGTGTGTACACACATATATACATGTGTGTATATCACATATACATGGGCAAACCTGCAGGACATTATGCCACGTTGAGTAAACCAGACAAAGACAGAAACTGCACGATTTCGTTTATATATGGGATCTAAAGAAGTCAGCTACGTAGAGGGAGAGAGTAGAACAGTGGTTGCCAGGGTGGGGGTGGGTGGAAATGGGGAGAGACTGGCCCCGGGGTATGGGGTGGCAGTCGTGTAGAGGAGTAGGTCTAGAGGGCTGACGCGGAGCCTGGGGACTGCAGTGAGTGACACCATGCTGATGCTGGGAACTGGGTGAAGGGGTGCGTTTCATGTGCTCTCATCACACATGCGAGAGAGAACTGGGTGAGGAGACGGGTGTGTCAGTCGTCTTGACCGCAGTCATCGTTTCACTGTGAAAATGTGTATCAAGTCATCGTGTTGTGCACCTTCACTATATACATTTTTTGTTGGAAAAAAACACTGTTCTCCAGACTTGTAGTTGTCAAGGGGGAGGGGAGAGGCGGAGGGATGGATGGGGAGTTTGGCATTAGCAGTTGCAAACTATTATATAGAGAATGGCTAAACAACAAGGTCCTACTGTAGAGCCCAGGGAGCTATATTCAATATCCTGTGATAAAACATAATGGAAAAGAAAAAACAAAACCAGAACAAAGCACTGTTCTCAACTTCAACCCAAAAAACAGGATTTCAGTGACACCAAACCTACCTATTCAAAATCCACACCTTTAAATATGACAGTCTATATAATGGTACTTTTCTCAATATGTTATAATAGGTTATTTCAATGTTTATGAATATATTGTCGATCTTGTTGACTTGAAAGGGGAAACAATAAATCCGTGGGACTAAACGTATTCAGCAGTTACTGTTCAGCCAGCAGTTCTGGGGTCTGGGCGTCGCATACCGCCGCTGCAGCCCTGCCCCTGTAGCCGGAGCTGGAGCAGAGCTCGTGGCGGCGGGAGACGTGCGCTAATGGCCTGCAGCACAGACCCGGACCTCAGAGCAGTCAAGGAGCCGACTCTGGGCAGGCAACGGACAGCTCACTGAAAACCAGACACACACAGGCCAAGCATGTGCAGAGTTAAAGCGATTTAAAAAGACCAAAATCATTGCTTTGACACCTTTGGCAAACACAAAGTCACAACGTACACTGTAAATAGTAGTATTTTAAAGAGAGTCAGGTGAGGAGGAACACACAGACAAAAGAAGCATTATTGGCATTTCCAGCACCCAGTCACTGACCGTGAGACCCCCTTTGAAAGGTGTCAGAATTCTGGGCACGCCCCCAAATGCCGGCCCGCGGAAGCACAGCAAGCGTGAGAACCGGGAATGCCAAAGCGAGCCCTCTCTGTGGCTGGGCTGCTCCTCAGTCATCGATCCTTCCTGTGACGATGCAGAAATGGCTGCCTGGAGACTGCAAAGGAGAGGGAGGCATCGAAACGGAGGGTTGTTAAACCAGAAGACACGGGGGGAAGGTCTAACCGATGGACATGTTCGCATGCTTCTAAGATAGCTGTTTAGTAAGAACTCAGACCTCATAGGTCCTGCCTAAGTTTTTGACAGCTGGGAGGTCAACCAACTAAAATTCGAAACAGAAGACCTTGACCATCGACCAGCAAAGCACGCGTTGGTGGGGATTTAGTATCACGGGAACCCCTTCTCCGTTACGGACCTGTTGTCCACCTGTGAAAATCGAATTCTCTCCTGGATTCCTGGAAATCACTTTTATGAAAACATTTCATGGGATATTTTTTACTTTAGTTCAGTTTAGGACAACATTTTCTACACGTCAACACTGTGATGAGATTGGGTGAGGCAGACGTGGAGTGGGGGTGAGGGGTGGCCCAGCCGCGTGGCCTGGTTCTTTCAATAGGAGGGGTGAGTTCATGGCCTGGGGTGCCACACGATTCTGGGAGCACACAGGAGATGGGGGGCACCTAGCCTGGGGGTGCTACCTGGGGGCCATAGGAAGGATCCCCAGGGGATGCAGGCCAGTTCCCAAGGGCAAGTTGAGGTTCACGGGTCACTGGGAGCAGGATGTGTACGTGTGCGTGTGTGTGTGTCTGTGGGTGCGTGTGTGCCTGTGTTGCCAAGTGGAGAGGGACTGGATGAGACTCAGGCCCAGGGATGGCATGTCCAGCAGTGAGAGGTGGGCAGTGCCAAGAAACGAAGCCAGGATGGGGCCGGGCACTTGAGCCTGGCCTCTGGGTGCCCAGGAGTCTTTGAAGGACGGTTTTTACATGGGGACTGACAAGACCAAAGTGGTATTTGAGTAGCTCGTTCTGACGGGTAAATATTAAGGATAATAAGGCTAGAGAGAAAGAGGGAGAGAAAAAGAGAGACAGACAGACAGACAGACCTTGATGAGCTGACTGGCTGGTGATGGCAGGGTCATCCTCGGTCAGAGCACTTATTGTCTGCGATTTTTATCGTTTTGAGAGAAGTCCTGCAGATAACTTTCCTAAATCATTAGACTGGAACCATTTTTTTTAACCCACCCTCTGAATATTAAGCAGTTATTTACTTTTGTTCCTATGACTTGAAAAAAATATTTGACTGTGAAGGACTTAAAGACCTCGAAATCTTGTCCAAAATGCAGGTGTGAACTGTGCCATTTCCTCGTCGGTTAGTGTTCCCCACTGTTCCAGAGAATGCTGCAGCTCCCTCCCATTTCTATAAAGTACATTTTTTTTTTTTTTTTTTTTTTTTTTTTGCGGTACGCGGGCCTCTCACTGTTGTGGCCTCTCCCGTTGCGGAGCACAGGCTCCGGACGCGCAGGCTCAGCGGCCACGGCCCACGGGCCCAGCCGCTCCGCGGCACGTGGGATCCTCCCGGACCGGGGCACGAACCCGCGTCCCCTGCATTGGCAGGCGGACTCCCAACCACTGCGCCACCAGGGAAGCCCCATGTTGTTTTTAATTAAGAAAAATTTCAAACATAGAGACAAGTAAAGAGAATAGAATAGTAAATGCTGAAATACCTATGATCCGCATTGCTGTGTTTTCTTCAGCTGTTTTTCTGCGGCAACATTTTGGAGCAAATTGAGACATACTGATAATTTATCCCTAATTTCTTCAATATGCATCTCTAAAATATAGGGACAGTTTTCCTCATACCCACAGTGACAAAGACCTACCACAATTAATAATAACTCCCCGGTACCGTCTGTTATCTGATCTATACGAACCTTTCCAGTGGCCCCAGTATGTGTTTTACGGCTGGTTTGCCCAAGTCAGGATGCAGTCAGGGGCATCAGACTGGGGTCCACTCTGCAGCAGTCCCCTCCGCCATTTTCTCCAGTGGCATCATAATAGGTATGATTTCATTTGCAAAGGTAAGGGACCACCACGTGGATAAGATCGTCCACTCCCATCACAGCTATAACCAGACCACCACTAAACAGCAGCTGACCGATGAGTTCTGTTTTCTCTCTCCTCCCCTCTGATGGGGACCAAGCAGGCATGTATGTCTCACAGGCAACAAGGAAGGCTGCACGGGAGTCTAGAGCCTAAATGGCCCAGAAAACACGACCAATAGCTGCTCTTTGTGCTAAGAGATCAATTAGGGCTAAAGGACGTAAAACATAGAAAAGATGAACATACCCAAAGTAACGTAGGTAACACAGGATGGAAATTATATTTTAGCATATTTAAAAGAAATTGGCATAAATTTAGGAATTTATTAAGTGAACTAATATAATATGTTAAACTGAGTTTAATTATTCACTAATTATTAATAATATTAAAGAACCATTAATTATTAAATATTAAATTATTTTAATCTGACAGTTAAAATTAATTTAATTTTAATATTAAATAATAATAATACATTACTTTAGATATAAATCAGTATACATTTAGGAATTAGCATGGACTTTAGGATTTGTAAGGCTCTTGTCCTAGATGATGTAAGTTTGTCAGTTAAAATGTTTACGTATAGCCAGATTTTCTGTGTTCTCAGCTGAGATTTTGGACTTTTTGGGTTTTCTTCTCATCAGATTTACATGCCCCTTTTATTGCCCAAGGAACTTTTCAGACTTGATTGAATTATAGTGATCCTTTTAATATTAAGAAGCAGAAAATCAACAAGCTGTGGTATTGTTAAGGGGTCAGTTCTTCCCAACTTAGTCTACAGACTCAACAATCCCAATTGAAATCCCAGCATGTTGTTTTTTTTGGGTGTCAACAAACTGATTCTCAAGTTTGTGTGGAGGGGTGAAAGACCGGAACAACCAGAACAATGTTGAAGGAAAACAAAGTCAGGGGAGTGAGGCTACCAGACTCCCGAAGTGTCTCGTAGTTTGAATTGTCATGTCTTTTAAATAGGTGATTCAAAGGGCTGTACATCTGTGATGTGATCATTACCGCCATCATCTTTGTGATTGTCTGGAGGCAAAATACATACACGTGTATAGTGACATGTGATGATCCCATCTCTCCTTCTATAATAAAGTTCCACTTGAGAAGTGTGACCTTTAATACAAAAATTCTCCTTCTGACAAATTTGGGAGTTCCCATCCATTCTCTGAAATGAAGTGTTCCTTACAACGTTCATAACACGTACCTGACCTTGTTCTTGAGACTTGGTCGTTGGTTTTAATGGTCGCACTGACCCAAAATTAGGAACTGATGACAGAGCTAAGAACACCATTTGGATCTCAAAGATTTGGTTCAGTTTCCTTTACCAAAGTTTCTCAAGATACTATAATTAGGGAAAAAGCATGAAATGTTAGCATTCTTATTAGTAAGAGACACACTGAGATTCTATTTCAACGTTCACTTCTCTAAATGTTGGTGTTTCCACTGGGACACGATTTAGACCCTTGTTGCCTCCTGAGGACAGTGGGCTCCATGTCCAGACACCTGGTCCTGGTCCCACCTCCACCACTGGTCAAATGCATCACCGTCCGCCTGGGGTCCAACTCCACTTCTCCACACGAGGGAGGGGCTCACCAGCTGGCCTGAAGGTCCCTTTCTGACCTCCACGTCCATTTGTGAATATTCACAGATGACTTCATTTCACTTGCGTTTCATTTTCCCCCAAATTCCCCTTTCATGTTTCACTTCAGAGGGTTGTACACCTCAGTCCGGAGACCTGCACCCTCTCGCGTTTTCAGGCATACGTGGAGCAAGTCGGAAATCCTTGCAGAGCTGGATACGAAAGCGATGACCGCTCATCACCACAGAGAACCCCAGAGAACATGAGTCCCATTCTTGCTACAAGTAAGTGACAACTTAGGAGGGAAGAAGTGACCATCTTAGATGGAGTCACCAGGATGAGGATGGATGACGGAAGGTTAGAAGACAAGAGCGATGACGAAACTAGACACCGTGACCGACCGGCACGCACTGGGTGCCAGGAGACGCCGAGGCTGCTTCCATCCCTGCCGCTCACCTGGAGCCTTCATCCTGCTGGGTGAAACTCCGACCTACACCTTCTGTCCAGGGTTAGTCAAGGTCAAGTGAAGGGCGTGGGCAGGCACTCTGACAGCCCTGCGCCACGGTTACTGCGAATGGCGCTCAGATGGCCCACGGACTCCTCGCCACTGGAACACCCTTTGGTATCACAGGATATCAGTCATATGTGGAATCTAATTTTTAAAACAATGACACAAATGAAGTTATTTACAAAACAGAAACAGACTTACAGACATAGAAGACACACTTACGGTTACCAAAGGGGAAAGGTGGGGGGGGAGAGAGAAATCAGGAGCTTGGGATGAACATACATACAGACCCTACTATATATAAGATAGACAACCATCAAGGGCCTCCTGCATACACAGGAAGCTCAGCGTTCTGTGATAACCTTCATGAGAAAAGACTCTGAAAAAGAATGAATATATGTATATATAACTGCATCATTTTGCTGTACACCCGAAACTAACACAACATTGTAAATCAGCTCTACTCCAATAAAACTTTAAAAAACAAAAAGAAAATTAACAGAGCAAAGGAGTCTTTCCTGAACCTTTGGTTTGGGGCATCCCTCCCCCCACCCCAGGCTCACCGGCCACTGGATGTGTGGCCTCGGCTGCGGGACCTTAGCTCTCTGAGCCCATCTGGGGTCAGATCGGCAGGGTGGTTCCTCAGAACTTGCAGCCTCCAGCAGCTTCACTGTGTGCAAAGAAGAAGGCGTTTGGATCGCTGCATGGCTTTTTTGTTTCCTTCCCGGAGCCGGAACAGTTACACGTTACCCAGTGTCACTGTGTGCCGGGACTTCCAAACATCACTTTCCGTCAGCTGCGGCACGTTTAACACCCCCGGTGTTTCAGGAGACAGCTAACTTCTGTGTCTTAAAAAAGATTTAATCAAGACGTGCGTGTTCAGACTCGCTCTGCGGCACTTGTGTCTGCAGCTGGCCGCGCGGGACCCAGGCCTGGGACCGCGTGCTCAGGGGTTTGCTTTCCTCCGCCTGCTACGCATGGCTTTAACTCTTCATTCATTGCCGACTTTCTCAGATCACCTTTAAACACAGTTTACTATATGGAGACCCAGGTAACCCATTAACTGTGCTTTAATCCTCTGGAAACACCAGCTCAGTCCCACAGCAGCTCAGAGATGGGTGATGGCGCCTTGTGCCGGGCAAGGTTGGTTGTGTTGTTTTGTACCCGCCTCTGGGTCCTCAGAACGCCCGCCGTGGAAATACCCTTCGGTCTGCAAGCAGTTAAGATCCTATCTCTTTTCGAATTCATCGTTACAGAAGAGAGAAGTAATTTCAGGGACACCGTTAGCAGCAGGCCCGAAACATCCTTATTAACTTTTTCTTCTTTCGCGGCCCATCTTTTATCGGGCTCTATCTGCATGCAGCATCTGGCCCTGCGGCTGCCAATACATTTTCATAACAATAATAATGCGTTGCACTTTTCGAGCGCCCTTTCATCCCCGGAGCCCAGAGCACTTTGCACACGTTAATTAATGAAGGTCCGGGCGGCACCCTTTGAGGCGGCGAGCCCATGTGGCGCAAGCTGATTCCAGTGGTTCTCCAAGGCTCGCCCACTCTTGAGCTGGAGCAAAGCCCCCAACAAACGCTCCCCTGCTGCAGGGTTCAGCTGAGTCTGGGATGAAAGCAGAGCTTCCCCCGCTGGGAACTTTCCGGCCTGGACCATGCGGCCCCTCCCCTCCGCGTCGGGTCCCGAGGGTGACGGAGCCCGGCTCCGCCCGCTGACCTCCTGGAAGCTTCTCCTGACGTGGGACTCGCCTCAGGGAGGTGAGACCAGAGCCAATTCTGCGGCCACCGCCTAGAGTGGAGGAGGGAAAGAAGAGGCATCCACTTCTTCAAGTCCTGCCGTTGCTGAGGGCGGGCGGAGAAGAAGCTCGGCACCGCCAGGGGCCGGTGGCACCCAGGGCGGGAGCCTCACACGGAAAACCTGCAAGTTCACGCGTTCACGCTTCCCACGCGTACTGAGCGAAGGTCTGCTCCAGGCCAGGCCCCTGGAGGCCCATGAGCGGGAGCCGAAGTAACAGGCTCTGAGCCTGGCTGCCTTTGGCCTCATCGCGTGTGGGGACATACACCCGGGGTGAAGGTGCCTGCTCTGAATCGCGGGACTGGGCGACGATGGAGGGAGAGGGGCCGGGTTAGGGGGCTCTGGCCCAGGAGACCAGGCTGAAAGGAGGAGGGCGTCATCCCAGAGTTCTCTGGGGCAGGTCGATGAGAAGGTCGGCTGCTGGCAGGGGGTCCTTGTGATGATTTGCTTCTCATGACACTTTTCCTGGGAATCCACTTAGGAAAGTCTATGCAGAACTAAAATGGAGTGAGCACGCCTCTTCATGGCTGATGGCCTTTGTTTCAATTTGTCTGAGGGTAGTTAGAGCCGCATGGCTTATTGGGTACAAGTCTAGTCGTCCCTGAGAGAGAGGAAATAGGTCCCAGGCCGGCTGCTCTGAGACGGCATCCCTGCACGACCTCCAGGGCCCCGGACACCTCAGGCTACCTGCTCAGTCTAACCTTCCCAGGATGGACGCAGGACCCCAGAAGGAGAGGAGGCATCTTCCAAGGGGCTGATGTGTGTGTTTGAGAGGTGTGTGTGTGTATGTGAGAGAGAGAGAGAGAGAGAATGAGTGTGCCTGTGTGCGTGCGGGTGTGTCTGTGCACACGAGTGCGTCTGAGCGTGAGTGTCTGAGTGGCGGTCCTGGCCGTGTATGGAGCTGAGCCAGGTCCTTCTGGGGGCACTGGCTCAGCACCGCACGCCTTTCTCAGAAGTCCGGAGGGACCCTGCGGCCACGTTTCTGGGTTCTGAGGAGATGGCGGCCAGACTGCACCCCAGCCTCCGCCTGGATGTGCCTGTTCTGGGCTTTGCTCTGACTTCCGCCTCCTGAAGAACCTCCGCGTGGCAGTGGCTGGACGGCCCTGGTGTGTGCTGCTCCGCGGGTGCCGGAGTTTGCTGTGCTCTCGGACCGCCCAGAGGGACTGCAGACACCCCGCGCCCACGGCCCGCCACGACATCAGAGCAGAGTCCTGGTGGGGGCCCGGGATCCGTGCTGTGGAAACCCCTCAGGTAATTCCCGTGTGTGGCTAAATTTGAGAACCCATGCTCCGGATGGTTTTGCATCCTTGAGTGAAGACGTCCTTCATGCTGAAAACATCTACTTTTCAGCCACAGCTACACTTTCAGACTTTTTCTTGTGACTCAGATGAAATGCTCTCCTGGGCTTGTTTCAGTTGTCTAGACTCGTTGGGCTACAGCAACTACAGTGACAAGGACGCATGAGTGAAATCCCAAGGCTGCTTCCTGGGATGGACCTTGATCCACGGAAAGCCGGCGACATTTTCCTTTCTCTCGTGGATGTTCTCCTGTAGCGCCCCCTGTAGCCAAATCGGGGTTCACACTGTTTGTGTCACGTCTAGGGATATTTTGACAGTGTCCATTTCAGAATGGCATGATCTTCCCAGAGCATAGTTTCTTGGATTATCTTTCCAAAAATCTGTGAAAGAGAAGAGAAAAAAAGGGATGCCTTTCATGTTTTCCTTCTAACACGAAGTCTGCCTCTTACCTGAACCTCATGAGCAATTCGCCATGTGTGTGTTTTGGGGAAGCATCTCGTTATGGAGACAGGCCCTCCTAACTCATCCCGTCCGGAGTCAGTTCCCCTGAGAGATTCACGTGCGCTGAGCCAGCGGCCCACACGCCCACCCTCAGCAGGCCAGGTGTACTGACTGGATAGGATCAACCCGAGGGTCAGGATGGGTGGTCCACACAAAGCTTGCCTTGTCTCTTCAGCGCTCCAACCGGCTGAGCTGACTGGGCCTGTGCTGCCTTTGCACAAAGCCTGAGAATAGTTGTGTCTCTTCTGGGCTTGCAAATAAAGAGATGGACGCCCAGAGAAGGCTGCAGTGGGCAGGTAGACACCTCCCGTTCAGGTTAGCCTCCAGAAAGCCCCTGGAGTTCAGATGTTTATGGGGAACTTGGAGGTACCTCCATGCCCCGATTCTGGGAGACCAGCCAGGGATCTGGGTGGGTATGAAATTCCAGCTGGAATGTTCCCCGCGTGTACCACTTTCACCCACTGGCGCTCTCTGCCCCGGGTGGACTGGGAAAATGAGAAAGCACCTCCAGATGGGTCCGAGCTTCCTCCTGCCATCTCCTGAGCCAGGACAGAGCACACGTGGTGACAGGTGAGAGGAGGGGAGGAGGTCCAGTGGGTGGCCCGATGGACAGCCGGCGTCTAGCTCCAGTTCCCAGGATGCCGGTGTCGGGTGATGAGAAGCGTGAGGGAAACTCGGTTTTGCCTTTGCCCCCAACTAGTTATTTTGAGCACGTTAACTTATTTTTTTGTGAGATTGTTTCTTCATTTGTGAAATGAGAACTAAAAATTGTCTGGTGGGTTATGGTAATGTCCAAAAAAACGATGACTCTTAAAGAGTTCGGAAGACCATATAAAGAGAACACTACTTTTTCATGTGATCTGTAAAAACACATCATTCTCATACGTTTGGCCCACTAGTCAAGTAGAACAGTGACGGGTTAAGATCAAATTAGCTTCCCAGATGCTTTTGCAATAAGAAGTTGCAGGTTTGAGCGACAGGGCAAGTGGGAGCTTCATTGTTAAGATATTTATTGATTTTTAAATAGATTTTTATGTGGGTCTTGGTATGTGCCTGCCATATTTTAATTCAGATTTTAATTTTAATTCATTTATGATTTTAGTAGACATTGACCATATTTCAGTCCCACACCTCCCAAACTCTTCTCCCTTCCCGTCCCACGACGTGTCATTAGTTAAACTGTTCTTCTTCAGAAGCTGTTTTCTGAAAGGGCCTATACGCTCTACAGGAAATAGGACATGTAGAACCGTTTTTAAATGATGTTTCACTCAGCCTGAGATTCTTGGGCAGCTGAGAGGCCAGCCTGCGTTAGAGATGGAGAACATTTTACCCCTTCCCCCACTGTAGAGGTGTTTGCGTTTAATAAGGACCCAGGAGACCTAAAGCCATGGTCCAATGGAGTAGATGTCTGGCGGCACAACTTTAAGAACGTACAGGAAGTGCTTTTGGTCTATTTTGGGGTTATATTTGGAGTTTTGGTCTCCTTTTTCCTTGGCCATTGTTTATTGAGATATAACTTATACAGTTAAATTTACCCGTTAAATGTACAGTTAGGTGAGTTTTGACAGATGTATACAGTCATGTAATCACAATGACCACAACCAGTATAGAAAACCCTTCTATCACCTCCCAGATTTCCTCGTGCCTTTTGCAATAAATTCCCTTTTCCTCTCCCAAGACCCTGGGACCATGGATCTGATCTCCGTCCCTCTAGTTTATCTCCTCTAAAATGTTCTATTAATAGCATCTTACACTATGTAGGCTTTTTAAAAATTGAGGTGTAGTTCATTTACAATGTTGTGTTCGTTTCAAGTGTACAGCAAAGTGATTCAGTTTTTTATATATATATATATATATATATATATATATATATAATTCTTTCTCAGATTCTTTTCCCTTACAGGTTATCACAAAATATTGAGTATATTTACTTGTGCTATACAGTAGGTCCTTGTTGGTTATTTATTTTATATATAGTAGTGACTGTATGTTAATTGCAAACTCCTAATTTATCCCTCCCCTCCTTCCCCCTTTGACAACTATAAGTTTGTTTTCTATGTGAGTCTTATTTCTGTTTTGTAAATAAGTTCACTTGTACCATTGTTTTAAGATTCCACACATAAGCGAGATTATATGGCATTTGCCTTTCTCTGTCTGGCTTACTTCACTTTGTATGGTCATCTCTAAGTCCGTCCATGTTGCTGCAAATGGCATGATTTCGTTCTTTTTTATGGCTGAGTAGTATTCCATTGTGTCTACACACCATATCTTCTTTATCTGTTCATCTGTCAATGGACATTTAGGTTGCTTCCATGTCCTGGCTGTTGTAAGTAGTGCTACTATGAATATGGGGGCGCATGTATATTTTCAAATTATGGTTTTCTCCAGATATATGCCCCTGTGTGTCCCTTAATCTCTGAGTAGTATTCTGTTGTATCATATATAATTCATTTATCCATTCAGCAGTTCATCCATTCACTTTGGGGCTGCTGTGAGTTAGGCTAGTAGAGACGTTCAGGCATGGGTCTTTGTGTGAAGGTACGCTTTCATTTCTCTTGGGGAGATACCTGGGATGGGATTGTATGGTAAGTTTATGTTTAACTCTATAAGAAAATGTCCACCTGTCTCCCAGAGTAGCGGTGCCGCTTGCACTCCCTCCAGAAATGGTGAAAGTTCCACTTTCCTGCATTTGCGAGAGTCCTACTCACTCTAGCACGCGTGTGCTGCTGTCTCATCAGGGTTCTAGTTGCGTTTTCCTAATGAAAAACGGCGCAGAGCGCTTCTTCATGGGCTTATTTGCTGTCTGTACATCTTCTTCAGCCAAGTGTCTGCTCACATCTTTTGCCCAGTCTTTTAAAAATGAGATTGTTGTTTCATTATTGAATCGTGAGTTTCTTATAGAGTCTGGCTCAAGCTCTTCACAGATACTTGTTTTGCAAATATTCTCTCCCCATTGGTGGCTTCCCTTTCATTTCCTTAATAGTCTTTCAAAGAGCACATTGTTAACTTTTGATGAACTCCAATTTATCTCTGTTTGTTGATTTAGCATTTCTTTAATTTCTCTCAGCAAAAATCTTTCCCCAAAATTTGTACCATGAAGAGTGCCAATTTCCTCACTTCACTGGCATGATTGAGTATTATTTTAAAATTTCACTGTTTAATTGGCAGAGAATGCTATCACATTACTATCTTCCATTGAATTTATTTTCTGATTAGCAAAATTGAATGTGCTTCCTGTTTTCTGGCCGCTAGTCTCTCTCCTGGGAATCTCTTGTTCCTGACCTTCACTCATTTTTCTGCAGGGGTCTCCATGCTTTATTTTACTGATTTTAACAGAACTTCCAAAAAGTGTTAACATATTAATGGTGAGAAGGGATGACTTGTTAGGCCCCTGTTTTAATGAGGGCAACTTTGTTATTTTCTTATTAAGTAGTTACTATTAAAGTTTCAAATATTAAAATTTTAAAAATGTTCTTTTAAAAAATTGAAACCAGGAATGCTTATTAAAGCTTGCCCTTTGGGTACATAACCTAATATTACACCATCGTATCCTGTGATACTTACAATACGATCATGATGAGAAATACTTTTCATCTACTCATGAAATAAATATCTGGTGTGACAAAAATTAAGCATTTCTGGAAAAAAAAAAAAGGGGCTTCCCTGGTGGCACAGTGGTTGAGGGTCCGCCTGCCGATGCAGGGGACACGGGTTTGTGCCCCGGTCCAGGAGGATCCCACATGCCGCGGAGCGGCTGGGCCCGTGAGCCATGGCTGCTAAGCCTGCGCGTCTGGAGCCTGTGCTCCGCAACAGGAGAGGCCGCAGCCGTGAGAGGCCCGCGTACCGCAAAAAAAAACAAAACAAAAAAAAGAATTTCTGTATCTCAACATGTGACATGCATCACTAAAAAAGAAAATCCATATGCTTACCTCAGGAGATGCAGAAAAAGTTTTGACAACATTCAAGACCCATTCATGATTTAAAAAGAAATCTCAGCACAGTGAATAGACAGCTCTGCCTCAATCTGCTAAAGGGCATCTGTGAAGACTCGACAGCTGACGCCACACCCACGGTGAAAGGTTGGATGCTTTTTCTCGTAGATTGGGACGAGGGCTGGTGTGCTTTCCCACAAGTCCCACTCAACATTGTACCGGAGATTGTAACCTGTGGAATAAATAGACAAAAATTAATAAAATTCACACGTACCAGGATGGAAGACATAAAACTGTTTAGTCACATATGACATGATCATCTGTGTAGCAAAAAACAAAAGAATCTACAAAAAATTACCAGAACTAATAAATTTACAAAGGTCAGAACACAAACAATTGTATTTGTGTATGCTAGCGCTGAACATCTGGAAGTTGAAATAAAAAATAACAGCATTTACAACAGCATCAAGATT
The DNA here is from genome assembly GCF_949774975.1 of Lagenorhynchus albirostris. NCBI lineage: Eukaryota > Metazoa > Chordata > Mammalia > Artiodactyla > Delphinidae > Lagenorhynchus > Lagenorhynchus albirostris. The sequence goes on from NC_083102.1 coordinate 2,000,225, forward strand.
TAGGGTTACACCTTAGAAAAGAAGTGCAAGTGCTGTAGGCTGAAAACTACACAGCATCGAATAAATTATATACAGAACAACAATGTCCTCGCGCCCTCAGCCAGTCAAACTGCCCAAACCTTCCCTCAGCTGTGTCTCCTGGGCCACTGACGGTCCGCTTCCTTCTCCCGTGTTCTGGGTTCCGCAGAGCAGAGCTGAGCTGACACCTCGGGTGCCCTGGGGCCCTGGTGACGTGGGCGGGGCTGGGCTCTGCCACGGAGCGCCCGGTGCCGGCGGGCTACCCCTCCTGTCCAGCTCCCTCCGGCTGCTGGGTGGGGGTGGGATGCCGCCTCTGAGTTTACAAAGGAGCAGATGTGAACGTTTGCACTTGGGAAACTTTGGACAGGGCCACATAAATTCCCTGCCCCACGTGTCTTGTAAAAATGTACGAAAATTCATTCTTTTCTTTCCTCGTTTACTCAAGATGTTCAGAAGCTGCCACTCCCCAGTGAGATTGATCTCAGCGGACCCTCTGTGAACGCCAGACCCCTCCACATGGCCACAGCTGTGCCCCCAAAACAGATGGCATCGCCCCTGAGTCCAGACAGGCAGCTTTTCCGCAGAGAGCCCTGCCGCCCGCAGCTGCCGTCACGCTTCCGCATGTGGCTCCCCGGCCACCCTGTCCTCCACCAGATGACGTGGGTGGGCGTGGTCCACGGGAACGTGACGAGGGCCACACGTGGCTGTAAATCAGTAGTAGCCACCATAAACCTAAGAAGTGGAATTATTTTAATAATATATTCTATCCAGCCCAACATATTAGCTAAAAGATCATTGCAGTGTGCAGTCGTCATGGACATTATGATTATTGTACATCTTTCTATCCGTGTAAGTCTTTGGGATCTAGGCGTGCAGCACACCCCAGCTTGGATGAGCCACAGTTCAGGGGTCCCGTGGCTTCCTGTGGCCACAGCCACCATGGTAGATGGGCCTGGCCTGACTCTTAAATCTCAAAGAATTGATGTAAGTTGTTGACCATATAGTCACAGACTAATGGAGAGACAAACGTGTCCCCAAGCTCGGAGGCTGGAGTCTGGGAAGCCCGTGAGGTTGTCACAAAAAAAAATGAACAAAGGGGAAGGTTTTGAAATAAAGATAACGAGGTAAGAGATTAGGGCCGCTGCCTGAAACTGAGCTGGGAGCTTATCCTCGTCTGTTTAGAGGAAAGTTTAAAGTTGTGTCCGTCAGGTACGTGGTAGTGAAAATGAGGGCTCTCGGCGCCGGCTCTGATGAAAGAAGAAAGGGAAGAGCTCAGCGCCTCGAGCTGGTGAGAAGAGGCCAACAGGAGGAGAGGAAAGTGAGACGGCCGCCGCCCGCTGCCTAACTGCGCCCTCACTCCTGCTGGCCGGGCCTGGCCCCTTGTGATGCAGGAGCGACCAGGCCGCGGGGGCACACACCGCACAGCACAGCACAGGTCACGGTCAGCTCCCACAGCGCAGAGGGAAAGCCGCGCGATGGCGTGTGTCGCCCCGACCGCTGCGGTGGGAGACCCACCTCGTGGTATCGTGTAAGGACCGAATCAGGTCATTTGTGTGAGGGGTTCAGAACAGACACACTGTTCAGTTGCTCTCACTCTTTGACGGGCAGGCGCTTACACCGCGTCTCAGGATAACTGATTGTCAGGTGGAGCTGATCCCAAGCAGCTCCGGAGCCTGTCCGAGCCCCTCCACCACCCCAGGATGGGGCGTGCTGCCCTGAACAAGACAGGGAAGCTGTGACTGGGTAGTGTTCCCCAAGCCCCACATCCTTCCCGCACACCCGTGTGAAACAGCTGCAGAGCATCACCCCGGGTGGCGCACAGCACGGGGACTCCCGGGGTCACAGCGAGCAGGAAAGGGACGGACTCTTCGGCGGGCATCGCGTCACTTACTCGTCACCGTGAGACTCTCGGGGCTTGTCCCCAGCTTTGATGGGTAGACTCTGCTCTGGACCACCCAGCTGCCCGCACCCCAGCTCTGGCATGGTTCCCGGTCACGGCACACTCAGCACGTTTGGAGCAGAGCTCACAATGCCCTTGCCCTCACCATCCTTTCTCCAGGGCTTCAAGCCACCTTCTGTCTACGCTGCGTGCTCCAGACAGAGGCCTGGGACTCGCCCTGGACACCGTCCCTCCCCTCCCCTCCCCCTCCCCCCAACCAAGGGAATCAGCCTCCAGGTGCCATTCACCTGCCCAGAGATGGGTGCTTCCTCCTTCCTCTGACCTTGACTGCTTCACACCATGACATCCCCCTCATGGCTGTGTGCCCTGTAATCACTCCCCCGCCTGTGGTCCAGAGGGAGAACTTCAGAACCCTTCCTTGGCTTCCTGTCGACTTAATGCTCGTCCAGGGCAGCCATTACTCCCTCAGTCTCGTCTCGAAGGCCTCCGCATCCTTGGACTCTGCCCCGTTGGCCGTATTTCTCATCTCAGTTTCTCGAAAAATGTTTTTTGTTTTTTTGTTTTTTTGTTTTTTTTTCTGCGGTACGCGGGCCTCTCACTGCCGGGGCCCCTCGCGCTGCGGAGCACAGGCTCCGGACGCGCAGGCTCAGCGGCCATGGCTCACGGGTCCAGCCGCTCCGCGGCATGTGGGATCTTCCCGGACCGGGGCACGAGCCCGCGTCCCCCGCATCGGCAGGCGGACCTTCAACCACTGCGCCTCCAGCGAAGCCCCGAAAAATGTTTTTGACTTCTTGCGCCAGAACTTTTCCACGTGCCCTTTCCCCTGCTTGGCTCTGTTAACCCCCCCTCACCCCACCCCTCCAACACACACATCTGCCTCCATCCTACACCCTCCTGTGTCCAGCAGAAGCCCCTCCCGCAGGCCTGGCCTGGCTGGGCTCTCCCCGCCCCCATACAGGTCTTCCTTCCGCCCTTGGGGTTACATCCCGACAAACCCATGGAGAGTTGAAAATAACGTCAAAAATGCATATGATACGGCTAACCTACGGCACATCACAGCTTAGCCCAGACCACCTTAGATATGCTCAGAGCACTGACATTAGCCGATAGTGGGCAAAATCCTCTAACACGAAGCCCACGTTATATTAAAGTGTCGAATAGCTCGTGTCATTTACCGGGTCCTGCACTGAAGGAAACACAGCATGGCTGTCCGTGTATCGGTGGTTCCCCGTGATCGCGGGGCTGACTGGGAGCCGACTTCTGCCGACCCTGCCCAGCATCACGAGCGATTATTGGACTGTGAGTCACCGCCTGGGAGAAGATGGAGATTCACAAGTCCAAGTACAGTTTCTACTGAGTGCATATCGCTTTCGCTCCATTGTAAAGTTGAAAAATCCTAAGACGAACCAGCGTAAGTTGGGGACATCTGTACAGGTAACTGCTCCCTGCCACATTCTCGTGATCACACTTCTCATCACGTAGGTTCAGGGGACCACGTGCCTGGGGTCTTTGCCCTCCCAAGGCCGTGAGCACCAGCAGGCAGGACCGGCATCCCCTTCACCATCGCCGGGTGCCTGCCAGGTGACAGGTGCCGGCGGAACAGCCAGCACATGACTCTCGTTTATTTTACTGGGAGAAGTTTCACGACAGCTGTAAGAGGGAGGATGCGTAAGGAGGGAAGCGAGACCGGAGCTGGGACGGAGGGGATGTGGGCAGGTGGAGACCGCTGTGGAGGAGGGAGAGGGTTTAACTGAGGCGGTCTGGGGGCGGGATTGGCGGTGATGTGGGCCCCGGGCTAGGCCAGCCTGCGCCAACAGCGTCAATTGTATGGTTGTGGAGAACAAGAGTGACTGTTCTGTCTGTGGTCACCGTGAAGGTTCTTGAGAGGCAAAAGAGAAACTGGGTCATCTTGTGTTAGAAAATGAAATCTGAAGAATTTTTAGTAGGGCGGGGGTCTTTCTTTTTTAAAGTGGAATCTGGCTTTAGATCTGTCAGCACGTTTTTAAAAGGCACCGGCAGGCTCCTTGCCCAGCTCGGGGTCCACTCACGGGGGCCTGGGGGGCTGTCCTTCCCACTAGCACTTTGTCAACAGTTCATCGCCATAGAAACAGAACTTGGTCACTGTAAGTTCACATGACCAGGAAAATCAACCTGCACGATAATTTTTAAAGATCTAAGTTCTTACTTCTGTCAGTACTGGGATAAGATTTACTGAACGTTGTCTTCATGGAGAGCAAGCAGGCAGCTTCTGTAAAGTTTACTGTGTCCTTTGTTCTCTTTAAATTCAGGAGAACTTAGCTCTTGAATGTTTTTTATGAGCGTTAGGACATTGGGAAGGCGGCTTTGAAGGGGTGATTGGAAAGTTTGGGTCTGAGGTCCTGTGTGTCACTCTAGCTGGCTGCCCAGAACTTCAGTTTTCTCATCCCTCAAATGAAAATGAAAACATACCTGTGCTACTATTCCTCCCATCTGACAGGAGATTCATTCCTAGTTTTCGTAAATTTTCATTTGAAAATGTTGAAAGTTCTTGAAAAACACTACAGAGAATCCCAGAGTGGAGGTGTCAGCTGTGTATTGCAAATTCAAACGTGGCCAGGATTTTAGGGCTCTTAAGAGGGCCTAGTTACCCCCACGGGAGAGATATTGGTTCCACAGAGACACTTGGAGGCCGAGCATCTCTGAAATGTCTCAGGCAGCTGTTGGATGGCAAAGACATTTCCTCGAGCCGAGGAGGAATCCAGGAACCGGGACCGTACTGGCTTCCGGGGCTGGTGGGTTCGGGGTGGAGAGCCGGCTGGGAGCCGGCAGGCCTGTTCTGGCTGAGGCTCACCCCGGCCCCAGGAGGTCTGTGCTAGGGGCTGGGGGAGGGAAGCTGTAACAGAGGGGGAACTATGGACCTAGAGATGATCATACGAAATGAAGTAAGTCAGAAAGAGAAAGACCAATGCCGTGTGATATCACTTACAGGAGGAATCTAAACTGTGACACACATGAACTGATCAACAGAACCAAAACAGACTCACAGACGTAGAGAACAGACTTATGTTTCCCAAAGGGGAAAGGGCTGTTGTGGGCGGGAGGGATGAATGAGGAGTTTGGGATTAGCGGATACAAACTTTTATATATAAAAGAGAGAAACAACAAGGACCTACTGTATAGCACAGGGAACTATATTCACTATCTTGTAATAACCTATAATGGAGAAGAATCTGAAAAAGAATATACATACGTGTGTGTGTGTGTATATATATATATATATATATACACAAATATATAACTGAATCACTGTGCTGTACACCTGAAATTAACACAGCCCTGTAAACCAACTATATTCCAATTTAAAATAAAAGAAGGAACGCAGTTGAGGCACCATCTCAGCAGAGGTGCCGGGAAGAGCAGAGTCCAGGGCTGTGCATGTGTCGGGTGTAAGAAAGTCGTTTACCTGAGATGGAAGCCGCGGCCCGGCCACAGCCAACAGGAAGCAGGGCCGGGGCTGCTGACCCAGGACCCCATGGGGAGGGGTCTGGGGTTCAGAAAACCCAGAGGAAATCCCAGCCAGGGAACCCTCCAACCAGACGTCACACATTGGAGCTTCGCTTGTCAACAGCTTTGCTCGTGAGTGTGGCGTGGGAAGCCATTGCCACACTGTCATCGCGCACCGTTGCTCAGCGGGGCCCGTGCCTGCCCCCCTCTTGCACGGTTGTAGCAAAACACCATGTCTCCCCAATAAGGGGTTAACAATTGCTGATCAGTCACTGCTCTGAGTGTCTGAAATGCCTGTATTCAAGGAGTGAATGCAGTTACACTGTCTTCTCCAATCCTCATTTGGTAGACAACATCATTGCTATTAATAATTGGAACTGAAAGAAGTTGAATGAAGTCTCACTCGATTAAAACTATACATTCAAAACAAAACAAAACAAAAACAAAAAAACACCATGTCTTGTGGAGGTTTTGGAGCCAACATCCCTGGCAGGCAGCTCACCTCAACTCCCCAACCTGGAAATGAATCTCTGTTTGGCACGGGTATACAGAAACACATTTGTTTTGTTACTTGCGTTGCTGTTGTGTTCGTCTTAAATGTGCTGTCCTAGCAATTCTCCTTAATTTAAGAGCATGAAAAATGTAATAGGTGAGTTATAGAGGAAAATACATACTAAAACCCCAATTTTACCAACAATAGATTTGTTTGTTCTTGGCGTCTTTGGCCAAGAAGCAGCAAGGAACAATTCCTGCTCTTGCTAATTATCACAGACATTTCATAGCGGGCTGACTTAGCCCACAGCAGTTTCCCTGTAGGGTTTCAATACTCCCTAAAACTGTGTGGTGACTGCAGCACTTGTTTTAGGGCAGGCGCCCACGTACAGAAGGCTTTCCTCAGTCGCTCTTCCGCACCTTGACAGCCCCCAAGCAGCTCTGATGTCCATCAGAGTGTCTCCTTCAACTGTTTCTTCAGTTCGCTTTTTGCTTTCAAGACGTACTTCCCAGCCAAACCCAGAGCAGGAACGTAAGAAAAGGAGTCTCTCTAAAGTGGCCAAAGGGATTGTGTGCAAAAGCTGCGAGTTTTCCTTTTTGTGTGAAAGGAGTTGGTGGATCTGGTGGGGAGTGAAGTGTGGACCCTCCTTACCGGCTTGCATTGCTGCTGCCCCTCCCCCGCCCCCTCTGATGGTCTTCTCCAGTCCAGGGAGGCCCCAAATTTTTCTCTAGCTTTTGTTTGCTAAAGGGAGGTTCAGGGCTTATGTAGAAATCGGCACCTAAATCTAAACTAGTTGCTGAGCCCGCGAGAGCGAGGTCAGCCTCCTGGCTTTGCTGTGACCGTCGCTCTTGTAATCCCAAGACGTCGAATGCTTTTCTTAATGCAGACGCGGGCTGGGAGACGGACCTTTTACAAACTAAGTGCCCTGCTAAGCTTCTGAGTGTTTTCACAAGACTCCTCAGGGAATGTGGTGCTACGGCAGCCTGAGCGCCTCTGGGTTTTGTGGGCCTTTGGTTTTGTCCAGCTCCCCTCCCTGAGCCTGCAGGCTTGTTGCTGGGGATTACCTCACAATAGAGTGGGGTCAGTACAGGTGATCCCCAAGTGTGGTGTCCTTGCTGAAAATCATGACACAGCAGTTAGGAAAGGTGACTGCTTCTAATAGTGACATTCCAGTGGACGGGAAGGCCCCGTCTGGACTTGCTTTCTCCATGGGACAGCAGTCCTGCTAGCCATCCTGCAATGAAGGCCAATGTGATGTTGGTGATTTAGGTGGTGGCCTGTCCTGAATGATCACTACATCCTACAGAGGAGCCGGGAATCTTATCTTTCAGAGAGGCGTCTGGGCTGCCAGCTTTTGGAGTAGCTTTTTGCTTGGGACAGCGGCATGGCCTTGGGCGTAAATATGGCAGTGGTCTCCATTGGTACCCATTGGTATCCATTGGTGTCTGATGGTGTCTTACGGTACCTGTTGGTAAGAGGCCCATGGGGCCAACTGGGAGTGGACGTGTAATATTGTGTGTGGTGGGGGGAAGGTTCAGTGCTTATGGACACCTCTGTGGAAGGTGTCTGGGGCCACCCTTCTTCTGCACTTTGCTGCTTCATACCTCTACGTAAACAGACCAGAGAGACCTGATTTGATTGAAAGTTACATACGGGAGAGTTTACAGCTGCTAAACATGGAGCTATAAGAACGGAGGGGACATTTGGCACAGGAAGCGTCGGTGAGCTACATACTGAACCAGCAGATCTGGGTTCAAATGCTGCTCTGCCGCATTCCGTTACTTGAACTTCAAAAAAAAATCATTTAATGCAATTTAATAAGTACTTTTTGAATGCCTACTTTGTGTAAACTCCTGAGTTATTGGCTGGGAGAAACAAAGATAAGAAGTCAAAGCCTCCCTCCCCCCAGGAAAAGCATAAGAGAATAGGATGGAAGATACAGTTTGTGGACAGATGCTCAGAGGATGGTGAGGGGCGTGGCTGTATGACTGAATCTCACAGTTGCAGGGTAGAAGAAGCCTTTAAGCGATCAAGGCTGTGAAGTATTTGGGAAGCACAGAAAGGGAGTGATTAATTCTGAAGAGGGGGTTGTGGATGGCTTCACAGGGGAGAATCATTTGACTTGGACCTTAAGAAGAGAATGGTGAATAGTTTGAAATAGCTGGAGTGTCGGGGTGCTGGGAGGGTCATTTCAATTTCTCTAGATGGAGGTGCTGGTCTCACAGATTCCATATTTCTACATAGAAAGGAACAGACAAGCATCTTCTGATATTAGGGCATCTGGAAAATTCTGCTCCTGGCAAGACTTCAGAAAAATTTGGGACTAAAGCAAATACTAGTTTGTATTAGAAAACCTAAGATTGTGAAGACTTTGTTTCTGAAGACGAAGACCGCCTTCAGTTTTCGCTGGGGTGTACGTTGGCTGGCTCGCCAAGCTTGACGTTTCCACAGTGCCTTCGGAATACGGCATCCATTTCAGGTTGTGGATTCATCGCTTGAACAATCTGATAGGAACATTCATCGCACAGAATCTATTTCAAAATTAACAATAATGCACACCCACGCACACATTTGACATTTAACTTGAAGACACAGTAACTCGCTTTATACTGCTGGCCATTTAGACACTCATTTTTGAGAGCTCACTCAACCAAAGCCTGTAGATCAGGAAAGACCTCTTCCAAGTTTTCAAAGTGTTTTGGCATGTCCACACGGACGTCTCCGAATGTGATATTCTGGGGTCCAGGCCCCACCCCATCTCCCAAATTACATCAGCTGATTGAGAGTGTAGGAATTTGCAAGTTTTGGTTTCATGCGGGGGAGCTACCTCTCTATTGGACATAAATTCTTTCAGAGTTTTTGTCACTCAAGGCCCTGAACTTTGTAATCAAGTTCGAAGGCATTCACAAACACTTAAATTCAAGGGCTTCTTTAGGGAGAACCTTATTATCACCTTATTTATTTTTACTTGCATACAAATATATGATAGATAGAATCAAGGCTCCAAACATAGTTTTATATCACCAAAGAGAAATGTTAATAAATTAGTTGGGGGTGAGGGGACCCTGTCGAACTCCATTGTAAAGACCTACCTCTCATCTCTCACGGTGGGTCAGGGCCCAGGGCCGGCAGAGGTTTGGGCCCGGTGCTCTACACACGTCGTACAATTCAACACTCAAACAACCAACGAGGTAGTTATTGGCAACCTATTTTACAGATGAGCAAACCGAGGCTTGGGCAGACGAGGTAGTTTACTCCAAGGGGCCAGTGAGGGTAATGGGATAAGACGAGAGATCTGAGCTCCTTTCCTGCACACCCGCTTCCCTCCATCTGGCATGTCCCCTCTCCCCTCCACTTGTGGGGTTCTCCTCATTTTCCCGGGGTTCCTGTTAGGACACAGCCTCCTCCGGAAGCTCTCCTTGACCCTCTAGGAGAAGTTAGAAGCTTGTTCGTGTCCTTTTCTCCTTGTATCACTTTTCAGCCTCGATGTTGGTGGTTCTTCAACTCCAGTCTGTGCTGAGCCCTTTTAAGACCTACTGTCTCAGCAACCAGCAAACGTGCGATGCACCGTTAACAACTACGGTTCCCCACGCTGTGCGTTACCTCCCAGCACTGGCTGGTTTTATCGCTGGGAGTTTGTGCCTTTTGACCCCCTTCACCCACTCTTCCACCCGCCACCCCTGCTTCTGGTAACCGCCAATTTGTTCTCCGTATCTATGAGCTCTTTTTCTGTTGTTTTCTGTTTTGATTCCACATAAAGTTGTGTTTGTCTTTCTGTCTGACTTTTTTCACTCAGCGTAACGCCCTCAGGGTCCATCCACGTTGCTGCAGATGGCAGGATATGATCAGTACAGGTCTGCATGGCCCCGTGAGCACAGGCTTCTTGGGGTCCTGCATAACTTGTAAGAATGTGAAGGGGTCCAGTGACCAAAGTGCTGGAGGAGGGATGTTTCAGAGCCCTGCCCACCCACGTGGACACTGCGCCCGTGCGGGCATGGGTGGGCCGGTCCTGCCCAATGTGCATCCGCCCTGGAGCACCAGGCTCACTCCTATACTTAATTAGGAGGAAAAGCATCTTTCAAGCAAGTGAGGGCGCCTGGCTCCAGACCCATGCTCATCCCACACGTCATTCGGCCCTGTCACTTTCAGAGGCGCTGCAGTCAGGGGCGCTTTGGGTCCTGACCACCAGCACACGCCTCTCCCTCTCCCGTAACCCCTGACCCTCAGCCGACCTGCTGTTGGCTTTCAAGCTCCCGTGGGAGGAGCAGAGGCCGTGGCCATGGTCAGCGCAGGAGACCCTCGCCTGCGTTCCCGCTGGGTTTCTAGAATGTGCCCAGGGTTCCCCTGCAGGTCTGCCTGAGAAAACAGCATCCCGGGGCGCCACGCGGCTAATTCCCTTGGATTTTGTCTTTTCAATTGCATCCTATGAACATCAGCAATAGAGCCACGTTTGCATTAAACCGAAAACCCCCCTTACTTTCGAAAACAATACTTGTGGGGTTTTCTCTTTGACTTAAGCATGTACTTTGTTTCTGACACTTTTAAAAGGGTCTTCAAGATCAAAGATTTTCCTACACACCTGTTCCAACATTATTTTCAATGGCTATTGACCCATTCTTTGAGATTTTTATTTTATGCAGGTGCTTTTTCTTTTCCCTTAGATTATAGCATTAACCTGAACAAAACCAGAGTATATGCATTCATGTGGGTCTGTACACGCACGGACGCATGGTACATAGTGTTGGAGACCACATTTCCAGAGACCGGAGCAGTAAATCCCTGCTGCGACCATGCTGAGCACTAAATGCTCCTTTGATGGTCTTTTATTAACAGTAAAATGAATAACTCTGAGGGGATTAACGCCAAAAAGAAGGAAACAAACATATTAAGAAATGTCTGTCTCGTGAAAAATGCATCTGGACATTGGTCACCGTCCCTGTCTGAGCTTTCTTTCATTACAGTCAAAGAAAAAAGCCAATTTTTAGAATCTTGGCGCCCTTCAAGAGCCTTTGATTAAAGAAAAATCAAACAGGTTGGTCACCACGTAGCGTGAAATGCGCCAACACGATGGTCCACCAGCACAGGTTCTAAACGCAGACATGGGGCTACTGTGAATCACAACAGAAAACAAACTCACACTTTTACTCCTGGGATGAGGGGCTATGTTTATATACATTATATGTCTGTACTGGCCCTCGGTATGGATTTTTCACGCTTAAGCTCAATTTTGTTCACTTGAAACAAGGGCTTCCGAGCCAGCTGCTTTCGGAAGCTGGCCTTTCAGGTCCCTCCGCTGCGTCTGGAACCAGGCCTGTAACTCTGTGCGATTCTCCAGCTCTTGGTTTTTCATAAGAGTCCAGAAACCGCCATGTTGGGCCAGATACGAAGAGCACACGTGCCTGGTCTGGGGGCACAGGAGCGAGAGAAGGTGGTGGAGGAAGGCTGCCCTCTGCCCCGGGAACCGGCTCTGCACGGTCTGGGCTCCACGGAGTTGAAACTTCAGTTTCCTTCCGTCTTCTGCGTACGTGCATTCACGGTCATGGGCTTCACTCTGGCGCTTCGCGCAGCCTGAAAATGCACGTATAGGCTGTCTTTCCCCATGACTTGAGTTTTCAGAGTGTAGAAATCACATCTCCAGTGCCGCCTTCTTCTTTGACGTACAAGATGCTGTCCGTAATTAATGTACACAAGCTGAGGGGTTTGGAGACAAGGATACACCATGAAAGCGTCACCAGTCTATGCTAAAGCCTATCCGTCGCCTCCAGAAGTTTCCTCCGGCCCTCGTTTTGATGATTATTGCTCTGTCTTTAGGATTCTCCTTTCCATTCCTTTGGAGAGAGGCCCAGAAGTGGGGCCGTGGGTCAGGTGTGTTTCTGTGTTCTCCAGGGCCGTCTTGATCTCAGCATTGGTGTTAAAGGCCGTGGGTTGTGTCAGCCTGAGTGAGCTGGCCTGCATCCCCCAGAAGGCCGCTCCTTGCGTAGTTCTGGGCTGTGAGGCCCGTTGAGTCGTCGTTCTGTGTGATATTTGGAGGTGGCGGCTGGCAGGGGCTTCTTTCAATGTTAGACTCGGGGCAGCAGGGGGAGGCCGTGCGGTGGCCCCTACTCCGGTGCTCACGGCTGGCTGCCCGGCTGGTGCGGCAGCCCTGGCTCCAGGAAACCTCCGTCAGCCTCCGTCCTTTACCTCTAGGCAGACGGCACCTGCTTCTCCTGCAGTCACCCCATTATGAACTTGGAGGCGTTCATCTTTTTATTGGTTCGTTTAAAATTTCTTCCCTCCTCTGCTTTGGCATTTCTTGGTTGGAAAGCTCCCTCCCCATCTCCTTCCCTCCCCATCTCTCTCTCTCTCTTTGTCTCTCCATCTCTGTCTCCCCTCCTTCAACTCTCTTTCTTTTTTCCTCTCTGCTTCTCTATCTCACCTCCTTCCAATCCCCTGCTACTTCTTAATAACTCCATTATTTTTTTACTATTTCCTACTTCTGTTGTTTCCTGAGGCCCAGGGACCATGTCCCACATGTGGACCCACAGAGCTCCACCTCCGGCAGGGATGGCTCCATGGTCTCTGTCCACAAAGCTACACGAGGACCTAGGGAAACAGGCCGGGGCGCCACAAAATCCCACCGCCCCTGCCCCTCTCCCAGCAACAAGCCTTAGGGCTCACTCAGATTTCTGGACGTTTATAGAAGCAGAAAACCGTTAACGCTACATGTAGAAACAATCACCTCTTCTGTAAGTGCCTCACAAGACGTTGCAGTCTTCCTTTCCTCCAGTAGCCTCAGTAGCAGGCAGGGCTTTGGGCCCCATTTTACAGATGCGGGCCTCTGGTTAGTCAGGATGGCGACTTCCCCGTGACCCAGAGGAGCGCTGGAGCTGGAACTCAGCCAGGTCTGGCTCCTTGGACCGCGCTTCTTCACCCTGGACCGTCCAGGCTCACACAGCCATGGTGGGGATGCCGCTGCTTCACCCTGGACCGTCCAGGCTCCCACAGCCGTGGTGGGGATGCCGCTGCCTCACCCCTGGACCGTCCAGGCTCCCACAGCCGTGGTGGGGATGCCGACGTTGCTGTGGGCCTTTCTTGCCTCCATGTCTCGTCACACACCTGATTTCACAGCCTGAGCTTTGTGTTTTACTGACCTGGGATCCTCCACCATTAAGAGTCTTATCTGATTGATGTTGGCACAGAGAGGTTGAGGGTGTGGCCCGTGGTCACACAGCTCACTGGTGACCAACTGGGGCAGAGCCCGGCCCCGGCACCCCACCCTTTGCCTGTCCCACACGACCACTCTGCCCTTATCCGGAGGGCTTTCTGACAGCCTCCTTTCTGGACACCAGCCCATTAAACTATGAAAGCGAGAGAATGTTTCTCTATGCCCATCAGAACCCAGGCCCTGTTGTGGACCGTGACCCCCAGATGTAATTACGTCCTCGTCCACATGTCCTCACCAGCTAAGTTTTGATGAAGACATCATTTTTAATGGCATTCCTAGAGTCGCAGTGAGTGGAGGAGTGTGTTTAAATACGGAGAGGGGTCACTGAGTGAAATGGTTCGCCTCCAGAGTCAGGTCTTAGGACCCAGCCTCGCTGGGACAGAAGGAAGCAGCACATGGAAAGGCGTTTGGGTTTGTCAAGGTAGGGCTGGCGGTTGAGGGGGGCTTGACCGTCACCAACACAAGCATCCCCGTGGCGCTTCTCCCCGGCACGAAGCCAGCGGAGGTGGGCTTTCTGCCCACGGCGGAGCCATTCTGCCCGGTTCAGCCAGCGTCCTGGTCCTGTTGTTGAGTTTGCCGTCTCGCTCAGCTGATGGGAGAAGGGACTTCATAATTTCTTGGAACAGGACGACACATTGATCAGATTGTTCCGGCCGATTCCACCCCACAGTGTGCTTCAGAAGAGCGTTACTTTGTGCCAGTGAAGTTCTGAGGCAGTGAGTTCACTGCTTCTTCCTTTGCACTTCAGAGCTGCTTTCTTGGCGGTGGAGCACCACTTCTAACGACTAGAGACGGTCCTTCAACTCCAGGGAATTATTTGGGGAAAAAAAAAATGCAAGTTGCCTGCCTTGTCACTGCTTTTGGGACCGTGGAATTTTAACTGCAACCCTTTCGATAAATATAGTTTCTTCTTTGCTGCCAGAACGGATTTAAGTTTTTCTGCCAAAGTCAGTACGGCTTCATCAGTGAGCAAACACTGAGCCCCGTCTGGATGCAAAACGTGGGGTTGACGTTTGGGGGCTGACGTGCAAAGTGTAACAACAACAGCGAACGCTGGTGACACTTGTCTTCGCAAAGCTCTGTCCTCATTTCATTTGATCTTCCCGGCAGCTGTGCGCTTAGGTTTCTTGACGGCAGAGTCGGTGTCAGACTCATCCTTTTATCCCTCTAGCCGTGCGCATCGTGCCGGCACTGGACGTGGACCCAGGGAAGGAATGACACCCTGGTTTGCAGAGGGGAGCACGGGGCACAGGCGGCTCATGGATCAGCCTAACCGTGTCCAGGAACCAGGGCTCCGTGCCGGTCCTGCCCCCGCAGAACTTGCTCTCTAGAGCGGGCAGTGGCCAGTGACACTGAGAGGCCGCTGGGGCGTGGGGACTACAAGCTCCGCCCACTCCGGGGCCGCTCCGCCTGCCCTGGGCTCTGCATGTCCCCCCGTCCATCATCTCATGTTCTGTGGATGTGCTCGGTGGGGGACACTCTCTTAGAGGGAAAAGATGCATCCCCCAAAGAAGGAAGCACATCTCCTACTCTTTTCCTTATTGTTTTCCCATCAGCGGCTGAGGGAGAGCTCGGGGCCAGCCCGAGCCTCACTTCTGTCTCCTGGGGTCCGCCCGCAGCAGGGGCGCCTGCAGCCTCGCTAGCGCGGGCTCTCCAGGCTGCTGGGCGCTCTCCGAGGCCGCCCAGCCTCCACCGTGGCCGCATTTCTTGTCCAGCTCCGTGTCTCCTGGGCAGGGACCTGGTGCCTGGCCCTGCGTTAGTAGATTCAGGCACGAATATGTTGCTTCTCAAAAGGGCAGGAATCAGAGAGATTCCGGAAGAGCAGAGCAAAGGGCATCGGGAATAAGGAGAACAAAGAGAGATTCTCCGGAGGGCAGATGCGAGGCTTTGGGCAGGGCTGGACCCAGCTGGCTCTCATGGCCTTGATAACCCTCCTGAGCTCACAGGCCTGACGGATAATCAAGGCCTCATTATGCCGGGTGGCGGGGAGAGGGTAATGTTTTCAGAGGGCGGCTGCTTAGAGAACAATTTCTGTCACCCGGCCTCCCGCGCGTCAGGCCTGCCCGCCTCCGCACCTCGCTGCTGATTTGGAGATAAATTATGCTGATTGCTCCCCGTGTGAGGGAATCCATCATCATTCCCCTCTGCCTCCGTCTCGGCTGCCCTGTGATTGCTCCCGGCCGGTCTCCAAGGAGCCGCCCTCTCCCTCGGGGTGTTCACGAGACCCCGGCCTCCATGACCCCCGAGGGGCTGGGGGCGCCTTGGTGGGGTGTCTTCTGACCCCGGGAAGTCTTCTTCCTCTGCCTGGTGACCCCGAGTCAGCCCTTCTCTGAAGTTCCCAGGGAACCTGCCCACTGATTTCAGACGGTTGACCCCAGCGGCCCGGGTCCATCAGGCCGAGGGTGATTTTCGTTTTCCGTTTGCATTTTTGTTGCTCCCAGAACTTTCTACGCCAATAGTTCTGAGATGGAGAATCAGATCCAAGACCGCTCCCTACTCTGTCTCCCTGCTCTCCTTTCCTTCGGGCCTCATGTTTGCATTACGGAAAAAGAAGTGAACTTTCCAGGCCGTGGAGGGTTTCCTCTGTATGGGAATGCTGAGGTCAGCGGCGGGAAACACCTCCTTTTACACGGTAGAGACCCTGGGTTAGGATGAGGCTTCAAATCTGGGGTGGCCGAAGACGTTTATTCCATTAAAGAAAAAGGGTAAGGTGAGATAATAGCCACAAGAACACTTGGAGAAATGGAAAGTTCTGAATGAAAGTGTGTTAGGGATTCTCAATAGGGGACTCACTCAAAATTGTATGCAAGCTTTTGTGGGTGTCTGCGCTCAGCATTTCTCTGGAGTCGGGGCTTATAGCTTTCTTTCTTTTGTTTTTTACTTTTAAGTTTCTTTTATTTTTTTAAATTGAAATATATTTGACCTGTAACATTGTGCAAATTTAAGATGTACATGTTTTATTTTTTGTTTGTTTTATTATTTTATGTTATTTTTTTAATTGAAGTAGAGTTGATTGACAGTGTTGTATAACCTAGTTACAGGTGTACGGCAAAGTGATTGAGTCAGATATATTCTTTTGCCTTATAGGTTATTACAAAATATGGAGTATAGTTCCCTGTGCTATACAGTAGGTCCTTGATGATTGTCTATTTTATGTATAGTAATATGTATGTGTTAATTCCAACTTCCTAATTTATTCCTCACTCCTTTTCCCCTTTGGTAACCTTAAGTGTGTTTTCTATGTCTGTGAGTCTGTTTCCGTTTTGTATGTAAGTTCATTTGTATCATTTTTTTTTAGATTTCACATATACGTGACATCATATATTTGTCTTTCTTGTCTGGCTTACTTCATTCGGTATCATAATCTCTAGGTCCATCCATGTTGCTGCAAATGGCATTATTTCACCGCTTTCATCAGATTCTCAGACTGATCTGTGATCACTGAATAACTAGCCAAGCAACTCACTAATAGATAAATGAAAATAAATCGCTGAGAATCACAAGTCTGTGGCATTGCTCTTATCCTGTTATTGCTTAGAAGCACTGCCACTCTTGTGTCCATTCAAACATCAAAATCTGATGCCTTGTCCTGATTTTCCTGATGAACTGGAGGAACGTGGGACCGGAATCTGGTTTCCCCGTCTCCGTGCAGGACGTTTTTATTCTGAGCCTCCCTGTGACCCCGTGGGGACCGTGGCGCCGAGCCTCCTGCAGGGTTGTGTGCTGTGCGTGTCATTCCCATACTGTTCACGGGTCAGTCCTGAGCCAGCCGGCCGGGGACACAAGCTTCCTCGCCGTCAAGGTCTGCTCTGTACTTCTCGCCTTCTCCTCAGCATCGAGCTCCGTCGGGGTCACCAGCTGCTGGCAGACTCGGCACCCTTCCCTGCTGCTACCCTGAGCTTTACATCAAGACTGCAAGAACTCCACTGATTTAAAAAAAGCACGGCTCTTGTGATCGACATGTAATGTACATACGTAAGTCGGCAACTATAGGAGTTTAGAGATAAGTACACACCCGTGAAACCATCACCACAATCGACGCCGTAAACATACCTATCACCTCCAAAAGTTTTCTCCCGCCTTCTTTATTTATTATTACTTTTTGGTGGCAAGAACACTGAAGATAAGACCTGCCCTCTTAGCAGCTGCCCCTCCATGTCGGCCCAGAGGGAGCTGGGAGGGCACACACGGTCCCAGAGGCAGCATCCGCAAACGTGGCGGGAGCCCCCAGGCAGGTCCCAGAACCACGTGGGAGGGGCCCAGACATCGCAGGTGGGGTCTGGACTGTGCGGTGTGAGCTGCACAGTGCGGGCGCGCGCCCTCAGGTCTCTGCTACTCCCCCCGTGCGTCTATTTACCAAATTATCATTCAGCCCCTCTTCACCTACTCTGTGCCTTCCTGTCACAGAGCTCCGCCTCCACCCACTGCTCTCCCACCCTCCTCTCTCCCTCCCACCCAAGCCTGCTCTGAGCTGGGGATGGACCGCAGTGTTTCCACCTGGCTTAGCTTCAAAGGACGTGTTTGGCTTTCAGACGGAAGATTCTCACTCCCAGCTCTGGGCTGGACCAGAGAGGCAGGGAAGGATGCTCCCTCCTCCTCAGATTCCCGCATCCCCTCAGGGAGACACACAGGCAGCCCCCCCCCCCCCCCCCGGCCAGGAAAGTCCTCGGGTTCTAGGGGAGGGACAGGCTGTGTCGGCAGCGACCTTGCTGGGAGAAAGGTGCGGGAGGGATGCTGGAGGCCACAGAAGGGGTGACAGTCGCACCGGATTGTGTGAAATAGATTTTGCCTTTTTCACGCTGTGTGTCTCCAAAGGTGCTGGGTGCTCACGCGCACCAGGTGGGCCAGTCCTTGCTTTCCTTTGGGGGGACGAGGCCCAGAGCTGCACGGCTGCCTCTCCCCCCTCTCACTGCCCAGTCCCTTTTGCTCACAAGCGCTCACGATGTGTTGGGCGCTGCTGCACCCAGTGCTCTGAGTCGGACCCTGGGCCACAGCACCAGCGCCCGCGCCTGCCCTTCCTCGCTGGGTCTGATCAACGCTGCCTCTCTTCAGAGTTTCTGTGCCCTTGTCTTACCTCCCTCCACGCAGCAGGTTCCTTGAGGGTGGCGGTCTCCTTAATCACCTTGAACTTCAGGGGCTGCAAAGACTCTTCCATATAATAGGCCTCGACCGCACCACGTGTGTGGAGCCAGAAGGAGCATCTGAAAGGGGGTGACGGTGACCCGCCTGCAGGCCCAGGGCACGAGTGGTGACCGGAGGGCCACACGTGCACCTGCGAGCGCCAGTCCGCCCCTTCCTAGGGGCCCTGGGTTTTGTGGCCTTAAGTTACCTTGGACACTGTTCTTATGTTCAGTAGAGTAGCTCTGAGGTTGAGCATTTTCTCTTAAAAATTGTCTGTAAAGCCTGTACTATAGAATTGGAATTGGAGATGTTAGTATAAACTCGTGTTTTTTTGTATACTTGGGTGCATAGCTAGTCAGCTAGACAGGGGAATAGGTACGTAGGTATCTGCGTATGTATTTATCAAAATTTAATTTTCATTGGCTTTTTAAGAGCAATTTAAGGTTCACAGAAGAATTGAGGGGATGGTACAGAGAGTCCCACATACCCCTGCCCCACACGCACACAGCCTCCCCGCCATCACCATCCCTCAGCAGGTGGTACTCCTGCTACAGTTGATGAACCGACACTGACATGGCATCATCACCCGAGGTCCATAGTTTACATCAGGGGTCATTCCTGGTGGCTTTGGACGAACGTGTAATGACATGTAGCCACCATCATGGCATCATATGGTGTATTTTCCTTTTCTTTTTCTTTAACATTTTTATTGGAGTATAATTGCTTTACAATGGTGTGTTAGTTTCTGCTGTATAACAAAGTGAATCAGTTATACGTATACATATATCCCCATTTCTCCTCCCTTTTGCGTCTCCCTCCCACCCTCCCTATCCCACCCCTCTAGGTGGTCACAAAGCACCGAGCTGATCTCCCTGTGCCATGTGGCTGCTTCCCACTAGCTATCTACTTTACGTTTGGTAGTGTATATATGTCCATGCCTCTCTCTCACTTCGTCCCAGCTTACCCTTCCCCCTCCCCGTGTCCTCAAGTCCATTCCCTATGTCTGTGTCTTTATTCCTGTCCTGCCCCTAAGTTCTTCAGAACCATTTTTTTTTTTAGATTCCATATATATGTGTTAGCATACGGTATTTGTTTTTCTCTTTCTGACTTACTTCACTCTGTATGACTGTCTCTGGGTCCATCCACCTCACTACAAATAACTCAATTTCGTTTTCTTTTTATGGCTGAGTAATATTCCATTGTATATATGTGCCACATCTTCTTTATCCACTCATCTGTTGATGGACACTTAGGTTGCTTGCATGTCCTGGCTATTGTAAATAGAGCTGCAATGAACATTTTGGTACATGACTCTTTTTGAATTATGGTTTTTCTCAGGGTATGTGCCCAGTAGTGGGATTGCTAGGTCGTATGGTAGTTCTATTTGTAGTTTTTTAAGGAACCTCCATACTGTTCTCCATAGTGGCTGTATCAATTTACATTCCCACCAAGAGTGCAAGAGGGTTCCCTTTTCTCCACACCCTCTCCAGCATTTATTGTTTCTGGATTTTTTGATGATGGCCATTCTGACTGGTGTGACATGATACCCCACTGTAGTTGTGATTTACATTTCTCTAATGATTAGTGATGTTGAGCATCCTTTCATGTGTTTGTTGGCAATCTGTATATCTTCTTTGGAGAAACGTGTATTTAGGTCTTCTGCCCAGTATTGGATTGGGTTATTTGTTTTTTTGATATTGAGCTGCGTGAGCTGCTTGTATATTTTGGAGATTAATCCTTTGTCAGTTGCTTTGTTTGCAAATATTTTCTCCCATGCTGAGGGTTGTCTTTAGTCTTGTTTATGGTTTTCTTTGCTGTGCAAAAGCTTTGAAGTTTCATTAGGTCCCATTTGTTTATTTTTGTTTTTATTTCCATTTCTCTAGGAGGTGGGTCAAAAAGGATCTTGCTGTGATTTATGTCATTGAGTGCTCTGCCTATGTTTTCCTCTAAGAGTTTGATAGTGTCTGGCTTTACATTTAGGTCTTTAATCCATTTTGAGTTTATTTTCGTGTATGGTGTTAGGGAGAGTTCTAATGTCATTCTTTTACATGTAGCTGTCCAGTTTCCCCAGCACCACTTACTGAAGAGGCTGTCTTTTCTCCATTGTATATTCTTGCCTCCTTTATCAAAGATAAGGTGACCATATGTGTGTGGGTTTATCTCTGGGCTTTCTATCCTGTTCCATTGATCTATATTTCTGTTTTTGTGCCAGTGCCATACTGTCTTGATGACTGTAGCTTTGTAGTATACTTTGAAGTCAGGGAGCCTGATTCCTCCAGCTGTGTTTTTCCTTCTCAAGATTGCTTTGGCTATTCGGAGTCTTTTGTGTTTCCATACAAGCTGTGAAATGTTTTGTTCTAGTTCTGTGAAAAATGCTGTTGGTAGCCTGATAGGGATTGCATTGAATCTGTCGGTTGCTTTGGGTAGTATAGTCATTTTCACAATGTTGATTCTTCCAATCCAAGAACATGGTATACCTCTCCATTTGTTTGTATCATCTTTAGTTTCTTTCATCAGTGTCTTATCGTTTTCTGCATACAGGTCTTTTGTCTCCTTAGGTAGATTTATTCCTAGGTATTTTATTCTTTTTGTTGCAGTGGTAAATGGGAGTGTTTCCTTAATTTCTCTTTCAGATTTTTCATCATTAGTGTAGAGGAATGCAAGAGATTTCTGTGCATTAATTTTGTATCCTGCTACTTTACCACATTCATTGATTAGCTCTAGTAGTTTTCTGGTAGCATCTTTAGAATTCTCTATGTATAGTATCATGTCATCTGCAAACAGTGACAGTTTTACTTCTTCTTTTCTGATTTGGATTTCTTTTATATCTTTTTCTTCTATGATTACTGTGGCTAAAACTTCCAAAACTATGTTGAATAACAGTAGTGAGAGTGGGCAACCTTGTCTTGTTCCTGATCTTAGTGGAAATGTTTTCAGTTTTTCACCATTGAGGACGATGTTGGCTGTGGGTTTGTCATATATGGCCTTTACTGTGTTGAGGTAAGTTCCCTCTATGCCTACTTTCTGGAGGGTTTTTATCATAAATGGGTGTTGAATTTTGTCGAAAGCTTTTTCTTCATCTATTGCGATGATCAGATGGTTTTTATCCTTCAGTCTGTTAATATGGTGTATCACGTTGATTGATTTGCGTATATTGAAGAATCCTTGCATTCCTTGGATTAACCCCACTTGATCATGGTGTATGAGCCTTTTAATGTGCTGCTGGATTCTGTTTGCTAGTATTTTGTTGAGGATTTTTGCATCTATGTTCATCAGTGATATTGGCCTGTAGTTTTCTTTCTTTGTGACATCCTTGTCTGGTTTTGGTATCAGGGTGATGGTGGCCTCGTAGAATAAGTTTGGGAGTGTTCCTCCCTCTGCTATATTTTGGAAGAGTTTGAGAAGGATAGGTGTTAGCTCTTCTCTAAATGTTTGATAGAATTCTCCTGTGAAGCCATCTGGTTTGTTGGTGCTGAATTCCCTTAGCTCTTGCTTGTCTGTAAAGGTTTTGATTTCTCTGTCAGATCTGAATGAGATCCTTGCTGGGTAGAGTAATCTTGGTTGTCTGTTTTTCCCTTTCATCACTTTAAGTATATCCTGCCACTCCCTTCTGGCTTGCAGAGTTTCTGCTGAAAGATCAGCTGTTAACCTTATGGGGGTTCCCTTGTATGTCATTTGTTGCTTTTCCCTTGCTGCTTTTAATATTTTTTCTTTGTATTTTATTTTTGATAGTTTGATTAATATGTGTCTTGGCGTATTTCTCCTTGGATTTATCCTGTACGGGACTCTCTGTGCTTCCTGGACTTGATTAACTATTTCCTTTCCCATATTAGGGAAGTTTTCAACTATAATCTCTTCAGATATTTTCTCAGTCCCTTTTTTTCCCTCTTCTTCTTCTGGGACCCCTATAATTCAAATGTTGGTGCGTTTAAGGTTGTCCCAGCGATCTCTGAGACTGTCCTCAATTCTTTTCATTCTTTTTTCTTTTTTCTGCTCTGCAGTAGTTATTTCTACTATTTTATCTTCCAGGTCACTTACCCATTCTTCTGCCTTAGTTATTCTGCTATTGATTCCTTCTAGAGAATTTTAAATTTTATTTACTGTGTTGTTCATCATTGTTTGTTTGCTCTTTAGTTCTTCTAGGTCCTTGTTAAATGTTTCTTGTATTTTCTCCATTCTATTTCCAAGATTTTGGATCATCTTTCGTGTCATTACTCTGAATTCTTTTTCAGGTAGACTGCCTGTTTCCTCTTCATTTGTTTGGTCTGGTGAGTTTTTACCTTGCTCCGTCATCTGCTGTGTATTTCTCTGTCTTCTCATTTTGCTTAACTTACTGGGTTTGGGGTCTCCTTCTCTCATGCTGCAGGTTCATAGTTCCCGTTGTTTTTGGTGTCTGTCCCCAGTGTGTACGGTTGGTTCAGTGGGTTGTGTAGGCTTCCTGGTGGAGGGGACTGGTGCCTGTGTTGTGGTGGATGAGGCTGGATCTTGTCTCTCTGGTGGGCAGGACCACGTCTGGTGGTGTGTTGTGGGGTGTCTGTGAACTTATTATGATTTTAGGCAGCCTCTGTGCTAATGGGTGGGGTTGTGTTCCTGTCTTGCTAGTTGTTTGGCATGGGGCGTCCAGCACTGTAGCTTGCTGGTCGTTGAGTGGAGCTGGGTCTTAATGTTGAGATGGAGATCTCTGGGGGAGCTTTCTCCCTCTGATTTTTCATGGGGCTGGGAGGTCTCTGGTGGACCAATGTCCTGAACTCGGCTCTCCCACCTCAGAGGCTCAGGCCTGACACCCAGCCGGAGTACCAAGACCCTGTCAGCCACATGGCTCAGAAGAAAAGCGAGAAGAAAAAAAGAAAGAAAGAAAAGAAAGTTATTAAAATTAAAAAAATGATTACAAATAAAAAAGTAACAAAAAAGAAAGAAGAGAGCAACCAAACCAAAAAACAAATCCACCAATGATAACAAGTGCTAAAAACTGTACTAAAGGAAAAAAAAGAAAACGAACAGACAGAACCCTAGGACAAATGGTAAAAGCAAAGCTCTTCAGACAGACTCACACACTCACAAAAAGAGAAAAAGGAAAAAAGTATATGTATTAAAAAAAGGGAAGAGAGCAACCAAATCAATAAACAAATCTTCCAATGATAATAAGCTCTAAATGCTAAACTAAGATAAACATAAAACCAGAAACAGATTAGACGCAGAAAGCAAACCCCAAGTCTACAGTTGCTCCCAAAGTCCACCTCCTCGATTTGGGATGACTCGTTGTCTATTCATGTATTCCACAGATGCAGGTACATCACGTTGATTGTGGAGATTTAATCCGCTGCCCCTGAGGCTGCTGGGAGAGATTTCCCTTTCTCTTCTTTGTTCGCACGGCTCCCGGGGCTCAGCTTTGGATTTGGCCCCGCCTCTGCGTGTAGGTCGCTGGAGGGCGTCTGTTCTTCGCTCAGACAGGATGGGGTTAAAGGAGCCGCTGATTCGGGGGCTCTGGCTCATTCAGGAGGGGCGGGGGGGGAGGGACACGGAGTTGAGGGCGGGCCTGCGGCGGCAGAGGCCGCCGTGACGTTGCAGCAGCCTGAGGCCCGCCGTGCGTTCTCCCGGGGAAGTTGTCCCTGGATCCCGGGACCCTGGCGGTGGCGGGCTGCACTGGCTCCCCGGAAGGGGGGTGTGGAGAGTGACCTGTGCTCGCACACAGGCTTCTTGGGGGCGGCAGCAGCAGCCTTAGCGTCTCCCGCCCGTCTCTGGGGTCCGCGCTGTTAGCTGCGGCTCGCGCCCGTCTCTGGAGCTCCTTTAAGCGGCGCTCGTAATCCCCTCTCCTCGCGCACCACGAGACACAGAGGCAAGAAAAAGCCTTTCATCTCTTCGGCAGCTCCAGAGTTTTCCCCGGACTCCCTCCCGGCCAGCCGTGGCGCACCAACCCCCTGCAGGCTGTGTTCACGCCGCCAGCCCCCGTCCTCTCCCTGCGCTCCGACCGAAGCCCGAGCCTCAGCCCCCAGCCCCGCCCGCCCCGGCGGGGGAGCAGACGAGCCTCTCGGGCTGGTGAGCGCCGGTCGGTGCCGATCCTCTGTGCGGGAATCTCTCCGCTTTGCCCTCCGCACCCCTGTGGCTGCGCTCTCCTCTGTGGCTCCGACACATCCCCACCCGCCAGTGAAGGGGCTTCCTAGTGTGCGGAAACTTTTCCTCCTTCACGGCTCCCTCCCCGAGGGGCAGGTCCCGTCCCTATCCTTTTGTCTCTGTTTATTCTTTTTTCTTTTGCCCTACCCAGGTACGTGGGGAGTTTCTTGTCTTTTGGGAAGTCTGAGGCCTTCTGCCAGCGTTCAGTAGGTGTTCTGCAGGAGTTGTGCCCCATGTAGATGTATTTCTGATGTATCTGTGTGGAGGAAGGTGATCTCCACGTCTTACTCCTCCACCATCTTGAAGGTCCCCATATGGTGTGTTTTCACTGCCCTAAGTATCCTCTGTGCTCTGCCTGTTCATCCCTCGCCTTTGCCCCCCAAACCCTGGCAACCACTGATATTTTTCCTGTCTCCATAATTTTGCCCTTTCTAGAATGTCATATGGTTGGAATCATACAGTCTGGGGCCTTTCCAGATTGACTTCTTTCACTTTTAATATACACTTAAGTTTCCCCCATGTCTTTTCACAGCTTGAAAGCTTACTTCTTGTTGGTGCTGAATAACATTCCACTGTCTGGATGGGATGCACCACGGTTTCTTTATCCACTCACCTATGGAAGGGCACTTTAGTTCCTTCCAGGTTTTGGCAATTGTGAATAAAGCTGCAGGTTTTGTGTGGACGTAAGTTTTTCGACTCCTTTGGATAAATAGCACGGAGCGCAGTTGCTGGACCATATCTTGAAAGTTTGTTTAGTTTTCTAAGAATCTGCCCAGCTATCGACCACAGTGGCTGCACCATGTGCGTCCCTACCAGCGGTGAGCGTTCCTGCTGCCCCACATCCTCGCCAGCATTTGGTGTTGTCAGTGCCCTGGATTTTGGCTGTTCTCCTCCTTTGGGGTGCTTCTTCCCCCGACCACAGATAGTTTCTTCACATGCATGTGACGATCAGTCGTTGGCTGAAATCTTTGAAGGGGACCCTCTGCAGATCTCCGGAGCTCTTTCTGTGCAGCTCTCTCCTCTCCAGGACTCCAGCCCTCTCGGCTTCCCCAGGTTCCAGCTCTGATTCCTCAATTCAGGGAGCTGCCTGGGTTCCTTCTTCCTGTACTGCAGCCCAGAGCTTTCTGGATGCAGTAAGCTGGGGCAGTAGCGGGTGTCACCTCATTTGGTTCTCATTTCTAAGGAGTCAGTGCTTTTCACTGTCTGATGCCCTGTGTCTTAAGAACTGTTGTTTCCTTTATTTTGTCCAGTTTCTTCATTGCTTCATGCAGGAAGGTAAACCCGGTCCTTGTTCGTCCATCCTCACTGGAAGCAGAAGTCTTAAAATTGGTTTTGGTAGAATTGACTGTTATTTCAAAAGAGAAATGAAGATGGTGGTTTGGGGTTACTTTTTCTGATGCTCGCATGATCTTTCCCCACTCGTGCTGTGTGTGTAAGAAGAAAAAGCAGACCTAGAACAGGAGACAAAGAACCTGAGATCTTAGAACCTGCTCTGCCCCTTCTCACCTGTGGCCTCAGGTGTGTTGGCACGCTGCCCGGTCAACCTCTTATGCCTAACATGGGGTGCAGGAGTGGAGGACGCTTAGGTCCTTTCCTGTTCTCACAATCCATGGTGTTATTTGGAGAATTTTGCCTAGATTGTGCGAAAGCAGGCATTTGCTAGGTACTTATTAAAGAGTCTGATGTGTACTCAGCATAGAGCTGAGCCTGACGTGTTACCCCCAAAGTTATATAATGTGGCCTCTGCAAAGAAAAATGTGAGAGCGTAGCTGGAGATGCAAAACTAGTTCACAAGGAATAATGAGCAAGTCATCTCATTTTGGGCCGCCAGTCACTGCAGGGTCCATAAGCGTTTGGAAGATAGGTCATTTTGAATTGGAAAAGTTGTAGTGACTCTTACAGAGGATGTAGAAGTTATCCTTCAAGACTTCCAAGAATTCGTGAGTGATGGATGGTCCTTGAACAGGGGCACATCCCCGGCTGTGGGTGGTAGCAGGAGCCCAGGGTCCGTGCAGGAGACAAGAGGGACCCGGTGCTCTGGGACGCGGCTGTTTACCGAAGGCAGTGTCCCGCTCCGTGCGCACTTGTGTCATTGACAAAAACAAGACTTAAGTTCTTCGATCAGCAGTTCACTCTTTTTCTTTGTTGGAAGCCCACTTTTTAGAAGGCCCTGAACAGCACATGGTATGGCCATCTAGCTGACACTGAGAGGGAGCCAGGGAAAGCTTCCTGGAAGAAGTGACATAGAAAAGAAAAGGTGGAGGATGAATGGGAGTTAGGGGCAGGGGGAGGGGAGGTATCCGCTGGGGAAATGAAACAGCGTGTGCAGCGTCCAGGGCCGAGGCACTTATGAAAACTGGAGGCGAGTCAGTGGATCATATATCAGAGTCCGTGAGGTCACACAGCGAGAGCTGAGGCCAGGGGTCTCAGGGCCCCGTGGACCCCTATGAGGTCCATGGAATGGAGAAGGAATGGAGAGCCATTGAAGGGGAGCCTGGCACCATCAGATCTGTGCTCTAGAAGGAGAATTCTGGCTTCGATGGAGTGAGCAGGTTGGGAAAGAGATGGACAGGAGGGCAGGATGGTCGGTCAGGACACTGAGGCCGAGGTCCAGGAGCGGGCCTGGGGGCCGGGTGAGGGCAGCAGGGAGGACACTAGTTCCCGGGGAGCGGGGGGCCAGCCTGGGGCAGGGGGAGGCGGGCTGTGGGTTTCTTTCCACTCAGCTCCCCAACGAGCATCGGGGCGCAGGGGCGTCGGCGGCAGCCTGGGTACCGGCCTCGGCTGACCCTGGGCTGTAACTTCACCCGAGTCCCTGAGCGCTGATAAACGGAGATCAGGAGAGCACCGCGCTGGGGCTAAGGCGTGAGGATCAAACGGCCCGATCTCTGCAGGGAACTCGTCACGGGGTGAGCAGTACACCAGGCATCTGATCACACATCAGATCCCACCTGCCCTCAGTCCCCGGGGCCGGTCCTCCACCCTACAAGACTGTCGTCTGCGGGAGCTGGCTGTGCACGCGAGCCTGGGATTGGGGCCGGGGGGCTTCAGGAGGAGGTGTGACAAGGAGAGGCAGGGGCCCGGCCACGCCAGGGCCGGCCCTTCAAAGGGGGCGGAGCTGGGTCGCGGAGCAGAGGCGTCCAGCCTGGTGGCCTGTGTCCTGCAGCTGCTGTGACAAACCCCCGCACGCTTGGTGGCTCAGAGCATCACGCGTTCAACGTCACATGGTTCTGTAAAGTCCTGCACGGCCTCGCAGGGCTACAGTCAGGGTGCCAGGACAGACTCGCTCCTCTCGGGGGTGTGGGCCGTGGGAGAGGCCGCTTCCCTGCCTTTCTGGGGGCGGGGCTCCCCCACCCCTTAGTGCACACACCACCCGACCCCCGCCCCTGCAGGCCTCTCCCACGTCGAGGACTCTCGTGGCGACACTGGGCTGCCGAGGCATGCCAGGATAATCCCCCTAATTTAAGGCCACCTGAGCAACCCCCTTGATCCCATCTGCTACCTTGACTCCTGTTCGCCAGGGGCCCTAACATCTTCCCAGATCCTAGAGTCACAGATTCTCTGGGGAGGGAGGACTATTCCTGTTATCCCAGCGGGAACAGGCTGCCAAGAGGTCAAGTAAAATCGATGCTCGCCTGAATTGGGAAGAAGAGAGACGCCTGGGGAACTGAACTCAGTGAGGGCGAGGCCAGCGAGAAACGGGTGCAAGGAACAGAGGCAGGTGGCAAAGTGGAGAGGTCCGCTCGGGACGCTGCCGCGGGTGGCTCGGCCGTAAACAGAGGCAGGTGGCAAGGTGCAAAGGTCCTCTCGGGACGCTGTCGAAAATGGCTCGGCCGTGAGGGCAGGTGACCGTCTCCAGGTGTGAAGGGTCGGGTGTCCAGGTGCGAGGCGGGCTCTGGTCAGTGTCTGAGTTTGGATGCCGCCTCCACACTGGGGCCTCAGCTGCGTGCACAGGGTGGGCGAGATGCTGGCCTTTCCCAGAGAGCCGCTGGGCAGCGGCAAACGAGAGCAGGGACGTGAAAGCAGTTTGTGACGTTCCAGATGAGTGTGAGATGTCATTCTGGTGTCTTACCCGGAAGAGTATATTTTCATACCCAGGGACCTTGGGGGTTCCTGATACTTTGGCTCGTGCCCAGTAAAAGGAGGCGTTTACTGACAGCTGTCCCGTCCTCAGCATTTGTATCAAAAGTGCTCTCAAATATGCTTTCCTAGGGGACCATCAGAGTTACGAGAATGCCGAGGCCCGTTCTCTTACCAATATTTAGGAATCTTTTCCTATATTCATTTCTTAATTCTTGATCTCATAGAAACCACTATAGCCTCCACTATCAAAACCCCCGCTGTTGGTGTCTCCTAAAATTAACACCGAAATTGTTCCGAGGTTCACTGGCTGTAAGCAAGACAGCACCGTGGTTTCTTTATTAGGTCGCTTCAAAGTCCTACAGTGACTTCACGATCCTCTTTCTGTTTTTAATGGAGCCACCAAGTCCTGATTTTCCTTTCTTCATCTCTGAGTTGTCTTGGTTGTCATGATTGGAAATCCTTTGTTATTATTTAGGTTAACAAGGCTGCGGGGCCTCTCCTTGCCCTTTGCCTCCCCCTCCGTGGGAGAACGAGAGGGTTGAACGCAGCTTCCTGTGTCCCCAAAGATCACTGTCGCTTGCCATGTTGTCCCAACCATTGCTCAGAGGATGCTTTCCAAATGGAATAATGAATGATTCAGGATTTATCGTGTTTTAAAAATACGGTACAGTGTTTTAGTTTCACATGGTAAATTATTAGATGTTTAGGTGGGAATGCCTCGTTGGGAGCTAGGCCTAAAATAAGTTCGCAAAACGTTCACTAAAATGATGATTTCCGTGAAGTTTTGGTCTGGGACAGAGCCTGTTGGCTGGCTGCAGGAATAAGGGCGATGCGAAAGGATCTAACAAAGGAATTACCATTGGCAAACCACGACTAAAAACCCTTGAATAGGACGTTCACTGTGCGTTGACGGCTGTGGTAGGAAGGGCAGAATTTCAGCCTCTCTGTCTAGCGGTTTCAACTACATTTCTGAATGTAGCTGTGAAGTTGAAGGGAAAGACCTTTGGGTTATGGGATATCTCGGTTGAACTAATTATAACTCTGTGTAGATCCTTAGCAATTCATCATTGAGAAGAATCATGAGATTTTATTAAACACATTCTAACATAATAAATACCTTGCTAAGGAAAAACCACTTAGAATGAAGTCTGTAATAGGGCTGAGAAAAGCAGGGTGACCTGAAGTCAGGTACCATATTCTCTCCCATATCCTTCACCCGTTAGTCGGACCACGACTGATAAATAAACGCTAAGGCATCACCGGTTACCTCCTAAACGTCCAATACTGATTTCCTGACTTTGTAGACTTTCTATTCTAATCTCTCAGCCAGGCCACGGTCATGGGCTATGACAGCATTTCAGTGGGGAGTATAAGATGTGGAATGATTTCTTCCCCTAGTCATTTCTTGGCCTTTAGGGAGCAGGGAACACAGGGAAAAGAAAGAGAAGATGAAATAAATGAGGGAGATATAATTGTCCCTTTCATTATAAGAATTCCACCTAATTTCTACTTCCCAGGAGTACAGAGTAAGTAGCTTTTCCTCCTTATTTAAAAAAAGAATTAATTTGATTTCTATAATTGGAACACTTTCTGTCTGCTGATTACCAACTGGAATCAGGATTCATGAATAAAAGTTTAGAATGACAATTCAAGAGAATCATGTCAAATAATTAAGTTATCTGCAATAGAAAAAAGCAAGTCTGGATATGATGAGGAATAAACGGGGCTGTGGGCCTTTCTTGCAAACTCGGCCCTGGGGATGTAACATGAGATACGGGGTGATGGACAATCTCGAGATGCTCAACCGCTGACAAGAACGTTGTCTCAGGTGGGAACACGGTGGGCATGTCAGGCGTGAGGGGTGAGGCCCAAGACGGTCAGGAACTACAGGTGGGAGGGGGATTGGCAGTGTCCTTCTCGGTGTGTCCCCACCTCTCCCCTACCTTGCTCTGAGTGGGTCATTTCCAGCATGACACTGTTGTGTCAGGAAAGCTACAGAGCCAGCCAGAGGGAGTGAATCATCATCAGACAGAGTGGACACTGGCTGGGGGTCCAGCCGTCAGCAGTGAAATGGCCTGTTGGCCGGTCCACCCCAAGTGGTCTCTCCACCCCCTTAGCCAATGCAAGCGTTAGGTGCAGCTGCCCCTGAGAAGAACAGGTGTGGCGGTCCCCACAGCCAAGCTGCTGGGAGGAAAATGCAGGTCTAGAAACAAAAACACAAGACACACACACACGCACACACACGCACGCACGCACACACGCACACACACACACAGAGTTGGAAGACTAACCCTACCCAATCTCAAGGATTATTATTATAAAACTACAGTAATGAAAACATGTATTAGACTAAAGGTAGAAGATAGATCAATGTATAAGGATAGAGAATCCCAAAATAAACACACCCACATATATATATCGAAAACTGATTTTGGGGAAAGTTCAAAAGGCAATGCAGTGGAGAAAGGATAACCCTTCAGCAAATGATGCTGGAAAAATTGGATATGCAAGAAAAAGGAAACCCACCCCTACCTCACACCATCTGCAAAAATTGACTCCAAGGAGTCATAACCAGTGTAAAAGTAAAAACTGTAAAATTCCTAGAAGAAAAATTAGAGAGATAATTGTGACATTGACTAGACAAAGATTTCTTAGAAATGACACCAAAAGGATGATCCATAAAAGAACAGATTGATAAATTGGACTTCCTCAAAATGAAAAACTTCTCCAGAGATACCGGTTAAGAGAAGGACAAACAAGTCACAGTCTGGGAGAGAATTTTGCAGAGCATGTATCTGATGAAAGACTTGTATCTTGAATATATAAAGAACTCCCAGACTCAACATTAAGAAAATAAGCAACACAGTTTTAAAAAAGGGAAAAGATTTGAACACTTTACAAAAGAAGATATACAAGTGACAAATAAGCACCGGGAAAGAGGCTCGAGCGTTAGGGAAATGCCAGTTACAGCCGTGATGAGACACTATCATCTGATGCTGTGTCTACCAGACTGGCTCAAATTTAAGCGACTGACCGCGCTCAGTGAGGAGGAAGGGACTGGGACTCTTACACTGGTGGTGTGGGTGTAAACGGTACAACACCCTGGAAAAGAGTTTGGCAGTTTTAAAAAGAGTTAAACATCTAGCTACTCGCTTTTAAGTATTAGCCCAAGACGAAAGGAAACATGCTTCTATGCGAAGACTTGTAAATGTTTATTCATAGCAGCTTTACTCGTAATAGGTAAAAACTAGAAGCCACCAACAGGTACATCAACAACCTAATGGATAAACAAATTGTGGATTTCAAGCAATGGAATGTCCCTCAGTGAGAAAAGGAACGTTAATGATACACACAACAGATGGATGAAGCTTGAAATAATTATGCAAGTAAAGAAGCCCACCAGAAAAGAGCAGATGCTGTGTGGTCCTGCGACGCGGTACTCTGTGAAGCGTAAGGTACTCAATCTTCTATGAGACGACAGAACACCCAGTGGTCCCCACCTCCTGGTGTTCACACTTCTGTGGAGTCTCACCTTGTGTGTGGCTGGACCTAGCAATTCACTCCTACTGAGTAGACTTGGCCCCTGTGGTGGGCTCTCACCTCCTCAGAAGGTTGCATAGACATTGGGCCTTCTGTCTCGGGCCCCCTCTCACTCACCACTTGCTCTGAGGGGCTTGAGCTGCCTGGCCGTGAGTTGCAGGGGCAAGGAACTGATTCTCTGTCCCACAGCCACTGAGGACCTGAGGCCTGGCCACAGCTACATGAAGGGGCTTGGAACTAAATTCTCTGTCCTCTGGCCGTGAGATGATGGAGGTACCAGCTGACACCTCGCTCACACCTTCGGAGAGACTCTGAGCCCTTGGCCTCAGCTAAACTGTGTCAGCATTCCTGGCATTCAGACACTGTGAGATAAAAAATGCTGGTTGTTTTAAGCTGTTAAATTTTGGGATAGATTGTTACACAGCAGTAGATAACTAATACACTATGCGAAGTATAAGTATAGGTATAAAGAATGTTATGTTTCTCATCTCGAACAGGGGAAGACATAAAAGACAATGCTATTGATAAGCTATAAACATTTCATAGGAAAAACAGACAGATGCTAGGTGCTAACAATTTGTGGGTAGTAGTAACAAAAATAAAAATAGAAAAAATCACTTTCAAACCAGTAGAATTAATGTCTATATCCAAGACAAAACAGAAAAAGAGAAAGAAAATTTAAAAGAAAGCTTTATAAATGGAAAATGTACAATAAGATGAAATAAGTTGCTTAATATCACAGTATTTGACATAAATGTAAACAGTTTAAACTCACTGATCAAAAGAAGAAAGGCTCTCAAATTCTGAAACCAACAGATGAGACCCAGAATTATGTAATTAGCAAGACTGCATTTAAAAGGGTCAGAAAGGCTGGAAATACAGCAAAAAGAGATGATCTATACCACAGAAAGGTAAAAGTAAAGGGATCCAGAGTAGCAGTTTTAAATTTGCATAAATTATAACTTAAAGGAAATTGTGAAAAAGAGCAAAGATAGAAGTACTCATAAAAGTCACTTTGCCTTCCTTGGGCCAGAGTCAGGGAAGGGGCAGAGAGGGATGGAGGGCGTGCCTGGGAGCCTCTGACTCCTGGGGAGGAGAGGGATAGAGGGAAGATGGTTCCCTTAATAGAAAACCAACGGGGGGGGGGCAGGAATCAGGGGAAATAGATACATTAACAAATGTTCTTTTTTAGTGCACATCTCTCAGAAACTGATGGGACAAGCACACGCAAACGTATAGCTACGTCCAGTAATGGTGGACCGGGTCATCCCAGCCAAAACTTATGCTGGGAACAATAGTAACTGCACACACACACTGCACACGGACACACATAGGAATGCTCGCACACGCACACACACACATGCGCACACCACATGTGTGCACACCCACACACGTACAGACACACACAGGGATGCACACTCGTGCATATACACAGGCAGACACACATCTGGAAATGACTAGAAAGTTGACGAGTGGTGACGTCCTGGCTCAGGGTCCCGGGTCACCTGAGGGGGGCAGGTGATTCCAGAGTCTCGGGCTGCGTGGACTCCTGGGGAATTGGCTGATTCTCCGGCGCAGCTGAGAGGCTGCATGGCTGTGTGTGCGCGTGCGCAGAGGTGGCGGCTCTGTAGGGCTGGGGGACAGGCCTGCCAGGGGACCCAGTGAGTCGCTTCGTGTTCTGGTCCTGAAAATCTGCACCTTGGGAGTGCAGTGACTAAACGACTAACCTATTTCAAGTTCAGTTTTGCGTGTCGTGTGACGTAAGGTTTGAAGTTTCTTTTTGTGGCAGATGACAGCTGTTATTTCATTGTTGGAAAGACTAGGCTTGCCCCCACTGGATTACGTTGGAAATTTTGTACACTTGGCCACGTGTGCAGGCTGACTTCTGATGCTGCCCTGTTCCACTGCTCCATGGTCTGTCCTGTGCCCAAACCCAACTGTGCTGTAGCCTCATGGTAAGTCTCGGAGGCAGGTGGCTTGAGTCCTCTACGCTAGTTATTTTTTGCAATTGTTTTGACTGTTCTAAGTCCTTTGCTGTCCTGTATACACTTTAGAATCAACATGTCAAATGCGAAGTAAAAGCTTATAGGGATTTTTATTGGAATGCCGCGAAATCTATTGATCAGTTTGGGGAGAATTAACATCGAAACCATTTTGAGTCTCTTCTGATACACAAACATGGTGTATTTCGTCATTTATTTAGGCTTTGGTGTAAATTCCTTAAGATGTTCTACAAAGACGAGCACATCCTCTTCAAATAAAGACAGTTTTTCTTATTCCTTTTCACATGGTTTACCTTTTCTGCAAACCCCCGTTGAATGAAAGCGGCAAGGTTCTCAGTCACAGGGGAAAGATTTTTATCTTTTGCTGTTGAGATTGGTGTTAGCTGTTGGGATAGTTAATGCTATCAAATTAGTGCTTTAA
Organism: Lagenorhynchus albirostris; assembly: GCF_949774975.1. Lineage (NCBI taxonomy): Eukaryota > Metazoa > Chordata > Mammalia > Artiodactyla > Delphinidae > Lagenorhynchus > Lagenorhynchus albirostris. The sequence goes on from NC_083102.1 coordinate 2,034,599, forward strand.
CTAACTTCATCCCACAAAAATTTTGTTATGTTGTGTTTTCATTTTCGTTCAAACTGTTTTCTAATTCCTCCTGTTAATTCTTTTTGACACACATGTTATGTAGAAGTATGTTGTTTAATTTCGAAATATTTCAGGATGTTCCCAAATATTTCTGCCAATATTTTATGTTTAATTCTGCTGTAGTCAGAAGACATACTTTGCTCTGTTACGATCCTGTTAAACTTTATGAGGCTTATTTTATGGCCCAGAACATGGGCTATTTGGTAAATATTCCATGTTCACTTAAAATGAATGTTTTTCTGCTCTTGTTGGGTGTCCTCCTAAAACCATTAGGTCAAGATGGTTGGTAGGGCTTTTTAAATCGCCTCTTTCCAAATACATGACATTGAGGGTTAGGATTTCAACACATGGATTTTGGGGGATGTAAACGTTCAGTCCACTGTGAGCTTCAGTTGAAAGGCAGAAATATGTGAGCGGATTAAAAAATCAGATAGCAGCCAACAGAATGCTGCTCACGAGTGACACGTGTGCACATAAGGAGGCGGGAAGGTTGAAAGTAAAATGATGGAAAAACATATAATTTACGGACACTAGCCCCACAGTTCCCGAACTGGGCCTTGAGGTATCCTGTATGCCAGAGAAAGCCCAGAGGGACGACATGGGATATTTTACATTTTGAAGGAACACAGCAAAATGTGTCAGGCCCTGCACCAATTACCAGCTCAAGGTACTTCCCGGTTCCAGCGTCAGATCTCTATGTTTTTTATGATGATGTCGTACCTTTGTGAGGCTGACATTTCAGCAGTTGCTGGGATAAAAAGCAAGTGCTGTGCAGAGATCCTTGTGGTCCTGGCAGTGAAGGGGGTGATGTTCTTTCTGATTCCAGGTGCTGAGAGGCTGTGTGGCGCCCGGCAGGTGCCAAGTGCTTAAGACAAATGTTTGTCAAGTCTTTGGGGCCTATTTAATAAATGGAACAACTTAGTTTTATTTTGTCTTAACATTTTTTATCTTGACACAATTACTGAGACGCTGAGAAAATTTGGGAACCTAAACAAATAGACAAACAAAAAAGGGGTGAACTTATGTTAATATCAAAGTAGAAATCAGATTAAAAAGTTTACTAGAGATACACAGGTTGCTTCATGATGGTAAAAAGTTCAAGTCACCTGGAAGATATAAAAATTCTAAGAGAGCCTCAGTTGTAGGAAGCACAGACTGACAAATTGACATGGAGAAAGTCAAAATTACAACCATATGGGGAATTTGAAAAATCTCTCTCTCATTATCTGATAAAACACCTTATTAAATTATTAAAAATACTTATTTAAGCTGTGAGACCAGTAAGGGTTAAAGCATTTCTACAGTTAGCAAACTGGACTCATGGATATATTTTAAAACTACACCCAGGGGACTTCCCTGGCGGTCCAGTGGTTAGGGCTCCGTGCTTCCACTGCAGAGGGCACGGGTTCGATCCCTGGCCGGGGAACTAAGTGAGATCTTGCATACCGCACGGCGCAGCCAAAAAAATAATAATAATAAAATAAAATAAAATAAGAACTACACCCAGTGACTGCAGAGTGCATGTTATTTTCCAACACGTGAAAAGCATTTATAAAAATTAACCATATTCTGGCCATAAGACAAGGATGTCTCAACATATTTCAATGAATTAAAATCATACAGGGTGTATATTTTGACCATAATTTACTTAAACCAAAACCCAATAGTAATAGATAACTAGAAAAAAACCCTACACATTCATTTGAAAATTAAGGAATAAACTTCCAAATAATTATGGGTCAAAGGAAAAGTCATGATGGAAATTAGAAAATATTTTGAATTGGATGATAAAAATGCAATATATCAACACCCGTAGGATTCAGTTAAAGCTTTGCTTAGAGAAAATGTACAGGTTTTCATGCATTTTTCAGAGGAAAAAAAGGCTTAGCAACTGGGAGATGACAGCAAGTTAAACTTAAAGAAAGTAGAATGATGGAAAAGACAACACAAATCAATGAACTTGGAGATGAACAGAGAAAATCAAAGAAGTCAAAAGTTGGATCTTTGCAAAGATGTGAATGTCAGTCAACCTCTGGCACGTTTAATCAGAGAAAAAGAGAGAGAGAAAAATTAACGGTGCCTAAAGTGAAGACCCCATATCTCCAGATCCTTTAGACTTTAACAAAACAATAAATGTATTTAAAGAAAAGTATTTATTTATGTTAATAAATTTCTAAAAGTAGGTGAAGTAGAAAAATTATTAGAAAAGTAAAACATCAAAAATTGTCTCATAAAGTATAAAAATATGAATAGTTCCATAAGTATTAAAGAAATTTAAAAAGTTTAAAAACCTGTCTCTGAAAATTTGGGGATGATTAGTTGCGTTGGTAAATTGTACCAGATACTTAAGGAGGAAATGGTGTCAATATTACACACACTCTTCTAGAGAATAGAAAACCTGGGGACTTCCCACTTTTCCAGCAGTGTGACCTTAAACAAATTGCTTCACGTACCTGTGTCTCCATGAAGGTAATGACCCGATCAGGTCGTATGGACAGCGAAGCACTTGGTATTTCTGAAGAGTCTGAGACACGTCTTGGCACAGGGTAAGCAGGTGCCAATGTCGTTAAATAAGCTAACTTGTTGGATAACAAGATTATCAACTAACTAGTCTGTATTAACTTGTCTAGTGACCTGCTGAGTGCTCTGAGTTCCGTACGGGGCTGACGTCCCCCCGAGAGCTACCTGGGCGAGGAACTATAGGGCAAGCTGAGATCAGGACCGTTGTCATAGCTCAGCTTGGGGTTCCCTGAGCCCCTCCCACTTAAAGCGTGAATTTGAACTCCGCGGAAACACAAGAAGGCAAGCCTCTGATAAAGCGTTCTTGGGGGAGAAAATGTTCCTATCCAAAGCCAAGTTCATCCGTACCCGCACCAGGTGTGGCCCTGCAAGGCTCTTCTCCCCACACCCGTTCTCCTCTCTTCCTTAGAGGGTGAAACCGATGACAGGCTCGCGGGCCCCTTGCCGACTGGTTGGTTCTGGTTGGATGTAGCCAGTGGAAGGACTGGTGGGAGACCAGAGGGCAAGAGGGGAAGGGTGTCCGAGCATCCCGCCGGCCCCTCCGCTCCCGGGGCGCTGCTGCCGAGGGCCGGGCCCTCCTGCACCTGTGGTCTCTGCTGGGGGAAGGCTCCTCCCGTGGCTCTGTCCCCCCACCCCGGGCTCCCACTGTCGCTGACACTCGACCTCCTCCTCTCAGGCTGGTCCCCTCAACGCCCCGCCCCCCCGTACCTCTGTGCATCATTCCCCCCTTGCATTTACTGCATCCCTGCCAGGGAGGGGTCCGGACGGGTGCACTCAGCCTCGTGGTAGTCCCGTTCTTCCGGGGGTGAAGGGCTCCTTCCAGCTTAGCTCTCTGCCTTTCAGCATCGCGTTGCTTGGCCTCTGACGACTCCTTTGCTTTCTTGTTAGTTCAGCTCTGCATTTAAAAAGACGCTTGTGCTATTTTATCCAGAATTTCTAAATGTCTTGTCCCGAAAAGTTTCATCAGGATGTCTAGTCTGCCATACTCTCTAAAGGCAGATGTAGCCCAGGGATTTCCGATATTATTATATTGGGGGGGGGGGCGCTGCTCTTCAAACAAAATCTTATATAGATTCTTACTGTATACCATAAGAGTCTTAATATAGAGACACAGTAAGGAAAAGTGCGGTGCCTCTATCGCAAAAGAAATGGTACTGCCTGGATTTGTTTGTCTCTCCCCGTCTCCCTAATGAGGAACTCACGCCCCTGGAACTCTGTGCAGCTCAGTTTGCTGCCCCTTTGCTAGCTCCGTCCCGACTTTAGTAATACACGTAAGGAGTTACTTGCTTTAAAATGCTCTGTTGGTTGATGGTAGATTTAGAAAGAACCAGGTCTCCTTGTGGCTAAATTAAAGCATTTTGCATTACATTTCATACTGACATAAACGTGACACAATAAAGATAGCAGATGAGAGCAGTTTACAGGTAAGCACTGAATTGCAATTGTTGGCCTAAATGTTAGAACCTATGGATCATAAAGACTTTGCTTTCAAACATACGCCTGGGACCTGAAATTAATTCAAGGGTCAGCTTCAAGCTGGGGCTTGAGATCCCCACATTTTTCCTACATCGAGTAAAAAAAGTCTTTTCCTGTTATATGTCTTCAGCCCTAGGCACTGGCTTACGATCTGGTAGAGTGATAGGTTATAGAGCATGGCCGTTATGCTTTAGGAAGAAGCTTCTAGTGCCCAAATTGATCTTCTGTTTCCTTACAAACTGTGTATCCCAGAGATATAGATGACAGGCTTGAATGAAATAGGTCAACAGTACTTAAGGTAAGTAATACTTTAATCAATTTTAAGATAATTTCTGATGGCTAGTACATAATGGTAATATACTACTTTTAAAATTTCCTTCTAAAGTGGTGTAGACATTTAAAAACCCTGTTGTATAAATTGCTTTTGAAAGACACAATTACCCGTTCTACCTTCCCTCAGTGGATGTGTTTATTGAAGTAGGCCATAGCAGAGTTTTTATATTTACTGTGATTATTGTCGCTCTCTAGGTACCTTGTGAATTCCCATATCCTGGGGACGTATGGGTGACCTACATAGTCTTCATGGCTCTAGCGCTACGGAAGGAAGTCGCCTGCTTTTGTGACTGACGGTTTTGAAATTGGCAATATATTCTTAATGCCCAGTGAATGTCTTATTTAAATTCACACTGATTTTTCGTAAGTCCATATTGTAATATCCCAAGGGCAGGAAAAGAAACAAAACTGAAAAAAAAAAAAGTGGGTGAACAACGAGCCACAGTTACGAAGCACGTGACTCCTGACCCGCTCTTTCTAGTCAGCGGTGGACTGGGCAGCGTGTGGGGGCAGAGGGCAGTAGGAGGCGCCGTCTGTCTCACGGGGTGATGGAGTAGCAGACCGTCCGTTCTGACAGCTTGTGTTCTGCAGCACCGAGTCCCACGTAGAGCGCAAATGCCCCCAGTACGCCATCTCCGCAGAATCACAGGGTGATGGAGCCAGGAGAGGCCTCCAAGGACACGTGGTCCAGGCATGACAAACGGGTTTCGTCTGGTGTCACCGACTGACTGATCGGACAGTTAAGATAAACCAGAGCGATGGCTCAGTTAGCAACGTCTGCCACCGCCCAGGGCCAGGGGTGGGACCTGAAACAGATGCTGCTTAGTCCAACCCCCTTGTTTCCTAGATGGGGCAGCGGACACCAGGGAGGCTGCTGGCTCAGGGCCATCACCCTGTAGTTAAGGCAGCTCCAAAACTCAGGCTCCTGGTTCTTAATTCAGGCTCGTGCTGACACACCACGATGCTTCCTTAATCTGGAGGGTCAGATACCTTCAATTAAATGTGGTTTTTAAGTTGTACGTATTTTGATGGTAGGCGAATCCATGCATTAGTTTTCAATCCTTCTATCATTTCAGTTTGTGGCAACCAAGTGTTCTGTCTCTATCCAATGTCATCTCAGTGCAGGTCTTCTGTGTATTAAAAAAAAAGTAACTGTTTTTGTGAATTCAGCATTTAATTTGCTGGGCACATGACTCACCCTCAATCAAACTGAACATCCTATCTCTGAAAAAAATTAATTTCCTGATCCTTCTTCAAGTAAATGAAAATATCAACTAAAGGGTAAATATAAAATGTTGATCATTTTTTTCTGGATATTAAAATGGAGTTGTCCTTTACCTACAACATACATAGCCATTATTTTTCTGAAAAATCATCTCTAAAGAATCCAAAGTGTGCATCCCACCCAGAGAGACTCAGGGGTCCTTGTTCACAAGGAGACGTGGCTTGGAGGGCTTACTGCAGCTTCGTTCATTATGGCAAAAACTGGAACCCGCATAAAGGTCCTTTACCAAGAGTGTAGACAGAAAAACTCAGGGCTTACTCATGTAACTGAAGGTGACATAACAGTTAAAATGAGTGAACTGGAATTATATTTATGAATGTAAATAAACGTAAGTAGAAACACTATTTTACTGAATTGAAAACTTTTACCTCTAGTCTGATGACATTTATATGAAGTTAAAAACCCATGCAACCATCTTCTGTAACACTTACGGATGTTCATGGGTGCTCACCATGCATTTCTTTATCTTTGTCTATTTGAAATGTGAATCTAAAAATGATGCTTACGACAATGAAAACTAAACCCGGTTTAGTTCAACCAAAAAATAAAAAAGATTTCACTGGTGATGGCGAAAACATATTCTCAATTATCAGATTCGAATTTTACTGGATTTTGACATACCCTACTTGCCCTTTCTCATCAGAATGCAAGTGTATTGTATGGTGCATGTCAAAAGTCAAAGAGTTTTTACACTAAAGGTAATTAATAGGCTTTGCTCCTTTTAAGGCAAAAGTAGCTGTTTCTCTATTTGCTTTGCATTTGGTAGAATCTGCGGAGGTACCTGTGTTGGTGAGGAAGCTGGGTTCGTGGTGCCGGGTAGGTCAGCATCGAGGGCAGTAGGGGTTGTCCCGGGGGCTCTTCCACCCGGGATGGCCAGCAAGAGCCCAGCTGTGCACAGAACTAACTTCCAGGGCTGCATCCCTCAAAACCCAAGTATTAGCATCCCCACGTCACCACGGATGCCTTCCGCATCTTGTCCCCGGATCTAACGACTTGCACAACACCCTGCATCTCAGCCAATCTTTTTTCACTCTCAGGGTACTTTCTTCTAGGCTGATGGCCTGATCTCCATCTCCCCCACCACCAATCTCTCCCACCAACGCCCACCCCCGACGGTCCAACTTAGATTCCCGTCGACAACGCAGACTCAACATTTCCAGAAGGAATTGATTTTTCCCTCCGCTCAGGTCTGCATGGCATCCTGATCTCTCTCCGCATGTCTCTCCAGTTCCCAGAGATCCCAGAGCTCAGGGCTGTCTGGTCTTCAGGGCTCCTGCTGTACCGCCCCGTATGCCGCCAGTTAGTGCCTTGGTGAGGTCTGATGCCCAGACCTTCATTCCGCACCGTGACCACTCTTACTACTTCAGGCCCGTGAACGGCTTCTCGGTCGCTGTGCCACATGTGTTTCCTCTCACGTCCTTCGCTTGCACACCAGTGACAGGGGATCCCCTTCAACTCCACTTCCATCCTGTTCCTCCAACCAGTGGATTCTGCACCAGACAAAGACCAGCTTTCTCAGTCATTCTTCATCCAAACCCGTCTTGTTAGCCGTTGTCCACCCTTCTCCAGCAGGAATCCTGTATTTCTACCAATTTCGCTACTCCTGTTTCTTAGAAGTCAATACCAATAGTTGGATACTTATGATAAACTGCATGTATTGCCTTTGAATTTGCATAGCTCTTCTCTCCCATTGGGTCATGAGTTTCTAAAATGTGTGCAGTAGTTCTTTTTATTTTTTGTTTCCTGAATAGTCACTTGCCGTACATCTTTTGGGCACTCAAAAAGAAATGAATAAGTTAAAATAGAGTCTTGTGCATCTGAAAAACATTTTCATTTCAATAACTGTAAATAATCAAATCAAAAAATCCTGTCAGTTTTCCTTGCAGGATTTGTTTTCTTTTATTGCAACAATGCTTGATAATATTGGGTTGGGGGTAGGAAATTGAGCCCACATTCTGGTTATGCTTGAGAAGTATGCCTAGAAATGAATAGGTTATTTAAGTTATGAAAAACAGATGTGATTTTGACTGTGTTAAACCAGAACTATTGAAAATGAAATACTCATCAAGTTGGTTACTTTTCATGCTTTACATATTATGGAAACCAACCCTTTAACAAGTGAATTCAAGGACTCTCTAGATGTGTATGCACGTGTGTGTGTGTCTGTGCATGTGTGGTGTGTGATCTATGTGCATGTCTGTGTGTGCGTGTGTGTGTAATCTTGTACATTCATTGGTAATTGCCACGTGACCCCAACACGATGGATGAGTTTATGATAATCATAAAGAAATTCTTGTGACCAACAAAGCTACAGGGTCTGAAACTAAAAACATCATGGGACCAGCATTAGTCTGAATTTGGTCTCTGCAATATCTGTGATAGATTTTATAATAACTGTGACGATTAAAAACTTCAATTTCATATCAAGACAGAGTAACCTAAAAGCAGATCATTATCTTAATGTTTTCTAATACATAGATTAATTACATTTTTAATTCGAGTTCCCATAATGGAGATGCAGATTATCTCTCCATGAATGAGGGTGGATTACGTGATGCCCACAGATTTGCTTAGTGTTTCCAACGTGCAACCCGACCAGATCAAACGAACGTGGGGACGGTCACGTGACCTGGTGTTTGTGTGTCCATCTGCATATTCTTCAGCTGAGGGTGAATGTGACTTGCAGGATAACAAAGGGTCTTAGAGAATCTTTAATTTCATATTCTAACTAGTTAGCCCTATTTGTTTGCTTTGAGTCACTCATTTCAATAAGGTGAAAACTTGCGTTAATCCCCCATTCATCAGTTGCCTGGATGCGTGCGAAATAGATCATGTGGACAAAACAAAGCCCTGCCAGACGCAATCTGCCATTGTCCCCTAAGCTGCTTCGAGGGGACTCTTCACAGGTACCAAGAAGCCACTCCAGCCACTTCACATAGTTTTGAAGATCCTCTCCTTTTTTCCCCCGCATAGCACATGACTCAGCACAGAAGAAAAGCCCAAAGCAGGCATCAGATGAAGGAGAAGCTGAAGGAGGCCGACCTCGTTTTCCACACACAGAGAGACAATTGGCTCTGCAATCGTTTTGGAGAGCTGAGTTCAGTGAATAAATTGTGACATGGGAAAAACTGAAAAGGACAACAGTTTCCTGGCCCGCACAGAATCATTACCTTGGGTTGGCATTTTTCATGAAGACCAATTGATAAAACAGGACAAAAATGTTTTTCCCCATTAATTGCTTTCAAACACTGTCCTGCTAAACACCCAATTAAAAGGTAGAAGTGTGGTCCTCTGTTTGCTTCTAATGACCGTGCAAGAGAGGCCGGGGGCGGATGGAGAGAAGGGACGGCAGAGGGAGAAAAGAAATAATGGAAGAGTCTAGCATTTTCTTTTATGGGTTGTAGAATAAAAAGATCAATGGAGAAGGTTTATCACGTCTTTAGCCTACAACAGCCTCCTGAAAGACAAGGGCCTTTGAAACACTACACAAGCCACATAACTCTTCTGAAAGGGAGTCATTCTTTGGGACTCCATTGGAACTGACATGTCTAAACACGTTTGCACATCCCACCAAATATCTGGATTGATTTGTGCGCAAGGAAATACACGGTCAGCTCAAAACACCTTAAATCTGCCACTTACAGAGTAATCTCAAATTGTGACATTCTAAACGTCGTTTAAATCACAAGTATAAGGCATAGTAAAGTAAACAGAGCTGGCTGTGTTTTGACCGCATCAGGGCTTCTCACCTGGGAAGAGACCAAGTGGGTTCATGTTATAGTTGGAGCTGCTTGGGGTGAGTTTAGTTGGGGCTGGGCTGTGGAGGAGGGGGAGGGGTGCAGGGGGAGGGGAGAGAAGGAATCTAAGACCTATCGGTGCATCGTGGTTACAGACTCCGTCTTTTCCTCTCTCACCCATCCCTCACTTTCTCCCATATTTTTCCCTCCCAAGTCCTATTTCTATACCCATCTTTTAGCCTGTGGGATTTGGTGAACGAAGACAGTAAAAAACGCTCCTGGCTTTGTACGGCATCAAACAAATGGGGGCTGGGAGGGGCCTGAGGTGACTTCAGGGATGCACTGAGTCTCTATTTCTATGGATTCTCTTGGGTTAGCTTTCAGAAATTTGATCAGAACAGAACAGATATTAAGCGCAACTCTTTAACGTTATCGTTTGCAGCAAGCGCACACCACCTGGTGAAGCAGACTGGGCAGCTGGATGGGATGGCCGAGTGAGCCCAGGCCCAGTTAGGTCTCCTGTGACATGGCCGGCCCATGGGGATGCAGTACTGCTTGTAGATTTTGTATCATGTTTTAGCCAGCGAATTACAATTCTAGTAACAATAACTAACGTGTCTGGAGCACTTACTATGTGCCCGTGTTGTGTCAAACATTTTTCATTTATGAGTTCATTGATCCATGCAGAAGTCTCTGAGGCAAGTACTAACATCACCCCACGATCTGGGGGACCCCGAGTCTAAACTAGCATGCTCACGTACACTCGGCTAAAAAGTGCTGGACTTGGATGTGCGTTGCTTTGCTTCACCTTCGTGTGGGAATCTTCCTTCTGAACTGAGAGTTTGCCTGAGGTCACCGCCATCTCAGTAATTTACTCCTAGAAGATCTGATGGATGACACTGTCCTTGAAGATGATGTGGTTATCAGAAACATGGTGAGGCAAAGTCAGTTCTGGATTTTCCCGTGTTAAACATACAGGACAGGAAGGAGGTTGGCAGGGTTGACCCTGCTTTACAGACAGAACACCTTTTTCCTAATAAAAGTCCAATGCCTCCAAGGGGGTACAAACAGCCAAAGTGAGGCTGACTGTACTTTCTGCTAGGATTCATCTTCATTCAAGATACCGTAAAAGTAGTTGGAATTGATTAACGGCAGCATCTATAGAACGGGATTCATAGCAACACTGGATTTGATTGTTTCTGCAGGACTTCTAGAAACAAGATGAGCAATTGCCCAGTGAATCAGGGCTCTGTGGGGAGTTGTAAGTCACATTTAATCCACACAGATGGTACAACTTTCCACTTACTACTTAGATCATTTAGACAAACGCAGGCTTCAGAAATACACTGAATTATCGTGATGAGTATAAACCCAGGCCTGACCTTGGGAAGGGGTGTGGTTTAGGGACAGGGACCACCTCCCAACACTGGTCCAGCTACTGTCAGTGTAACCTCTGGCTTTCCGGGAGCTTTCCTTCCAAGAATATTTGTGAGGTGCCACCCTAGCCTTTTAAAAAATGTAACGGCCAAACAAACAATCAGACAGAATTCTGCTTAGAAAACTGGATGTCCTCATAGCTTCTGTGCCAACTTCGGTGGGGGGATAGAAAAAATATCCAACTACTAAAATAAAAAACGAGCAAGAAAGACCAGGATTAAGAATTCCACCTGGGGCTTCCCTGGTGGCGCAGTGGTTGAGAGTCTGCCTTCTGATGAAGGGGACGCGGGTTCGTGCCCCGGTCCGGGAAGATCCCACATGCCGCAGAGCGGCTGGGCCCGTGAGCCATGGCCGCTGAGCCTGTGCGTCCGGAGCCTGTGCTCCACAACGGGAGAGGCCACAACAGTGAGAGGCCCGCATACCGCAAAAAAGAAAAAAAAAAAAAAAGAAAAAAAAAAAAAAAAAAGAATTCCACCTGGCCACTTCTCTCGTTTTGAATCTGAGGTGGTGGAGTCCATACATTTGAAGGTAAAAAAAAGTAGGAAATGGAATAAATAGTTTCTGGCCTCAAGTATCATTCACATGTTTCTTGCAAGGGGAATGTAGTTAAAATTGCAGTCACCTTATTTTCATTAGTCAAAGGGGTTTAAGGATAGCTGCCTTATTAGGTTGCTGAGTTAGATGCTGTTGCTTATGCAAAGGTTTACTGTGAGGACCCTCACCTCCAAGACTCCACCGGGCAGGTTGTCATGGGTGCAGAGAAAGCTGTATCGCTCTCTCCTCCACTTTCAGCCTCAAAAGTAAACTAAACGATAATAAGAAAATGTTATTTCACTGATTACTGGTAAATTCTGAATTACACTTGGTATCACTCAGCATTTTCCTTCTTACTAAACACAGTGGGTTCATGGAAGTTACCTGCAGAACTTAAATGCATGTTGCCTCACTCTTTGAGATGATTAATGGATGAAAGGGCACAAATGTAATTCTGGACAGAGACAATTAGTTTCTAATGAACAGTGGCAAAAATCAGCTTGCTCTGAATGTACTATCAAAAGACAAATACAGGGACTTCCCTGGTGGCACAGTGGTTAAGAATCCACCTGCCAGTGCAGGGGACACGGGTTCGAGCCCTGGTCTGGGAAGATCCCGCATGCTGCGGAGCAACTAAGCCCGTGCGCCACAACCACTGAGCCTGTGCTCTAGAGCCCACAAGCCACAACTACTGAGCCCGCGTGCTGCAACTACTGAAGCCCACGTGCCACAACTGCTGAGCCTGCACTCTAGAGCCCGTGCTCTGCAACAAGAGAAGCCCCCGCTTGCCACAACAAGAGAAAGGCCACACGCAGCAACAAAGACCCAACTCAGCCAAAAATAAATTAATTGGTTAATTTTTAAAAACCACAAATACAAAAAAAAATTAAAAAATAAAAAAACCCCACAAATACAAAATAAGAGGCCTCAAAAGACAAATATAAGTGTGAAGTTAAGAGACTGGGATTGTCGTATACACAGTACTGTATATAAAATAAACAAGGACCTGCTGTACAGCACAGGGAACTCTACTCAATACTCTGTAATAACCTACATGGGAGAAGCATCTGAAAAAGAATGGATATATGTATATATAACTGAATCAGTTTGCTGTACACCTGAAACTAACACAACATTGTAAATCAACTATCCTCCAATAAAAATGAAAACAAAACAAAAAAACAAATGTGAAATAAAAGATACCCATAGAAACAGGTCTCTGGACTTTGATCACACGCAGGTTTCCAAGTGGAATTTTGACCTGCTCTTGGAGGTTGACATTCCGTAGAAAGTGGCATGTAAGTCCATCTTTCCTCCATTTACAAGGTGACACACAGCTGAGCATCTGTCATATGCACAGCCCACAAGGGTTACAAAATAAAGAATAAAATGAAACAACATGAAAGCTACGATCTGTGGAATCGTGGTTACTACTGGGTGGGAGACACTGAAAGGAAGGCGGTATTAGGGAGACCTCTGCTGCAGGAAATGTTCTGCATCTTGGTCTGGGTTATTGTGAAAAGAGCGTTGACGTATGTAAGAGTCGCTGAGCTGGACACTTCAGATTTGTCCAAACATCATGCATGAGACTAAACTCTATGGGGAGGGCTGGACAGCTGGGTCGATGGGTTCCACGGAAGCTGGACCTTTGCTCTGGAGCCTGGTGTCACTCACCTGGTCTGGCTTTGAGCTCTGCCCTGCGCGAGCGGGCCCCATGCTACCAGGACAAGGTACAGCCCTTCACGTGAGCGCTTTTCCTCCCTGGGAGGATGAGGTGGTCTTTGGTAAGGAAAGGGCGAACGTGATTTAGAAGGATTGAGGAAATGTAGTGAGTGGCTCTGAACCAGGTCCTGGGAGTGGGGACGGACCCTAATGAGCACACAGTAAATAGAAAAAGCATCAGTAGGATTTGCTGACAGACTCGGTAAGGTGGGGATGACCGGCAGCCTTGGAGAATGACATTGGTGAACGCCTACTCCACTGGCGAAGTGTTACGGAGTTTAAATCACAAATACTGAAATGCACGCGCCATGTTTTACTTCTTCTTGGAAATGTAAATTCCATGTTTAAAGTAATTTCCCCTTGTTTTGACCTTAATTAAAATATCCTTTGTTTTTGGTTTTGTTTGTTTTATGTCTCATATGAGGTTAAAAAAAGAAAACAGAACAGGTCTGTAAAATCCCGTGGAAACATGTGTCTGAAAGAAGTGCTGTTTGGGTTATCCCAAGGTGAATGGTTTAGAGCCTTTCCTTGGGGTATATCATGGTCCCGAGCGGGGAAGTGAGTCTGGGGCATTGGCACCTGAGCGGGGGTGATGGTGGAGGGATGGTATAGTGTCAGCCCAATAAAAGGATGAAATCCACTGGTGTCCTGACCGGTCTTGGGGTTCGCGCCAGCAATGGTTGTTCTGTCCTGTGCTGAACTCCCCAGCACAGCATAATTTTAAAACCCTCAGAGCATTTGGATCCTAGCTGGTGGACAAAGGAAATCAAATTAGATAAGATCATAATAGAAGAAAAACCAGTATTTAAAGGAAATTGCTAAGGCTTGGCTCACAAGTACATCACGAACACCAATTCCATTACTTTCTCAATTATTTTCTGAGAAATGGTGGACTTTCCTTTAAATTACCTGAAATCAGTGCCATGTTCCAAACGCATCTTAAGAGCAAGCCGGTCAACAATACATGCATTTTTAAAGACCTCATTAAAGTAACTATCTATTAAGGCCCACAGTTCAGAAATAAATTTAGGAACTAAATTAACGGGAGAAGCAGAGTGAGGGGAAAGGAGATAATTACCGTGACGTGTCACAGAGAGTGTTATTTAATTAACCATAATAATAAGAATTATGTGCTCTTCCGCATTTGCAATTTCTTAGCTATTTAGTTTGCCATGAAACATTAAAAAGGAAATAAAAGAGGAACAAAAGAATAGTTGAGTATAGAGCATTATAACGAACATGTTGATGCCTCTTTCCCATTACCAAATTGATCGATATTGGAATCCACTGTTCCCGCAGTTATTTTATGTACTCGTTAAAGGGTCCATCCTCTTGCATCCTTAAAATCAAGAGAGAGATACCCGGGCACTGGAGTGCTTATGTGGTGATGGGAGTGGAGGGGGTGGGTAGGACTGTCTACAGTTTAGAGAGGTCCTCGCCAGTCCTGTGTGCTCACGAGTAAAATTTGAAAAGTGGCAGATTCATGAAAATAATTTCCATTTTATTTCTACCTCTTAGACTTGCTCCTGGGACTTGGGGTGGGCTGGGCCTTACGTAACCAAAGTCCCCTCATCTCTTTCTCTCTGCCCGTGGCTGCTGGAGATCACTGAACTCAAAGTCAGAAAGAGAAGAACATAGACCCTTGGATGGATTGGTTACATTTCAGTATTATTTATAAGCTATTGGCCAAAAAGGAGGCAGATGCTTTCTTATTGAATAAAAATACTTTCATATAAACATGAAATCCCTTATTAAAATTAAAATGTTCATCTTCACACATTATTTGTAATTCAGTTACTTTAATTTAAACACGTGTTCCCATAAAAACAACATTATAAATGCTGAAGAGTTTCTAGAGTAGCCCACAAGGCGTATTTAAACTGCAAATGCGGCTTCAATACGTTGGCTGCTGGGGAAAATATTAGAAATTATGATGAGAGCACCACTAATTAAAAAAAAAAATCCTCTGAACTCTGATACCGTCACTTTTTCTTCTGCTGTTGCCTAAAAATAGATTGTTTAGTGGAAGAAAGAAGGTAGATACGTTCTTTGGGAAGGGAATTTCTGAACGTTTAAAATGCTTTGGAGATTGAAAGCACTAACTCTTTATTATATATAATTTAATTTTAAAAACTTGGAGCTCTTTTCCCTTTTGGCAGGCATGCCACTCTATCATTACTAAGCTCCATTTGTCAAGAATGTGTCAGTTCCAAGCATCACGTTCCCCACTCTTAGAAAGATGACCTCCTTTGAGACTGACGTCTGATCACAGTGCTTTCCGTCACTTCTGTTGTCCTGGTCTAACAAATATCTTGTGTCCCCTTGTGTTGACTGAAGATGTTGACACCTTTCCGAGGACGTCTCCCCCTTCCGCTGGTCCTGCTGTTCATTCCCTGAACAGGTGCTGTGGCTTCACTGAGCCCGCGACCTTCAACTCCAGTCTCCTTTAGGCCCATCCTCGTGGGGACCTCTCAGAGATCCTGTTCCTGGTCTTCCACATTCTTCCTGCCAATCAGTCATTTTAGCCTGATCTCCACTGTGTGAAGTGCCTGAACAAACATTAATGTCTATTAAACCTTCTTATATATCTAAAAACTATTTTTATTGAATAGGGAATAATCTGGAAAAATGAATCTACCCCTCATCCCCAATATATTTTTGTTTTTAATTTTTATTTTGATCAAAGTAACCTATGTATTTATTTTTTAAATTAAGAAATAATTTTATTGAAGTATAGTTGATTTACAACCTTGTGCCAATATATACATTCTTTTTTAAACATTCTTTTCCACTATTGTTTATCCCAGTAGAAACAACCTGTGTATTTATTATTAAAAGTGAAAACATATTACTATAAAACAAGGAAAACAGCATTCAAGTTCTACCCTCCATCCCCCTGCCCCTAAGACAACAAATTTCACATTTTTCTATATTTATCACACATTCCTTCTCAAACTTTCCTTCAGCTGTAACACTCTCAACCTGATTGAATGCGTCAGGAAGTCCATCAGTTCTGTTATCTCCTGGCTTCCTCTGTCTCTTGCTCCAAGAGGGTCCAGTACCTCTGGGCCTGCTCCATTGTCATCATTTCGGAACTTGAATTCATCAGTGTGCTCCCCTCACTGGAGAAGGACTTTCTGTTGCCTGGATTCCACCACTTTCCTTCATTAGATTCCTCTCTTGTTGTGCGGGAGCACACCCTCAAGTAACTCCCTGAGAAAGAGTAAGTTGTTCGAGGATTCCTGTACCAGAATATGTCTTTATTTCACTCTCACTTTTGGTTGTTCCGAAGGGCGTAAGTTTTAGTCTGAAAATAAATTCCCTCCAATATTTTGCCCCACTGGCTTCTGGCTTCCAGGGCTGCTGTTGAGAAGTTAGATTCAGGATACTTTGCTTAGGACTGTGCTCTCTTAGAGGATTTTAGGGTTTTCTCTTTATTCCCAGCTACTGCCTCTATTAAAAATCATCTGGGATTTTAGTTCTAGGGTTGGTTGGTTTGTTTTTACACTATGCACTTACTTTCTTAACAATCAGCTCTTAACAACTGCCTTTCCATTTTCCAGCCATGCTCTCAGCAATTAAGCATATGTCCTTAGGTTTTCTGAGCAATTTTGTTTGTTACTCTTTCTGTATCCTGTTATCTTGTGCATTTTCCTTTTATTTTTGTTGTCATTTTTTGCTGGAACATATTTGCTATCAGTTCCTTCAGAAAGATTTAACTATTGGTGGATTTTCTGAATCAGAGTCTGCAAATATCTTTGTTTTGTCTTTGTGCTTTGTATTAAATTTTAACTAGGTATCAAATTCTAGGTTTCAGATAGTTATCCTAATAAAATGTAAAGACATTATTTCCTCCTCATCGATCAGGGCTTGTCAATCACAAATTTCACACCAGTCTGATCAGTGCACCTTTGGAAGTAAGCTGGTTGCTTCCTGAATCTATGTCTTTTGTTTTCAAATCTTGATGATCAGAAATCTTACTAAGTTGTGTCTGTGTGTGACAACGCCCAGCAACCTGTGGGCTCTTTCAGTGTGAAGGGCTCTTTCCCTTCAGTGTGAAGATTCGAGCCTTTATTCCTACAGTGAGTCTCCTGGTGTTTCTTTGCTCACGTCCTCCTCTGTCCGACAGTGGCTGAAGGCTGTGCCTCTCTTACCCGCTTGTATGAACCTTGCTCTGACATGGTTGCTCTTTCCTCTGCACTTCCGTGCACACACCCCCCACTTCCAGCCCACCCCCTGCCAGCCTCCAGTTCACAACACGTCCTTCATCTGCCTCTTCCTGCTACGGAACCTTCTACTGAGATTTTTGTTTGTTTGTACAATCATATTTTTAATTCATAAGATATTTGCTAAATTATTTTTCCTATCATTTGCTCTATTTGTATGCATGAAATATCCTCTCCAATCTCTCTGAATGTCTTAATTATCAGTGTTTTGTTTCACTTTCCTCCATTACTATAACAGCTCTTTTTCCTTAAAGAGATATTTTTGTTTTTGTGATGAGCTGGGTGCCTTCCTTCACGTCACTGGTTTTCTCCAACGTTGCTGTTTCTCTCCTCCATGTGGGTCGGCTGTCTGGACTAGGGTGTGGGCCGAAGGGGTTTGCACGTGGGAGGGCATGTCTCAGCCAGCAGGAATCAGTTCTGCTTGCAGAGGGCACAGGGGCTCTGGCTCGGAGAGAGCGGGAGGGGAGGATGGGAGTGAAAGCAGTGAGCATCCTCAGGGCGTGGGGATCCTGGGAAACACCCGTCCTCACGACGGCTGCGGCTTTCCCCGGGCGCGGCTCACTTCTCGGGCCCCAGAGCCTACCACCGGGGTCTTCCCTGCCAGGACCCACCCTTTAAAACCATCTGCGGCATTTGCCTCGCTGAAGCGCCAGGCCAGCTGGTCTGAGAGCCAGCGCTGCCTCGCCCTGCCCCCGCCCCGCCCCACGGTGAACGCACCAGCAACATCTCCGCGGTGTCGGCGGACTCCTCCCTCCTGCAGCCCTCATGGCCTCTGCTTCTGGCTCTTTTAAGTTCTGCTGGGCAGACTCACTTCTCAAAATGTTCTTTCTTTCACCTGCGTGGGAACGCTGGTTCCCTGGTGGTTTCATCCTCGATCTGGTTCCATTTGTTGGATGTCTCCCAGCTATTCCTTACGGCCCAGGTCTGCTGGTGGAAACCCTTTTCAACTTAAGTCTTCTTCTGTTGTCATTTCAATAGGATTTGAGGAAGCATGGAAAGTGAACACACACTTATTCAGCCATCTCAACAAAAGCTTTGCTTTTCTTTTTCTCCGTATCAACTTGCCTCCTGGCCAAACCTGCTTTAAGACCTTTATAAACATCTCACACTTGGGGGCAATCCCACCATCTCCAGCCTGCTGTCATGTGTGCCAACAACGACCCACTTGGTGTGGCTCAAATAGCCTTTGAATTAACCACCTGCCTCATGACCCACTCCACATCTTACAATTCTGGGCTTGTGTTTTTATTAAGATCTGTCGTGGCAGTCGGTCACCTTTCTCCTGTGTTGAGGTGTGGTCATCCTGAAGTAGGGTGGCCCCCAGTCCACTGTGCCTGGTGTCCTTATAAGAAGAGGGGAATTTGGACACAGATGCTCGGGGAGAAGCCCGCGTGATGACAGAGGCGGAAATTGGAGGGCTGAGACTAAACACTTAACACAGTACAGGCGTAGTTTTCCCTCTCAGCTCAGTCCGTGGTGTGTGAGGGGTGGAGAGGGGATGTGTGTCTAGAGGGAGGGGAGCAAGCCTCTGCCCCGTGGAATCGCTAGGGGGCTCAGGCTCCTTCCTTTTGGTGGCACTGCCGTATTCGAGGGCTCCTTCTCCCCTACTAGCTAGCAGATAGGAAAAGGAAGGGGGGAGAGGATCCCTTAGAAGATTTTTAGCAGCCAGGCTTGGAACTGGAGGCCACCCAATTTCTTTCTTTCTCAGGGAAGAGTACACATATATGTAAGTCCATGGATAGTTTGGCGGCTTCTGTATATTGTGGGTCATCTTTCTGTACTTTCTACTCAGCGTTCCTAAGGACCAGCTTCCATCCTCAGCTTACCTCATGGTGAAAGGTGGCTGCTGGGACTCCAGCCATCATATTTGTGTTGCAAGCCACGGAAAGGAGCAGAAGCAGAATGCCTGAAGAGCTGTTCCTCCAGCTGAGTTGGCTTCCCGTAATCATCTTCCTAGAAGTTTCACTCAACACTTCTACTTACATCTCATTGGACTTATTTGTAGAGCTACACCCGGCTCCTAAGGAGGCAGAAAAATGTGACGCTTATAGCAGGTGGTCGCCCGTCTTGCTAAAATTAGGGGCTGTTGGAAGAAGGAGAATAAACGTTGGGAGGCAACCAGCAGCCTGAGCTTCAGCAGCAAAACAACTTCTACTTTCACGGGAAGTAGAATAAGCTGTTTGTCTGGACGTCAACTTAATCTGACTTAGCTTCCTACTCCCGTGGTAAACTTGCTTAACTTTTAAGTGGTTTAATCATTATCAGTCAGTACATCAGTAAAAATAACTCATGGAATAAGTTTTGAATAAATTGGAGCAACCAGAAGGTTCTTAGTGAGTGCAGACAGCCCTGTGCATTTGTGAACCCTCTTTCCCAGGGAGCTGGCGTAGTGTTCTGGGGTCAGTGGCTGCAGAACTTGTATCAAAGCCCAAGTTATAAAAAAACTTTTTAATTCCTTGAAATGTTATCAAATAAAATCAATTCATTATAAACATTACAAAATACTGTGTTGGGTTCAAAGTGTAATTTTCCTCCTTTTTAACTTGCTCTTCATTAGCTTTAAGTTTTAGAAGTTGTGGATTTTTTTTTTTTTTCATTTTGTGATCGGAAGTGTCTGGCTGTCTTGTTTTTTTTGTTTTGCTTTGTTTTGTTTTTGCTGTACGCGGGCCTCTCACTGCTGTGGCCTCTCCCGTTGCGGAGCACAGGCTCAGCGGCCATGGCTCACGGGCCCAGCCGCTCCGCGGCATGTGGGATCTTCCCAGACCAGGGCACGAACCCACGTCCCCTGCATCGGCAGGCGGACTCTCAACCACTGCGCCACCAGGGAAGCCTAGAAGTTGTGGATTTTTTATTAGTTTTTTAAAATATAAAAGTAGTACATGTTGTCTAGATAAAATCAGAAGAGAAAAATATAAAGGAAAAAGTGAGTGTCACCTCTTGCTCTATTAACCATCACGTCCTTTATTAAGCACTTCTTGGGCACCTTGTCAAGTGAGCGTGTGTGTGTGTGCATGTTATCATTTCTCTAAACATAGAAATATAAGCCTTATTGTGCACCTTGCCCTTTGGGTCTGTGAATCACCTTGGCTGTCCCTCCATGGCAGTTCACACAGATTTGCCCCATCCATCCAGAGAGTCCTAAGAGATTCCACTGCAGGACTGTATCATGGGGGATTTAAATAGTTTCCATGGGAGACCCCTGTTTCTAATATTTCGCTATTGCACATAATGCTGTCATAACCAGACACAGACACACCCGGGCCTGTTTGTGTGAGCTTATCTGTAGGCAAAATTCTTAGTGAAGAAAGTGTTGGGTGCAATGCTGCACACATTTGTGATTTTATAAATGATGGTAAAGTTCTCTCCCAAGGTTATTGGCTCTAAACTATTATATCCCACCACCGTGCATGAGTTTACCCCATGTTCTTATTAATGCTGCATGTTGCTAAGTTTTAACCTTTGTCAATCTGATAGGTAAACATTTTTGCCTGAAAGAACGTAGTTGGCCATCTTTAGAAAACGAGGCAAAGGACATGAATAATCAATTCTCAAAAGAAAAGAAATGCAAATAGCCATGCACTCAGAGTTCTAAGGTCAAAATGGACGTGCACATCCATCTGGTATCATTCCTCGTTGTAGGAATCACACTGTTAACACCCCTGATGGCTGCGTGTCCAGCCGTCACTGACTTCCCCAAAGGTGGCAGATGTGTCTCTGAGCCCATCCTGTCATTGACTAAATTTGACTCTCTTAAAGTTACTGCTGGGGCTTCCCTGGTGGCGCAGTGGTTGAGAGTCCGCCTGCCGGTGTGGGGGACAGGGGTTCGTGCCCTGGTCCGGGAAGATCCCACATGCCGCGGAGCGGCTGGGCCCGTGAGCCATGGCCGCTGAGCCTGCGCGTCCGGAGCCTGTGCTCCGCAGCAGGAGAGACCACAACAGTGAGAGAGGCCCGTGTACCGCAAAAAAAAAAAAAAAAAAAAAAGTTACTGCTTATTTTGAACAACAACAAAAAACATAACATACACGTTGTACAGCATAAACATATTTCATAAATGTCTTTTACCTTGAAGAGATTAGGCTTATGTATTGCATTTTTCAAAATTTTGAGTAGCTTGATTTCTGTATATCAAGGCTAGAGAGAAAATTGCCAGGAAGCACATCACAGCTAGGCACTAAAATGGAGCTTATAAAAGAGGACGGCAACTTCGGGTTCTAGAAGAAAAACAAAGTCAAGGAGTGTTTTACATAAATTTATGGGCACTCCCAAATTAATTATTCAGGGGAAGTCAAGGACGATCAAAAAATGTCTTCACTTTTTGAGGTTCCTGTAATGAGAGTAAAATGTGTGCAAATCAAAATCAACAATAAATATTTATGGCTGTGCTAAGACAGGTCGAGGAGAGAGAAGGAGAGAAGGTGTGAATGCTGGGCCAGCACGTGTTGTGGTGTGGACACCAGCTCTGCATCCCCACCGGCCGCTATCAGAGTGGGAGGGGAGAGGAGAGGAGGGGTGTTGTGTATTGTGAGTGGGTTCTCTAGAGAGAACCTCCAGAGAGTCTGCAAGCAGGGAGTGAATTAGGAGTGGTTCCAGGACCCCCACCTGTCGGAGGAGGGAGGCTGAACCCACTGGAGATCTGAGACTGGGATGGTCCTTGAGAGCTGGTACTGGCTGGGGCCGGGACTGTGGGCTTTGTTCCTGGCTGGCTGTGGGAGGCAGGTTGTCTCGGGAAGGATGACCTTGGATGAAGCAATCCTAGGAACTTCCCCTCAGCTGAGGAAGCAGGCCTTCCCATCCCGAGGGGTCTGGACGTTGCAACCACATCCCCGATGGGATAGTGGCCACCAGGAGGAAGAGGGGAACCAGGGAGCAGACACTGCACTTAAACATCCCTTCCTGTCCACGGAATGTAACATCATTCGGGAAAATCTGTTCTCGGAACTGAGAGAAACGTGTGTGTGTAAGAAAACGATACTAATGTACTAGAAACTTCATCTTTTTGTAATTAATTTTTATTGGAGTAGAGTCGCTTTACAACGTTGTGTTAGTTTCTGCTGTACAGCAAAGTGAATCAGTTACACGTATACGTACGTCCACTCTGCTTTAGACAACCTTCATCTCATCATGGAAGCTGCATGCTTAGGAAGGCTCCTCCCGATCTGGCTTGGCCAGGTCCGGGCTCCAGCTTCACCAGTTACGAGCTGAGTGACCTTGGGCGTTTCTCCTTCCTCAACTGTAAAATGTGGAAAATAGGAGAACTCACCTCCTAGGGTCATGGTAAGGACGGACTGAGTGAACATCTGCACAGCCTTCAACCCAGAGCCCGACACGGGCAGCTGCTCTTCACAGACGTTCTATCTGTTCTCGTCAGGCTACCTCCCACCTCCCCCCACCCCTTCCTCTCTGAGACTTTGTCTCAGTGAAGGATAGGGTGTCAGTCCCCACCATTCCCATTGGAATCTGGGCAGGGATGTGTCTGGAGAAGGGCCTTGCTTCCCGGTACGGATTGTCTCGACCTTTCTCACGCCCACTTGCATTTCCAGGTGGTCCTGTCGTTGGACATCACCTTCCGTAAGCGAAAAAACCACTCCGGAAGTTAGGGGTGACAGCCGCTCTTGGTAAGTCACCCAGCAGGTGCCCCTGCCAGCCCTCTCCCAGTGACAGAACGTGGACATTTGTCCAGAGCTGCTGGAGACCTCTCGTTTCCAGGAGACAAGTCCTGGTCGGTCTGAGCCGGGGCTTCTCAGTCTGCACAGTTGTCATCTGGGGCCTGATGACTCTCCTTCATGGGGCTGTCCTGTGTGGTGAAGGGTGTTTGACCATCCCTGGCCTCTGCGCACTAGACGCAAACGGCACCCGTTCCCCCATTGCGACAACCAAAAATGTCTCCGGACATCGCCTGCTGACCGGGCTTGAGAACCACGCTCAAGGCGGTCCTGGACCTCCCGGCTGCTGCGTACCCGCTCTCCAGTCCTGCCTGGATGCGTGATGGGGCCAGTGGAGAGCGTCCCCGAGGCTTCAGGGGCACGTGGCAAAAATGAGTGCCCTTGTTAGGAGAGACCTTCCCTCCTTCCGACCTTGGGTGTGTGTGTAAGGAAGGGAACTCGGTGCCTGGAGCAGCTCCGTGCGGCCGGTGGTGGAGGGGAGGTTGTGGGATGCTCGGAGGACACGCCGAGCTCTGGACCAACCGTGGACATTTCTGCCCCCTTTCCTCTTATTACATCACATAGTACTGTCAGCAGAGAAGCCACTGCGACTGGCATTGGCAGCCAACGTTATTCTTAACAGACACAAAGAGTTTCCTTGGTTTTCATCCTAGAAGTGTCGGGGGTCGTCAAATCCCTCAGAACTCATGAACAAGCCCATCTCCTCTCTACACCCAACATGATTTTATAGATAATTACGTTCTGCCATTGACTTTACCTTCTAGGGTTGAAATGCTCCATTTTAAAAAACATTTTAGGTTTTCTCTAAAGGGGTGAGACGTCCCTGGCTATATGGTCAGGGTCTTCTGTGCTCTGGTTGTGTAGTGGTCTTAACCCTCTGTGACACATCCGTGAAGGTGTAAGTTAATTACCCCGTCATTCAAAGGTGAGGGACCGTCTCCCTGCTCTCCGGGGGTTTTCATGGAAGCACCTGCTCTCCCTGGCCCTGTCTGTGTGTGAGCTTCCTTCACTGAAGCTTTGCCTGCCGGCCTGCCTTTTTTTCAGAATTGTCACTGGGCTCCATGGCTGGAAGGAACCAGGCAGATCAGCGGGTTCTCTTTCCCTGCTGAACAGAGCGGGAAATGGAGCCAAGGCTGTTGAGCTGCCTGAGGGCCCAGCTTCCGGGAGGGGGCTTCCCCTCAGCGCCTTTGCATCTCTGCCCATTGTCTCTCGTCTCAGAATCCTTGCCCCGGCCCAGGTCTCTCCATCTGCGTATCACGTCCTAAATCATCCACTCAGCGATGTCACCCAGTCACTGTAGGTGCTGGACCAGGGCCGTGTCGGGCACAGAGAATAATCCCCGCCGCCCGAGCTCTCAGGTCACCTGCCGAATCAGCCTGCCAGCGAGGTCCCCTGAGGGCTGGACCGCTCTGGTCCAGCTGTCACGATCGAGGGCCAACACTCACCCCAGGGGGCCTCTCACTCCCCTGATGGGCCTTGGACGCCCGCTGTGGGATAAAATGGAGCCTTGCAGAATGCGCTTCCTCTTGGAACCTGTGCTGTGTGGTCTGTCCGTCCCAGGTGCTTTCACCTGCAGGAGGTGCACATCCTCAGGGCGCAGAGGCGGTGCGAACCGGGTGGCTCTTCTTCTCACGTAGCAGATGAGGAGGTTAACGCCTAAGTCAGAGGCCAGGCGCCAGGTGCCAGTGAAGTGCCGGGAACCTGGGTCCAGGTCTGGACTTGGTGTGTTCCCGCCAGCGACCTGAACTGTGGCAAGGATTCCTGCTTCTCCCTTTCCCAAAATAATGTGGTGAGCGTGAACTTGACCGTCTGGCTGGTATCTTTACACTCTCAGCTTCTTATTTTGGAAGGTTCCTAATTTCCGGTCTGCAGATAACATCCCTCGTATGGAAATGGCACAGGAATCCCTCCTTCTGCAGCCCCAGGCCTGATATAGACTCGTCATCTCTGTGAATAGACGGCTAAGTGCTGGTTTGCTTTCACAGAATGAAACGGGGACGCGAGAGAAACGCGCGTGCAGCACATGAATATCAATCACTTCTATTATGATCCTCACGCTTGGGAAGAACGTCTTGACAAATCAACAAAAGCGTGTTTCTCCTCTCAGGGGACCAGCATAGATTTGGAAACCAGAGCAAGCCGCAAATGTATCTCTTAGTTCAATAAGCGCAGAATAGCTTTGTTATGGTAGTTTTAATTTCCATTTTTTCAACTTGTTATTATATGTCTCTTGTATGGATAAAAATGACAGTCTCGAGGGACGCCGGCGTTTCCCTGGGCCCGCTCGCTGTCTGCACTTGCACAGCGGTTCTCGCGAGAAGCCCGTCCTCTGTGTCCTTTGACGGTTTTCAAGGTCCCTGGTGAGCAGTTTCCCGGGCACCAGGCCTTCAGCCAGTGCACTGATCTCAGCGGCCAAAATCTTATACCACCGCCACCTCACCTGCAGCTTCGGAACACCACTTCTGATGATTATTGAACTTTCATCATAAAATACAAACCTTATTGGAAGATGATGGAAAATCCGATGCTCTGGAGTTCCTCATTGACACTTTCCTGGAAACTGTAATGGGGAAGTCACAGAAACAGCAGAGGGGGAGGGCATTCATAAATCTGGATTTCTCGTGGGAGATGGTAGTTGCCAAGATAGACCGCCGAGCTGGGGAGTGACCTGGGGGGAGGCGAGGGGCGGGTCAGGAGGGAAGGAGAGGAGTTCTGGGAGGCGGAGTGGGGGAGGATCTGGAGAAGACAGCGCCAGAGATTGGCTACTGCTGTCGATTATTTTCCTTGATATTGGTTCGCTGTAGATGTAATTAGTTAAGTTATAATGAGGTCGTTAGGGTGGGCCCTGACCCAAAATGACTGGTGTCCTCACAAACGGGGGAAATTTGGACACAGACAGGGACAGAAGGACAGCGTCATGGGAGGGTGAAGGTTGGGATGGGAGTGACGCTTCGACAGTCCACGGAACCTCAAAGATGCCAGCCAACCCCCTGAAGTTAGGGGAGAGGCGTGGAACGAGGCTTCTTCGCAGCCTCGGAGGAAACCAGCCCTGTCCACATGCTGACCTCTGGCCTCCAGAACTGGGAGGCCACGGGCGTCTGTCGCCGTGGGTCACCCTCTTTGCGGTGCTTTGTGACGGACACAGCCTGTGCGCCTGGTCACCTAGAAGTCAGTGCTCAGCTCTTCTGGTTTTAGCCCGACGTCAGCCCAGCCTCACTTTCCCAGCCCACTGTGTCCCAGGCCCCGCAGGCAACTCCGTGGCCGAAGGCCTGCCACCAGCGCCCCAGGGCCGTGCCTCTGCTGAGTCCCCCGCCTGCCAGCCTGTTCCCACCACCATAGTTTCGGCCTGTTGAACTTGTACCCTGTCTCTGAGCTGAATTGTCCATGTCTGGCTTTTGAAATTAGAGCTAAAATATCCACTTTTAGGCACTTTTCCAGAATGGGTTTCTCCTTTCCTCGTCCCTCATTGATTTTCTCTCCCGCCGCACTTGCTTGTTTTCCAGCAGAGCCGTTTCCCTATCTGTGTCTCCCCCACTCGCTGGTGTCTGGTGGAGGTGGGGCTGTCTCGTCACATCGCTGTGTTTCTGTAATTCCTCACGTGACGGCCAGCGCTCGGTCCACTTAGTACCTTCGTTGCATTGGATTTCGGACTTCTGGGGACTCGGACTTTCATCTGCTCCACTTACAGTATCTATATGACCCTTTCGGGCTTGTCCAGACCCACCTTCACTTAAGTGACCTCCTTCCAGGTCAAGGGCGTCTTCGTGGTTCTCTGTTCTGGGACGGAGCCTCTCTGTGACCTCTGTGCGGGAGGCCCTGTTGCCTAGATCACCAGCGTGCCTGATGACCCAGCGGCGCTGAGCCAGCCGGGTCCTGCCTTCTCTCACAGGCAAACCACACCGTGGGCTGGAGCCGGAGCACGGCTCCTCCCAAGTCCCAAACAGCCAAATGCGACCGAGTGGCCACTGGCCAGTGACGCAGAAACGGCGCCGATGAACTTCGTTCCGGAGAGTGGGGGAGAGCAGTGTGGGCTGTTGCCACGGTGTGGCGCCGCTGAGCTCAGTGTGGGCCAGCAGGGCAGGCGTGGGAGTTATGTGGGGACTTCGGGTCGTCTGTGTCCTGACATCACTAACTCAGCACCTTGATGGACCCCCGATTTCCCTTCATCCTTTTTCTCCAGGTCCCCTCTGGATGTCTCTATTCTCTGTCTGGATTTGATGTCTCTATTCAAATCCCTATGTGTTCACAGTTACTGAAATGCTGTCTCTCCTGAATTCCAAACCTGACCTTTCTTTCTATTGGAAACATCCACATGAGCGTCCCACAAGCATCTCAAATAAACTATCGGCGAACCCGGACTCATCATCTTTCTCCCAAATACTTCAGGACCTCCCGGGTCTCTGTCACGATTCAAGACATCACTTTATTCGCCCCTCAAGAGATCTCAGGTCAGGGACTTTCCTGACGGCCCAGTGGTTAGCACTCTGCGCTTCCACTGCAGGGGGCGTGGGTCCCATCCCTGGTCAGGGAACTAAGATTCCGCATGCCATGCGACCCAGCCAAAAAACAAACAAACAACACCAAAAAAAAGAGAGGAAGAGAGATCTCAGGTCAGATTTCACTCCTGCCTCTATTCTCCTCCCACAGAAGCCTGTGGATTCTGCGAAAAATGCGTCTGGGGTCCATTCTCTCCCTCCCGTGTCCATCACCTACTCTGGGTCCTAGAGTATTTCAGTAGCTTTCCAGTTTGCCTCTTTCTTACAAAACGGCCCCTCTCTAGTTTACCCATCACTCTGATAACAGAGCTGTCCGTTAAGAATATAATCTGATTATGTCACTCTTATGGTAGAAAACCTCTGATGGGCCCTGACTGTCTATAAAGTCACGACCCCCGACTCTGGCAAGAAGTCTTGCCTTCTCGGCTGGCCCTCTGCCCACCTCGCTCGCCTGACGCTAGGGCCAGGGCTCCGGAATCACTGAGCTGATGACTCTGCAGCCCCTGGCCTTCTCAGTGCCCTTATAGGGCTAGTTCTTCTTCCCCAAATGACCCATGTCTTCAACACGGCAAGATTTGCCCTTTGTCAAGATCTCAAATCTTAGAGCCTCGACACTTGTTTGTTTTGCTGATTTTTTTTTTTTCTGTCTTGAAATCCTGTGGATAACACCAACGTTTGCCCAACCTCCTAGAAAACCAGAGGCTCACAGGCAGCGCCCACCACACGTAGCCCCTGACCGACCATCCTCACTGAGACCTGGCCGGGCCAAGTGCTCGTCAGTGTTTGCTGAGACCTTGGCAGTGGAAGCCACAGGGCTAGCTTCCTGTGTGTGAGATGATCTCAGACACTTTGCTCTCCGAGTCTTGAAGCTACTTTTTACAGTTTTTTCTCTTTTCTTACTGTTAACCTGTTGGTAGATGATCTATCTTATGGTCTGCCCCGGCCCTGCCTTCTTTCCTAATTCACTGTAGTTCTGTTGTAATGGAGGAAACAGGACAATGAACCTTGTTTTGTTTCTCGGTAGATGAAATTGTGGAGGGTCTGAATAAAGCCTGTGAAAGCTTCTCTTACAGTCAAGTGTGTGAACTTGGGGCAGGGAATCTCCGACCTCAGCTTTGCTTGCCCGGGGGCTGTCTTCGCTTCCTTGGAGTTCTCAGCGACTTGAGCTAGTTGAGGTTTCTGGATCATGGCCCTCTATCATTATAGAGTAGATGCCCTTAAAACTTTCAAATTAGCGTTATGACCGTGTTAAAGTTATAAGGAATCCCTGGCAGTTTTCAACACTTGGGAAATGTGAAAAGGTAAATAAAAAAGCAGAAATAGGAATTGAATATTCTAAATTAACCTTAAGGTCAGTCAATCCAGGAAAATGACTATGAATGGAAATTACAGAAAGATTGTGTAAGAATATTTGTAATTAAATTTACAGTGAAGTCAGGAAAGTCTAGTCACTGAATTAATGACACATGCAGTTTTGTAAACATATTGTTGTCAGCAATGTGGTCCCCAAGTGACTGTTCACACTCCCCGTTAGAGGATTTTGTATTCCTGAGAGATGTGCGGAGTCTTCCTGCAGGTGGGATAAGCCCCCTAGCCCACTGGGCCAGTGGCATGTAGGTGGGAGTTGGTGGGCTTTGGACATCTTGCTCTTGCCCAGGTGATAAGAACCATGTGTCCCAGGATGGGGTGGGGTGGGGCTGCTCCTTCAGGTTGGATCCCAGAATGAAAAGGCATAGGAAAGAGCCACAACAGCCAACACAACCTAAGGAAGACAAGTCACTGAGATCTGGGGGCTGTTTGTTCTTGCAGCAAAGCTGACTAATACAAGCACTGAAGAATATTCATCGAGCAACCTGTCAACCTGTCTTAGGAGCTGGGGTCTAGCTTAGCCTCTAAGCTTCCTGACTTCCGGTGCGCGAATATTATAGGAAGGGTTGGAGCCATGAAGTTGAGTTTCTCAAATGAATAAATTATCATTATATGGTAGTTCGCAAAAGTACCATAAAACCTGAATTAAATAGTACCCTGGAGGTGCTCTAATCTTCCCACTGCTATGTTCTTTCCATAGAAGTTCAAGATTGTCTCTTAGCCTCTCTTAACTGTCTTCAAAAACACGGAGCACGTCACACGGCAGGGCAGATGCTTCATCAAGGGGCCACCCCAATTTGCGGAAAGTCCCAGACTGAGGGGAGCAGTTAACTCTGAGTCCTAAGAGCGTGCACTTTGGTGTCAGGCCCGATGTGTTTGTTTTCCGTGGCGGTGTAACAAACGACCACACACCACGCCGCTGAAAACGGCACACATTTTTGATCTCACTGTTTCTGCCGGTCGGGAGTCTGGGCTCAGCTCAGCTGGACACTGCTCTGGGCCTCAGGAGGCTGCACTCAAGGGTCGGGGCCAGGCTGAGGGTCTCATGTGGGGCATGGGGTCCTGCCCAAGATCACGTGATTGGTGGCAGGATTCACTTCCTCTCAGTTGTGGGACTCTGGGCACTTTGCTTCTTTAAGGTCAGTCAGAGGCTCCCTGACTTCAAGTTACCTCTTCAGGGTCAGCCTGGGTTCACCAGGTCAGGCCAGTCCCACCCGGGACAGTCTCCCTCTGGCAGCTGGATTGGGGCCTTAATTACATCTGCCCTGTCCCATCTCCTTTGCCACAAAAGAAAACCTAATCCCAGAGGGACGCCCATCATGGTCACCGGCCTCCCCGCAGTGGAGGAGAGCAGACCACATGGGGCGTGTACACCGGGGCAGGAGTCGTGAGCTGTCTCAGAATTCTCCCAGCACTGACTGACCTCTGGGCGCTCTGGGCCATCAAGTTAGTGTTGCTAGCTTACCTACGTGCCTCTCTGCACTTTCGTTTCTAAAACAGAGATGAAGGTAACCGTACCTTATTATGGGGCTGTTACGAATGAGCATGTGGTAAACGTTACTGGGAATCCCATCAGTGCCTTCTCGTCAGCCCCCGGGAGCCACCTTTCCCCAAGTCCTCCACATCCCTGACGTCACCTTCCTGCTCTCTGGAAGGTGTTTCTTGGGGCCCCACATGCCAGACCCATCAGGCAGTCTTTGTGGACCTGTTCCATGTTTTCTAGATGGAACACGAGGTTTGGGCTGGGATGCGCTCGCACAGACGTGGGTTCTCGGTGGGGCTGCAGGAGAAGCGGTGCCGGGGGGGGGGTGGTCGGTGTTAGGCTGTGGTCCCTAAACCTCCAGGTGTGCATCACGTGAACTGCTCAGTGAGGGCTTCCTGGCAGCAGCCAGGTAACTGCTAGACGCCTTTGAGTACGATGCCCCAGGTGAGCAGCACGGGGCTCCGTCACCACCGGCTGAGCAGGGAGCCCTTCATAATTCAGCTGGTGGTGGGGGGGGGGGGCGGCGTGCACCCCAGGCTGCGGGGAGGGCCCTGACAGCTGGGGGTTTTCTTCCTCCCCAAGTTCACTCAGAGACCTCAACAAACCACGGGGAAGAGACACGTGCTCTGAGCCTTGATAATCTTACATTAATTTGATTTTTCCAAGACCTTATGGAACACGGGCTATATTTAGTTCCAGGAGCCCCCCAGGAAAGTGATGGCTTTTAACATTTTAATCTTTAGGAAGTGAAACGGGTCCTGAGCAAGGTGAGATGGTGTTGACACTTCTTCTTTGGGGGCTGAGGGTGCAGGGGTGGCCGTGCTCGTGTCAGCTGGGCATCTTTTATAGGATTCTGCGTGCTCCTTTACCTAGAGGAATAGTATTACACGTCCCTGTGCAAAGGCAGAGGCTCTGGTTGCCATGGCAATAGCCAATCTGAGGGAGCTGTGACCTAAATCATGACTGAGGAAAAGAGTCCCTTGTCAGTATCAGCGCAGTTACAGCCCCAGCGGATTAGGCTGGGTGGCGTGGCTTACCCAAAATGAACTCTTTCACCTCAGGAAGAGTGAAACCGTGCTCTCCTCCCTGCAGAAACTTTTCCGGGACGTGGGTACTGAACGCTGTGCTGCCACCGCATCCAGGAACAGGGAGCGATGACGCAGCGCTTTCTCAGTGCATGTGCGGACCAGCGTCTCGTGGACATTTGGGGCTGAGAACCCGGCCTGTTCCTCGGGTGGAGGCTGTTCCCACGTGGGCCCCGACAGACGGTCATCAGGGAGCCAGTGTCCCCCCTCGTCAGGTGTGTCCGCTAGTCACACAGACACACACGGGGCCAGGCGCTCGCCCTCGAGGAGCAGAGCGGCTCTCGGGGATGGGGGCCGATTCTGAGCCTGGGCGGAGGGAGTGACGTGACCGTGACCTCAGCTGGGGTCAGGGGCCAGCGGGAGGCCGGACAGACAGAGCCGCCTCCCATCCGCTCTTCCCTGTGCGCAGGAAGAGCCCCGTTTGGCGGCCCCCACCCTGCGCTTGGCATGAACTAACTCCCATCCTCCGGGGGGAGCAGATGGAGACATGTGGACAAGTGGGCTGAAGCCACAGTGGCTCCCTGGGCCAGCCAGCGTCCCAAGGGCCCCCCACGCCCCGGACATGCTGTGGGCAGGGCTGAGTGTCCGCGACAATTAGGGATCCTCGTGCTCCTGGGGAGCCAGGTGAGGTCCGGCTGCTGCAGGGCTGACGCCTGTCCCCCGGTGCCCAGGAACCAGGGATCCGGCCTCGCGCGGCCCCAGGGCAGCATCCCGGGGCGCACTTCCTGCCCCCCACCCCCCGTTTGGGGTTTGCTATGAAAGCAAGGTCACCGTCTCCAATGATTTTCTCCTTACCTCCCCCCAGCAAAATGCGAGTTTCCGTTTTGTTTTGTCTTTTCCCTGGTGAGTGTGAAGCAGGTGTGCTGTCCCCCAGCCCAGCCCCCATCCCGGCCCTCGCCCTCCTCCGAGTGTCCCCATCAGGTGTTCCCTGGGGAACCGGAGGGCAGCTCAGAGACTCCAGGCTATGCCTTTCCTACCAGATGAATAGACAGGTCTGTAGATTCAACAACTTCACACATAAACGTAGCATTTTATTGTGGCCCAAACGTTCCGAGTAAGAAGTGAACCTCTCCCGCCAAGGGGTCAGGCGCTGTTAACTGGAGGTGAGTGGGGAGTCGATTTGGGGAAGGGGCACCGGGTCCCGGAGTCGCTCTCCTCCCTGAGCTTGTCTCCATGGTGATCTTCAAAGGGCCCTTGGCCGGTTCTCTGTCGTCCCACCTGGACAGACTGGCTCACGGGGGCTCCGCTGCTCCAGACGGTGCCAACATGCCCACCCTGAGTGCCCAGGTGGCCTGGTCTGTTTATGTGTGAAGTTGTCAAGGGACCTGAGAGCGGCTGAAGCCTGCGTTTGAATGGTCCTTCCAAGCCAGGTGCCATGATTCTTATTTCTGGTTGCCTTCCTTGTTTTTTTGTATTTCAGTTTTATGAAGTTGTAAATATAAGTTAACCCAGTGACATGTTAACTCATGTGCCAAAAGGTTCCCAGACAAAGTGGCCGATCGGGGTGGGTCCCGAGAGGCTCTGGTCAGTGGCCCCAGCATAGCGGGAGGGGGTCAGGGCAGGAGCTCAAAAGCCGCAGGATGGGCTCCGGGCTACGTGCCGCCTCCCCTACGTGCAGCTGCTGTTTTCACGATGTGAGGACACCCTGGGAAGGCCTTGGGCCTGTCCACGCGGGAAGACGGGCTGGGGCTCAAGGGCACCCTGGCCGTATTGCTGCCCCCTGCACCGCCCGAGAGCCCCTTTCCGGGTGTTCCTTCACACTGCCACCCCTCTGTGTCCCCCTTGCTCATCGATGAATTGGGGGTGATAATAGTTATATGCCCTGTCGTGGGCTGTCATGGAGACTAAATGCTTTCACACTTGTAGAGCACATTAGCTATTTACTAGTAGTACTAATAGCTAACGCAGTGCCTATGTTAGGGTTAGCCGTGGTTAGCACGCGGGTTCGTGAGTACTAGCAATGGTGTTGATGCTAGTGTGCGTTAATATTAGCATTAGCTCTTAGTATTAATATAGTTAATATTAATTAGTTAATATAAATTAGTATTACTATAGTTTCAGCATAGGCCTTAGTATTAGTGTTAGCTATTGGGATTACTTTGGGTATAGCATCAACACCAGTATCAGGTACGGGCACCAGGATGAGCATTGGTGAGAGCATTAGCGTGAACGTTACTACTAGTTATAAGGGTCAATGTCGGCATGAACATTAGCTGTCAGTATGCGCGTACACAGTAGTATTACATCGGTACCACTACCAGCATTAGTGTTAGTATTGGTGTTAGCATCTCCATCAGTGTCAGCGTGAACATTTGTATTCCGGCATTGTAGAGCAGGGAGCCCGCCTGGGATGTCAGAGCCGCTGGAAACATGTCTGTGTTTATTGTCTGTCGATGGGCGAGTCATTCAGGGGATGGTCGCAGTGGATAGAGACCCGAATCCCCTTTCCTGAGGCCCTTCCCGCTGGGCCACCCTGCCTCTGTCTGACTTTCTCCTTCGTTTTCCCTGCCTTCCGCCCACAACATTCTCCTGAAGGGCCCTGCGAGCTCCCCTGGGACCAGCATTAGCACCCCGGCAACGTCTGCAAGGCAGAAACCCAAGTGTTTTCTTTCCTGTCCTCTCGCAGACCCCCTGGCCCTGTCGGCGGTGGTCGTACCTTCCTCAGACCCCTCCCCCATGCCTGGCAGGCTGAGGCCACTCCTGGTGCCAGGCCCTCTCCCTCCCCACGCGTGATGGTGTGGACCCTCGTGCGAACCTCCCCTGTGTGGCGGGAACCTCGCACGCCCCTCTGTCCGGGGGCCTTCTGCCCCCCCCGGGCCCACGTCCATCTCGGAGGGTCTCCCTGCCCCGATCCACCCCTTCCCTTCCCCATCTGCATTGTGGTCGCACCGCGCTGCTTCCCCAGCGCCGTCCCCTTTGTCGTTTGCATTCTGCCGCAGTCTGTAATCAGTGCGGGCTTTAGCATCTCTCATTACCAGCTCTTGAAGGGATTCTTCAGACTCAGCAAGAACAGCCGCCTGGTCCCCGGCCAGCATCTGCTTCCTCGGGCTCAGGAAAGGCGTGTTTGCATTCGCCCGCTGCTCTTGGACTGTGTGGCTCTCCCCTCACCTGAACCACTAGGGCACCTGTCTGGGTTCCGGGTCTCCTGGTGGAAGATTGGAGCTCTGTCGCCCAGTCCCTCCCCAGTCCTCCTTGTGATGTGGGCCACAGAGTATGGGGCTGGGGACAAGGGACATGGGGACATGTCCTCATGTAACTAAAACCCCACATTTCCCCAAAAACGGCAGATCATTTTTAATTGAAAAATGCTTTAAGGAATATGTGTGCGTCGTGTCTGCGTGGGTGCAGGTGTGCACGCACACTCGCGTTTCTGGATAAGGGGAAGCGTCAGGGCAGGACACAGAAATATGTCATAGATCTTACACAATCTTTAGGTCAGGGTCAGAGATTGAGTTCTGATGCACTAACAGCCAAAATAGAAAGAGACGGTGGCATTTTCCCAGGTTCCCCTTTTCTGAGGCCAGCGTCACCCCAGCTGCTCAGTGAAGGAGAGGTTGTCAGGGACCTTTCCCTGGGGCTGGGGAGAGGGCGCCGAATGCCGGCCTGCCTTCCCATGCCCACCCCCAATGCCAGCGTCATCATACAACCGCCTATTTGGTTTGCACAGGGTTGTCACCGCACCCACAAAGGGACAGGGACAGAGTGCAACAGAATTCAGTAAAAGCAATTCTAAAGGGGAGAAGGAAGGTGGAGAGGGGGCAGCACTCTGTGGTTTGGGCTTAATGGAGGGATAACAGGGAAACATCTGGAATGGACAGGGTCACCCAGCCCGTCCCACCCGCAGCGGGTCCAGCCGCCGGGTGTCCTGACCTCGTGCCTGAAGAGCCTTCCAGCTCCATCCCAGCGCCCCCTCAAGCCCACACCTGCCCGTCCATCGACCTGTGACAACGTACTGAAGACACAGATGATGCCACCTTCTAGTTTTATCCTTGGCCACCAGGAACATTTACAGTCCGTTCAAAAGCTTTAGTTTACCCGTGTTTTCACTCGTGTTCACAGCTACCTTGAAACAATCACAGAAACCTTATAGGGGCTTTACTGGGGGCATGATTTTCTCATTCATCTGCCTCATCTGCGACTAAGTGAAAAGCAAGAGTGGTCCAGAGACTTCCTGAGGGAAGCCACAGTGACTGCTCTTCCCATCACACAGGACGGTGGTTTGGCTCAAGAGGGCAGATACCTGGAAAGCAAAGACACAGAGACTTCGTGAGGGGCCCCAGGGGTTGCGTCAGCAAGCATTCTCTCAATAGAAAGGAAGTTCATTTAGCTTGAGAGACAGATGTCAGAATAGCAAACGGGGAGAAGTTATAAAAAATACAACCTCCCCCCGTCCCCCCTACGGAGGTAGGACTCTGCTCGAGGTGCCCTGTCACTCAGAGATCTGTCCTAAATTTACAGAAAATGTAGGACAGAAGAGGGTGTTTGTTATTCCTCCAAGGTGGGTCCCAGCTGCTTTGGCCAACAATTGATTACGACATGCATGTGACCGTCACTTAGTGGAGGGGCCGCTCAGCCCCACTTAAAAGCAAGCTTGACTTGAACCCAGTCCAGGGTTGGTTATGTTCCGTGACACAGTGATTTGATTAGGCCGCACTCGTCCAGAATCTCTGAACACTCAACCAGGATGCAGAACCTCCTGCCGCCAGAAATTCTGATGGACTCACTTCTCAAAAATAGCTTAATTTGTATTTTGAGCGTTTTTAAAGTAGCATATGCCTAGGTACAGAATTTTAAATTATGAAAAATAGAGAGTGAAAAGAATTTCCCCTTCTACTCCTGACCCCCGTCACCTGGTCCCCTCCCTGGAACTGTGTTGTTGGACCCTTCCACGTACGTGGGCACACGGGCGTGCGCGCACACACACACTCTTTTTTCCCCATATATGTATACTTCTTTTTTTTCAGCTTCTTTTTCCTTACAGGTTATTGTAAAATGTTCAGTGTAGTTCCCTGTGCTCTAGGTACAAGGCTTTCAAGTCTCAGATCTTTTCAGCTCCGTGCAACCTCCCACGTGGCTCTGCTCTCCCCATTCCCTTATGTGATCTCATGACCGTCCATCCCCGTAGGACCTTGTTTATATATTTTACATATAGTAGTGTGTGTATCTGTTAATCCCAAGCTCCTAATTTGTCCTTCCCCCCCCAACCCCCTTTCCCCTTTGGTAACCATAAGTTTGTTTTCTATGTCTGTGAGTCTGTTTTTGTTTTGTAAATAAGTTCATTTGTATCTTTTGTTTTTAGATTTCACATATAAGTGATATCATATGATACTTCTTTTTCTGACTTACTTCCCTCAGTATGATAATCTCTAGTTCCATCCATGTTGCTGCAGATGGCATTATTTCATTCTTTTCTTATGGCTGAGTAATATTCCAATGTATATATGCACCACACCTTCTTCATCCATTCATCTGTCGATGGACATTTAGGTTGCTTCCATGTCTTGGCTATTGTAAATAGTGCTGCTGTGAACACTGGGGTGCATGTGTCTTTTCGAATTAGAGTTTCCTCTGGATATATGCCCAGGAGTGGGATTGCAGGATCATATGGTAGCTCTATTTTTAGTTTTTTAAGGAACGTCTATACTGTTCTCTATAGTGTGTATATAAACATAAATTTATATATACTTCTCTACCAATATGTCCTGCAGATTTTCTTAGATGGTAGCATTAACAATTAATTAACAATTATAGAGACTTCCTTGGTGGTCCAGTGGTTAAGACTCTGCGCTCCTGATGCAGGGGGCATGGGTTCGATCCCTGGTCGGGGAACTAAGACCCCGTATACAGCAGCCAAAAAAAAAAAAAAAAGATTAACAATTATAACGGAACTTTGTTTCATATAAGGCATCTAAGGCTGTGTCATTCTCCTAAACATCGGCACAGTGTTTCACTGCATAGCTGTAACGTTTGCTGAACCTGTGTCCTATGCTGGTCTCAATGTTTTGCAGTTAAAATCAGTGCTGAATTGAGGAGATTTGTATATATGCCATTCTCGTGTGAAGGATAAATTCCTAGAAGTGGAATTGCTGGGTGAAATGTGTAAGAGAATTTAATGTTTATAGATACTATCACGTTTTCTCCCCTGGACGCTGTATCCATTTACGCTGTGACTGTGGTGACAGTCGCAGACGGGCCTGTTTCCCCATCTTCCACCAACCTAATATGTGATCAGGTGCTTTGCTCTTTGCCGAACTGACAGGCCTTAAAAATTATTTCATTATATTCTTAATTCACATTTCCCTTCCTCTGAGTGATACCGGGTTTCTTTTAACATGCATAAGAGCTCTTTGGATTTTTTTTTTCTGCATGTTTAAAAAAAGGACCATTTTTTTCTATTGTGTTGTTGGTTTTTTTTCTATTGTGTTCTTTGACTTTTTCTTTTTGAAAAAACTTTGTAGATCAAAAATTATCTTTTTCTATGATATGTTCCACAAATATTTTCTACTTCCCTAGTTTGTCTTTTGACTGTATTTTTAAATTTTCCTTCCAAAGATCATTTTTTTAATATTTGTTGAGTAGGATTTCCCACTTTCTATGGTTTCTGAATTTTGTGTCACAGTTAGAAAGGCCTTCCATACTCTGAGATTGAAAACATTCACCCCGTGTTTCCTTATAATAGTTTTATAGTTTGGGTTTTACTTGTAACACTTTTTATCATTTTGGAACTTATATTTGTGTGAGGAGTGAGAAGCGCTCTCTAACTTTCTTTTCTTTCCAGATGGCAACCCAGTCACCGCAACACTGGAGAAATTCTACCTTTGCTCTTCATTAAATTCTTCATATATTTGGTCCTGCTAGTGGACTTTTATTCCGTTACATTGACCTGTTTATCTATTTATGTTCCAATATAATACAGTTTGAATAGCTGCAGCTGTACAGGGGTTATAGCATCTAAAAAGATGAGTTCTCACCCCTTCCTCTTCTGCAGAATAGTCCTGGTAATTTTTGCAGGTTTTCTCCTTTTTTTCTTTTTCAACGTGAACTGGATCTGCCTGGTATTTTTTGCCCATCCTTTTACTTTCAAGATTTCCGAATCACTGTTGCAGGTGTGCTTCCGTGGTGTCATCTTTTCCTTTAAATACAGGAGTTCATCGTATTTGTTTTGCTTAACCCACGGGGATGCCTAGTTTAGGTCGTGCTTTGGGTATTTATCACATCTTCGCTTTGTTAACCTTTTGCGGTACGGCATTGCTTGCCTAGCTTTTGTGCGACATTTCAGATGTAGAGTCAGGATTTGCTTTATTCCTGGGAAGTTAAGTTACATCTGGAAATATTTTTATGTTCTGTTACTTGACTTCTCTTCGTGGGGACCAGTGTGCGTGTGTCAAGAGGGCTCCCTTGTCCTTCTTTCAAGTCTCAGATCTTTTCAGCTCCGTGCAACGTCCCACGTGGCTCTGCTCTCCCCGTTCCCTTGTGTGATCTCACGGCCGTCCGTCCCGTTGAGCTGCTCCCCACCGGGCTTCCTGTCTGGGCCGGTTCTGTTCTCTGCTTTGTGCCTCCGGCACCTCCAGCTCCTGACGCATGCCTGGGGTCATGACCATGAACTTCAAGGGCCGTCCCACAACCCTACCGTGTTTTCCTGATCGCTCCACCCTCCCGCTGCCCTGGACGACTCCTTGGCCTTTTCTTCCTTTATCTCGAACCCTCCTCCCCGCTCCCAACACTGCAGCCCAGCCTAAGGGGATCTGTACGCATATAACCACCTTCTCCCTGAGATTTGGGGTCACACGTCCTGCCTCCTACCCAAGGTCAACCCCCTGCTTGTACGCGAAAGCCCTTCTCCCCTGCTCAGCCACAGAGCCACTGCCCCACCTCTGTTCTCCATCAGCGTTTTTCATCCCTCGTAGGATCTTTGCCATCAGCATATGCAGCCATATATGCTCTTCCCTCTTGCATCCTAACAAGAAAATCCCTTTACCCCACATAGCCTTCAGCGGCTGCCACTCTGCTCTCACCTATAGCAGAACTCTGCAAAACACTTTCCTCGCCTTGTCCTAATCTTCCTTTTCTCCCACTTTCTTTTAAATCCACTCTAATCCGCCTTCTGCCCTTCCCCCATTCCAGGGACGCTGCTCTTCCTTATGGCAACAACCGTCTCCAAACTGCCGAGTCCTCAGATTCCCTTGATAGTTTCTATTCATCTTTTGGTGCCTGAAAGTTGCCTTTTCCCAGAATCACTCTGGTCCATTTCTCCTGCATGTACATTTGTTCTCTTAGTGACCTCACTGGGTCCCATGGCTTTAGTACTACATGCTGAAGATGATAAAAATCATGTCTGAAACCCATATGCCTACCCCAAGTGTCCCCTGTGGTCTGTGTTCCCCACATCACCACTTGTGTGTCCGGCAGGCACGTCGTGCAAACACGGCGGCCCAGAGGCCTGACCGCCCCTCACTCCTGAGTCGCCTCCCTTCTGCTGTCTCCCCACTCAGAAATGGCAAGTCCATCCTTCCAGATGCTCAGGCCCAAACCCTTACAATCACCTCTGACTTCAGTCTTTCTCATCCCACGTGCACTCAGTCCACAGCGCTTGTCAGCTGTACTTTCCAGGTATATATGGAACACTCCTTAACACTCCTGATACTACCACTGGGCCCATCCAACATCCTTCCGTACCGAACGGAGCAATCATGTGTCTGGAAATCCCAGTCAGCGGAGTCTGTGCAGAGGTGACGCTCTGTGTGAGCCCCTTCTGTGGTGTCTTGTTCATGGCGACTCCCTCCTTGTGCGTTTTTGAGTGTGAGCTCACATATATTGGGATTTCATCTGTGGGCATTTTCTGAGGCCTGGTGTCAAGGTTGGTCTCTCAGTGGCTTCTTCAGACGCCTGGATGTGTTACGGAGTCCAGGTCACAGTCAGCCAGAACCTTGGCTTGAGATTTCATGGACCGTCTTGGTCATGTGAATTTGAAATGCAAACCTGAGAATGTCTGAGGATGGCTTTTGGTTTTGAAAACTCATGGGAGATATTTTCGCCCCCTCCTGCACGAGATGGAAAATGTCGAGTCTTACAGGAGGTACTTTTCCTAATTCATCTGAAGTCGTTTGGTAAAAGGACAGTAAACGTTTGTGGGAGTAGCTCCTCCTAAATCCCCTGCTTCAGCTTGTCCCTCATCCTCCAAGCTCCTCAAGAGGCCTTTGGAACCGAAGGTCAGGTTCATCTGGTTTGTCGAATCCCCTCAAAGCAGAATTGGCTTCTGTCTTAGTCCTACTTTTTTGTCAGTCCTGAAAAACCCGGAAGTCAACATCTGTTGTCCTCCTCACTGGACCCCTCCAGCCTGCCTGGGACCCCTCCTACCCTGCTTCCTCTGTGGCCCAGTAAAGCCATTTTTCGGGGTTGCAGTGGACTCTCCTGGACACCGAGCTGACCCTGTGACCCTGTCCGCTCTTGCATTTCTTCTCTGCCTCAGTCGAATCCTTGAGTTAGCTCTCGTCTCCTGATTCTTCCCTGGTTTCTCTCTGTGGCCACGCGTGATCAGAGCGTCGTGCTTCACAGGCAATCCCAGTCACAGCGCAGGAAGGCCTGAACTTGAGTTCTCAGCGACACATGCCAGCGCGAGCCAAGCTCCGCGGGAGGATGGGCGCAGCCACGTGAGCGCGCAGACGGAGCGCCAACGAGGGTCCGTTGGAGGGTCTTCCGTGCAGGTTTACATATACTTACGGGATTTCAGAAAACACAAGGAGGATCCAAGGACTGTCTCGTAATCGTGCAGAAACAGCGGACCTGTGCTCGACGGTCCAAAGAGCAGCGACCTGCGACGCACCTCAGGGAGACGCCAGGATTTATAACTCACCTCCCAGTTGCCAGTGCTTTTCCAGAACGTCGCAGGATAGTTGAAGACAGAGAAGATATTGATCATGCTTTTTTAAAAAAAAGATAAGGCAAAAAATACAAGAAAAAGAACAAACTATATTTTAAAAGCCGGTTGTATTGTGAAATCGGGTGCTTTTCCTTTGGGGGGGGGTTGCCTTGCACAGTTTAGGTTCTGTGGGACATATTTCTGCTGTCGGCAGGCCTCTAAGGATTGCTCTGTTTAGACAACTGTATTTACATTATTGGAGTTCCAGTAATATAGGAACACCTGAAAATGAGTAAGCAGAAGCCTGTTGTTTTCACTACTTTTGTATATTTTGAAGCGAAGTTCTCAGACGCGATTCTTCTGTAGCCTGAATTTCATGATCTGTAGATGAGGGAATGAGCTGTCAGGTCAAACTGTTGTCGCCTTCTGCACCAGCTCCCCTTCCCAGCTGGACCAGAAGAGCCTGGCCGTGGAACCCTGGGCTTATGAAAAGGGCATCATTCCTCCAAGATTCCAGCAGGCCCAGCCCCCAGTGAATCAGGAGGGACTGAATCTCTTTGGTGTCTTTCAACTCCTCTCTGTCTGCTTTGCATCTGCCTTCTCACCTTTGCTGCATATCTTGCTGACCAATATTTTCCTCATATTCTACACGATGGTCTGAGCCTTTGTCAGAATCCCTGATGGCTAGAAGAGGTTTGAGCTGAGCGTCCTCTCCTTTCTTTGCCTCTAGTGGTATAAATAAGACAAGAGGTAACCTATTTGCAAGTACCAGGCAAAATAGAGGATTCTGAGAAATTGAGGGACCCATAAATTGGGTAAATGATTAACAAGATTGGGTAAATGATTAACAGATATGAACGGATGAGAAATGTCTTGGTTTCAATAGAGGCATTCTCCTCTTTGTCAACAGTGGAAACCGGGGTTCAATATTTATTGCTGAGCATGTCACACTTACACCGAGAAGTTCCTCCCTCTGAAAAGTAATCATGTTGAAAAGTGTAAAGATTCATTACAGTCACAGGCTCTGGTCAGTTTGAGCGCGTTAATCATCTATTGCTGTGTAACAAATTACCA
This sequence comes from Lagenorhynchus albirostris, assembly GCF_949774975.1. Classification (NCBI taxonomy): domain Eukaryota; kingdom Metazoa; phylum Chordata; class Mammalia; order Artiodactyla; family Delphinidae; genus Lagenorhynchus; species Lagenorhynchus albirostris. Next base: position 2,076,957 of record NC_083102.1, read on the forward strand.
CCGAATTAGTGGCTTGAAAGCGCAGCACTTGCCGTCTCGCAGTTCCTGTGGGGCAGGAGTCCGGGCCCAGCTGAGCTGGTCTGATACGGGGCCTCACGAGGCTGTGGTCGAGGAGCTGCGTGGGACCGCGTCTCATCCGAAGGCTCCCCTGGGCACGATCACTCCCGGCCTCCCCGTCCTGGTTGCTGGTGGGATTCAGCTCCTCCGGGCTGTCGTGACGGCTTTTCCACTTGCTTTACTGAAGCCTCGCAGCTGACAGGGAGAGGACGCCGCCAGGGTGGAAGTCGCAGTCTTTTGTAATCTAATCACACAAGTGACATCCCGTTCGTTTTGCCTTATTTTATTTAGTAAAAGCCAGTCGCTAGGTGCAGCCCGCACTCCAGGGCAAGAGATTCCACAAGGGCATGAACGGGGGGCTGGGCCACCAAAGACCATGTTTGAAAGTTGCTGCCCCACCAGGATCCGCCTGCCTCTCACCCTTCAGAGGAGAACAGAACCCCGCCAGGCTCTCCTGCTGTTCAGCAGTCTTCATCTGGTCTTGGCGACGGAGGAGTTGCCTATACCCTGTGCTTGCATTCGAACCCTCACATGAGAGCAGAGACACTCGAGGGCTTTTCCTGAGAACCTCTGTGAGCCCAGGAGCGGTTCTGAAGGCAGCAAGAGACTAGGGAGGTCGGAGGCCAGCCTCAGAGGAAGCCTGGGATGCTCTGTCACAATTAGAGACAGATTCGAAAAGCCTTGAGACAAATGCTGTCAGCCTGGGCACATGGCTGGGGATTTTATGTCCTCCAGTAATCCCTGTAAAATCCTGTATCTTTAATTATCCAACCCACAGAAACTCTTAAAATAGATGATTAAGTGGGAGATAATTAATGACTTTCCATGCAGACCTGCACGCTTGCCAGTGGAAATCAGCGGCTAGAAAGTTGCCCCAGCGCTTGTGCTGGCTGGAGAGTCTCCCCCTAATCTTCTAGAAGCCTTGGGAGCCTCCCGCCACTGAGCTACCCAGGTGCCCAGGCGCCTTGCATCTGCTTCACACCTTCCTGGGCACCGCTATTTGGCTTCATAGGTTGACCTCCCCCAGGAAAGGCTTCGACGCTTCCGTGGCTCTGAGCTGACAGTCACCACTCAGCGGACAGAAAACAATGACACCAGGGGTGGAAGTGGAAGCACCGTTACTGAGGTGTCTGCCAGGGAGCAAAGGCCGGAGGTCAGGGGGCGTGTTGGGGGAGCGTCTTGTTGCCCACAACCCAGAAGACACCTGAAAGCAAATTTTTCCACTGATAATAACTTTGCTTTAGACTTCGAGAGCGAGCTTTCGCCTGTGAGAAGATTAGCCTACTTCTCTACTTCTTATCCAATGGAAAGGAAATGTGTGTGTGTGTGTGTGTGTGTGTGTGTGTGTGCGGGAGCGTGCATGTGCGTGTGTGTGTGTGTATGTGTGTGAGAGAGACAGAGAGAGAGAGAGAGAGAGAGAGAGGAGAAAAAGTGAGGCTACAAGAGAAAATGTTCTCGCCCTGCACCGTCTTGCCTCGGAACTAGCAGCCTGATGGTGGAGTCACTCAGAACCCCCGTGTTCCTGACCGGCGGCCCTGACACACCTTCCTGATGAGCTGGCTTCCAAAGGGGCAACAAACACGGCACAGCTGAACACGTCACTATTACGATTACAGGCAAATGCATCAGTGACCAGGAAAATGGCGTGTCTGCATGTCTGTCTCCAGAACAGTTGCTTTTACATTCGTAGATTTTATCCTCAGTGGGACCCTCTCACTCCACAGAAGGCAAGAAAAAGAGAAGAGCTCACGGGTGATGAATCAGCAAGTTACACTCCGATAAGCCTCCACCCTCGGGAGGTGGATAATTACTCTCTGAGACTTGGTTAATCAATGGACAGTCGTTGACTTACGCACTGCCGTGGTGATTCCATTTCTAATGGGCCCTAAATTAAGATTAAGTCACGTTGTGATTGGCTGACCTGTCCTTTCCCTGCGGTTAAAACTGGTCAAACGCTTCACCTCTGTGTTTTATTTATTTATCTATGTATTTTATATTGGAGTATAGTTGATTTACAATGTCGTGTTCGTTTCAGGTGCACAGCAAAGTGATACATATATTATTTTCAAAACAGAAACAGACTCACAGACTTCAAAAGCAAACGTAGGGTTGCCAGATGGGAAAGGAGGGGGAGAGGGATAAATCAGGAGATGGGGATTAACATACACACACTCCTGTACATAAAATAGATCATCAACAAGGACCTACTGTGTGGCACAGGGAACTCTACTCAATACTCTGTAATCACCTCTGTGTTTTGAATAGCATCTGTGGGATGTGGTTGCCTTGGTGTCTGACGCTTCCCTTGCTCTGGCCCAGCGTCCTTCACCAGGTCAGTGAGCTGGAGGGAGTCTGGCCTGGCCTCTCCCCCACAGCCCCCAGTCCCCCAGCATTTAAGCCGCTTGGCAGCAGAGACATGTGCCCCCGGCCAGGCTGCGGCCGTGCAGACGCAGAGGGAACTCAGACCCAGCGCTTCCTCCTTTCTGTTCACACCTCACAGCTCGCCAGCTGCAAGTCGAGATGAGGCCTGAGCCAGGGGACCAGTGTAGGGGCGGCCAGGGGGACCCAGCAGGTCCTGGACCCACAGCAGGTCCAGGCGGGGGCCGGTGCTGGCCTTCAGGTGGAAGGTGGAGCTGGGCCTCTTCACCCCGCCTCCCCGGGGAGTCGAGCGCTTGTAACATGCAGGGTGCTGGGCTTAGGAGAGGTAAGTTTCAGCCCTCAAAGTGGTCTGGTAGGCAGGGGGCTGACAGCGGTCCCCATAGTGCTTAGGAGATGCTCTCTGGGACATCGCTGTGTCTTGGACAGGCCTGTCTCCGGGATGGTACCACTGGGCAGTGCCATTTAGCCAGTGGATTTGTTTCTTAGATCCACCAGCACCTACAGACCGGGTGGCTTCAGCAAGGAGGGTTATTGTCTCCCAGTCCTGGAGGCTGGAATCTGAGATCCAGACGTGGGCAGGGCTGGCTTCTCCTCGGCCACTTTCCCCGTGTCCTCACGTGGCCGACCCTCTTCTTACAAGGGCACTAGTTCTGTTGGATTGGGACGCACCCTCATGACCTCATTTAACCTTAACCAACTCGGTAAAGGTTCTATCTCCAAATACAGCCGCATTCTAAGACAACAGGGGTTAGGGCTCCAGCATGTGAATTTAGGGGAAGGGGACACTCCTCAGCCCCTAGCAGCAGGGTTTTAAGAATGATAGGATTTTAGGCAGGAAGGAGGAAGTCACGTTTCTGGAGCCGCAGGAGAAAGTGAGCAGGGTGGGGCGACGCAGGATGTGTTTGGGGGCCGAGGGGTACCGCCGGCAGGGCTGCCTGGCCCCAAACCCAGCCCCGTGGCTCCCATTCCACCTCCAGCCGGGACGAGCCTCCCTTGGCCTCTGATAAGGAGAGAGGTTTTCTCTCGCTCACCAGGGCGTCTTTCAGAGGGAAGCCTTAATAAATAGGTTCAATGTGGTTTGATACCCATTTAGAGAAAGATACTGAAACAAAAATTAAAGGTAAAACATTTAGTATATCAACATATAATCTGTTTGCAACTTAGGCTAATGACAGTCTTTAAACCTGTCATTTTTAGGCCGAAGGCAATACCGACATTAAAAAGGGGAAGACGATCAATGCAGGTGTTTCCTTCAACAGGACGGTACCACATTTCAAAGGACACGTAAACCATGGGATCTGCGCCCACTAGACAGACCAGTTTGTACGAAGAAATCCAATGATGCTTTCACAAACTCAGCACTTTCTGCTTGCACTGTGAGTCCGTCCATCTCATCCTCTCTGAGCCCTAAAAGGGCTCAGACTTTTAAAACGTTGTGTGCTAACAGCTCACAGCTTCAAGAGTTTGTGCTCCTGTGGAAAGTATAGCAAATACACGTCTTTTGGGGCCGTGGACAAGCCCAGGGACGAGGAGCCCTGCTCTGCGTATAGCACCTCCTCCAGTCCAGACCCGAGGATCCTTTTGGAAGCGCGCTGGTTAATCCCACACACGCGTGTGCACAGGTCACACACATCGGGTGAGCTGTCACCTATGCTGTGCGTGTGCCTACAATTTCTAGGTTATCTTGGCCTCGTTTCTCCAGCAATTGAAATGATGAAGATTAAAATGTCAAAGCTCCCACTGACGAGTTGTTCTCAGTGGTGCACATCGCTCATCTGTTTTGACAGTCTTTACCTGTTAATAGTGATTAATGGAAAGCCTCCCAGAAATGGAAGTGTGTCAGTTTTATCCCGTGCTTTAGAGCCGAGAGCCTCAGCTCGCGGCAGCTTTAACGTGGCTCTCAGGAAAGCATCACCGATCCTACTATTGTCGAGGTCCCTGAAGGGCAGGGTGGAGAAGGGCTGGATTCATCGGCCTCGACCATGACCCCCGGGCCCCCATGCCCTGCGGACTTCAGACTTGAGAGGAGGGGGAGGGAGGGGAGAGGCTCCGTGAGAAGCAACGCAGGAGCCAGAAGGAGGGAAGGAAGGAAACGCCTGAAATAAGGAAAGGATGCCAGCTGTGTATTTTGGAAATGAGTTCTGAACAGACTGAAGTCCTGGACTGTAATTCAGGTTACACTGTAGGTTAGCGCAAGGTTCCAGAGCCATCCGGCCTGTTCTCCTGGAGCTGTTTTATCCCTTCACATCAGGCCTTTCTTGGCAAAACTGAGTTCCCATGGAGCCCCCCATCCTGCCCGGTTCGAGGCTGTCCTCATGGCACCCCTGAGGGATGCTTCCCTTCTTGAAGGTCTGGTTTGGTGAGCTCACGCCCGAGATAACTCTGTTAGGATGCTTCCTCCTGGATGTTGTCCAGTTCTCTCTCCTTGTATGTCTACCACACAAAAAAGAACAGGAAAGTGTCCTAAAAGTACGTGAAGACAACTCTTCTGCTTTCCCCCAGCTCCCTCGGCGTCGGCTGGGGCTCCGGATCGGGGTCGTGGCAGCCGCCAGAGCTGCAGCCGTTCCCCAACTTACCCTGGAGGGAGCAGCAAGAGCCCCGGGGGCTCAAGGTGGATACAGTGAAATCGCACCGCTCAGCACATCAGTCACAGCTTATGCAGAAATCGTTAACAAACAGACTCTCCGGCCGGCTTCTCTGGCGAAGGAATGGCCCCGAGAGCCGACCCTCCTGAGGCCCGAGGTGGCAGGTGCTGCTGTGTCCATCCCCGTGTCCATTCCAGACCCTCTGTGCTCTATTAGTGAAAAGGATGAACAGAATGGACTAAATGAAGACTGCAGTGAGAGGATTTTAAGGAAACATAGGAGGTATAAAAGTCATTGGACTTCCAAACAAATGAAACCAAGGAGAAATAGCGGGTCAGCCCTCCCGGGGCCCTCAGCTGTATTCCGTTGGGATGCGCTCTGTTCGTGGAGGGGCCCCTCTTCCAGGAGGAAGTGTGACGGCACAGGGTTCACAGGCACAGAGGATGGAGCTTGGAGGAGACCTTCCAGCCCCGTGTGGACCACGCAGCGCAGTGGGAGCGGGCGCCCCTGGGGCCCTTGCCTGGGGCCGGTCGGAGTGCATCCCATGCTCTGACAGCTGTGGATCTGCAGAGGTAGAAATAGGACAACAGGAACAGCACCGGAAGGAGCGTGAGATACACACAACCGGCGACGCAGAAGTCCTGATGGACTCGCCAGAAACAGTTCACCTCTCAGGGTTTAAATGTATGCATTTATGAGGACTTGAAATAAGCCAAGCGTTGAGAGTAGGACTAGCCTCGGTTTGAAGGCTGTCTCCCCCATCACTGACCGTGACCTTGAGCCAGTTAAGACTCTGGAGCTCAGTTGTTCATTAAAAAAATGGGGATAATCATAGCGACCAGCCAGGGTGCTGGAAGGATCTAAACAGACGAGTTCCGTAAAACACTACACACAGGCTAACAGCATGTAGCCTTTGTGTTCTATAGTTGCTGAAATGAGAGGATAAAAGAGAAAATATGCAGATAAAACTATAAAATCAGATACACTCATCTGCCACAAGCCCATGTCGTTGAAACACTTAGCATAAGTTGCAGAATATTTATCAAATATGTAAATGATACAGAATTAACATGTTGCATATTAATCCAGTCTCAACAAGATTGCAAGAGCTTTTAAGGTTGCCAGGTCTTCACGCACTAATTCCACTTTTAGCAGTTTAAGAAAATAGTCGGAGGTTCACAGAATAATTTATGAACAGGGTGTTCGTTGCAGATTAGTTAGTGCTATGTGACAGGTAGAGAAATCTAAATGTCCAACGATAAGGACTTTGTTAAGTAAGTTGTGATATGTCTCTAAAAACTATGTTCATTTAAACAAGAGTATTTAATGATGTGGGAACATATTCACTGTATATTATCAAGTAAATAATATATCGTTTAACACATCTGTTATATGTTTTGTGTGCTTTCGCCTCAGAGAGAAAAAGAGAGAAATTAAGAGAACGATCCTGCAGTATCGCGGGAGTTATTACTACTGGGATATTGCGGGTCATTTTCATCTCCTTGTTTCTACTTTTCTCTATTCCTCAAATTTCCTATTAGAAATAGAGGGAAACTGTTCAACATCTCAGCAGTCTGTAACAGTGACTAAACAGAACAGGAGACCATACTGTATTCTGAAGTTGGGTCCAAAAAAGTTTAACTCTGTACCAAAAAGGTTAAAAAGTTAAGAGGAAAAATCTATTGAAAAATTATTTTGCAAGAGATTTTATTTTAACAGTCTGTGACCTCAATGTGAGTTTCAATGAGACTTAAATTCTCCCCAAAATATTTTTTTAAAGTCTATTCTCTCTTATTCATTTTGTAAGACTGAGGCAGTTCAGAACACGTCTAAAGAATTGTAGCAGTTCTGGTGACCACATCTTAGGAGGAACATTGATAAGCTAGACGGTCCCTCAATGGAGAAACCAGGATGGAGACGGTTCTGGAAAACGTGCGGGAGAAATAGTTGAACGATATGCATTGAGAAGGTGTGTAGAGGATGTGAAAGGTGCCTTTGAGTGTCTGAAGGCTGTCGTTGGACAAAGGGTCAGACTTCTTAGGTATGAATCCAGAGGGAAGACCCAGCACCAAGGGTGATGGAAAGTGAGGTGGAAGCAGACTTCTGAGCGTGAGGTCAGGGGGGACATCTGGAGCAACTGGGACCAACCTGTGCTGGAGGAGAGCTTGGATCTCTCACCAACAGGTGTGTGATGACTTTGCAGGCTGAACATTCCTTATTCCCTGTGTCAACCAGTGTCCAGAGCCTTTACCACCTTTACTACATTGGCTGGCCGGGCTGAGTTTGCCGATGCACTTACCTGGGCATTCTTACCACATGGCGGTTTGGCCGCGTGGATACAGCTCTAGTAGGAGAGGAATATTGAAAAGGGGACCATGTTGTAGCCATGGGAAGACGGTCCTTATCGTCAAGGTCAGGCAGCCTGGGAACGGGCCACTTAGGATGTATTCAGTTAAGACACAAACCAAAATTGTATGGTAATTAGTAAAAATAAAGAGTTGATTGGCAGTCTGTCTAGAAAAAAATATGAAACTAATAATATGAAAATACTTATTCTTCTCTTCTAGTTAATAAAACATGTTCTAATTTTAATTATAGGCTAGTTTTAAAAAATGAATCAAGTGTTGATTATGTCGTAATCTTCCTGACGAAGTTACATAGTAGCATGATGTAACACTGGCTACTTCACAGTTGGATTTCATAACACTGTCAAAAGAGAATCACTTTTTTTTTTAACACATTTATTGGAGTATATTTGCTTTACAATGGTGTGTTAGTTTCTGCTGTATAGCGAAGTGAATCAGCTATACATATACATATATCCCCATATCCCCTCCCTCTTGCATCTCCCTCCCACCCTCCCTATCCCATCCCTCTAGGTGGTCACAAAGCACTGAGCTGATCTCCCTGTGCTATGCAGTGGCTTCCCACTAGCTATCTGTTTTACGTTTGGTAGTGTATACATGTCCATGCCACTCTCTCACTATGTCAGCATACCCTTTGCCTTTCCCGTGTCCTCAAGTCCATTCTCTACGTCTGTGTCTTTATTCCTGTCCTGCCCCTAGTTTCTTCAGAACCATTTTTTTTTTTAGATTCCACATATATGTGTTAGCATAGGGTATATATTTTTTCTCTTTCTGACTTACTTCACTCTGTATGACAGACTCTAGGTCCATTCACCTCACTACAAATAACTCAATTTCATTCCTTTTTCTGGCTGAGTAATACTCCATTGTATATATGTGCCACATCTTCTTTATCCATTCATCTGTCAGTGGACACTTGGGTTGCTTCCATGTCCTGGCTATTGTAAACAGAGCTGCAATGAACATGTGGTACATGACCCTTTTTGAATTATGGTTTTCTCAGGGTATATGCCCAGTGGTGGGATTGCTGGGTCGTAGGGTAGTTCTATTTTTAGTTTTTTAAGGAACCTCCATACTGTGAATGTAAATTGAGAATCACTGTTGAGCACACAAAACAAAAAGAATGAAGAGCAGCTTCAACTTCCACAAGAGATTTTTTTAAAACTTTGTGTTTAAATCATTCTCTTTCACAGGCGTATTTTATTGCCATCTTTTATAGTTTCTTCTTTCTGGTTGTTAATTGGTTGGGCTCCACAATGTCCTCATTTGTGAGGTGTGTGGATTTGCTTATGTGGATAGAGCTCCTGTGAGGTGTGTGGATTTGCTTATGATGTGCTTAGAACTCCCACATCCCTTCAACTGACTTGAAATCCATCATTTTGTCTCATACTTTCAACGTCTCCTTGGAACTGACCTGCATTGGACTTGCCCCGTCTTCTTGGGTGTTGCGACATCAGACCATCACTGACCAACTGGCCAAGGAGACTTTGACCTTGTGGGCAGAACAGTGGAGACCAAATATTGTAGGCGTTAAGCTCTTTTTTTTTTTTTAATTTAGTTTAATTTATTTATTTTTTATACAGTAGGTTCTTATTAGTTATCTATTTTATACATATTAGTGCATACATGTCAATCCCAGTCTCCCAGTTCATCCCACCCACCCAGCCACTTTCCCCCCTTGGTGTCCATACGTTTGTTCTCTACATCTGTGTCTCTATTTCTGCCTTGCAGACTGGTTCATCTGTACCATTTTGCTAGATTCCACATACATGCGTTAATATACGATATTTGTTTTTCTCTTTTTGACTTACTTCACTCTGTATGATGGTCTCTAGGTCCATCCACGTCTCTACAAATGACCCAATTTCCTTCCTTTTTATGGCTGAGTAATATTCCATTGTATATATGGACCACATCTTCTTTATCCACTCGTCTGTTGGTGGACACTTGGGTTGCTTCCATGACCTGGCTATTGTCAGTAGTGCTGCAGTGAGCATTGGGGTGCGTGTGTCTTTTTGAACTGTGGTTTTCTCTGGTGTAGGTGTTAAGCTCTTAATGAGGGTTTTAGTCCTCGGATGATTCCTCTTTCTGTCTGAAATCTTATAGATTCAGGAACCTCAGGTGCTGAGGTTGGGGTGACGAGACCTCCAAGGGACTCAGAGACAGACAGAGACCTAGTGTGCAGGAGACCCGAACCATCAATGCGAGTGCCAAAAACAGCCTCCAGTGGGGACTCACTCTTTGATACTTGAAACCCTGGGGGCCAGATGAGTTTCAAAGCTCGGAGGATCCAGGGTTTCGCAAGGTAATAAGGTGCGCATAATGAATATTATGCAACCAGCCCAGGAGATGTGGAGAAGTACCCTAGAATCAAGCGCATGACGACTTCTGCAGGGAAAGATGAATATTCACATTAAGTGGAATAAATGAGGACTAAAAATAGCCGCCTGTCACTTCAGGACAAGTTTCACCATCAAATGAGTATGAAAAACGTTTGGTGTTCAGGGTGTTTGGGGTCTGAGGTCAGGCTTGGCGTCAGGGCTGGTGGACCACACTGCATCTGAGGGCATCAGCAGGAGAGGACCCTGGACCTGTTCCTGTTTATGCAGGGGGTGGTAGAGCTGCATTCAAATCTGGGTTTTCTGCGTCTGGACCCGTGGCCTTTCTCCGTGATGGCCAAGCTACACAGGCCAGCCCATTCCTGTCTTGGTGGGAGGCACTCAGCAGAGCTCTGGAGGGCCACCGAGAAGACCCCCAAACACAACTGCAGCTTTGGGAAATGTGACCAATGAGGAAAAGCCCCTTGTGTGTGTCTCTTAGTAATTCAACCAATTCTGAACTCCTCTAATATGGAAATGTTTATCTTCTGATTTCTCCATGGGGCTTAGTGTAAAATGCTGAGCTGTGTTGGAGGTTATCAGTCAGTATTTCTGGGGTGAAGGTATAGCTGAGTTTTACTGGTTGGGAGAGAAAGCAGGGGAGAATTCTAACACAGAGGGCTTCCTACCTGAGAATAGAGACGAGGGTCACCCACGTGTCCAGGGAGAAAATGAGGTAGGAAAGGCCTGAAAACAGAGAGAAGAATTCTCTATTAAAAAAAAAGAGAGTTGTTGAAGATTTGAAGGGACTGAGTCAGACGTGGTGTCTTACCTCTCAAAAGGATTTTCTTCAACTTTGGGGCCACACTGTGTCAGCCATTCAGAGAAAAGAAACCGGAAAACAAGTCATCCATCCAAGAAGCATTTGTCCCGTGCCTAGGAGGTCCTCACACGTCTTCCCTCTGTCCTCGGAAACACGCCCTGGGGCCTGGGGGTGGGAGGGGGGATGGTAAGGGAGGCCCTTATTTGTATCACTGGCCAATTTCCAAGATGTAAATCCTCTACCACGACCAATTTCAGGCTACTGAAGGCTTACAACCAGCTCCCCAAATTCCTGGATATTTAACAATTAGCTCTCTCTGGCCAGCATCACAGGGGCTCCCCTAGAAAGTCTCGATTTTAACGAGGTGTTGGCTGAACCCAGAAAACACAGGGGAGCGACCCCTGAAGACACGACCTCCTCTCTTAGATTCACAGTCTGCACACACAAAACGTCTATATGAACGTGCCGGCTAAATTTGCTCTCCCCAAAATGACTCTGATGTTTTACTCTATGGTCCACTTAATAAATGCTTATTAAGAAAATGCATGAGTAAATCCCAACAGTGATACAATGAACATGCAAATCCCAGCTTGTATTTTCACAGATCTTTAGTTTTTAAAGCACTTATATAATTATTAGATCATTTACACCCTAATCGCTCTACGAAATGGATAAAGCAGTTATTTATCATAATCCTCTGCAGATAAGAAAATCGAGACAGAAAGATTAAATGATGCAACTGAGATCACGCAGCTAATGAATTCCAGCATCAAGCATGGATTTCGGCTTTTCTGTTTCCCCCGATCCTTCCCCTATACCTACCTCCCCACCAACGGCCCAAATAAGTCATTCTCAAGAGTAAATTTCACCTGAATTTTCATCAGAAAATACCTTTTCCTTCCAAAGCAAATACTTTCTGAGATCCTCCAGATTGAGACGAATTTCACACCTGGGACTTTCCGGAAACAAAAGCGTCGCCCTTGGCGATCCTAAGCTGGAGAACCGGCCTCTGTATCTCACGGGCCGGGCCGTTCCTGCCCCAGCACCTTCTCATCCCCCTCCTGCCCCTGGGCAACCTGCCATCAGTAGCTCTGTCCCCCAGCCGCTCACATCACAACCTCTGGCCACAGCACGTGGTCCAGTCCCGGCTGGGGGAGAAGGGGGGGTACTCATCCCGCCAGACCCCAGTTCCAGGGCCCCCTACGTCCCTGCCCGCAAACGCACATCAGTCCCAACATCATCAGGTTCAGGCCCCGCTAGCCAGCTCCAGGGTCCCCTCCAGCGTCCTGCCAGTTGTTCACAGGGTCCCAACCCCACCAAACAGGGCCTTCAGAGGCAGCCTGGCTCCAGTGTGTGGGGTGGAAAACGGGGAATTTGAAATATTTGCTTTCAGGGTAATCTTGGAAGTAGCAGACTATTTTTCAACTACTAAAAACTGAACTTGTAGACTGGAATTTTCTTGGGCGAGTTCAGGGTACGTCTTCCGGGACTAGACTCTTGAATTGGCAGGTGCCCTGCAGTGGAGGTGGGCTGCGATCCCTCAGGGGCTTCTGTCACGCGGCTCCCGGTCCAGCGGGCACCCCCATGGGGGCGGCCCCGGAGAAGGGGCGGCTGCCTGCCTAGTCTTTCCTCAGTGGCACGAATTCAGAAAAAGGGGTTAAACCCCAAAGGCCTAGAAGCCCTCCTGGGGGAAGTGGGCCGTGGGCCCAGTGGAGACAGAGGGCGAGGGCCTGGCTCTGGGTTCCGAGGACCTGCGTTCAAATCCTGGCTCTTCTTTCGTCAACTTGGTGGACGACCCTCCCTAAATCTGCTTTTCCTGATAACAAGAGAATCAACCCAACAAGAGGTTTACGTAACTTTTTCGCCTATTTCATTATTTCTGCAGGCAGGGCTTGATAGAAAAGCAGAATTCAGACCAGAATTCAGAATGAGTGGTGGAGGACTCTGGGAGTGTGCCGAAGGGGCCTTGGATGTGTCCAGCAGCCAGACAGGTCAAAGACCAGCGGAAGAAGAGCCCATGGGAAAGCGGGAGGCCTGGTTACGGGGGTCCTTGCTGCCCGGCCCAGGAACTCTTTTCCTCCTGAAGCGAGTAAGGAACTGCAGAAGATTTTTGAGCAGACGAATAAGCATCATGAATTCGGCAGGTTACCACAGTCTAAAATAACCACTGCAGGGAATTCCCTGGCGGTCCAGTGGTCAGGACCCTACGCTCTCACTGCTGGGGCCCCGGTTCGATCCCTGGTCGGGGAACTAAGATTCTGCATGCTGCGCGGGGCGGCCAAAAAATTGAAAAATGCAATAAAATAACCACTGCAGACTCCAGCGTGTTCAGGGTTTGAGGCTGTGTCATTTAAGCGTTTCAGCGTGAACAAGAGTCATATATGCTCTTTATCGTTCATTTTTATTACAGCCTGTAACTCGCCTGTCCCACGTGTGCAGTCGTACTATAACTCAAGGTTGTGTGTTTAGCACGATGTTTCTTTTCTTTATAACAGGTACCCACCAACCCTTGTGAAAATCTGCAAACCCACTGTTAGTGAATTTTCTCCCCTGGCCATGGGTTACAGCCACACCTAATATGGGATTCAGAATGCAGCGCTGAAGAGAGCAGCTTCCAAAAGCAAACTTCCTGGGCTGAATCCTTCTGTCCTCACATGCCGTGAGGACAGCTCAGGTTAAGGCAGTGAAGCTTCCTCAGCGTGTTTCCTCATCTGTAAGATGAGGATCTTGACAGCACCGGGCCTGGGTTGCTCTGAGGGTTAAAGCGGTAACGCGGGCCCCCAGCCCTGGGTGGGCTCTTCCCCTCACCGTGACCAGCATCATCAGAAGCCTTGGTTGGTCAGGGTGCAGGGAATGGATTCCTCAAACCAGTTACTATTCCCGACGGGGCTGAGAAATACAGAATGAGCCAGGTTTAAGGCTGAAATTGATCATTGCGGGAGGGTTAACAGTGAATCATTCTAGATGTTTTAATCACCATTTTAACACACTCAGAGCTGGTGTGTAAATCCAGACTAAACCAGAGAGAGCTTGTGCTGTGGTAGAGATTCATCCTGAAATTCAACGACACATGGTGAAAGCAGTAAAAGCCTGCATCTCTCCGTACCTTATGGTCCTTATTTAATGAAATGCCACTTCTTCCCTGTCACTTCTTCCAGTCTTTTGCCTGGGGTATTGAATGCTTTTCTAACAGATTATCAAGTCACTGTTTGGCATCTATGCGTGAAGGGTGCACATGACGTAGCTTTTAGACTCACTACCTCTCTGCGCTGTGTCTGTGGTTACTAGACTCTTAACACTGAATTGGGATGGAAATGTTTGATTTTGAACTAGTGAAGGACTGTAAAAAATGTCCCCCTCCAGTCCAGCGTTGTGTGTGTGCCAATGACATTTAAAGCAACAGGTCTGAGTTCAAGCACATGTGCAGGTTTTGATGCCTAACTGTTAAAATAGCAAAGCAGACATCACACCCAAGTGCCCGGAGCCCTGGCCCGCCCACCAAGCAGGGCAGAGTGCTGGGATTCTGGGCGGGGTAGAGTGACACCAACTTTCGTTCACCTTTAATGATTTGGTGATGTATTAATAATTGTGGTCGTTTGGGGTTGCTATTTATTAGTGATTTGGTTTGGTTATTAACAATGGCCAGAATCAGAGATGAATGGCTTCTTCTTTCTTTTGGACCTAAGCTAAAATAATAGCCAACTACAACTTTCTTTTTCGATATTTGAAAATGCAAATATTTTGCGGGTCTGTTAAGATTCCTTGCTCTTACTGGGGAAGGTACTACATGGAGCTAAATTAATGCGTTGAACTTGGTTCAGGTTCATTTTCCGTGGAGTCCACTGTGGAGTCATGCAGTTGAATTCGAATTTCTGAGAACATCATTATTTACTAACATTTTGGATATTAGAGATGTCCTAAGTTAAGTGCTCTTCATGCAGCATCCAATTAATAACTTTGCTTCTTTGTAAATATTAAGTCCTTATTGAGAAGAATCTGAAGCTTCTGAAATTTTAGATAAATACCGTAAGTTATTCAACTTCATACTTTAAGTCTGGAGATGAGCTAGTAAATACGGGTGATTGGGCCCGTGTCTCCTGTCTCTCCGGCACAAAGGGCACTGTAAGTCGTCACTTAACTTCCCCAGGATACAGACGGGAGTACCTCCCAGAGAAAGGAAGGAGACTCCACTCTTCATGCCCTCGGAAACGTTCTGGTTACTCATGAGTTAACTGACAGGCCCATAAATAAATTATGGATGCATTTTTAGACCACTTTGCTAAGAACAAGAATGGCAGAAAATATCACAAGGCTGTCACATCATATTAAAGCTCAACCACTCGCCACATTCTGCGGGGAAAACTGACAAACTATACGTTTGTCCCGTATTAAAACATATTTTACTGATTGGCTGGTGGGAAAAGAGATTTATCCACGACTGTTGTCTTCGCCATGACGCTGCGTCCCCCCCGAATGGCTCGCTCTTTATATGCTATGTACGGTGCAGTTGGGAACATATTTCACAGACATAAATATCGTCCATTAGGGCCTTTAAAAGTGAAGATAGTATCATTTTTAATGTGGATTCCATTATGGAGAAAGCTGCCCAGGATGGGGAGCCGTGTCTAGGCACCATCTGCTCGTCCTGGCCGGGGTCCCCCCGCCACTTCTAATGCGCCCGCCGCCCCACCCCCGCGGAGCCCCAGCCTTCGGGTGCCTCGCTGTGGAAGCCAGGCCACGTGTCTGCGCGATTGCACAAAGGAAGTGATTTAGGACATTACAGGCCAAGAAGAGGAGGGAAAAAATCAATATCCATCCCCATCAGAGAGAAGTCTTGTCACCACGGCTGTGAACTAGAACCGTCCTTCCCCCGGCCTCCTCCATCTCCACTGTGAATCCCACAGGAAAGCAATCCCTTTCCCCGAAACCCATTGTGCACCTAAAACAGCTAAACCGCCGTGAAAACAGAACCCCCGAAATACCGCAGGTTCACCGGGTCTGTGTAAACCTCCCCTATCAGCCTTTCTGCCTGAGCCATTTATTCACTCACAAACACACAGATACTCACCAAGCACCTACTACTGTGTGACGGGCGTTGTCCCCGAGTCCTTGCTCCACCGAGACTTCTACTTGGAAAATGGTTCTTTCCCCAGCAACCTCACACTGCAAGTACAGGCCAGCGTGCGACAGGGCTTTTAAGACCTCAGAAACAAAAGGCAAATTTTCAGTGTCTCTGAACAGACGCTCCAATTCGGTCATTCACTCTTCCATTTATTCAACCGTGTTTGTTGTTGTGTCTCGACCCTCGAAAAGCCTCTCGGTAGGAAAGACCTTCCCACAGATCCTGTTCCCTTGCCAGTTACAATGTCACAGCAGATCCTGGGTGGATATAGGAGGAAACAGCCCTGAGAACACAAGTATTCTGAACCATGGGAAGGGCCTGGGCAGGAAGGGTGATGGGCAAGCCTTCGTTCCTGTAGGACAGGTGCCAGGAGAGGAGTCTAGAAGAGGTAAGTGCTGTCAGAGTCCTGATTGGGTCGGATACAAGTGGCTCAGTGCTTCGTGTCCCTGGCTGGGAAGACCCCTGCCTGGGGGCACGAGACAGAGACAGAGTAGCTGGAACCAGGGCTCAGATCTAGGATCCGGGGTAGTACAGGACCAGACCTGGAATTCGGGTAAAAATATGGAACATTTCCCCCAAACTTAGGCAAAAGATGCAGAAACCTAGCACTAGAAGAGTCCTGGGGTTGGGCAGACAGGGACTGGCCCAGCCAGACAGGTGCTAGGACAGGTCTTCACTTCTTTCGTGTTTCTTCTCTCCCCATCTTCCAGCCATAGACAACAAGAGTGTTACTTCCAGAAAATGCAACATAGCGATCTGTATCAGAGACTTGGTTTTTCCCTCCGTTCTTGGCCTTTTTCCAAAGATAAGGAAGAAAAGCTGCCCCCCAGAAATTCTCCCTGAAGGACCAGCCAAAGGCTCAGAGAATCAGGTCTGGTAAGTTTTGGTTCCAAATGCGTTCCCTTGGCCGCTGCTACAGAGAAAGTAAGGCGTCGCCGCCCGCAAGGGTGGATTTGAGGTCTGGAAGTCGTCTGTTTACACTTTGGGGACCTAGGAGGATGTCAGCGATCCTACCGAGGCTGCTCTTTTCATGGTCCACCTAAAAAGGGCTTCCCTGAAAGCAGACGAAGAATCCGGAAGTGTGGTTGGACTAAGCGCTTCTCCGCCAGACCCCATCTGGCCATCCCGAGTACCGTTTCTTACTGATGTCTCTGGGCACAGTCAGGAATTAGGGTCGCCATGAACTGTCTGGATTAGCCGCACTAGAGTTAAGGATGAAAGACCAGTACCTCAGGAAACCTCCCTCTTCCTGTCTCTGCCATTCTGAAGGCCGTGGCTCTCTGTCCGAGGGCAGTGCCCAGCGTGTTGCTTTAGGTTCTGTTCTGCAAGCCATAGAAATGGCCTCTGATGAACTCGGCCAACGTGGGGAAACCTGAATTCCCAATCCTCAGGAGAGGCCGGGTCGGGGCCTCTGCGGGACTCTCTGCAGTGAGAGTTCACGGTCAGTTCCTGGGGCTCCTCTCAAGGGCCACCATCAGATGCTCATGTGCGCTCACCTTACAGGTGCCCAGGAGACAAACTCCCTGCCCAGTTTTCAGCTCGTGCTCACGCAATGGACTCACCTGTTGACCAGGGGTTTAAGATACTGTGATTAAGCTGGTCAGTTGCACGTGCCCACTACCCTGTGGGCAGGAAGCAGGATGTTTGCTTAATGAAGCCGGGAGGCGTGGCTGGCTGCTCAGGTGGGAGCCCCTTGTATCGTCCTCTTGGCCACCAGCACAATTTACACTCACTTCTTCCTTCTGGGGCTGCCTGTAACGTAATGCAGCTCCCCTGCGAACAGTGGCCAGTGTGCTCACTTTCTAACGAACGGAAGAAAAATCGAGTCACACACAACTGTCTGCCCTGCCACTGATGCCATGGGGTCATGGCTCTGAGTCTAGGATCTCTGGGCGATGGGCAGTGCACCGTCATCCTAACTCAGTCCTGCCACCCTGCCATTTGGCAATTCATGGAATAAAGGACAATTTTTCCCAACATCAATACATGCTATACTTTTTTATAGGAAACAGAAAGAGGAACTACCTTTTAAGTCATATGAAATGGTAAGAGGAGGGACTCACGAAGCCTCGTGGCCATGGCTGGTCGGCAGGCTGGTACCCAGGGCATCCATTCTCCTCACCCAGGTCTCCAGCTGCTGCCGTGTGCTGGGGTGCTTTTCTGGGCAGGTGACCCCAGCATTGACTTCTGTAGGGTCTGGGTCTCTGTTTTTTCTACATAGGACGGTATCACCGAACGTGTTAATACAGGGAGGGATCCCACGGAATTCCCATATTCCACCCACATCCCTCACCTCCATTTTGAAGCAGAAATCTTCCTTCTCCTGTTTTCCAAGTTAATCTTTAATGACCTGATGGTCTAGTTGCAGACGCAGCTTCCAGTTCATTGGGGAAAATCGTGGAGCCTGGAATTCAAGTCCTCTGCTGGACACTGGGTGCTCTGGAAACTAGAAACCAAGTGTGAGAACTTCCCAGTAGACTTGATCTTGAGACGGGCATCTCCTTTTCCAACACTGTGCCCCGTAGTGGCAAAAGAGGGCGAGAGGGAGGTGCTGGAGGAAAATCAGTCCCTGTGGGAGGATGCCCTGGATGGGGGTGGCTCGTGACACCGTATCACAGTCTCCTTTCATAAAATCCAGATTCTCAGGCTCCTTCCTAAGGAAAGGCCTGAGGTGTGGACTCTGTGTGTCTCTGGACAGGAAGGACTGACACCCTTGTCCGAGGGTGTCAGAGGAAACCACCTACAGCAGCAGTGTAGGTCCCGAAGTGACCTTTCCCAAGGGGGCCCCGGGGGGACACCTCCACAAGTGGGGCCTCTGTAGAGAGGTGGGAAGGAGAGGTCGGAACCCAGACACAAGGGCCGGCTGGAAAATGACCTCAAGACGAACCCACTGTCTTCTAAAGCAGAGTGTCGGTGTCCAGTGCAACCCTGGAATCAGAATGTCCTGGGGACAAATGGAAGAGAAGCAAAGGCGAGGGACAGTGGAGGGACCCTGTCCCAGGAGGCGTCGGTGGAGGAGAGTCTGGTTCCAGTCTCTCTGTGCCACTTTCTTTTTTATTGAAGTACAATTGATTTGCAGTGTTGTGTTAATTTCTGCTCTACAGCAAGGTGACTCAGTTATACACATATATACATTCTTTTTAGTTTCTTTTCCATTATGTTTTACAGGATAGTGAATATAGTTCCCTGTGCTATATGGTAGGACCTTGCTGTTTACCCATTCTGTATATAATAGTTTGCATCTGCTCATCCCAAACTCCCAGTCCATCCCTTCCGCCACTTGGCCACTTTCTTGAGGAGCAAATGCCAAGTATGTGCGGCTCACACCCCGATGAGCCCAGCGGGCTGGCCTGGAACACACCGTGGATTTAGGGGTGAAATTAGATCACGTAGGCAGCAACCCATCCTGCCTTTGTCTGAATCCGGTGGGGTTTTCACAAAACCCATTGGTCACTGTTACAGTGTTACCCCTGGACCCGTGCATGTGCGCACAGGCATGCGATTGGCCAGAGTAGGGACTGGATTTCGGGACAGTGAGTGGGGATGGTGTCTGGTGATGGGGGAGTGTGTTTAATCCTCAGACAGGACAGTGAGCTTCTCAAACAATAACCCTCCTGGATGCTGTGTGTTCCAGTCACCATGGAAATCACTGATCTGTAAGGCGGCCACGGCGACGCCCTTCGTGCTCTCCACGTTTGCCTGCGTTCCAACAATTGCCTTACGTTCAGGAGAAACGTGTAGGGAAAACAAAATAAGAGTATCTACTAGACACGTTGACTTTGGGCATTTAAACAATAAACACACTGCTATGAAGAAGAAGGTAAATTTGGAACCGAAGCCATTTTTCTTTGCTTACATAGAATCGAGTGGCTCCGGTACCACAGACGAGTAGACCAGAACCTGCGCTGTACCTTTTGGATTTCACGTGTTAGAAGCAGCTGAAATCAAAGGCCCTCAGAAATCTTGTTGATGTGTAACTTAATTGTCTTTTGAGCTAGAACACCGACCCAGGTGGGTTCTATGCCGGTTTTGATTCCCCAAGTAATTTGAACCCTCAGGAAATCACTCTTCAACTGCCCTCTTTATTCCTTCTGAGAGTCAGGTGGCTTGTTTGATTAGTTTCAATGCGTATTGTATTCAGAGACTTGGAAGCAATTTGAAATACATTCTGGGTCTTCAGAAGCGAAGGAGTTAGAAAATATGAAATCAGGGTTTGTCCACAGCCTAAGGGGCTGCAAACCAGGGGAGCAGGCTGTTGGGAGAGCTTGCCTGGGAGCCAGAAGGGCGACACTAGGGCGATAGAGCCTGTTGGGAAATGCAGGGAAGATGCCCGGCCCGGGCAGAGGTAACGTGAACTGATAGACCAGGCACTCACCATACGTGGCTCACTCTACCAGGAAACCCACTCAGGATTGAATTCCACGTGGATCGGGGGCTCGTTACAAAGAAGTGGCCGTGTTGTTGGTGACAGGACTTCTGAGGTCGGGGTGCTCGGGCAGACGGGGCTTGTTCAGCGTTTACTGCCAGGTCTGCCCTGCGCGCTGCGTGTGTGGGGTGATTTGCACTCTCTCCCCCGGAAAGGATGCCGAGCTCCGGGTTCACGTCCAGCTTGGGGCTGGGTGACCGCTGCGGGCATGTGGTGGCCTCGGCCAGCTTCTCGGGTGCCCTGCGTACAGACGGAGATGCTCCCAGAGACGGGGTGTTTGAGAAATACCTGTGGGTCCACTTCCAAACAGCCTTCTTCCCGAGCTCTCTGGGAAGGGAGGGTGCTTTTGAGTCAGGAAAGGCTGGGGGGTGAGGTCGAGGCTGCGATGAATTGTGGCTCCGTGAGCCCAGGTGAGGAGTGAGGTCAGGAACCTCTGCATCTGTCGGTCTGTGAGACGTGATCATTCCCACCAAGCAGGCCAGGTCAATCCTCATGAAGTCCCTCTTTGCGGGTGGGGGGCCCTCCGTGGGTGCCCCCTCTTCCCAGAGTGACAGCACCTCCCCTGCAGGCCTCCAGAAACTTCCTCATGTGTCCCCGGGAAGACCAGCCCAAGGGGTCCGGGTTAAGACTGAAGCCAGAGGAGGTTCTCACTCCTTCCAGGACCCACCCAACTGATCCGAACGCAAGGAAAAGCAAACGAAACCCAGACAAAAGATGGAGAAACTTTCTCCCGGCCAGGCCTCACTTCGTGCCTCATGTGGCGGCTCAAGACTGATGTTTGTCTTTCTTTTGCATCCAGAGACGGGGTGGCGCTGTCAGACGGGCAGGGAAAGCAATGTCCCCCAGGAAGCCCGGCCAGTCTCCCGAAACCCTCCCTCCTGGGGCCCTTCCCTGTCTGTGCTCCTAGCCCAGGTGGTTCGAGACTCAGAGGAACGTTTCTACCCGTCTGACCTCCAAATACCAAACTTCAGAAGGGTGACTTCCCACAGCTCACGGTGTTGGTCTCGGGCGCTAAGTTGAGCCCTAAATCCTAGGGATCAACAGGTAGACGAATGAAGCAGCGTTTTACAGAGCGGCGTGAGGACTTAGAGCGATACTCTCCTTTCATCTCCCAGGGATAACTGGTGTTATGTTTTCCCCTTCCTGAGAATTGAGCAAAGGAGTTGGGGTGCTGTGTGTTTCACAGGGGAAAAAAGAGAAACAATTACAGACTGAAATAATCCCAGTAAACAATTATTTGACAAAATTATGAATATACGTAGATTTTCAAGTCACATATCATAAGATTATTAAAGTGCTGGAATTTTGAATAGTAAAACAGACAATGGACGATATTCAAACTTCAGGTAAATAGAAACAATCATTTTCTCTTGCAGTGGCAAATAGTTCAGTAAATACATGGGAACACTGAGACACTCCCATGAAAAACATTAATTAAGTAAATGCCGTTCGGAGAGGGTGTGGGCAGGACACAGAGAAGCACGCCTGCCTCTCAGCAGCCCTGCGAGCTCCGCGTTGAAGAGAGATTCAGAATCTGAACAACAGTAGATGCATGTATATGTACAACTGCATCCCTTTGCTGGACACCTGAAACTAATGCAACATTGGTAATCAACTAGACTCCGATATAAAATAAAAATTAAAAAATAAAAGCTTTAAAAAATCATAAAGACGGATTCACATTGTCTGTCTAAATAGATATGTTGGCGGTGCCTGGTCTTCCTGCTTGGAAGGTCCTGGGTCCCCCTAAGGCAGCAGAGATCCGATGAGAGAGAGGGATTCCCGAGGTGGCAGAATATTCCAGAAGGGAGATGGATGGGAAGGGGATGCTCTGAACAGGTGGGGTCTAGAAGGGTGTGTTGGAGTCAGGTGGGCTGCCCTCCAGCTTCTGTAAAACACCAGAATAGATTCCCCTAACCTTTGGTATAGAGCACCTGCCCCTAGAGGAAAAAGAATAATTCCTTTCTCTTGATACAACATTCTCTCTGACTCTCTTCCTTCCCAGCTGGAAGTTTGTCTTCTCTTGGGCCAGCCCTGCCCAAGTGATGCTTCCCATCAGGAGCCTGACCGAGGCTCAGAACCCTCTCTCCCTGGCTTGCACTGCATTCACTGTCTTGAGCTAAGGTGACCACTATGGTGCCCGTGACTCATTTGTAGCCGCGTATTTTTTCCCTGCAGTCAGCGGCACCCTGGATGTCTTACAGGCTGGAGCGCACCCTGACGGGCCGGCGAGGGGAGGCTTGGCCCCGAGGGCATCACAGCTCTGCACACGCTGCGTCGTTCCTCCTTGCAGGACTGGCCTGGCACATGTTTCTAAAACATCCACAGTAGCCACACGTGTGGCTTTCATTGTTTGTGTTTTTATCCCCTTAATTGACATTTTAGTCAATTAGAAGCTACCTGTAAGAGGGGGTTGCTACAGTCATCCGCAAGTCGATGGATTTTACCTTGAAATTGACCCTCTGCTGAGGAGCCACTTCATAATGTCACCCCTTTCCGACCAACCCAGATCTTTATTCCCGTGATGTGCTGCTTCCCTGGTACTCTCCTCTCTTTGTTATCAATCCCCAAGAATTCTCACTGGAATCTGTGGCGATCAGGATCTGTGTTACCCTGTGGGTGTCACCACCGGGAGCATCTCCCGGGGAACCCACAGAGCTCGGCGGGCTTGCGTCGCCCTGAGCCCCGAGTGTGACCAGAGGCGAGGCAACTGTCGCTCACGAGGGGCTCTGTCAGCTCCCCCCAGACCTCTCCATCAGGCTCCGGGAAACCATTTCCTCTGGATTCCAGCTCTTGCCGGGTGTAATCGAAGGCCTTTGGTGCTGTCAGAGGTAACGTCTGATGAGTAGACGGATGGAGAAAGTAATTAACAAATATCTGTCGACTGGCCACATGATGGGATCACTTGATTATCTTTGCAGCACTGGCCGTGGCTGGAGCT
This sequence comes from Lagenorhynchus albirostris, assembly GCF_949774975.1. Taxonomy (NCBI): domain Eukaryota; kingdom Metazoa; phylum Chordata; class Mammalia; order Artiodactyla; family Delphinidae; genus Lagenorhynchus; species Lagenorhynchus albirostris. Next base: position 2,099,974 of record NC_083102.1, read on the forward strand.
GGCCTGCAGGGCTCGTGAGACCCCACGGTCAAGTGTTCAGGAGTTTTAACACCGCAGAAATGGGCGAATGCTACGAATCAAGCCCCCCCCGCCCCACACCTCCGCCCCAGCCCCAGCCCATTTCACCTGCACGTCACTGCGACACCACAGTGGCATCACGGTGTGCTGCGGATCTCAGGTGACACCAAGTCTGTCAGTCCCGACTCCAGCAGGGTGGGGTTGTGAGGGTTTGATGGGCATGATTTGATCTATGCAACGTCCAGGTAAAAGCAAGCTGTGTAATAGCAGGCCTCTGCTTCCTGTCTTCTGTATCAGCCTCTCTTTCAGCCAGCTTCCTGAAGGTGTTAACTCTGGGATCAAAGGTGGGAAGCAAACGCCCTCTTTCATCTTCTGAGTTTCAGGGGCCCTGCGTTCCCACCGTGCGTTAATATGCCCCTGTTTATCTTTGCTCTTTGGCCTCGAATGGATAACAAGCATTTTCTTGAGACAATCCTCCAGGAAGGGATTTGGTACCCTGTTTCAGAGCCAGGTAGCACGCACGCACTAATAGATATATAGTCATCACAGAGTCTTTGAGAATTCTTAGGGTTCCTTAACATCCTCGAATTTTGTTGATTAGATCCAGTTAATTAAATCAAATAATTCTGGTCCTTCTCCCTAAATTGTCAGATATTTCAAATAGACACATTATTTTGAACTAAAGTGTCTAGATTTGCTTCCCTTGCCCACACAGTTTTTCCTGTTAAGACTATGTTTGTCCTTTATCACCTCTTCCGTATAATTTTCTGGACTAACTTCCCGCAAGACAAAAGCCCTCTGGAGTTGTCCTTGGTCCCTAGAGCCTTGCTGTCTTGTTTTTTGTCTCCTCTGGAAAGTCGGAAGAAATTCCTCTTTAAACAATTTTAGATTAGTTAAAGGAAAAACCACCATTTTCTATTTATAACTCCATAGCTCACCAGCATATCAAACTATGCCTGAACCAATAAATGTCACTGGGGGACCAGTTGCCAACCCCAGACCAGAACTGCCTGATGGATGAAGGAACAGACTAGAGGCCCTGCCTCATTGGCTCAAGTCACCAGGCAAGTGCCAGGGGCCCGAATCACTGCCTGCTCACCTGCCTGGACCCAGTGCTCACCTGCCTGGACCCAGTGCACACCTGCCTGGACCCAGTGCACACCTGCCTGGACCCAGCCCGCTGTCCTGAGCAGCTCAGACAAGTGTGAGGAGATGTAGCTAAGCTTTCTTGCCTTGAGGATAACCTTTTGATGCATTGCTGGTAGGAAAATTAACACGGGAGTTCACCGAGTACAGTGGGGTCCTGATGTGGGGTCCGAAGGAGCTGCAGCGACCAGAGGCAAAGGCAGACGGTCACCCCGGCCAGGGGCACACGTGCGCCGGGTCTGCTCATTGGACGTTGCAGTGACCGCAGGGCAGAGTCCTGACAAAGGATGAGCGTCGTAAAGGCTGAGGGGGACTCAGCCGCCTGCAAACAAGTCCTAAGTGGTTTCAGGAAAAAATGAAATCGAGTAACTCAGACACGTTTGCTGTGGTCTTCTTTCCCCAACAACAGAGGCAAAATAAAGGAACGGCAACCATCCGTCCACAGAGAAGAGTTGCGCCTGCGACTGGGGGGTTCCAGAGGATGAGCTCTAGGAAGGGAGAGGATGGGGGCCTGTCTGCACCGCACTGGAGACTCGGGACACAGCATCACTGGGGCCCAGGACAATTTATGGGCCTTTGGACGTCCCTCAGTTTTATAAGGCACTTGACATTCATGACAAGATGCAGAATGCCATCCACACGCTACCAAAATAGAATAAGACACAGTCTCAAATGATGTCAATTCCCAGCCATCCCCCAGGAGGTAGTAGAGTGACCATCCGTCAGATCACCCCAGTGAGGAAGAAGCAATGTGCACACGCGGAGACGTACCTTGAATGTAACTGTGCAGAGCTTGTCAGCAGCAAACAAGGGAAGCAAGGTGACGATCTAAGGAGCCTCTCGTGACCTGAGACGCACACCCAGCTGCTGCCTTTGGCGTGCAGCCTTTTATGAAGGACCCGCTATTTCTTGCAGGTGACTTACTTAGAAATTAAGGCTCTATGACACTTCCTCTTCTGGTCTTTTGTACCCTGCATTTTCTGAAACCGTAGTTCTTGAACTCAGGTTGCAGCAAAATTACCGGAGGAGCTTGTTAAAACCACAGATACTCAGGGACATCTTGCTGGAGAATCTGATTCACAGGGTGAGGGTGGCCTCGGCATCTCCATGTTCACCAGGCCTCTTGGCAAGCCCCACGTCGGTGGTTAAGAGACCACGTGTTGAGAAACATGGCTCTGGGATGCAGGGGTTTGAGTGGCCGTGATGGGAGACGTTGCAGGTCAGGTTTTCCGGAGTGGAGATGGGAGGGCATGTCTGTGGGAGGGGTTGGAGGAGAGCAGGTGGGCAGAGGAAGGTGGGGGGGCACTCAGCCAGCCCCCAGGGGAGCTGGAGTGGGGAGGCCCCTGTGAGTTGGAGGCGGGGACTGCATCACGTGAAGGTGCCACATCGATCTATCGAGGCTCCTGGAAGGAGCTGTGACCGTGAGCAGGGTAACTTTACTCACCGAGACAATTCCCAACATGACAACGTGAGGACTGTCTGTAGGCAGCGCTCCCCAAAGCTGGGGACCAGGGTCTTCATCCTGGTGTAGACCTGGGCAGCACACTCAGATCCACTGCAGCCAAGGGGGTTGCATCTGGAATTCCTGCTTGGCCACATTTTGTTCCTCCCCGGGGTTTCCTTCTTTCCTTCTCTTCAGCTTCTCTTAGACTCACATTTTCTTAGTTTAAAATACAGCCCCCCCTTTTCCCCCACAAAACCTTTCTGCACCACCTTCATCTCATGATCAACTGCAAATAAGCATACTTATTTCTCCTGCGATGTCCTCCATCATGAGTGGTGTGTGCCTTACTCATCACTGATATCACAAGTATTTATTTGTCCTCAGTACGATCCCATTTTTCTCAAGTAAAGAACTCAAGTCATTAGGGTCCAGACCTGAATTCTGTATGAGGAAATGGAAAGTCTGTTCCTTTTAGGAATAAGGCAGGAGTAGACGCATCCCTGAGAAGCTGTAGGACTTGGGCTGACCTGGGCAAACCCCATCCCGAGAGCAGACAATGAGGAGGGCGCTGGTGAGGCATCCCTGACACACTGTGGTCCCAGGAGATTGAATTGGCAACTGGTCTAATGAGTCACCTTATGGCAAATCCAGCTTGAGTCACTGACAGAAATAATAAAAGGAGGCATATGTGGATTCAATTAAGCGTAGGGGAACCCTGATGGGCACACACAGGAGAGGCTGAGAATTAATAACTCGTGAGCATGCCAACAAGGAAAACAGGAACTAAAAGCAGATTAGTGAGCAGTGATTTGTGTTAGAAAGGAAAACTCGTGGTTCTGGATGTTTGCACATCTCACGGCTTTCCTGGTGTCCTCCAGCATCACTCTCTTTGGTCCCTGCATCCAATCAGCACGCACCACCTGGGCACGTACCGCGGGGCCTCGATCCGGGACTGCGAATACTAGAAATAGGAAAGGTGGAATCCGAGAAAACGTTAGGAGAAAACTCAGTGCCCACGTCTGGGGAACCGGTGTTGCTTAGACCTTGAAAACTACCTTTACGTGATCTTAGAACATCCTTGGGGTGCAGACAGTGGAGTTGGTTCTACATGTTCATCCCATAGATGAGGAAGCTAGAGCATCCCTCATTTACCGATACGTGGCTTCCTTGTCACATATGTCCTTCCCGAAAGGACCAGGACAGACGGCATGATTCCTGATGCTATGTCCCCACAGCGCCGGGCTGCCTTCCTAGGGGATCCTGGAAGTTAAACCTCCTGGGAGTTGTCAGTGAGACGTAATTCCTGTGGCCACGGTAGGCCTGGGTCCCATTCAAGTTCCTACAGGAGAGAATGTGTAAGTAACTTCATCCCTATACCCCTAGTGAGCACTGAGCATCGCCAGCCTTGGATTATTATTTCTTGTTTGTAGATGTGTCCTAAATGCTCAACTATATCGTGAGTCCGAAGGAGCAGAGGGGCGTGACTTGTCTCCCACCCGGGTCAGCCCTTGTACCATGGGTGCTTGGTGGTCATCACAAGCGGAGTTAACATGTCTTAATAACATGTCCGCACACAGAATCAGCAATGTTGTTAATGGTTGTAATAAACACATACTTGGGAGCTGTGGTCATCGTCATGCAATCAGGGGTGCTCAGCCAGAAGGCGACCCTTGAAAGGCCAGTGGTTTCCACAGGCAATTGTCCAAATAAAGACATAATCAGTCTGGAAGAGCCATGTACATATTTTCAACAGATTTCGGATGAAAAGAGACAAAAGAAAAGGTGGAGTGAGCGTGCGTGCGTGTGTATTGCGTGTGTGTGCACGGGTACCTGCTCGCCTCTGTGGTTTCCAACAGAAACTTTGCAAGTCTGATCTGCTTAGTTTAGGTTTTTCTTTTTTTTAACATCTTTATTGGCTTAGTTTAGGTTTTGACTGTTGTTGAACTCAACAATGCTTCCGTACTCCGCTCCTTCTGATGTTTTCACTCTTGCACTCTTTCCAATCCTATGTTACATGTTGGCTGCGAGATAACCGAAAAGGTTAAGTTTGCAGTGATCCACGATTATGGAGAACCAAGGCTTCCACGGCAAAGTAACAAGATTAATACCTTTTTGACAGAATTTAATAATATGGTTTTATAATATTTAATTTTGTTCAGAAAATATCTCTCAGTAGGAAGCCTTTTTTCCTTTACTTACCTAAACATTATTCCTTTAAAACAATTTCCTGGCACAGAGAATTTATTATGTAGACTTGTGACCTTGTTCCTACAGGCCTTGTGGGGAGGGGTGGATTAACTGCGAGTTAATTTGGACATTCAGCTGCATTTGACAAGCGGAGTTGTCAGCCTACTATAAATAAGGGCAGTTACATCTGGATTTATCTTATTTTAAGGACAACTGACGGAGGGGAACTTTGTTTTAGTCTCAGATAACAAGACTTCTCTCCACTTCCGTTTCCTTTGCATTGAGGTTGGACACAGTTAGCCATGTTAATTGGTCTCCCCCGTGGGTTTCAACAGTCACACTACATGACAGAGCATTTCTGCTAAATGACCTAATTACTCGCTTTAACACCCCAAACAGTGATTTACAGCCATTAGGAAATTCCTGGTGGAATCTTCTTGCTAAAATCCTGGTGGTAAAACCAGTGAACATAAATTGGTTCTGTTGAATCTATTCCGGTGAGGCTGGAGTGGGTTCTTACTAAAGAGGAAAGAGGGAAGGGATTCAGCTACCTCCAAATAGTGATATTGGTGGGTCACACAGTCTTTCATCAATACGTAAAAATGATTTCTTCCGAATGATCTAAACAGAACGTTCTCAGAAAAATTGCACAAAACGGAAACGACAATTTCTCGGTTCTCCATTGGCAAGAGTCCTCGCTCCCCCTCTCCCCCCACCCCCGGTACCCAGTGCACAGGAGGAAGTGACACAGTAGGTACCAGTGCCTGAGGGGCCGTCCTGGAGATGGCAGGCAGGGGCAGGGGGACCCGGGCTCAAACTCTGAGCTGGTCGTCACTGAATCTGGTACTTGGGTGAGACCCAAATCCTACATTCCTTCCCCACCCATCTTTCCTCCCGAATTGCTGGTCCACACATACCCCACTGGACAGGTCCAGATGTGGTCATTTCGGAGGGAAAACTCCTGTGAAGACGGCAGAGCTGGGGAGAAAAAGATAACAGAGAGGCCGGTAGTGTTGGGGTGATAAGACCGGGGCACAGCTCACCTGTAAGGAAGGATCCTAGGGTGGGTCACTCTGCACTGGGGGCTGACTCACTGCATTGTCCCTCCCGGGTGCCGGGCGCTGTGTCATCCTCACAGGGCCTCCCTGAGTTAAGGTCTGTCAGCACCCACATTTAACCGAAGGGCCACCAGAAGAGGTCCTGCAAGTAGGAAGTGACAGGACTAGTTTTTATTCCAAGAAGAGTAAAATAAATATGGAAAATCAATAAACAAACTCATCTAGTCGTTTCGGTATTTGAACTCCAGCCCTTTCAGAGGGTCCTTGTGATGTAGGGTGGTGGCCGCTGTGCTGAGCCCCCAGGCCCCCTGCACAAGCCAGACACAACCTCCGCCAGCCTCTCTCACTGGTCAATGCGGTGCCGGCTCACGGCCTGAGCGGGTAGACGTGGTGGCAGTGTGGGTGCCTCCACCTGCTGCTGACATCAGCCTCGGCGACAGGGACCTGTAACTCTGTGTTTCCTGGACACAACCAACGTTGGCACAGTGTATGTCATCCCCTCAAGGTGTTGACTGTAGCTAAGGAACAGCAGAGGGAAGATCGGGCATAAATCCTTGACACGCAATTCCTTCCTCCTGCTCAGACAGAAAAATAAGTTGCTACCCTCAGTGACCCTTCATCTGATGATTAAATAATTAAGACTTTGCCATTTAAAACCTACGGCTGAGCTCCCACCTGGGTAACGTTATATAACCCTACTACTGCATGACCGCTGTGATTTACGACTCCAGAGACCTTGCGTTGAGCAGCATTTTGTAGTTCATGAAAGAGCGTTAACTAATTATCTCCATGGTTTACGAAGCGGACTCCCGAACGTCCTGGGGGTTTTGCAGGCGTGTCCTAGAGTTTCGAGGGTAAAGGAGCGTCCAGGGCAGGGTTTTAGGAATCCCACCCGTCTTCAGCCTAACTGGATCTGCTTTATGTGTTGGACTTCCTCGTGAGGTTTTCTCTGAAGAGTGTGGATTCCTTGATGAGTCCAACTTTCATGATTCACGTGGGGACGGAAGACGGAGCCCCCCACCCCCGCCGGACTCGACAGAGGAACCCCTCGTATCTGAAGTGTCTCTTAGCCTCTGCACTGCCCACGCCAGGTGGCTTCTCCACATTGTCCTGCTGGTCGTTTTCCAGTGAACTTAGACAATGGCCTGCCCCCAATCCTTCAGGATATCATCATACTGCTCACTTTTATGTGACCCTTATCTCCCTGGTGCTGTGTTCTGAACACGCATGCCCTGAAGCAGCAGCCGGCTGGGGTGAGTGCAGAGGATACAGCAAAGCAAAATGACAGTCACAGCTCTCTTGAAGGCAGTTTTGGGCATTGTATAATGTCCTATTGCTCGAAGCAAACTACTTTTTCTTTTTTTAAATTGAAGCATAGTTGATTTACAATGTTGTGTTAATTTCTGCTGTACAGCAAAGGGATTCAGTTACATATACATCCTTCTTCATGTTCTTTTCCACTATGGTTTATCACAGGATATTGAATATAGCTCCCTATGCTATGCAATAAGTCCTCGTTTTCGATCCATTCTCTGTATAATCGTTTGCATCTGTTAATCCCAAATTCCCAATCAATCCCTCCCCTTCCCTCCCTCCCCCTTGGCAACCGCAAATCTGCTCTCTATGTCTGTGAGTCTGTTTCTGTTTCATAGATGAGTTCATTTGTGCCATATTTTAGATTCCACATATAAGTGACATCATATGATATTTGTCTTTCTCTTTCTGACTTACTTCACTTTGTATGATAATCTCTAGGTCCATCCATGTTGCTGCAGATGGCATTATTTCATTCTTTTTTATGGCTGAGTAGTAGTCCACTGTGTGTGTATGTATTTATGGACGCTTACGATGCTTCCATGTCTTGACTGTTGTGAATAGCGCTGCTAAGAACATTGCGGTGTGCATATATTTTTGAATTATAGGTTTTTATAGATATATGTCCAGGAGTGGAATTGCTGGATCATAAGGTAACTCTACTTTTAGTTTTTTTTTGAGGAACCTTCATACTTAGCGGCTGCACCAAGTTACATTCTTACTGACAGTAAACTACTTGTATTGTTAATAGAAAAGAGCACATGCATCTAAGGTAATTCCATCGCTGGACAATTTTTATCAGTGATGATTAATGAGTCGTGGTCATGATCACAGTAATACAAGTTACCTTTAAGAACATAAATGTATGAGATTAGATCACTCCCTAACACCATACACAAAAATAAACTCAAAATGGATTAAAGACCTAAATGTAAGGCCAGAAACCATCGAACTCTTAGAGGAAAACATAGGCAGAACACTCTATGACATAAATCACAGCAAGATCCTTTTTGACCCACCTCCTAGAGAAATGGAAATAAAAACAGAAATAAACAAATGGGACCTAATGAAACTTCAAAGCTTCTGCACAGCAAAGGAAACCATAAACAAGACCAAAAGACAACCCTCAGAATGGGAGAAAATATTTGCAAATGAAGCAACGGACAAAGGATTAATCTCCAAAATTTATAAGCAGCTCATGGAGCTCAATAACAAAAAAACAAACAACCCAATCCAAAAATGGGCAGAAGACCTAAACAGACATTTCTCCAAAGAAGATATACAGACTGCCAACAAACACATGAAAGAATGCTCAACATCATTAATCATTAGAGAAATGCAAATCAAAACTACAATGTGATATCATATCACACCAGTCATAATGGCCATCATCAAAAAATCTAGAAACAATAAATGCTGGAGAGGGTGTGGAGAAAAGGGAACACTCTTGCACTGCTGGTGGGAATGTGAATTGGTACAGCCACTCTGGAGAACCGTATGGAGGTTCCTTAAAAAACTACAAATAGAACTACCATATGACCCAGCAATCCCACTACTGGGCACATACCCTGAGAAAACCATAATTCAAAAAGAGTCATGTACCAAAATGTTCATTGCAGCTCTGTTTACAATAGTCCGGAGATGGAAACAACCTAAGTGTCCATCATCGGATGAATGGATAAAGAAGATGTGGCACATATATACGATGGAATATTACTCAGCCATAAAAAGAAATGAAATTGAGCTATTTGTAATGAGGTGGATGGACCTAGAGTCTGTCATACAGAGTGAAGTAAGTCAGAAAGAGAAAGACAAGTACCGTATGCTAACACATATATATGGCATTTAAGGGAAAAAAATGTCATGAAGAACCTAGGGGTAAGACAGGAATAAAGACACAGACCTACTAGAGAATGGACTTGAGGATATGGGGAAGGGGGAAGGGTAAGCTGTGACAAAGTGAGAGAGTGGCATGGACATGTATACACTACCAAACGTAAAATAGATAGCTAGTGGGAAGCAGCCGCATAGCACGGGGAGATCAGCTCGGTGCTTTGTGACCACCTGGAGGGGTGGGATAGGGAGGGTGGGAGGGAGGAGACGCAAGAGGGAGGAGATATGGGAACATATGTATATGTATAACTGATTCACTTTGTTATAAAGCAGAAACTAATACACCATTGTAAAGCAATTGTACTCCAATAAAGATGTAAAAAAAAAAAACATAAATGCTCTTTGTTAGGGGTATTAATAACAGTACTGGCAGCATCATGATCTATTTAATGCTTACCATGTACCAAGCACTGTTCTAATCGGTTTGTTGTAATAACTCTTTTAATCTTCACGACAACTCTTTGAGATCAGTGCTACTAATAACTCCATTTTGTAGGTGAGAAAATGGAGGCACAGAAGTAAAGGAATTTGCCCAAATCCCCACGGCTAAGAAGTGACAGAGCCTGGGGTCTACCCAGACCATCTGCCTAGCCTCTGCCATGATCATAGATCATGATATCATGATTGTAATACAGCAGAGAACCTTGCTAATATTTAACGGACCATCTGTTTTTATCTGAAGAACAGGGAATTCCAGGATAAAAGAAAAGAATGCTGGTCTCCCTAGCTTTTTTGTTGTTTTTTTTGTTTTGTTTTGTTTTGTGGTATACGGGCCTCTCACTGCTGTGGCCTCTCCCACTGCGGAGCACAGGCTCCGGATGCGCAGGCTCAGCGGCCATGGCTCACGGGCCCAGCCGCTCTGCGGCATGTGGGATCTTCCCGGACCGGGGCACGAACCCGTGTCCCCTGAATCGGCAGGCGGACTCTCAACCACTGTGCCACCAGGGAAGCCCTTTTTTTTTTTTTTTTTTGGTCTCCCTAGTTTTAACTACTTGTACATCTCCTTTAAAGGGAAATTTTGGCCAAAGGAATATGTTCTATAAAGATCAAGTCTTAGCCTTCTCTTATGTTCTGTTGTTAAAGACCAGCATCTGGCTGGGACCTGCAGCATTTGCCTGAGGAGGTTTCTTGAAGGCCCAGGGCCATGGGAGGCAAGGCCACAACATGTGGGAGCCACTGTCCCTAGTCACACACAGCAGTGTGACAGTGGCGGACTTGGGCCCTGTCATGTATGTGGAACAAAGAGATTGGACGGAGCTCTCTTGTACTGACTGATTTCCTGTAGATGGTACAGGAGATCCCCGGGCCTGTGGTATCGTGGTGTGTATTGGGAGGTTTGCAGTAAACGGTATCCACACAAGCAGCTGGTTCTGCAGTGAAGCCGCTATACCTGCAGCCCCCATCCCACAGCAGGAGTAGCCAGTGGTGACCCCAACTTCTATGCAAACATCCGTGTGTGTTTTCGTGTCTATTTGTCAAGCTCACTGGACTGTGAGCTCCTCGGGGCAGGGACCCTCCGTGTGGTTTCCGTGTGGTTTTCGTCTTTCACAGGCACAGAGTCCCCGGCACAGGGTGGATGCCCAGTAAATAATTCCTAGGAAAATGGATCAGTGAGTGGAAGTGGGGAGGGAGGAGATCCCTGGGATTTAGGGGAACACCCTTACGGATGAGTGATGTGAGCTCTAAAGGGAATATATATGGCTGTATTGATCCAAGGCTTCCCATAGGGAAGGTGAACTTCTTCATACAGATTCCTTCAACCAGCAGGCACTACAGGGATTTTAAGATTTTAATCCCCCTTTAATATTTCCTTCCACAATTTTAAGAGTGCTCTAGGGCATCCTAAGGGTGGCTAACCAAACGTGAACGGAACACTCACAAGGGCTCCTAGGGAGGGATTTCCACTCTAGCTGTTGTGTAACCGCTGGTGTGAGACCCCTCCCACTAAGGACAACTATAAAACCTGTGGGCAGGCATCAGGGGGCCAACGAGGGCAGCGAGACTGGGGGGCCTAGGACCTGACAAGGTTTTGGCGAACCCAACAGGGACCACCAGGTCAATGCCGGGGCATTAGGGATCCTGCCCGAGGTAGAAATGGCCGGTCATCAGCAGGAGACTTCCAAGGGAGGGCATGTCGAGGTGGGCCCCAAAGACACTGCGCTAGCTGCTGCCAACCAGTGCACTCACTTGAGAAGAAGGGCAAGTCCTTGTTTGAAGGGTGGTCTGAGCAGCACACTTCCACGGCTTCCATGGAGGCGGTACAGGAAGGTATCATGTGTATGGAACTGGAGTCCCAGAGGATGGGAGAAGAAAGAATAGGGGCAGAAGCAATATTTGAAGAGATACTGGCCAATAATTTTCCACAATTCTTGAAAGATGACAAGTCACACATTCATGGAGCCCTAAAAAGTATTATCAGGACAAAAACAATCGCAACGACACCAAGTGTATCACAGTCAAACTACTAAACACTGGGGACAAAAATAAATCTTAATAGAAACCAGAGAAAGTAAGCATACCCTTCAAACAAGCAACATAAAGATTATAAATGACTTTCCAACAGAAACAATGGAACCTGGAAGACAATGGAGGGGCATTTTGAAAGGGGTGTGTTGTGCTGTCCCATATCTGCATCTGGGTGGCAGTCACACAGGTCTGAGAAGTTGGTAAAAATGTACTGAGCTGTATCTTTAACATGTGAGTACTTTCCTGTAGGCACGTGATACTTCAATAAAACTGTCTACCAAAAAAGGATTGTGTCAACATATTCAAAGAAAGAGCAAATGCAAAACATGATCTTGTTTACAGTTTTGAAAGCTACTTTGGATCCTGTGTTTAGAACTTCTTGTAAAGGAGAAAAGGTATAAGCTGGGACCACTTAGGAGGCTATTGTAATAGCACAGGTAGACTAGGGAGGTTGTAGTAATAAAAAAGGAGAGAAGCGGAAAAATACCAGATAATTGTGCAGGACAGTTCATAAGTAGCTGGATGTAGAGGATGAAGGCAAGAATGAAGTTAAGGATGATTCCTAGAGTTTTGGCTTCAGCCACTGGATGGTGGTACCATTTACTGAGATGGTGATTGATTACTTTGAGGAATTTGCACGGAAAATAAAGGATCCCATTTTTGACATGTGTTATTTCAAATATTAGACGCCTCACTGGAGACGGAATATCAGTTTAGATCTTGTCATTTTATTGGATAACTTTTCATTTTAATTTCTATTTAATTACGCATATATGCATATATACACACCATATGTAATTTCTGTAAATGCCAAAATGTGACTATCTAGTATATACTTTCACCGACTGCAGTCTTTCTTTTCCTTCTTCTTCTTAAGTTTGACTCCTTAGTGCCCTTTTAGTGTCAACGCTCGGTTATCCCCAGGTAATTGCATCAGCAGCCAGGTCGGTGTCCTCACATCCTGTAATCTGTGTTCTGGATCATCAAAGAGGGCCGGTGATCGTTGCTTGTTTTGCAAAGGTTAGGTTATGTTATTCAGACTTTTCGCCACGCCTCAGAAATTCCTCGTGGAAATCTTACCAAGTGGCCCCGTTGGGCTTCAGTTTATTGTATTTAATAGCTGCCCTCTATTCCATGGGGTGGGTACTCTCTCTAATTTAACAATTCCTCTATTAATGGGCATTTCTACTTTTTTCTACTACACTGCTGAAATAAACATTCTAGAGTACATGTCCCAAATGCCAAAGATTTTATTCCATGAGAGGTTTTCAGGGGAGAATTTCCAGGTCAAAGAGCGCATGTATTTTTAACCTTAATGGATGTTTTTGCCATATAGCGTTTTCTTCCTCCAAAACCCTGTAACGCTTTGCAGTTCCTCTAACAGTGTATGAGTACTCTTTTCCCCATATCACTGCTAATTCTTTCTAAGTGTTTGCCAGTATAACGGATGTAAAAATTCCTTACTGTCATTTTAATATTTTCTCACCATTAATAAACTTGGATATATTTTCATATATTTTGCCACTTGAATATGCTGTTCTGTGAATTGCCTATTCATATCTTTTAACATTTTTCTATTGGTTAGTCTTTATTTTTTTATTTAACTTTTTAAATCTATTTTTATTTACTGTCTTCATCAGAGGTCATTTTATACTATGGATATTAACTCATTATCATCTGAGGTACGAATATATATTTTCAAATCTATTATTTGTATATAGACTCTGTTTATGATAATTTTTTTTTTTTTTTTTTTTTTTTGCCATACGCGGGCCTCTCACTGTTGTGGCCTCTCCCGTTGCGGAGCACAGGCTCCGGACGCGCAAGCTCAGCGGCCATGGCTCACGGGCCCAGTCGCTCCGCGGCACGTGGGATCTTCCCGGACCGGGGCACAAACCCGTGTCCCCTGCATCGGCAGGCGGACTCTCGACCACTGCGCCACCAGGGAAGCCCTATCATAAATTTTGAGCTTTTATTATTGTATACGTAACTTATTATGGCTATGTTTTCTTTTTTAGGTTTTGAGTTTCTACTCTTCCCAATACCTTTCCAGTATCTCAACCCTAGATTTTATTTGTCGTGGCCTAAATTTTCTTACTAGAGTTTTATCTTTTACATTTAATCCCTTCATTCTTCTAGAACCTACTTTTTATATTGGATAATGTTGTCTCTAATTCTTCCGTATGGATCACCAGTTGTGTCAGCATCATTTATCAAACAGTCCATTATTTTTCCACTGGTACGAGCTATCAACTTTGTCCCATATTAAATTCTTACATATACTGTGATAATTTTCAAGATTCACTATTCAGTGCCACTGTTCTCTTTATTTACTTATATACCAATACCATAGTGATTTCATTTCAGTGGATCTGTGTTATGTTCTGATATGCAGTGATGCAAAGGTGTCTCTCCCTATTCTTACTTTCCATAATTTTCTTGACTTTTTCTGGGTCCTTATTCTTTCATATAGATGTTAATATCATTTTAGCCGACTAAAACCTTTGCATTGTGCTTGGAATTACTTTAAATTTGCATTACATTCATTTGGGGAGAATTACCATTTTTATGGTAATATTTTCCCATCTAAGAACGTGATTACTATTTTATTGGTCCAGATTTGGTTTTATGTCCTTCGATAAGATTTTATAGACTTTATCTTATGGGTATTGTGCCTTTCTTATTACATTTATTCCTAAGTATTTTATAGTGTTTGTCACGATTGTGAATATAGTTTTTTTTTTCTTTTATTCTCATTTTCATTTTTAGGTTCTTATTGTTAGAGTGAAGAAAAACTATTAATTTTTGTATATTTACATATGTATGCCAAGATACTAAAATTTCAAATAAACTTTAATAGTTTTTTGTTTTAATAGAGGCTCTTTGGGTCCCCAGTAGACAGTCAATCCTCAGCAACCAGATATGGTTTCATTTCTGTTTTTTCTCTGTGTTTATACAAGGTAGTTTACTTTCTTGACTTACTGAATTCACTAAAAATGTTAAAGTGTAGTTCTCTTATAGACATCCCTTTCTAGTTCCTGATTTTAATTTAAATGATTTTAATATTTTACCATTTAGGGAAATATTTGCTGTTCGGTTTTATCAAATAATCTATATTTATACTTTTTCCTCCTTTCTCTTTTGTGGAAAGTTTTTATTAGGAATTACTGCTATATTTTTCAAATACCTTTTAAGTCTCTGTCAATAGGATAATTTGTTGAGGTAAAGGCCTATTTTGATAGCCAGAATTCTTTATATCAATCTATTCTTGTGTTCTGCCTGGTCATGGTGTATTTTTCTCCTAATACAATGCTAATATTTTATTCATAATTTTTGCCCTTATGTTTTTAAGTGACATTAGTCTATACGTTTTATATTTTTATTGGGTTTTGTATGAAAAGTTATGCTCCTTCATAAAATAAGTTTTCTGTGTCCCGAAATAGCTTAAATAACATTAATATCACACGTTTGTCAACTTTTAATTCAACCCCTATGTGGTAATCTGTTATTGCTTCTGAGTTCTGTAGTCAAAATATGACCCAGGGTCAGTTAAGATGAAATTGTAACCATTGGCACAAAGACACTTTAATGTCCTCTGTGTTAAATGATGCCTGATTTTTGCAATGGGAGGCGTCATAGGAAAAAACCCCCATGATAATCAACTTCATAAACCGTTTCTTAAACTGCCACGTGTTTTTTGTGTGCAGTGGGCTGTGGGGGGCAGAGGGCCCGATCGGAAGCGGTAGGCTCGTTTCTGGTACTGATGTCATCTGTCCTCATTGCACGGCCTGGAATCCTAGTGCCTCAGTCCCCTTATTTAAAGGGGAATAAAAAAGCTACCTTGGGCTTCCCTGGTGACGCAGTGGTTGAGATTCCGCCTGCCGATGCAGGGGACACGGGTTCGTGCCCCGGTCCGGGAAGATCCCACATGCCGCGGAGCGGCTGGGCCCATGAGCCATGGCCATTGGGCCTGCACGTCCGGAGCCTGTGCTCCGCAACGGGAGAGGCCACAACGGTGAGAGGCCCGCGTACCGCAAAAAAAAAAAAAAAAAAAAGCTACCTTACATCCTGCTTCGGAGGCCCAAGGACTGGATACAGAAATGACTGTTAACCGTCCTCAAACACCATTAAAACCAAGCAGAACTTGGCTCCAGTGAAACTTTTTTTTTTAAACGCCTTTCTGGCCCCCCGGGGAAAACCATTTCTTTGTAACCAGTAACTTCATCCATCTCTATTGGGGGTTTTAGACATTTGGGACATCTTTGTCGGTGGTGATGTGTACAAGACAGGTGAAAAGGGGGAAACGGCAAGTCCTCTTTCGTTATTCCTCTTTTATGTATGTCCAGTATCTGCATTTTTTAAGGTGGTTTTGAATTGGAAGGTCAGCTCCACAGTGATGGTTTTATTAAAATGTTCCATGGTCTGTACATATTCTAACGGTGGCTATTTCTGCGTTAGACTTCCATGTAGTTTCAGTCCTCTGGGTCTCAGCTTACCACCCAACAGTTTAAAGGCCAAGCGTAATGTAGACGCAGTAATCACGCTTCTTCAGTGGCACTCAATCTGCCTCCATCACCGCTTCTAAGAGAGCTGCCTTCCCCCTAATGGCACATTTCAGACGCCATTTTGCCATATTCTCACCCAGCCTACTCAAGGCCAACGTTCAGAAAATGGCTTCGGGGTTTCCTGCTGAATATTTGGAGTTGTAAGCGGATGGGGAGACAGAAAAATGTGTGGCGTTCTTCACCTCAAGAAAGTTCACGCGGAAATGTGATGAGTGATTTTCTCTTAAAATTGGACCCATGGAGGGGCACCTAGTGATTCTCCGATGCTCAGGGCTCGCCCCTGCTGAGGCAGAGGACGCAGCGACCCACAGATAACTGGACGTGGGTTACTGGGAAAGAGGGAAGGGAAAGCTGGCCCTGTGGGCGCGTGTCTTTGCGAGGCTGCCCACACTTTCCCTTTAGAGGTCAGATGGGCAGAAGCTGACAGGGAGCGTTGGCACCGGGGCGTATGTAAGGCAGATCTGTGTCCGCTTTTATAAAAGCGGGTTTTCTCTGTATGTGGGCTCTGCCTTCTCAACTGCTGGCTCTCAAAGCAAGATGCAGCTTTAATCTACAACGTGATGCTGTGTATCCTCTACTTCTGGACCGCGTCAGCTCTCCTGAGCACTGATGCTCATGGCTGTTTGGTGGTGGGGGTGGAAATCTAGCAGGGCTTTGGGTCCAGGACACTGGTTTGCCATTGATTAGATTATCCTGTGAATTGAATGACTTACAGGATCTACACCCCAAAAGCAGGTGCTATGTGTGTCACCGCTGACGGTGGCCACGAGACAGCAAACAGAGCAGCTGAGCCGGGTATGTTATTCGTTGCCATGTCTTCACAGCATCAAAACCACCAGAGGGACATGGACACCAGTAAACTCAGAAAACCACAGATGCTGTGCAGAAGTTGGACTCACAAGAAGACCAATGGACCCTATGACGGCACCTTTTGAGTCGATAGCCTGGTTGTTTTGGAAATATGTCACCCTATCTTGCAAATACTGTGGGGCCCGACCCTGGCATTTTATAAAACTCCAGTGACAGGCCAGTGTGGGAGGTCATGCTTCCTTCCACAGCAAGGAGCCAACGGATGTGGCTGGAGGTTGTCTCGATCAAGACTCTGCAGGAATCGCTGTTCGCCTTGCGTCCTTCACTCCTTCTATTTTGGCGTATCTATCGTCCTGGCCTTGTGGAGCCCAGGCCCCTCTGGTTCCCCACTGGGGCATGGCCCCCAGGCCCCAGAACCTTTACCTGACCTTTCGTTCAATGTCAAAAATGCCCTACTCTATATCCTGTTTCCGCGGAGTCTTGGCAGGAAATAGTACTGCTGGTTTCTGATAAACTCACTCCCAAGGGGGTTTAACATGCTCCTTCCCAGGTGGTCTTATCCTTGTAGAAAGAACTTCTAGAAACATCCATGCCTTTGCCCCAGGGCAAAGTCTCCTATTATGGGACTCCTTGAAACACTGATAGGTTACCTGGGAAGGCGGTTTGGACTTGGCCCTCGCCCTGGACGTCACATTCCTGAGAGTGACAGCCCTGTCACCTCTGTGTCAAACCCTGGACTCAGCTGACAGGAGCAGGGAAGGCTCTGAGCACGGCCGAGGACCGGGGAGAAGGACCGTTTCTTCACCCCTCCCGCCCCCAGGAGCTCGCTCTGAACAGGGAGGGACCTAACGGTCCAGTTAAACTGCCGGCAGAGGCCTTCAAGCCTGTTGGAACTCATGCTCCATTTTCCCCGAGTGATGCAAACAGCCGTCTCCCTGGGCTTCGTGTGTCTGCACACGGATGCATCCTTTCTCTCCTTCCCTCTTCTCCTCTCTCTCTCTGTGCTTCTCTCCTCTTTCCTCCCCTCCCCTCCCGTGACCTCACATTCCAAATCAAACCCGACTGCAATAAAGGATAAAGGACTGCCACTTCCGAGTGGGGAGCAGGGCGTGTCTGAAACCCCCCGTCTGCTCACAAAGGGCAAGGTAGTCAAAGCTCGCTCCCTTTCAAGAAACCTGGCCGCCGCCCGCGGCCCTCATCCTGTCCCCGAATTAGAGATCATAGACATCCCGAACAAAACTGGCAGAGCCACGCCGGCCGTGAAATACACATCCCCTAATTGCTAATGTTTCCTTTTTGATAACTAAAAAGACGGTGCACATTAAATAGAAGGAGATTTAATTTCTCGTTTAAATACAGCTGCTGCGATTCTTGTGTACCACACAGCTGGTGCGAGGCTGGCGCAGGGCCACGGCCGAGAGGCTCCGTCACGTCTGCGCCCATTGTCTTTCTGACACACGCACGCAGAACATCTTGGCGTGTTTGGGAAATATTTTTATTCATTTTCAGGTCTGCACCGCATCACAGAGGGACGCGCCTCGCCAGCCCCACACCTCCAAGCTTTTTGCACCTGCCAACCCGCTTGCTTTCCCTCCCTCTGGCAACGTTCTTTCTGCAGAGGAAAATCACTCGTTTTAGCCTTTCTTTTCCCATTCTGGGCAGGGGCAGGCCCGATTGAGTCTGCCTAATATTTCTTAGGCTTGTGATAAAAACCATTTTTTTTTTTTTTAAAGAAAAGGACCGATCACATGTTTTTATTTTGAAAACCACGAGAGCAAAATTTCGGGTTGGCGTCTTAAAGGGACGTTGCCCATCCGGGGGGGTCGTCCGGGGGAGTGTCTCGGGGGCTGGAGAGGAAGAGAGATTGCTGCCAACTGGGGTGTCATTGCCGGTTCATCTCAGAGTGAAAGTAATCTTAGAAGATGCAGGACAAAATTAGGAAGATTAAAGTCTTCAAGGACGTTCTGACCACTTACTTTAATTTAGGAGCGCTCCTCCAGGACTGAAATAGTTCCTGCTCGTGTTCAATAAAGGAGAATTGTTGCCGTCGGGCCCTCACGGGGTCCTCCTGTCTGAGGACTCTCCTCTTGGGAGGGTTTAACCGTCAGAAGCGCGCAGACGTGCTGGGCTTGGCACACTCCTCTGACTCCACGGTGTGAAGACAGACGGCTCAGTCCCACCTCCCGCTGCCCCGGGAGATCAGCCTCAGCCTGTTTCCTGGAGACCCGCCCAGACCCCTAAACACAGCGCCGCACCCTCACCCCCGCTGGGCTCTGCAGAAGCCCAGAAGCTGGCGGGGCGGGATGCGGCGGGCGGTTCCTGCGTCGGCCTTCCCAAAGCGGCTGGCAGAGTGCAGGGAAGAGGAGGCAGCGGCCTGAGGAAGAGCCCGTGCCGGTGACGTGGAGACCTTGGCCCCGTCACCTCGCTGCCGGGGGCTACCGTAGCCAGGGACCGCTGATGGGCGGTTTAAATAGAAGTTTGTCCCTTCACAGTCCCAGAGATCCAGGTGAGGGCAGGGCTGGGTCCTCCCGAGGCCTCCCCTCAGTGTGTAGACGCCGTCTTCTCCCTGTGTCCTCACGCGGTCGTCCCTCTGTGCTTGTCTGTGTCCTGGTCTCTTCTTACAAGGACACCAGTCACGCTGGATCAGGGCCCACCCATGCCCTCATTTAGCTTCATCACCTCCTTAAAGGCCCATCTCTGAATACAGTCACAGTTTGAAGGACCCCAACATATGAATCTGGGGGACACGACTCAGCCCACAGCGCGAGCTGAGCCCATCAGGAGCTGCGTGTAGCAGCGAGCTTCCAGACGGAGTGTGTGTCCAGCCCATCCCAGGGCCTTAGACACGTCCCGCGTCCCAGGTCCTCAGGACACAGCCTCCCTGACTGATGACATGACCAGCTCTCCCAATGAATGGATTTAACCCACGGCAAGAGGAGTGGAGGGGAGATGGCTGAGCAGAGCCCTGGATGTGTACCTCAGACCCAACTAATCATGTCCTTGGGAACATGGCTGTCTGTCTGTGAAAGGGAGGGGCGGGGCTGAGTGATCTCCAAGGTCACCCCATGGTGACCTGACTCAGGAAGAAACACAGCATCGGCAAACTAGAGCCGAGGGCCACATCCGGCCCCTGACCCGTCTTTGCAAATAAAGTTTTATTGGAATGCAGTCACACTCACTTAGATATTATTTTGCTGCTATCATGGCAGAACTGAGTAGCTCTGACCAAGACTGTGTGGAACACACGGAGCCTAAAATATTTCCCACTGGCCCTTTATAGCAAACGTCTGACATGGAGAACAGACTTGTGGTTGCCAAGGCAGGGCCGGGGCCTTGGAGGGGGAAATAGGGGAGGGATGGATTGGGAGTTCGGGATTAGCAGATGCAGACTATTATATATAGAATGGATGGACAACAAGGTCCTACTGTAGAGCACAGGGAGCTATATTCAATATCCTGTGACAAACCATCATGGAAGAGAATATAAAAAAGAATATATATACATGTATGTATAACCGAGTCATTTTGCTGTACAGCAGAAATGAACACAACATTGTAAACCAACTATATTTCAATAGAGTAAATTCAAAAAAAAAAAGAGGGCTTCCCTGGTGGCGCAGTGGTCGAGAGTCCGCCTGCCGATGCAGGGGACGCGGGTTCGTGCCCCGGTCCGGGAGGATCCCACATGCCGTGGAGCGGCTGGACCCGTGAGCCATGGCCGCTGAGCCTGCACATCCGGAGCCTGTGCTCCGCATCGGGAGAGGCCGCAGCAGTGAGAGGCCCGTGTACCGCCAAAAAAAAAAAAGAAAGAAAACATCTGACAATCCCTGCATTTAGAGCAAAAATTGGTCAGTTATTGGGTTTTCTTGGGAAGGTGGCAGTCTGGCAAAACTAACTTATGAAAATTCCGTGGGATGTCCATTCATTTGCTGTAACGTGCAACGTGTGTTTCAGTCTGTATGGTTGAGGTTGAACTTTCGGGGGCCACAGGCCGTCAGTCGTGATCTCGGAGACCCACACCACGCATCATCTCCCCACCCCCATCCACCAACCAATAGCAATGAAACCCAGCGCCAGTGGCAAAACCTAACCTTTATTTAACTTCTTTTTTTTTTTTTTTTTTGCACGTTGTGTGCAGACGGCACCGGCCAGGCGCCGGGGAGCAGGTGTCCCCAGAGCCCACTCAGCCCCAGGTACCTTGGAGGTCCTCCAACTTCAGACGGAAGCTGTGGCCCCGCCTGTCGCTGCATCTCCGGCCTGGAGGTCAGGCGGTCCGTCCGCCTCGTGTGTCTACCCCGGGCCTCTCTCCTTTCACGGCTCTGTTGATATTCGCCCCCTCCTGCCGTGCCGTCGGCTCCGAAAAGGCAGGAGTGGCGCTGGCCGCGTCCACGTTGACACTGATTCTTGCTGAGCGCCCACCGTGTGCCCAGGACAGAGACCAGGGCACTGCGCGTCTTGGGCCTCGTGCCCCCAGACACCCGAGAGAGGCTGTCCTCTCTAGAACGTGCTCACTCCCCTCGGGGCCTGAGATGGGCAGGGCTGGTGCCCACTTCCCGGAGGAGGGAGGGGAGGGGCCGTGGTCATCGGGGCGCGACGCAGGCTCCCACGAGAGGGAGGCCTGTGTGACCGGAGGGGAGGGAGGGCAGCCGGGTCCGGGGGACAGAGATTCACAGAAAGGAAGCTCTCTTCCCTAGGGGCTGAGGGGTACCTGCACCCCGACATCTAAGCGCTCCTGCCGTGCATCTGGGGACACCCCAGCCTCTCAGCTCCAAGCCTCAGCACCTGCAAGTACACGAGGGCTGAGGCCACAGCTGGCTGTGGTGGCCCCTGGTGACCAGCGCTAGGCACCCTGTGGTACCCAGGAAAGCTGCTAGGGGCTTCTGATCACAGGAGACACGTGTTGTCTTTTCTTTTTCTTGTGTCTATGCGAGATGACGGTAGTTCACTAAGCTTATTGTGCTCGTCATTTCACAATATACACAAGTCAAACCATCATGCTGTACATCTGAAGTCTATACAGGGACTTATGTCAGTTATTTCTCCATTAAACTGGGAAGAAAAGAAGAAAGAAAAGGCCTCCCGCCCAGGCCGATGCAGCCGGGGCGTAGGGCTCGCCCACCGGGGTGTGGCCGCATTCAGCTCCGTTTCCAGCGCCCTTTACAGGAGCATCCCACGCGGCGAGGGTGGGCGTGGACCCCCGGGGACACGGCAGAGAGGAGGGAGTGAGGGGAAGCTCGGAGCCCTCAGCGCACGCCTGCACACGCCTGCACACGCCTGCACACGCCGGCACACGCCTGCACGCGCTCTGACCTGGACTGGAGCCTCCACGGGCGCAGCTGGGGACCCGCTCGGCTGCAGAGGCGACGCGCGCCCAGCTCCACTGCCCCCGCCCTGCCCGTGGGCCCCCCACGCCAAGCGTGTTCCCCTCCAGGAGAAGCGCTCCCGAGAGGGTTCCAGAGCGTCCGGGTTTCCCTGTGGTTTGAGGGCTTCTTGCTCGCTTCAGTGCTAGGAAGGAGTTCAACCCTCTCTGCGGTGGTAGGTGAAGCAGGCCTTGTGGTCTGGACGACGCACCCGGGGGGCCTGTTGCTCCAGGCCGGGCGTGAGGCCCCCGATTCCCCTGGGCACCTGCCACGTTCTCTCTGCTCGCCCCGCCCGTCCAGAGGGCCCCCTCCCAGGACACCCCAGCCCCTGGCCTTCGCGTCCCCGTCACCCCCTCTCTCTGTCTCTGTGTCCCCGGGGTCTCCCTGGTCACACCCCCTCCTGGCAAATCAAACATGATGCTCTTGGCTGGGTGTTTGTGGGGTCCTGACAGACTTTTGGGGGGCCGACAGAGGAGCCACGTCAGGGCTTTCTGGGGGGAGGGCCTTCAGGAAACAGCTCTCGGGGGGCTGGTCCAGCCTCACTGCTTCGGCCACGCCCCCTGCGGCTTTGGGCTCTGCGTGTCCACACAGCCCCGGGCTAGCCACTGTCCCGTCTGCTCCGTGACACCAGCATGGAGGGGCTTGTCTTTGGCAGCGGGGCAGTCGAGGCAGGGGAGCGGGGCTTGAGCTGGTGGACATGTAGCCACCTGCCATGAGGTTGGGCGCTGGCCACGGGTGGGGTCTGGATTCAAGGAGGAGATCTCGGGAGTCCCTCTTCCGTCTAGAGTCCCTCAGCATTGGTCCATCTGTCCCACAGACACGTACTGAGCCCCCCTCACGAGCAGACGCCATGCAAAGTGTTGCGGGCACAGTGCCAACAAGAAAGGCAGGCCTGGCCCGCTCAGGAGCGGACACATGGGCACACGCGCGTGCACACACACACACACACACACTGACGCTAAACATAAAAACATATAAACAGGAGAGAGATGAAGTGCTCAGCCTCTGTTGTGGGCGGCCTTGTCCCAGCCCACGGGCACCCCGGGAGGGTCTGAAGGAGTCCTCACAACAGCCCCTCATTCCCCACCGGGTCTGCCCCACTCGGGACCCTGGCGGGTGTGCTCCGCACCGCAGACACTGGAAACGGGGGCATCAGGTCCAGGAAAACCCAGCGTTTCCTGTGTGTCTGTAACTCACCTGGAAAACCAGTTTGCTTCTGGCTGTAGGGGCCACGTGGCAAGAGCTGTGGGGTTCTGGAGGCCCCCATGCCCAGCCCTTCCAACCCCGGCCTGACCCGGGCTAGACGTGCAGTCATCTCCGCTTGGGTGAAGGCTGGTGGGGGGCCTGGAGGTGCAGCCGCCCAGCAGTGCTGGGGGGGAGGTCATGTCACTGTTACCAGCTGTTAGGGCCCGGCCTGGACCACACTTCTCAAACGAACCGCACACAGGGATGCCCGCGGAGACAGTCTGACCGCCAGGGGCTCTCGAGGGAGAGAGGCGGGCTGGGGTCCGGGCAGGCCCAGGTGGCTGTGTGCTTGCAGGTGGGCGGCAGTGGATGGAGGGCGAGAGGCCGCGAGGGAACAGCCAGCAGAAAACAGCTGTTGCTGGAATCCACCTGGAATCTTCCGACCTGCCTGTCCTGTAGCTACAGGCGGACGAGGGAGGGGCCTCTTGGTTTGCTGGGAGGCGTGGTTTTCAGCATGTTTTCCTCCATCCTGGGGGGCAGAAGCTCCGCTTGGCCTCCATAGATCCCGAGGCTAGGAGAAGCAGGGGTTCTTCCTCTTGCGAGGTCAGTAGGAATCCCCGACCTGAATTCTTTCATGAACTGCTTTTTCCGTTGGAGCACCTGGAGCGTTAATTGCGCTGCAACATAAGCTTGCCTGTGTGGGTCGTCTGCGGAGGGCTTGGGCCCTTCTGTTCCGCTGGCTGCTGGCCGCCTGCCCCATCACTCAGGTGGCTCTCCCTGGCCACTGCAGCCCACCTAAGCCTCAGAATTCCAAGTGGGGCCTGTTCACGGCACTGATTATTGGGCAAGATCATCTTGACCTAAAATACCAGTTATATTTTTATGTGTTTAGTTCTCTCCCCGGATCAATGACAAATACTTTGAAGGTGCAGATCCCAGCGAGTGAACCACGTGTGTTCCCAGGACCCAAGCCGAGGCCTGGCTTAGCGTGAGAGCTCCGGGTGGATTTATTGACCACCTGAGTCACTGATAGATCCGGATGCACTATTAGTAAAGCAGATCGTCTCCGCCCACTGGAAAAGCTGAAATCTCACAGGGCGGCTCTCAAGCCTTGGCCTTTGCCCTGTCATCGCAGCCCATCTGATACTGCTGGAAGCTGTACCAGCACCGGCCCTCATAACGGACAGTGGGGGCTGGAACGGTCTCTCGAGGGGCCTGATGTTCAGAGCGATGGTTGTGCGGGTCTAGGGACTGGGAAGACGGTCCAGCCCAGCCTAGGAGTCAGCCGAGAGGAGCGGTGGGCACTGGAGGAGCCTGATCATGGGGTGGGGTCCTCCAGTGGGAGGACGGATCAGTCTTCAGGAAACGTGCGATCAGGGTGTCCGAGAATAGAGAAATGTGGGGCAGACATGAGCTGGCCGCTGTAGGGCCAGCCCAGATGGCTTTTCACTTCTGGCATTCAATTCCCTTTCCTCCCCTGAAACGTGACAAAGAAAATCCATTTCTGGGCCCGCAATCCTGGGAAATCACCTGAGGACCTTAAGTAGCGCCCTCAGAGGCACGGGATGGGACCGGCCACGTGGCCGAGGAGAGCTGAACAGGGCTCGGCGCTGGGACTGCCCTCCTGACAAGCAGTTCATCAGGCAGCGTCCTCGCGCCCCTGCCGGGTGGGGGGGGTCGCTCACGACCGGGGGAGTTGGTTATTTCCTCCCCCCTCCCGAGGCATCGTCCTCACCATCACTAGAGGGATAATAATAACATAGACCGATTTCCATGAATACTTAGGGCAGAATGTAATTTGTTATAATAGACGGAAAGGCACACGAATGTGTCACGTCCGTGTTTTTCAAGTTCTCGAAAGCATTCCTCTGGCCCGTGTCGCTTCTGAAGTAATTTCAGCCCTCTTGCTGTTTCCACTTTGCGGGGAGTTCTTCTGCAGCTTGTGCCACAGTCAATATCCAAACGTGGGGTGGATGTTTCCCAGTTCTAACAACTTACCCCAGAACGGACTTCGCGAAGCAAGCCCCCCGCCCCACAGATGACTGCCTGCGCTCCCCGCTGGGGCTCGAGGGGCCCGGGTGCCTCCCCACCTCTTTCCCCTCCTCCACTCACGCTGCCCATGATCTGTCATGGCAGGGACGGGGAGCCTTTGCGGCCTGCCAGGCAGCTACCGCAGACTCTGCACAGTCTGCCCCTCTGGGGATGAAGGATGCTGTACTGAGTCCGACCTCGGGGCCCACTGGCTTTTTGGTTGCAGCCAGCATCCTGGGTCCAGGCCTTTGAGGCAGAGCCCCTGGCCAGACCGGCGTGCTTCCCGCTGGCCTG
This sequence comes from Lagenorhynchus albirostris, assembly GCF_949774975.1. Classification (NCBI taxonomy): domain Eukaryota; kingdom Metazoa; phylum Chordata; class Mammalia; order Artiodactyla; family Delphinidae; genus Lagenorhynchus; species Lagenorhynchus albirostris. The sequence continues at coordinate 2,125,745 of NC_083102.1, forward strand.
ACCCTGCCTTGCTGAGTTCCAGCAGGCGTCGCTGGACCCCGGTTACTGTGCGCCCACCCTTTCTACAGCAAAGAAGGAGCCCAAACCGCCAGCGTGGAGGCGGCAAGGACACAGCGCGTGTCCCCTGCCCTGGTCACGCCCAGGTTCTCTGTCAGTCCAGGTCTTCAAGCCTCGAGGTCTCAGCCACCTCCTCTTTGACCCAGGTCTTTCCCACTCTGGTGGCCTTCCCGCACGGGGGTCAGCATGGTCAGGGCAGACAGCGAGGCGGCCGGGCCCAGCAGGTGGACACTCCCCGGGCACGACTGTCCTCGGGGTTTGCCGTCATCCTCCCCTCCTGGTGTTTCACCCAAGCCCACCGCCCGCCTTGGGTGACCACGGAATTCCAGAGGCTCCAGTTTCCTTCTGAGACATTCCACTCGACAGGACAACTCGGTCTTGTGTGGATGTTATGTTTTGTGCTTCACATGTGTTTAGCTCCTTCTTAAGGTTCTGAAGGGTCCTGTAGAGTCAGGGAGAAATGAGATCAGGTGTCAGCAGAGGTTTGTGGAGATCTTTCAGCTGCTCTTAAAAGATGGGCAGCATTTAGATAACAAGAAACCAGGACAGAGGGTTTCAGGTGGAAGGGCGCGCAGAGCTCACCGGACCACAGGAGCAAAGCTTTAAGGTGCCTCAGACACACATCCCGTGGCCCTCCAGTGCTCACCTAGTGAAGGTTGAACCCGTGACACGAATGATGTCCCCCACCTGACAAGCCATGACGACTGCCCCATCGGATGGAGAGAAATAGAGGACGGAGAGATTAAACTTCCTGGGCGGCCCTTGTTTATCGCCGTCAGATCAATATTCCATAAACATGGGGGTCCTCACGTCATGGTCCTTCCTGCAAAGAGGCTGTGGTCCCACTGTCCATGGCATGAGACCCGTGTTTCTGAGCGCATCACCCAAAGGCCAAGCAGGTCGGTCCACTCCCTGCCGCTGCCCACTGGCTGGGCCACATCGTGCCACCTTCCCGGGTCCAGCTGAACCCCAGGCTCCTCCCCGAAGACTTGGTGACACCACAGCCCGGCCTTCTCACCCTCTTGTGAAATGTAGATTTTCCCTGGGGCCGTTAATTACGCCTGGGCTCAGGAGATGTGTTCTAGTGAGAAGGTTTGTTTAGACCATCTCATCTTGGATACAGTTTCAGGTTATTTAGGGACAATTTTGTTCACCCTGTGCCCTCAGCCTGAAGCCCCCCGCTTCCTCCTTTCCTTCAAACCAGGTTTCTCGTGCTTCGGAAACGCGGCTCAGAGCTCCCTTCTCTCGGGAGCTGCAGCCGTTCACCGGCTCCCACCAGGGCCGTCCGGAGCGCTGACTTCCTCCGGCTTCTCGCCTGCTGGCGCCTTGGGGGTGACAGTGTGGGACTTCTCCCGAGCTCAGTGGTCCTCGTGTCCTGGGAGACGGCTCCCGCGGGGAGGCCCGGCCGCGCACAACGGGGATGGGAGTCAGGAGCCCGCTGCTAACCTGGACAAGCCCAGACAGACGCCGCCCTCCAAGCTCCCGTTCTCTGCCTGATGAACGATTAGCTGGGCTGCTTGTCCCACAGATCCACTGGGGCAACATGCTCGTTAACCCAACTTTGGATAAGCTCTGTCCGCTTCCCGGGCCCCCGGACTTTGGGCCACCCCTAGCCCAGGCCAGCACGGGCCCTTCCTGAAGAGTGTCTCCTGGAAACCAGGCTGGACCCAGGCGAAGCATCCTCTGCTCTGCCTCCCACGTGGCCGTCCCTTTCCAAGGGGGACTCTCCTTCCCGAGTCTGGACTTATCCTCCTCTGCCAGGTGGGTGGAAGCATGGGGACGTGGGTGGAGGGGTCCCCTCCCCGCTCCTCCCATAGCTCCTCCGGGGGGTTGGGGGACCACACTGAGCGCTACACCCCACTGCACCTCCCAGGAGCATCAGGAGTGAAACACCCTGACATGCAGGCCACGTGCTTTCACATCACCAGCCTCCCAACTCTGCTGATCTGTTCGCCCGGGTGAACGCGTTCTGGGAACAACCAAAAGGAGAGCCAGTGTAATACCAACGCTGAGGGGGAGGCGCGGCCCGCTCTAGGTCCCCAGGCACCTCCATCCTGGAGAAGCAGGGGGTCATCGGGCGGTGGCCTGGAGAGCCTGCCCCAAGGGAGCCAGCGATGTGGAGGGATGCTCTGAACTGAGGAGATGTGCATCCGTGTGCCGTGGCTGCGTTTCTCTGTGTTTCTCTCTTCCAGGGCCCCACTGACCATCTCTTCTGTCACATCGTCTTCAAATAGTTCCGTCTTTCTTCCCCCTCGAGCTGCCGTCTGCCAGGCCTGACGGGGAGCCGCTCCGGGCGGCTGACGAGGCAGGCAGCGTTCTCACCTTCTAAGGCCGAGCAGAGGCGGAAGGCTCTATTTATAATTTGGGGGATTTTTGAAATCATAAAACTCTTTCATTAGAAAATGCCTCAAGCCTTCAGACACGGCAATCAAACACAGCAAAATCCGGCGTCGTTTAAGAAGGACCTGTGCTTTTAAAAAAAACATTATCAAAGAGCTGAAGTCTATACTCTGTAATAACCTATATGGGGAAAGAATCTGAAAAAGAATAAATACATTATATGTATAACTAAATCACTTTGCTGTACACCTGAAACTAACACAACATTGTAAATCAACTGTTCTCCAATATAAAATTTAAAAATTTTTTTTAAAAGAGCTTAAGTCTAAACGATGTTCGTTGAAGGAGTGCGTTGACCACATTGATGACTAAGAGGTGCAAACATTCTTATTAATAGGAAACACGAGAACGTTTCATCACTGTGTATTATTTAATGCCCTAATGTCAGAGTCCTCCTTGAGGTGATACTATTTTTTGACACTAGTTTATACATGTGTTTTAATGCCTCTATAAGCAACAATTTACAAATCAACCAGACATCTACTGTATGGGACGATTCAGGATTTTTGCCTTTGAAATCCCCTCGGGAGACTTGAGAATCCAGTTTGTTGTGTCTTTCTTTAAGACTTGAAATAAACTAACATGGAGCTGAAACATGCTAAGGTTGATCTGCAGCTTCTTTTGCAAGATGGGTTTTTATGTTCCACTCACAGGCATCTCTGCTTTGCCTCTTAAACTCTGTAAAAATAGTCCAAAGTTTCAAGTAGAACAGTTCCAATCTTTGTTGCTTAAGAGGTCACACACTTCCGTGAAGTTGGTGGGTACCCGCTGTGTCCTTGTGGGTCCCTGGGGAGAAGAACGCGTCTCGTGGACACAGGAACACTCCCCACGGTGCCTCGGCCACGTTTAGCTCCAGGGTAACATTTGCGGTCGAGCAGTGTGGTATCATAAGAGCTCAAGAAACTCTTGCAGTGGGCGTGGGGACAGGCTGGTGATGAAGGAAGTATTCCAAGCTGCTTGCAACCCAAATGCAGGACTCTCCAAAGCAGACAAGATAAACACATGGATTTGATGGGTACTTGATGTTTTAATAGCATGCCTGAAAAATCAGCGCCAGAAAGTATGATATCTGAAACAGTACGAACGCAGCACAGATTGCCATCGTCATGAAAATGTGTAACAAAGTAATGAGTAATCCATCACATTAAAGAAATGCTTCCAGGTCCTATTACGTGAAATTATTTCATGAGTCGGCCCAAGGACTCGGCAGCCCAGTGTCCCCCCATCTGGTGTGTTACCTCCAGCCTCTCAGGGCTGCTGGACACTCAGAATGTGGCAGGTCCACGCCAAGACGTGCTTAGGGGCCTCTGAAGACTTAGTAAAAGAGTGTAAAGCATATCATTGAGGATTTGTTAATGTTGATTATATGCTGAAACGCGATATTTTGGATGGTTAGGTTAAAAATATATCGTATTAAAATTAATTGCCCCTGTTCCCTTTTTACTTTCACAGGTGTGGCTCCTGGGAAGTACACAAGCCATGTGTGGTCGTGTTGATAGCGCCTCTTCTCTTCCTCCTGGGCAGCGTTGATCTAGAATATAGGTAAGTGAACGGATGTCAATACACGGCATTTTGTAGGTGGTTGTCCCAGGGTTGAAAACAGAGGTAGGTGCTCTAAGATTTCATATCAGAGGGAGGATCCTGGGGCCTGGGTGGGCACCTTCCCGGGGAAGATACTTCTTTTCAACTTTAAGAATGACGACAGTGGACGCAAATGGCCTGGAAGTGGAAGGATGGTCCAAGAATGGGATTTGTGTGGGAGCCACTGCTCAGCGAAGGATGACACAGATTTGCTAATAATAGCAAAATCTGACTTCCCACTAGGTACCCACCAGGCACTGTGCTCCAGCACCAGAGTCGTTTAGTCCTTGCGGTGCCTGATAAGTTACCCGCCGGGGTTCTCCCATTTCACAGGGAAGGACACAGGGTCCCTCCAGGTAAAGGAACTGCTGGCCTGAGTCACGCCGATAGGAAGGCGGGATATGACTTAGGCCGTCTGAGTCCAGAGCTGAGGCTCTCAGCCGCTGAGCCCTGAAATGCTCCGTACTCATCGTGTAAAGACGTGTCACCCTCTCCCAGCTGGACTCCAAGCCCGGCAAGAGCAGGGCTGTGTGGGTTTGTGTGTCCCAGCAGGAGGTGTGGCCACGCGGGCACAGGTGGGCTGAGATGCCTGCTCCAGCCGAGGTGCCAGATGGGCATCTCTCCTTGCTTGGTTCTGGCCACCCTGGCGTCCAAGCATCTCTCCGTCCCCATTGTGCATCCCTCCTCCTAGCAGGATCAGGAGACAGTCAGCCTGTAAAATGCCCAGGGCAGCTTCTCAGGGAGCCAGCGTGGAAGCTATCGGGTCTGGGGCTGGTGAGTGGCAGAATTACAGCAGGCAGGTCTGTCCATTCGTGGCAGACAGGGTGTTGTCCTCTTCCTGCGGCCTCCCCCAGGGGCTGGGGTCACAGATGCGGGGCCCTGCGAGGTCAAGTCTTCAAGGACCCAACTCTCCGTAATGAAGTCATGAGCCTAAGAGTGTGACAGGGGCAGCCATGGAGGGGAGGAGGGGGGCGTCCTTGCCCTGCCAGGCCTGCTGGTCACAGGGTGCCCAGACCCCCCCTCTTCTCGCTGAGTCCCCTCCCCACTGGCTGTCGCTGAATCAGACACCTGTCCAACTACTCCCAGAAACAAGAGCCCATTAGGAAAGGGGTTACCTGGAGCACTTCATAGGCAGCATTTGATGAGGGTCGAGTTCATAGCTAACGGGATCTCCCAGGCAGCCTTTCCCAGCCCAAACAGCGCTATAGACGGCCAGCCATCTGGACTCCTTATCCTGGACCCCAGGACTTAAAGCAAGTGGGGAGTGAGACAGAGAAGGACCCATCCTCGCACAGCTGCACCGTCTTCTTGGAGGACAGCTGTCCGTGAAGGCATCCTTGGGTCACTGGCCAGGCCAGCTTCTTGCATAAAACTGAGCACGTTGATGACTGAAGGTGCAAGTGACGCTGGGAAGGAAATGACGTAGTGACGGGACCCAAGAAGAAGAACGCAGGGCTCCAACTTCCGGCTGAGTTTTCCTCTCACTCCAGGATCGATGTCCGTCTGCCCGGAAAACCTCCACCTGGCACATCCAGATGAAGTCTGACCTGGAAGTAGTTCTAGCAAGGTCAAGGTTCAAGGTCATTTGGACTTTCTCACCTTCTCAGTCTCATTCTTTAAACAAAACAAAACAAAACACTGCCTCTCTGGTGACTGAGCCGGCTGGGCCCTGAGTCCCAGCTGAGAAGGCTGTGAATGCTCCCCCTGGGCTGCCGTTTGGATAACGTGTCCTCAGCGCACCAAGACCCCAAGTGCTGTATGGCCCATTCCTCCTCCTTGTCACTGGAAGGCCTCTACTGGGATGACAAAGGCTCCCTGGTCTTAGGGACACACTGTGCCCTCATTATCTATTAGTGCCTCATCTTAGAGTGATTAATCAAATGAATTAGTGCTTCCCCTGGCAGCACCCCCGGGATGTAGATGAGATACAATCACTAGTGTGAGACTCTCAGGAAACTCCAAAGTAGAGTCCTACAGTGCGATGGGGAAGGAGACGTGTTCCCCAGAGGATAAAGGAGGGCAGTGAGTTACTGTGGTGCTGGTGCTGGTGGTGGGGATGGGGGTGGCGGTGATGGTGGTGGTGGTGGTGGTGGTGGTGGTGATGGTGGTGCTGGTGGTGGTGGTTGTGGTGATGGTGGTGGTGGTGGGGGTGGGGGTGGTGGTGGTGATGGTGGTGGTGATGGTGGTGGTGGTGGTGATGGTGATGGTGGTGGTGGTAGTGGTGGTGGTGCTGGTGGTGGTGGTGGTGATGGTGATGGTGGTGGTGCTGGTGGTGATGGTGGTGGTGCTGGTGGTGCTGGTGGTGGTGGTCCCAAACACCACCTACTGAGCTCAGCATTGATTCTCACTAAGTGCAGACACTGTCCTAGGTATGTTACTCCGTGCAATTCCTCCACCTTCACTGGAAGCAGTTACTCTTGGCTTCATTTTACAGACGGGGAAGTAAGGCTTAGCCAGGTAGGTCTTGTGCCAAAGGCTGCAGCCGGGAAGTGGCTGAGCTGGACTGGACCTGAGTCTGAATCATCCCAAAGCCCTTCCTCTAAGCAGAGCTGCCTCCCTCCACCACTGAGGTCTGGGGAACAGGGTGCAGAGGTGGACGTGGCCTTGAAGATGGTCTGTCCGGAGCGAGCTCTTGGCGGAGCCAGGGCAATCCCGAGAGCCGTCTTGGTTCCTCTGCTTACCCTCCCCATCGCACCTGCCAGGTCTCTTCCTCTTCATGGGATCTCCTTGCCCAGCTGTGGAAGGAGGTGATAATATCTACCCAGAGGGTATGGCGGCAGCTCCTCTATTATTGCACATAAACTGATGAAAGACCCGCACCAGTTCAAAGGCTGCAGAACTGTATAATTACTCTTTTAAGCACAACACCTTTTAGAAGCTCGGAATCAGCTTTCTCTCTGAAATGCATGTTTCTCCTCAGATGTGTGCTTTCTGTAGAATAGGAACTTGGAAGCTGGCGTTCGCTCTGCCAGCAACTGCAGGGTCCTCCGGGGATTGCTAAGTTGGCTGGAATCTTGTGGGAAATTGTCAGCAGAGCCTCGGCCTGCAGGGCGGCGCTTTCCGGTTCTGGCGGCCCTGCCCCGCTTGGTAGGGTACCCTGTGCCCTTCAAAGCCTGATGCCCAGAGCTTGAATACGAAGTGTAATCCCAACTCACCCTGGGACCGGGAGCCCATCGTTTCATGCCTTTGGCCCTTACTCTCCTCAGCTGAGACACAAGAAGTGCTGCCTGGGGGTCGCCATCCCGAGGCCCCTCCAGCCTCAGCCCAGCATCTGGGGCTCTAACTGGGCTGCCAGACCTGCCCGTTCTCAGCCCACGAGCAAGCAGCCGTCAGGCAGAGAGCTGCCAATGGATGAAACTGTCCCTTGAGTTAAAAAAAAAAAACTATTAAAGATAATTCCATGCAACCCCTCCCTGCCACACACACAATTTGACTTGTGGAAGCAGAGTTGCTGAGAATCTACTGAAAAAATAGCCTCACCAGCAAATACGGTTGCCGGAGGCTTTGCCCCTACCTTCAGTAGGCATCACAGAGACGTGTAGACCAGAATAAAGGCGCAGGGAGGAATTACCCAGGGCAGAGAGAACTGGCGGGTTTCCCTACCATAGAATATTGGTACCCACATACTACACGCTTCCTTAAGGTTCTAGCTCCTGGGTTTTTATGGGTAAACTCTACTCCTTTCTTCCTCTGCTCTCTCTTGGGGGCGGGGGTGGGGATACAAGGAAATGACGGAAGTGACCGTTTTCCTGGAGTGGGATGGCCCAAGCCCCAGTGGAAGGATGATGGGCTGGGGCGGAGGTGACGACACGTTTCCAGATCATGATTAGCCTTTGTCTGTCTTCGCTTCACCCAGACAACCATCGCCACCTCCAGGTGTGCAGGGGAACCAGGCAAATGGGAAGTCCATCAGTCGACCCCTCTGTGTCACTGTGCTTGGTGATGGCAAAGCAAATGGCTGAGCTCCACCTCCAGCCCCCAGCTGGACTGGGGGACGGGCTGGGGCATGATGGCGCTGGTAGCATCTCCAGTTTCCTCCGGATGCACTGGGTCTTTGGACAGCACACGAAGAAGCTGGGGGCCCCGCCATACCTGGGCTGCTCCTTCGTCCACCAGCCAGCCGCTCATCCAGCTTTCCCCAGCCTCCTGTGTCTGCCAACATCTGCCCCTGAGGGCACAGGCTCCCGCCCCGGGGGTGACACCCTCAGAACACAGCCAGGGACCAGGCTCCAGGTGCTGGAGAAGGCGGGGGTGAGGATGGTGTAAGGATACCGATGAGTTTGTTCTTGCTGCTGGGGTAAGGGAAGGTTCCAGCAGGCAACGCCATCTCCAGTGGGTCTTGAAGGAGGACGTGGAATTTTCCAGGCGGACGAGGCTGGATCTGTCCCAGGCAGGAGCATCTGACGTGGACCATCCTCTGTGCTGCGGCTGGGCCCAGGATTGGGGAGCGAGGCGTGAGGGCGGGAGAGAGAAGAAGGGGAGGAGACCCAGAGCTGGTGAGTCACTGGCACCAAGTGGAGGCGGCGGTGTCCTGGGAGCTTGGGGCGGAGGGCACAGAGCAGGAGGGGACTGTACAGGAATAGTGGGGGCGTGAGAGGAGCTGGGTGGGGTGCACCTGGAGAGCCGCGGCGAGGCCCTTGCGGGTGGGGCGATACCACGGCCACCAGCGGATGCCCGGACGGGGTGTCTGCCGCTGGCTGGGATGAGGCTGGGGTTCCGCTGTTTGTCAGGAAGCCATGAGCTGTGTCTTGAAGGCAGCAGCCTTCAGAGCCTGAGGCTGACTGAACCCCGAAATTCTATCCCCTGAGGCACAGGAAGGCCACTTGCTGAAGATTGGAGGGGCGGCCGGCTGGGATCCAGGCCTCTTAACCCCCAACCTCCAGCTCTTTGGGTCAGATTCTAGAGGGCCAAGGTAAGGATTTGAGATATTTAATTTTTACCAATAATAGGTTCTATTTATTGACTAGTTTCTGGGTGTCATACCTTATGCTAAGCCCTATATGGTGCAGACAATGGTAATAAGAAAACCGATGGTAACACAACACTTATGAGGACTTAAGACGTGTCAGGCACCATTAAAAGCACTTTTCATGCATTACCTCATTTTCTGAGGCAGGTACTATTATTATCCCTATTTTTACAGGCGGCACAACTGAGGCACAGAGAGGCGAGGGCTCTCCCACTGCCATTCATCCCAAGGTGACTGAGCCGGTGTCTCCCAGATGCGGAATCTGCACGCTTACTTAGTGTGTTACAGTCTGTGCCTTGTGTGTCTTCTTATATGACATTATAATGTAGTGTATGCTTTGCGCTTATTCCTGCTAATTCCACCCCGCCTTATGAGATGGTCACTGTTACCCCAGTTTACGAGCCAAGCAGACGGAGTCCCAGAGCTGAGCTGCTTGACAAGATGCCCCCCTAGTGAGGGACGGAGCTGCGGGATTCGGGTCTGACCTCACAGACCCCACGTCCAGAGTCTGCCCGTTCTGGGCTTCTGTGGGACACACTGCGGGAGCCACTGGAGATTTCTAGCTGGGGAGTAAGATGTTCAAAATAACATTTTGGCAGTCCTTATCTACCCGCACTGTGCCAGGGAGATGCACACCCCTGCCTCCCATCAGCCTCTGGGCAAATCTACGATAAACAACAGGAAACTAGGAAGACGGCTGCCCTTCACCGAGCCCTATAGCCCTGGGTCAAAAGTGCCCAGGATCCAGTGAAAAGATTCTGCAACAACCCTCTGATTATTACTATCGGTATAATAATCATCTCTATGAACAAGAGCAATAGCTGTAATCACAGACTTGCAAATGCTGTTGATGTTTTGCTTGCTATATCTCCTTTCATCTCAGGATATCAAAGTATCTTGCAAATTAATTAAGCCCTGGGAAATAAACATCATGACGTCACTGTTAGGAAAAGGGGAACTGAGGTACCTTGAGCTCAGGTACTTTGTGATGGACCCCCTCCCCGACCCAGAGGCAACAATCAAATGAAAAGGTGATAGTTCCCCCTAAATGTTATTTTCTTCAAAGGTCTCTGGCTCAAAATATTTGTATTAAATTCCTATAGGCGTCTATTTTGTATCGACCACTGTGGGTACTAGGCTACGTGAGCTAATCTGAAAGAAATGTACAGATTGATGCTTCCTGCCCTCTGATGGAGGGAGAAATTACATGAACTGTGTGGTCACTTACGAAGCTATTGTCAAAGAGCCAGAGAGCAGACCTCCCCTGTGGCAGGACACAGAGAGATGGTGCCTTCAGACGAGGCTGCATGTGCGTCAGGAGAAGGGCAGAGAGGAGAGAGCTTTCCAGGTAAAGGAGAGAACAAGCCTGGCACATGGAAGACTCGAGAGACACAGTCTTGACCCAGGGGTGATGAGCACAGGTGCTGTCAGCCTGGAAGTTCTTGACTTTGAGCCATGAAATCCAGACATGATGCCACAGGTCATGGGCCACTGTGGTTACCTGGGTGCCCCGAGATGTGCACCAGGAAGGAGACGGTGAGCCGGGTCAGTGGACGTGGCTGGCATGGCAGCCCCGCTGCTGGCGGGCAGTGGGGAGCCAGCGAGTGTTCAACACCAACTAAGAGGGCATCTGCTGTTCGATGTCACCCCACCTGCAATTACAAACGATGCCCACGATCTAAACAACCCACAACGGAAAAAGATCTTTTGTTCTAAATGATTGCTGTGGTTCCTGCTGACTTTTGATGTTACATATGGAAGCTTCGAACGAGTGTGTTTTATTATGGATTCTTTATTAAGCGTTTTATTGACATGAAGGTTAATTTGGAGAACCCCCAGTTAGACTCAGCTGCCGGCGTGCATGTAGAGGGCAGCTTGCGACGGTTCGACGTGTTTTGAGTTCACTTTGGGGAAAGTCCACGTCTCCGAAGCCTGTCTTTAAGTAGCAGATTCAAACTAAACGATCACAAAGCGGAAGGCTCAGAACTTGAGTTTCTGTATTTCCAGGCGACCACTTGGTGTGTTTAATTTGTATTTAAAATTTAAAACAGTGGAACAGATTGCAAACGGCTGAGGTATAATATTTTTGTTGGGCAAGTACAAATTTTCTTTCGTACACGAAATACTTCACTGAATTTGAATAGTATCCTTACAATTGAAATTTATTCTTTTAGGAAACGTTGCTTACTTTGACTCTAAGAACAAATCAAGAAAATAATCACTGCTGGTTATTATATGATTATTTGTGAGAATATTGTATGGAAGAGGGAGATGGTAGAAATGATCTATTCTGGGGCTCACAGTACACAAAGTGTGCCGTGCCCCAGCCAACGGCCGCAGAGACGGACGGAGAAGGAGCTGGGGCAGGACGTGGCGTTCACCAGCACGTTCAGGGCCGCGAGAAGGGAGAAAGGGTGTAATTGCATCTGCTTTATCGATAAAGGTATCCACAGAGAGAAAGCGGAGGGAAAGGCTTTCCTTTGTATCCTCACGTACAGTCTAGAAATTACGTTCTGAAATGTATTGTTTCATAGCTGTTCTTTCATGAGCCTCTGTCTCTCCAAAGATACACATTCCACCGCAGAACTTGCATTGTCAGTTTTCCTGGTATCTCCCCGCCGTGCCTAGGACAGTGCTGGACATGAGCACCTGGCGGCCTTCATCGCGTTTCCGTGGAGACTTCTTCGCAATCGACGGCAGTTTCTTCTCAAGGCCCTTCCTTCTCCCTGGAGAGAGTCTCCTCATGTCACGGCCAAGGACTCGGCTGGATGGCGCTCATCAGACCGTTCCGCGGCTGTTTGCTGCCCTGCCACGTGCTCACGGTGCTAACCCGCTGGGAGAGGGTGAAGGGGAGAGAGGGCACAGCCCCAGCCAGGAGGGACTGATGGTCTCCCGGGAGGTGGAGCCACAGACAACACGGTGTCAAAATGTGCTTCTCAGACTGTGAGTCCGGGAAGGCTTCAGGGAGGTGGTGAGCTCCTGGATGGGGCTTGAAGAGAGGGATGGATCTGGAAAGGAGTAGAGAACAGAGGGGGAATGGGAGGGACCCAAGTGTGGGTAACGTCAGAACCTGTAAAAAAGGCAAGGGTCCAAAAGTTGATCCCCAGGAGCCCGGACCCATCCTTCACCTAAGTGATGCTTACTTTGTTGGGTCCTTACTGCAGACGCTCAGGTGGACCCTAAGTGCTTAGATGACCCAGAAATGGGGACTCGGGGGGAGAGGGGCATCTGTAAGGGGGACATTGCACCCCTGTCTGGGGCGGTCATCCCGGAACCCCCAGCTCTGCCTACACATGGTTTAGAGATGGGGGAGTTCTACCCTTGTTCACACCCACACTTGGGGTGGGAGCTGGGGAGACTCGGGGTGTGCGCTGAACGACACAGGGCAGAAGCCGGGACGGGGAGCTGGCCGGGCCCTCCTGGCCCGCCCAGGTCATCCAAGCCACACGGGTGGTCCCTCAAGGGGCTTGGGACCAAGTCCTGGAGGTACCAGCCAGCCTCTCCTTATGGAAAGAGCACAGTTTCATAGAGTGATTAAGGCTTTTCCCTTAACAAACGCAGAAATCCCGTAGCCTGGGGCAAACCTGAGCTGCAAGTTCACTTAGCTGCCTCTGCGTCCTCTCCCGCACTGGCCCGCACCCCTCTGCCCCGGCGTGGTCTGCTCTCCCGCTGGGCACTTCCCACATCCAGGCTGTGAGTCCCCCCGGCCATCTCCACTTTCAGCTCCACCAGCAAACGTGTGGATGGTGCCCAGATGAGCTCCTCGCCAAGCACCAGGGGCCTCCGTCACTTTCAAAAGAATCTCGTGGCCATCAAAGGGTGCCCAAGACCACAGGAAAGGTGGGGTAGGGGAAACCGAGAGCTGGAGGAGCTCACATCCTGGGGAGCGGATTTTCCCTGTGCCCCCTCCAGTCACGCACACGCGCTCAAACACACACGGCAAGCGGCCCATCCCCGAGCTGGGGGTGCAGCGTTCTCTCCCTCCACCCACCTGGCGAGAGCTGCACCCTCCCGCGGCGTGGCTGTCGGATCCCACACAGCGGAGGCCATGCCAGCGTCCTGGAGGTGGGGTCCTCCTGGCCGACCATCTCTCTGTGCTCCCCAGCCAAGGGCAGAGCGGGGCGGCCAGCTGGTCCCCTCAGCTGGCTTGCCTGCCGATAGCATCGACCCTGCTTGTTTTTCCATTTTAATAAGCGGTGCTACAGGTAAGAGGCGGCAGCCTGACGGTATGGAAGGCATATTTCAAAGCCAAATGCTGTGCTGTTGTTTTGGGTTGTCTTACAACGATCAAAACAGCCCCAAATCATGGTAATCCCAGTCTTATCTAGTGATCAGATGGAAGCAAAACTCAGTGATCAGACAAGCAGCTGATGGGCACAGAGTCCGCGAGGGGAGCTGCGTTCCCTCCCGTGGCCTGGGAACGACTCCAGCCACGCCAGGGAGACCACCGTCCTCCGCCCCTGGCACTCTGCTGCCAACCACGACGCCTCTGGGCATCTCAGGCCAGATCCTAGCATTTGACTGCCCCTACGGAGATGAGAGTAGAGATGTTTCTTTCTGCAAGGTTCCCACAGTTCCAGCCGGAGGCTGAACGGAAGTCATCCACCCAGGCTCTAGGGGCTGTGCTGGGCCTTGGTTTATCCATTCAAGGTGTCTCTCCCGGGGTCCTGGAGGGTAGAGCTGGCTTCAGGGATGCGCTCTGATGACCAGAGTGGACGTTGCTTTGCTTCTTGTAGCACATGATGGCACAACTTGCGTGCTCTGAGACAGCACGTGGGACCTTTGTCCTCCAGAGGGAGGACAGGAACTCTCAGAGGCCATCAGATGGTCCCCTCCCCTTCCTTTCAGCAGGTGAAGGTCTAAGGGTCCGTCCACATCACCATTCATACTACTGATAACAGCCGCAGTGCAAAATTACATTTGTATATAAATCGTAAAAATTAAATAAATTGTGTAAAATGTACATTTAATTTTTCAGAACCCTTTCCTTAAAGATCTCTAAGAAATAAGACTCCACGGTGAGTCCATTGAAAGCTGGGATAGGAATCTAAGTACTTCAGTTAGTGATGATCTACAGTGAACGGAACACGGAGGAGGAAACACCTTGGAGAGAGTGAGGGGTACCGCAGGCTCTGTCCCTGTGAGCCCTGGATGCTGTGCAAAGCCACAGTCCAGTAAAGCCTCTTCCGGGGACCCCAGGGCAGAAGCTACTGACGATCTAATGATGGCCTTGCACATAGTAGGTTGTCAATAAACACGCCTAAACCGGGTGAACAACTAAACAAGGGTACAAGCTTATTGCCACTCATTCTGGGGCTGAGCCCCAGAAAACAGAAGGCCTGCAGGAGAGCAGTGGGGCTTGCAAGTGCGGGGCCGGGAGGAATCCTCGCGTCCTGGGTCTGGCGTCAGGCAGAACTGCTCTAACTCCTGATGTTTCTCCCCAAACCTCCACCGCCGCCTGCCCTCTGGTCACCTGGTACTGTCTCAGGAGCACAGACGTGATTTTAAGACTACATACGTCTATGGACCGGTGGCTACAATGAGGGTCCATGAATCAGGGCAGGCAGCAGAGGACGCTACCTGCAGGTTAAGGCAATCGCTAAGCAACACCTCGCCCTCGTTCTAGACGCCCATCTAGACAGGAAATTCTACATGGCCCCATGCAGCCAGCCGTGCGGCAATGCCAACGAATACAGAGGTATTTTGACGCACGTGACAACTGCCGCCTCCCCATGGGGCACGAAGGGGCTCTGTCCTGGCATCACTGGCCCCTGAAAGCCCTCAGGCCAAGGCCATGCAAATCCTCAAAACGGAAACGTTCCCTGATTCCTTAGCCCACAGTCGGCCAGTGAAGAGCTGAAATCAGCCCCTCAGAGCAGCCCTGGCGGGAGCACGAGCCCCAGGCACGGGCGACGCTGCCGACAGGGGAGTGGGGACGGGTCCAGGGGGAGGGGCTCAGCCTGAGACGGAGCTGAGGTGGGTGTGCGGCAGTGGGACCCCGGGCTGATGACCAGCGAGGAGGGGCTGGCGGGGGAGGGCAGCCCCCTCCCCGGGGCAGCACCCCCGGCCTAGAGCAGGGAGCCCACGTCAAGCAGACACTAGAGCCGCTGCTCTCAAGAAATCAGTTGATTTCCCCTCTGTTGGACCCAAGCAGAGACGCCCACACGGCAGTGCAGGCCTGTCTGGCGCTCTGCCCAGCAATCACTTGTCGGCAGTTCACCTCGGGCTCCAGTGCGAGGCTCAGATCCCCAGGGCCAAGTCTGTCTCGCGTGCGCTCCCTCCGGCGTGCCCATCCCCACCCCACGGGGCACGGGTTTCACCCAGCCTCCGGGGAGGTACAGGTCCTGGGACAGAAGAGGAAAGGACGGTGGGACGACCTCACTTTTGTCTCCACGGGCTTCTAGTCACAGCCCTTTCCGCAGTGAGGGCCTGTGGGACAGCCCTGTTCACTTCCAGTCCAACTGCACACCTGCACCGTCTATACCTGCACTGTGTCCACACCTGCACTGTCCACACCTGTACTGGGTCCACACCTGCACTGTCTACACTTACACTGTCTACACCTGCACTGAATCCACACCTGCACTGGGTCCCCATCTGCCTGGATCCACACCTGCACTGTGCAGGGTATTACAGGGGTTGCAGGTGCCTGTACCTGGGCCCACCCTGGAGGAGCTTGCAGTTCTCTTGAGGATTTTAAAGTTACACCTGTCAATCCTGCCTCTTGTAATTCTTTATGATTCCCGTACAAAGAATGGTTTTTGTATTTTTAAATGGCTGAAAAAAATCAAATAAAAAAAATACTTCATGACACATGAAAGTTATATAAAATTTAATGATCAGGGTCCATAAATGAAGTTCAATTGTAACACAGCTCTCCTCGTTCCCTCGTGGGTGGTGTCTGGCTTCTTGGCCTGACTGCGGCAGAACTGAGCAGTGATGGCAGAGACGCTATGTCCACGGGGCCTAAGATACTTGCTACTGTGTCCTTTATAGAAAAAGACCCCAAGTAAACTTTGAAGTCCATGGAGGCAAGACTGAGAAAGTCCCAGCCAACACGGTGTCCCATGGCCTCCCCTGGACTTCGCCTCAGTGGGCACTTTCAATATGACAGATGAAAGAATAAATACCAAAACTCCTCGACGGAACAAATCTTAAACTTCTCTAGGAGTGTATTTTATACACTAGGGGATTCCGGTGATCCGTTTGTAGGTTTTTTCCCTCAGTATTTCCCTTCAGTGGTTCCAAAACCAAAAGCCTTGGGACAGTCCCTCCTCCTCCAGGAAGCCATCCTGGACTTCCATCTTGCATGGATCCCTCTTCACCCGATTCTGTGCTGTCTTCAGTGCCTTGGACTTCTGAACAGAGCCTCTCCTGGGTTCATTGACTTGTAGAAAGGTTCTTTTATTTGGGACACCCAAAGCTCCTGCATCTTCTTCTAGGGCAAGGCCTGGGGGAATCTGTGCGTGACTTGTGTGGTTTCCCTTCCATGAATCTCTTCCCCTTTTGTGAGTGGATGTCCTTCACTCGGTATCAACAGACGCCATTATGATGCTGTGTTCCAAGGTGAACATTCGTGAACTTTCTTACAACCTAGAGTAGCAGTCCTCAGCTGACCTTCCTCTCACTAGGACATGAGCTCCTATACTTTGCCATCTTGTTTTACCCCAGGGTTGTATCCTGTTAGCCAACCTAGATGTCTTTCTGGACCAGGATTCTAAACGTCCGGGTGGAGTTCACAGCTGGACCCCAGGGAACAGAGTGTAAGATGGTAAACGTGCGGGCTTCACACATAGAACACACAACAGGTGAGCGAGCGCAGCCTGACAGGTAACGCGTAGCCCCGTGATGGAGCACAGTTCAGAGGTTGGCCCTACTACTTCTTCCCTAGTAGTCCTAAGCAGGAATAAAAATACCGACTTCTTCGAATTAGAATAAGAATTATATGGGGATATGTACGGAAAGTGCATAAGCCCCAGCTTGTAGTGACTGTGCAATAAATGTTCTTCCCTGTGCTCCACAGGGCAGGGAGCGGGGTTTTCTCTTTTTGTTTTATTGCTGTAGCTCCCAGCACAGGGTTGTGTGGGGTAAGAACCATTGTCCAATGATAATCAGTAATGAAAACAGGTAGCTACTTCCTGGGAATCTATTGGTCGACTGCTCTGAAATGAACAGACAATAGAAATAGGGTTGTTAGACTTCAAAACTAAAAATAAAGGTGTTCCAGTTAAATTGAAATTTGAATATGTGGGATATTCATATACTAAAAAAAGTATTCATTGTTAATCCAAAATTCAAATTTAACTGAAGATCCTCTGTTTACCCAGAAACCGTAAATGGAAGGGGTTTCTGAGTCACGTTCATGGGCAAGTAGAGCTAGAGAGCAGGTGTAGGAGGTTCTCCTTCCTGCCCATGAGAAGGGCCTGGGAGATGAGGACCTACCAGATTGATCGTAATAAGCAACTCATTCTTTTTCATGGGGATTTGCCTCAGTCTGTTGACCAAGATCTGAAGCCTCTACTCAGGAAGACTCGGGGATGCACGTGAGCTTGAGGAAAGGCCAGGAAGCTGGCTGGCTTCACCTGACATATAGTCCTAACTCCCCAGAGCGATTCCACCAGAAACTAGAAAAAGCCTATGCTTGTTCTTCAAGGCGTTTGAAGGTAAATTGAACTGAATTTTAGGCATTTTTCTTCCTCAAATTTGAGACGTCTTATCCATGTGGTAATAAGGTTTCTAATTACATGTCTGATCTGATGTGAACTTATTGCATCTTATCAAAAATGCATAAACTTCCTAAGCCTTCATGTAGGCAAATTTCACAGTTTGCTTTTCCTTTAGTTATGCTTTAAGGAATACTTTTGAAAACCAAGCTCTTTTTCTCCCTTATTGACAAATGACACCTTTCTTATTAACGAAGTGGTTCTTAAGTCTTCCTACTCAATCATCAAAATCTCTATTATTATAATTTATCATCTTCCTTATCATTTCTCACACTGCTTTGCATGCAGCAAAAACAGCTCAGAGTTAGCACCACCAATTAAAAGGTAAAACAAGCCCGAAGAATTCTTTCTTAGTAATAAGTGATCCATTAAATACTGCTGAAGCTGTTCTTCTTGTAAAACGTATGTCAACATAATCTCAAATACTTTTTGTAAAGTACCGGTAGTAAGACATTAAAAATGACAAAAATGTCTTTAATCTATAAAAAATGTAATCACCTGAGATCATTTGCTGCACAAGGAAATAAATATTGCCCAGACTGCTCTATGCAACCAGCAGCTATTCTGAGGGGCAGGAAGACAATTACTTTCTAGTAGACCATCAATAGGAGTTGTATCATCTCTTCTCCCTTCAACAAAGAGGAGTGAATCTCATGATCCGTAACTCGTGAAGGATGTCGCAACATACCTCCTTCTTTGGGGAAAAACAAACAAACACACTGTATTTTAGAAGCTGAAATATATCCACTAGTCAGTCAATTCACAGACACAGAGAACAGACTTGCGGTTGCCAAGGAGGACGGGGAGACAGGGAGGGATGGATGGGGAGTTTGGGGTCAGCAGATGCAAACTGTTACATATAGGATGGATAAACAACAAGGTCCTGCTGTAGAGCACAGGGAACCATATTCAATATCCTGTGACAAACCATCATGGAAAAGGATATGAAAAAGAATGTATATATATGTATAATGGAATCACTTTGCTGTACAGAAGAAATTAACACAACATTGTAAACCAACTATACTTCAGTAAAATAAATGTTTAAAGAAAGAAGTGCTTTAAAGAGCCAGAGAGAGAGAAAGAGATGTGGGGACACAGTGCTTTACAGTTTGGAGGTCCAAGTCTTCCTACGTCCCAATCAAATACAAAGACAATAATTATGCGAATAGAGTCTCAGGTCAATCAACACGTCTGTCCATCACTCCACAGGTGCTCACTCAGTACCGTGGGAGGAGAGATGCATGTACGTGGGAACCAGTAGAATATGAACATACAGCCAGTCTGGGGCAGCTGAAAGAGAACAGGAAACACTGACTGAGGAAAGGGAACAGGGCTGTGTTGGCCAGAGCGCTGAGGACCACAGCTCTCCAGTTCCGCTGTTGTTTCCACGCACAGGGAGCTGGGACGATAAATAGTAGGGTTTCTTGTGAGGTTCATCTGAATAATAAAATAAAGTCTCCTGGAGATGCATGGAGAATTTGTTGATTCTGCATCGGAGGGTCGGTCGTAATTCAGCCTGCGGGGTTTTTAGGGACCGTGTGTTCAGGTCTTGGTTCACCCCAGCACAGCTAAGACACCCAAAAGCTACTGTAGCTCATGTCAGCGATTTTCAAAGGTTTTTTAAATTGCGGTAAAAAATACATATAATATTTATCATCTTAACCGTTTTATGGGTACAGTTCAGTAGTGTGAAGTATGTTCACGTTGTTGTGAAACAGATCTCCAGTGTAGGATCGGTCACTCGAAGGTCTCCACAGAGCAGAGCAAGCTCTGCCCTTGGTACAGCATGTAAACCAACTACTTCCATGAGGGCTCATCATCCTGACCGTTTTTCTGGAACTCGTTTTGAAGTCTTGTCTTTTTCTCTCTGCAACTCCCAGCCCCACGCACATCCTTTTCCTCCCAGGGATGTTAAACTCTGATCTCTTCAAAACCCTTCTCTATAAAAAGGCAATAGTTGACTCAGCAATTCCACTCCTGGGTGTATACCCCAAAAAACCCCAGAGCTCTAATCCCAAAAGATACAAGCACCCCAGTGTTCATAGCAGCACTATGTACAATAGTCAAGACATGGAAGTTACCTAAATGTCCATTGACAGATGAATGGGTAAAGAAGATGTAGTACATATATATACAGTGGAATACTACTCAGCCATAAAAAAGAATGAAATTTTGCCATTTGCAACAATATGGATGGACTTAGAGGGTATTATGCTAAGTGAAATAAGTCAGACAGAGAAAGACAAATACTGTATGATATCACTTATATGTGGAATCTAAAAAATACAACAAATTAGCAAGTATAACAAAAAAGAAGCAGACTCACAGATCTAGAGAACAAACTAGTGGTTACCAGTGGGGAGAGGGAAGGCGGGAGGGGCAACAGACGGACAGGGGCTAAGAGGTACAACTACTATGTATAATATAAGCTACAAGGGAATTCCCTGGCAGCCCAGTGGGTAGGACTCGGTGCTTTCATTTCCGGGGCCCGGGTTCAATTCCTGACCAGGGAGCTAAGATCCCACAAAATGCAGTGTGGCCAAAACATTAAAAAATAAAAAATAATATAAGCAAAAAGGATATATTGTGCAACCCAGGGAATATGGTCAATATGTTATAATAACTATAAATGGAGTATAACCTTTAAAAATTGTGAAGCACTATATGTATGCCTGTAACTTACATAATATACATCAACTCTACTTCAATTAAAAAAAGAAAGAAACCCATAATGGAATTACAATGGGGGAAAAAAAGGTGATACTGTTAACAGTTTATGATAATATCACCTTGGGGATTCAAATTTTAACCAGGCAGTTTTAAGCTAAAGGAATGAAGCTGTTAAAACAAGTCCAGGCGGTAGCAAACAGACAGGTGGGGATCCGAGGGTCAGGTGGGCTGTCCAGTCCTCCAAGCTGATATGCCTGGTGCACAGGCAATGTCCAGGCTGGCCACGCAGGGAAGAAGCAACAAAGCAAGGGGTATTGCACACGGCTCATCTGTGGAGCCTGCCTGCCCACAGCCATTCTGCCCGTACCTTGTTCTCTGTGATTCTGGCAACTTCTGGGCGCTTCACGGGTCCACACCTATCTCACGAGCCAGCCTGTGACTTTACACTGTTTGGCTTGGAGCCATGAGATAACCCGGGAACTTCAACTTTCTCTTCTGGGAATCAGACTTGGCAGAGTGAGGACTGTGTGCAAGCCCAACTAGTGAGAAGAAACCAGGAATATGGAGAAGAAGCATGCCAGTTAAGACAGACACATGGAGGTATCTGGAGCAAGGGGGAGATGGCGATGAGGACAGAAACAGAGATGGAGACAGAGACAGAGATGGAGATGGATATTACATGGAGAGAGAGACGGAGACGGGGATGGAGATGGGGATGGAGATGGAGATGGGGATGGAGACAGAGACGGAGAGAACTCCCGGATGGGACCAAAGATTCCCAGAGGCTACTGCTGGTCTCCACCCCCAGTTCTTGTTTCTGAGGAATTGCTGGGGTTTGCTCCATCAGGATCTCAGGAAGATTCATTCCACCGACTCTCCCACAGTCACCACCTTCACACGCCCACTCTCATTCCTGAGGTCACTTTCGATATGTCTCTTGAAAGCTAAAGAACCCTAAAACAGCTGCTCTACAGGAAGTCCCCAACCAACTAGAAATGTCACTGGGGGCCAACTGAACTGAAGGATTTGTTCCCATTTTGGATAAAAATCTTTGCAAAATTCCAAATTCCACCCCCCCACACACACCTTTTTTTTGCTTTACAGAAGAATCTAGTGGCTAAAATTGAATACCTTAGATTGAATAGTTCAAAACATGAATATTTGACCATCTTTGATGACAAAAAACAGCAGTTTATTATGAGTACCTAACAATTTCTGTAACACAGGACCTTAAAGACCTTGGATCACCATCTATGATTTCAACTCTCGTTATGAAATATTGGGGCGTGGCTAATCTTAGATGAAGACCTGAGAAGTTTGCCGTGCTGAGGGAGGCTTCTGCAGGGGTCAGGGAGAAGGGGGAGGCTAGAAACAGTCGTAGGACCATTTTCTTCGGACAAATGCTTTGTATGAACCAACTTCTTTGTCATTTCAGAGCCGGGAAAAATATAGCTTGGACTTTTGGTGAATTGCGTTCCTACTAACGAAGCTTTGGCTGTGCCGGCTGGAGCAGTAACAAGGTGTGGCCCTCTGGTCACCATTCAAGTCAAACCTCCTCTGAGACTTGACAGTTGTCCCTTGCCCAACGCCCCCAATTCAGGGTCCCAGGGATCCAAATAAGCAAATTCACCTCCCCAGCGAGTTCTTCCCATGGGATGGGATGTGTCACTCCAGTCCTTCTTTTAATGTCCAACCATGAATCCTTTTTTACATCTGTAGTTTAATTAGGGCATTTAATATCACCTAATCCTCTGTCCAAATGCACTGCCATCCTTTCCACCACACCACACACACACACACACACACACACACACACACACACACACACACACACACACACACACACACACACACACACACACACACACACACACACACACACACACACACACACACACACACACACACACACACACACACTGGACGGGGTCCCTGTGCCCGGAAGGGGCCGTAAGGAATTTTCAGTTGTGTGTTCGTTTTGCTAAGGGCAGTTTTATTGAAAGTGACTTTAAACAGTTTCGGCCTTCTTGTCAGTAGGGTTTTCAATGACTTGTATAAATGGTAGAAAAACTAATAGGCTGAAGTTCAAATGCAGTAGAACTGATAAAGATTTATGTTTTGTTTTGGAGTTCCAGTGATTCTTTTCTTTGAAGACTGGAAAAAGGACACATTTCTCTACTTCTTGTGAACCAGGGAAACCCCCGTGTTCACAGAGGGCGATCAGGTTGGGAGCCACACGGAGGCATGAAATAACATTTTCTCTGCGTCTTTGAAGCTCTTACTGTTCCAACTAGCAGTGCAGCTTGACTGTGCTCCTTACTTCCTTTTTTCTTTTAAGAATCCTACGCAGGGGTGAGCCTCAGCCAGGAGAGTCAGGGCGCCGACCCACTAGGGCAGACCCAGGATGGATCCTGGATCCGAGGGTACGGACGGGAGTCAGCACAGCTCACAGATCACGTCTCAGCTGAATATAGGCTCGTTCCTGACACCTTCCCGGGTCCCAGCTCAAAACTCAGCTCGCCTTTTCCTCCTCCCCTTCCTCCCTGCCCCCCGAGCCCTGTCTGCGAGCCCCCATTGCCTTTGGAACAATGAACAAAAGCAAGAACAATCCCAGAGCCCCTTGCCTCTGTCTTCCACATGCCTCCTGCGTCTTGTTTCCGTGGTCTCCCCGACCCCGCAACAGCAGAGAACCCCAGCCTGTGCTCCGTGCACCAGACCCAAGGCAGGGCCTTGGAGGACGCCTCTGCACCCAGACCTGGACCCGCCCGCCCTCTGCTGATGCGGGTCTCGACTCCAACCTTCCTGCTCCTCCGCTCCATGCATTTGGATCAGGGTCACCCCTCCTGGGCCAGCGCGGTTCCCACTCCCCCCACCCACCCCTTCCACGGTGATTCCTCCCCGAGCATTTCCAGGACCACCGACACGGCACGGAGCCTGAACTGTCCTGGGGAGTTGGTGACGCTTTTAGTGCAACACGCCTTACACCCCTAATGAAACTGCCTGCTGCTCTTGGGGAGACATAGGGTCTTCTTCCCCCCAGGCCAAGGCCAAGGGGAATTCTCCATCAAAGAGAGCTGATGGCAGGAGGCACAGTAGCACAAAGGACACCTTCAGGCCACTTTTACTGATGCACGAAATACCTGCACACATGGAACTATCATGAGAACGTCTCGTGACCTTCCACGTGCCACACGCAGCAAGACAGGAACCCAAACGCAAAACCCGATCAGCTGTGTGGGTTCGTGCAGTGACGTTTTCCAAGGAGTGAAGGAAATTGGAAGCAGCATGGAAACCCCATCCTCCTTAAGCATCAACCTAGAAATGGAACTGAAACAAAAGCATTATTAAAAATGTACACAAGATCCTACAGTACACACTTCGCCATCGATGCATTTTTACGTAACGTCGTGTCTCTCTCTGTTATATGTACCTTTGCTTCTAGATAAATGATTGCAATGCAGTAGTGAAAATCTACCAGGATGAATGTGAGGCAAATGTCATGGCTTGAAATACTGGGATGGAAGACATGTAATATTTATTTCCATGTCACGGTGTTCAGAGTGGACATTTTCTAAATCTGAGGGTGAGCATTTGAGGATTATAAGTGAACAGGAAACACCCACTGCAAAGAGCAAGTTAAGAAAGTCAACTGTACACGTGTACACGCCCTGGGGGCTGTAGGAGGAGATCGGGGGCTTCAGCTGAGGACTGAAAAGCCTTGCCTGACTCTTTGCTCATCAGGAACTCCTGCCTTTCACATCCAGTTGGGGTGTTCCATTCTAAGAGGCTCTTGATAAGTTACAGTGTCCCCAGGGGTGACTGGATGGTGAGAGGCTGTGCACTGTATCGTCAGTAAGTGTGTTCCAAGGGCTAATGCGTTTTCTTGGTCCTGAAGAAAAGCAGATAACTGTGGTCTTCGTAGGACTTTGTCAGAAATGTTCTGAGCTGCCTCCAAGGCTAGAGTGCCGGGATCCAGGACTACTGGAAGGAAGAGACAAGAAGGAGGGTTCGGATGAGAGCTTTGCAGCAACAGAACTGGACACCTCATGAGGGAAGGTGGGCAGAGGGAGGGCCACGTTCCCAGGGATGCTGAGTAGAAGTCGGGCAACGAGCTGGTGGAGATGCAGAGGAGAACCCAGGGCGGGGCTGACCCCTGGGGCCCCTCCTGCCCCGGGAGGATAAAATCGAGTGTGACAAGGACGTGGGAAGTAGGGATGGAGGATCCCATCATTCCCTGCCAGAGAGGCGCTCACCCCCAACAGGGAAAGGCCAGGCTAGGTGGTCCTCTACCAGCGGGGGACCGTGAGCCAGGGGAAGTGTCTGGGGCACAGTCTCATCTGCATGATGGCATTCCCGCTCCCCTAACCCCCCCCAGCCCCCTGCAGGTCCCCAGGCCCTGCTCCCTCAAGGCCTCCCTCCCAGACCAGGCCGTGAGGCATGAGGGACCCCTGACAGTCCCAGACTGGAGGTGTCAGGCCACAGAGGAGGCTTGGGCTGGGTGTGCCCACATTGCCCACCCTTTCCCCAGGTAGATGTTTGTCAAGAACATTCCAGAAAACGGGGTCTTTTCCAGCAATGCTGAGCCCCTGCAGAGGTGAGAAAATACCACACCTCCCACGTAACCGGACAACGCTGACTTCCCCTTACTCGCTTTGGGAAGAAAGGTGCTCAGTTACAGGTCTGACGTGTAATGACCTTGAAGTAGAAATGACGGGATTGGAGACATGGCACAGGGGTGCAAGAAGACAGGGCACCAGGACAGTGGGAGTTTGTATGAGCTCTTCCACTAACTGGAAGAGCCATCTTGAACAAGTCAGTCCCAGAATTATAAAAATCTAGAAGGTTCAGCTCAGAAAATCATCCAGGTCTTAAATTTTCTGTTTATGTATTTGCTCTGTCTTTATACTGTACTTTGAATCATAGAAGCTAAGGGTTGGGAGAATCTAATCATGAAATGTTGTACCTGCTATGCTGTGAAAACCTTTCTACAGTAAGGGTAAGAAGCAACATTTAGACACTTTTAATTTTCTATTAAAATCTGTGTGGCCAGGATGGGTGAGTTAAAGGAATTCATTTGTTAAATGAGACAAGTGGCCCTGGGAGAGTGTTTTCTCTTTCCTCCATATTCCACAAACTCCACAAAGTCTAGAAAATTGTTATTTGGAATAGACTTAAAAGTTTGGTTTTTACATTACATTATTTCAGGTCCATCACATTTTGTCTGCAACTTATTCTAATTTTCTTTCACTATTTCAATCATCCACTTACAAAACCGGATATGGCCATGACATAAAGAGGTTCAGTGTTTATATAAAATGTGCGTTGCTGGGTAATCAATGCATACTCTAGAATGCTGTTACATTTTTAATAGAACTTTTGTTTTAGTTGAGTCTTTAAGCTGATTAGTGAGGATGGTGGGATTTTAATTGGGGTCCTCATTTTCTTTTGGTCTTTGGAAGACATCGCTTTTTTTTCCATCCCACATAGCTAATCAGTCATGAAAATCTTCCCAGGACGAGTTTTGTTCTTCCTTTATTCAGAGAGAGAATTCTCCAGTTCTGGTCGAGGCAGGTTAGCGTTCCGTACAAAAGATATCTTAATGATGTCAAAATAACGTATGCATTTCTCACCTTTGGACCGGAGAAAACGGAAGAAGATCTTTTTTTTTTTTTTTAATAGCCGATCTTTGCAAAGTATTCAGCCCTAACTTCATTATAAGCTGGACTCGTCCAAACCCTTACAAGTGTGGGTGCCTTTGACAGACCCTCCTGCCTGGGCCTCAGAGTGGCGGTGCGAATGGGGCTCTCCACCACAGCAGGAATGCATTTATGATCATGCATTGCTTAAGTCTGTTTTTATTTCTCGTTTTATGGAAAATGCAGCGGTAATCCCTTTAGAATTCCCCACAGCTTAAATCTCAGAGACCGTTCACGGCCGCCTCTTAATGTCTCAAGGGTCCTTCAAGTCACATAAGCCCCATATTCAACAGGTAAAGCCCACTTTGTTCTATAGACATGGCTGGAAATAATGTGAAATTAAAGATTTAATCTTCTGGGGGCAACTCAGCCTTTCCGTAGTCCGTCACAAAGAAACTAAAAAGTCCAGCACCTTTTCAGTGAGGAGAAAAGTCTTTGATTGGCAGGGCCTGCGGCATTGATCCCCAAAACTATGTTGCTAAAAATTTTATTAATACAATTAGGCAGAGAGGCTGCTGCAGTCTTAAATGTTGGGGGAGATTTCATTTCACGTTGAAATTTGCTTCTATTATTAACCTAATTGATGGGATTTATGTGCAGGGCAGAGGGGGAAAAAAGGAATCAAGCTCTGGTGACAAATTAAGTACCTTTTTTTTTTTTGCTCAAGGAAAACTCACTCAACTCCACCAACACAAATTAGAAGGGGCAGTCAAAGCAACACTGATATGAGAGGAAGGAATTAGATGAGCAGAGATTGCACTGGCCTGAATGTGCTCTTTGTGAGTTCCATCACCGTGCACTGTCAGACTGTTGAGTGGAATACTCTCTAGCCAGTCTAGAATATGAATTAGTTTTCCATACTGAGTTTTCATTTTGGAAACGTAATGGAAAAACATCAAGAAATATGTGCTACTTAGTTTCTGGAACGCTGTCTGACACCCTCACTCTTTAGCATTTTATCCAAACGTCCTGACAGCGAGCCCAGGGCCTGCCTGGGTTGCACAGTCCCTTGGTTCCTGGACGTGGCCTGTCTTGCACTGTTTCTGCAGGGAGCAGGTCTGCCTCTGTGCTGTCCTTAGGGACCCCCAGGAATAAACCTTTCTCTTTCTTTTTACAGAAAAATCAGAGAGCCCCGGGTAGGTTGAGGTAGAGACTTCTGATGAGGTAGAGGAATTTTCAGGGGCCGAGACCATCTGGGGTCCCCCGAGGCCGGGCAGCCAGGCTGCGGACGCGTGAACATCCAGCACCGGCAGAGCTGGCCCAGGATTCAGGCCACCAGAACCCAGAAGCCCTCAGCCATCTGCAAGGTCACATGCCTGGGGAGGCTAGTTTACGTGAGGACCCAGAGACAACAAGCACACGGCAGCAAGAGCACTTCAAAAACAGCACAAATCAACTGAAAACCTGAAGTAATTTGAGCAGATCTCTAATGATTAAAAAAATGGATTTACTATTGCAAAAATAATGAGTAGAAGAAAATGGAGAAAAAGCAGAGCATCTAAATTAGATTCTTTATAAAAAAACAAAAAAGGTGAGAGATTTTACAAAAATTCAGTTTGCCTTCCCTGGTGTCCCAACATGTCCAGATCCCTGGGCCTGGGAACCCCTGAGACTGTGCCCCTGTGGTCACAACCGAAACAGCTCTGTTGAGCAGACCCTGCCCTGGGGAGAGCGGGAGGTGCTGGGATCGTTAGAGACCTCCCTCATCTGGACCCTGAAATCACGAGAATTTGGCACAAGTTCATGGAAAGCTTCAGATGCAAGTATTTTTACTCTGAACGCCTGCAGTGATGCTCTAGTCCACGGAGATTGGCCACAGTGGTTTGATCCGGGGGCTCCGTCCCCTTCTCTGGGCTCTAAGTGACATGTACTACTCAGAAACGACTTACATGATTGGTGTTTGGATTTAAATCCTGAATGCTAAATCCAAACAAGGGTCTACACAGCCACAGGCCCTTTACAGAGCAGTGGCTTCGAGACAGGCTGGGACCTGGGACCTGGGACCTGGGGCCCTTTGCCTGTAGAGCCTGCACCTGGACACACGTCTCCTCGGGCTACAAGATACAAAGAAATTATAAGGGATTTTTTAAAATGGAATATTACTCAGCCATAAAAAGGAACGAAATTGGGTCCTCTGTAGAGATGTGGATGGACCTAGAGACTGTCATACAGAGTGAAGTAAGTCAGAAAGAGAAAAGCAAATATCATAGATTAACTCATATACGTGGAATCTAGAAAAATGGTACAGATGAACCGGTTTGTAAGGCAGAAATAGAGACACAGACGTAGAGAACAGACGTATGGACACCAAGGGGGGAAACTGGGAGTAAGATGAGTTGGGAGATTGGGATTGACATACATACACTAGCATGTATAAAATAGGTGACTAATAAGAACCTGCTGTATAGCACAGGTTGTGTTAGTAGAAACTAACGCAACATTGTAAAACAACTATACCCCAATAAAAAAAAAAATAAAGTTCTAAAAAAAAAAATAAACTATAAGGGACTAAAAATAAGTGCATGAATTGTGCAGTCGGGGCAAATTACGGACCGTGAGATACAAAGAGACTGAAAAAACCAACTGCCACTTCTGAAGAGCCGGGAGCAAAAGCAGGGTACTGAGCGCGGCCCCCCACTCGGCACCTCCAAAGGAGTGGGCAGACCACCTAAGCCACCCCTCAGGCCCGACCCCTGGACACACCCCTACCCTCATCCCGTATAGGGAACAAGCTCGCCCCCTCAGGGAGCGAGTGAACAAGGGAACCTGTTGCTTGTTTTCTCTCCCCCACCGCAGCAGGGGCCCCAATAAAGCCGGGCCTGAATTTCTTGTCTGGCCTCTGATCAGTTTCTATTGATTAAGGAACGAAGAACCCTGGTCGGTAACAGCCTCACACGCACTGGATGCTGGTTCCACCAACCAGTTACCAAGCACAGCGAGGGACACAGTCCATTTCAGCAAACGTGTACTGATGGCCATTTCAGTCAACTGCTTCGTAACAAACCACATCCCGAACGCCAAGCACAGAGACACAATAAACCGTGTATGATTTCTCGCCATTTTGTGGTCTGGACTCTGGGCCCACCTGGGTGACCCCGATGCTCATGCAGCCAATGAAAGCTCAAGGAGGACCTTACCTTTGGCAGTCCAGCCCGAAGCCGGCTGGTGCAGCTGGGATGGATCCAGCCCTGCTCACCCTCCCTGCTCCGCCGGGAGGCCCGCCCCACAAGCTTGGGGCTTGTGTTAGCTTCCCAGGGCCGCTGTAACACAGCACCACGAGCTGAGTGGTTGAAAGCGGCAGAAATTCACTCTCTCACAGTTCTGGAAGCTGGAAGTAGGAGATCAAGGTGTCAGCTAAGCCGTGCTCTGTCCTCCAGCTTCTGGTGGGCCCTGGAGAGCCCTGCAGTTCCTGCATTTGCATCTGCATCACTCCAGTCTCTGCCTCTTTTGTCACTTGGTCATCTTCCCTCTATGCGTCTGTATCTCTCCTCTTCTTATAAGGACACCAGTCAAATTGGGTTAAGGGTCCACCTGACTCCTGTACGACCCCATCATAACTTATATCTTAGCTATATCTACAAAATGCTATTTCCAAATGAAGTCACATGCTCAGGTGCCAGGGGTTAGCACTCAACCCTGTGTCTTTGGGGACCCCATGCCACCATGCACAGTGGCCTTGGGACGGGGGGACAGCACACAAGGCCACAGCCCACAGGAAGGAACATTGCAAGGGCAGAAAAGCAGCCACTGCTCAGAGGCCAGGCCCACAGAGGGCCCAGCACTGCTTCCACCACCAGCCAGCCCACATCCCAGGGAGACAGACCTCTCATGGGCAGGGGAGGGGCAAAGGACGTGCTCCCATTTCTTATCTCCACCATCTCCTACTGCAGGGCAGGCATTGGAGATACAAATATCAAAAAGTCTCAACCACTGACCTCGGAGGATTCCCAGTGTCTGGTTAAGTGGATGCTCTCCAACCGTCTGTGTCCAGCTACTTCAATTTGAGCATCTTAATGACCAATAAATGATGGATCCCACCATGCTTTTCATTTTCAAAATGTGTTAGAATTGTGTTGATACAATCTCGGTAATTCAATAAATGCCAGGTGTGGGGAATAGCACAGAAGACCAGGCCTCTCTCCTTGAGAAGCTTAAACAACACAAAGGGACGGGGTCCAGCACATGTGAATGCCTCTTCAGCAAACACCATCAGACGGTCTGCTGGGGACGCCAGGGATATAGAAGAAATCAGTGATGTCTGTCAGCCTCACGCCGTCCACCACATTATCGGCATGACAATCAAAAGCATTACAAAGCCAACTTACAATAAAATCTATAGTAAAGTACCAAACTGACAAAGTAAGACGCCAAAATATGTAATCCAGACCATAAGTATTCCATCCAGTCAGTGACGCAAGCACACGTGCATGAAAATGACGACAGTCAACAGAACACACACCGTGCCTGTCAGTGCTGAGAGCATGTTGAATCCTCCCACATCTCATTCTGGCTGGAAATGTGGAAGTGTCATAGAAATAATCACAAATAATCCCTTGTGTCTGTAATATACAAAATACAAAACAACTGTTGAAAATGAAAAAATTGCCTTAACCAACTACAATATCTCATTTATGACGCATCATCAGAAAATGAAGTTTACGATATAAGTGAATTATCCAGGCACCAAAGTTTACCCAATTTACAAAGAGGAGGGGGTGCAGTGGGAGGGAGTTGCATCGCTTGGGCACATCAGACTTGGGGGTACCAGAGTAATTTCCTCAGTGGTTTCTGGAAAAAAATAAGATGCTGAAACTCAGCGTCTTATTCTTTGCTCACAACCTTCTCCCAAAAGATTTATTACCGATATAGAGCAGTAACAAATGAGAATGAGAATTTTCATCATTTGGCTAAACAAAAGCTATCCCTGTGGTAAACTGGCTTCTCTCTCTCTCAGAAAAATAAGAATGGAAGGGAACTTCCTCAAATTGGTAAAGCACATCTACAAAAAACCTTACAGCTTTTATTGTACTTAGTGATAAAAGATTAAATGCTTTCTTTCTAAGATTCTGAACAAAGCAAGGATGTCCGCTCTCACCAACTTTATTCAACACAGTGGAATTCAACACAGCTGGAAGTTGTAGCCACTGCAATAAGGCAAGAGAAGGAAATAAAAGGCATACAATAGGGCTTCCCTGGTGGCACAGTTGTTGAGAGTCCGCCTGCCGATGCAGGGGACACGGGTTCGTGCCCCGGTCCGGGAAGATCCCACGTGCCGCGGAGCGGGTGGGCCCATGAGCTATGGCCGCTGAGCCTGCGCATCCAGAGCCTGTGCTCTGCAATGGGAGGGGCCCCAGCAGTGAGAGGCCTGCGTACAGCAAAAAAAAAAAAAAAAAGCCATACAATATTTGTACTCCCATGTTCATAGCATTGTTATTCACAATAGCTAACATATGGAAGCAATCCAAGTAAAATGTTATATGATCATACAATGGTATAGTATTCAGCCTTAAAAAGGTGGGAAGTTCTGACATCTGCTACAACACAGATAAAACTTGAAGACATTATGCTCAGTGAAATGAGTAAGTCACAAAAGGACAAATACTGCATGTTTCTACTTATATGAAGTAGGTATTTAGAGCAGTCAAAATCATAGAGACAGAAAGTAGAATTGTGATTGTTAGGGCCTGGGGAGAGGGAGTGGGGGGTTATTGTTTAATGGGTATAGGGTTTCAGTTTTACAAGATTAAATGTTATGAAGATGAATGTATTTAATATCACTGACCTTAAAAATGGTTAAGATGGTAAATTTTATGTTATGACATTTTACTTCAATTAAAAAAATTTTAAGGCATACTGATTGGAAAGGAAAAAATAAGACTGCACCTATTTAGAGATGATATGATTATATACATATGAAATCCAAGGTATATCAAACAGCTCCTAGAACTAATAAGTGTGTTCAGAAAGTTCACAGCATACAAGATAAGCATTCAAAATCAGTTGTATTTCTACATACTAGCAATGAATACATGAACACCAATATTGAAAATTCCGTGCTGAAGATGGCAGTGTGGGAAGATGCCGAGTTAGCATCTCCCCACAACTAGGGCAACTGCTGGCCTCTGATGGGGGACCCTGAAGCCCAAGGAGATGGGAGACACTTCCAAGTGAACTGCCGGGCATCGGGTGAAACTCCTGTGGTGGGAGCTCCGAGTCTGAACCACTGGACTAACAGAGAACCTCAGACCCCAGGGAATATTCATCAGAGTGAGGGCTCATAGAGGTTCTCATCTCAGCAACAAGACCCAGCTCTACCCAACAGCCTACAAACTCCAGTGTTGGAAGCCTCAGGCCAAACAACAAATAAGACAGGAACAAAATCCCACTCATAAAAAAATTTTTTAAATGAGATAGCAAAAAAATATGTCACAGATGAAGGAGCAAGGTAAAAACCTACAAGACCAAATAAATGAAGAGGAAATAGGCAGTCTACCTGAAAAAGAATTCAGAGTAATGCTAGTAAAGATGATCCAGACTCTCGGAAATAGAATGGAGCCATGGATTGAGAAAATACAAGAAATATTTAACAAAGATCTAGAAGAACTAAAGAACAAACAAACAGAGATGAACAACACAATAATTGAAATGAAAAAATACACTAGAAGGAATCAATAACAGAATAACTAAGGCAGAAGAATGAATAAGTGAGCTGGAAGACAAGATGGTGGAAATAACTGCTAAGGAGCAGAATAAAGAAAAAAGACTGAAAAGAACTGAGGACAGTCTCAGAGAGCTCTGGGACAACACTAAACACACCAACATTCAAATTATAGGGGTCCCAGAAGAAGAAGAGAAAAAGAAAGGGTCTGAGAAAATATTTGAAGAGATTATAGTCGAAAACTTCCCTAACATGGGAAAGGAAATAGTCACTCAAGTCCAGGAAGCACAGAGAGTCCTATACAGGATAAACCCTAGGAAAAACACACCAAGACACATATTAATCAAACTAACAAAATTAAATTCAAAGAAAAAATATTAAAAGCAGCAAGGGAAAAAGAAAAAATAACATACAAAAGAATCCCCATAAGGTTATCAGCTGATTTTGCAGCAGAAACTCTGTGGGCCAGAAGGGAGTGGCAGGATATTCTTAAAGTGATGAAAGAGAAAAACCTACAACCAAGATTACTCTAACCAGCAAGGATCTCATTCAGATTCGATGGAGAAATCAAAAGCTTTTCAGACAAGCAAAAGCTAAGAGAATTCAGCACCACCAAACCAGCTTTACAACAAATGCTAAGAAATTTCTCTAGGTGGGAAACACAAGAGAAGAAAAAGACCCACAAAAACAAACTCAAAACAATTTAAAAAATGGTAATAGGAACATACATATCGATAATAACCTTGAATATAAATGGATTAAACGCCCCAACCAAAAGACACAGACTGGCTGAATGGATACAAAAACAAGACCCATAAATATGCTGTTTACAAGAGACCCACTTCAGACCCAGGGACACATACAGACTGAAATTGAGGAGATGGAAAAAGATATTCCATAAAAATGGAAATCAAAATAAAGCTGGAGTAGCAATACTCATATCAGATAAAATAGACTTTAAAATAAAGACTGGTACAAGAGATAAGGAGGGACACTACATAATGATCAAAGGATCAATCCAAGAAGAAGATATAACAATTATAAATGTTTATGCACCCGACATAGGAGCACCTCAATACATAAGGCAAATGCTAACAACCATGAAAGGAGAAATCAACAGTAACACAATAATAGTAGGGGACTTTAACACCCCACTTACACCAATGGACAGATCATCCAAACAGAAAATAAATAAGGAAACACAAGCTTTAAATGGCACAATAGATCAGATAGATTTAACTGATATTTATAGAACATTCCAACCAAAAGTGGCAGAATACACTTTCTTCTCAAGTGCACATGGAACTTTCTCCAGGATAGATTACATCTTGGGTCACAAATCAAGCCTTGGAAAATTTAAGAAAATTGAAATCATATCAAGCATCTTTTCTGACCACAATGCTATGAGATTGGAAATCAATTACAGGAAAAAAACTGTAAAAAACACATATACATGGAGGCTAAACAATGCACTACTAAATAACCAAGAGATCACTGAAGAAATCAAAGAAGAAATTTAAAAATACATAGAAACAAATGACAATGAAAACACCATGTTTTCACCATGGTGAAAACACCCAAAACATATGAGACGCAGCAAAAGCAGTTCTAAGAGGAAATTCACTCTCACCTAAAGAAACAAGAAAATCTCAAATAAACAGTCTAACCCTATACTTAAAATAACTAGAGAAAGAAGAACAAAGAAAACCCAAAGTCAGTAGAAGGAAAGAAATCATGAAAATCAGAGCAGAAATAAATGAAATAGAAATGAAGAAAACAATAGCAAAGATCAATAAAACTAAAAGCTGGCTCTTTGAGAAGATAAACAAAATTGATAAACCCTCAGCAGATTCATCAAGAAAAAAAGTGAGAGGACACAAATCAATAAAATTAGAAATGAAAAAGGAGAAATCACAACTGACACTGCAGAAATACAAAGGATTATAAGAGACTATTACTAACAACAATATGCCAATAAAATGAACAACCACAAAGAAATGGACAAAGTCTTGGAAAGGTACAATTTTCCAAGACTGAACCAGGAAGAATTAGAAAATATAAACAGACCTATCACAAGCAATGAACTTGAAACTGTAATTAAAAATCTTCTAGCAAACAAAAGTCCAGGACCAGATGGTGAATAGTGAATTTTATCAAACACTTAGAGAAGAGCTAACACCAATCTTTCTCAAACTCTTCCAAAAATTGCAGAGGGAGAAACACTCCCAAATTCATTCTACGAAGCCACCATCACTCTGATACCAAAACCAGAAAAAGATATCACAAAAAAAGAAAATTACAGACCAATATCACTGATGAACATAGGTGCAGAAATCCTGAACAAAATACTAGCAAACAGAATCCAGAAGCACATTAAAAGGATCATACACCATGATCAAGTGGGATTTATCCCAGGGATGCAAGGATTCTTCAATATATGCAAATCAATCAATGTGATACACCACATTAACAAATTAAGGAATGAAAACCATATGATCATCTCAATAGATGCAGAAGAAGATTTTGACAAAATCCAACACCGATTTATGATAAAAACTCTCCAGAAAATGGGCATAGAGGGAACCTACCTCAATATAATAAAGGCCATATATGACAAACCCACAGCAAGCATCATACTCAATGGTGAAAAACTGAAAGCATTTCCACTACGATCAGGAACAAGACAAGGATGTCTACTCTTGCCACCCTTATTCAACATAGTTTTGGAAGTCCTAGCCAAGGCAATCAGAGAAGAAAAAGAAATAAAAGGAATCTAAATTGGAAAAGAAGAAGTAAAACCCTCACTGTTTTCCGATGACTTGATAATATACATAGAAAATCCGAAAGATGCCACCAGAAAACTACTAGAACTAATCAATGAATTTGGTAAGGTTGCAGGATACAAAATTAATGCACAGAAATCTCTGGTATTCCTATACACCAACAACAAAAAATCAAAAAGAGAAATTAAGGAAACACTCCCATTTACCATTGCAACAAAAAGAATAAAATACCTGGGAATAAACCTGCCTAAGGAAGTGAAAGACTTGTGCTCAGAAAACTATAAAACACTAATGAAAGAAATCAAAGATGATGTAAACAGATGGAGAAATATACCATGTTCTTGCATTGGAAGAATCAATATTGTGAAAATGACTATACTACCCATAGCAGTCTACAGATTCAGTGCAGTCCCTTTCAAACTACCAATGACATTTTTCACAAAATTAGAACAAAAAAGTTTACAATTCATATGGAAACACAAAAGACCCTAATAGCCAAAGCAATTTTGAGAAAGAAAAACGGAGTTGGAGGACTCAGCCTCCCCAACTTTAAACTATACCACAAAGCTACAGTAATCAAGACAGTATAGTACTGGCACAAAAACAGAAATATAGATCAATGGAACAGGATAGAAAGCCCAGAGATAAACCCACGCACATATGGGCACCTACTTTATGACAAAGGAGGAAAGAACATACAATGAAGAAAAGACAGCCTCTTCAATAAGTGGTGCTGGGGAAACTGGACAGCTACATGTAAAAGAATGAAATTAGAACACTACCTAACACTATGCACAAAAATAAACTCCAAATGGATTAAAGACTTAAATGTAAGACCAGACACTATAAAACTCTTAGAGGAAAACATAGGAAAAACACTCTTTGACATAAACAACAGCAAGATCTTTTTTGATCCACTTCCTAGAATAATGGAAATAAAAACTAAAATAAACAGAGGGACATAATTAAACTGAAAAGCTTTTGCACAGCAAAGGAAACCATAAACAAGACAAAAAGACAACCCTCAGAATGGAAGAAAATATTTGCAAATGAAACAACAGACAAATATTAATCTCCAAAATATTCAAACAGCTCATGGAACTCAATATCAAAAAAACAAACAACCCAGTTAAAAAATGGGCAGAAGACCTAAATAGACATTTCACCAAAGAGGACATATAGATGGCCAAGAGGCACGTGAAAAGACGCTCAACATTACTAATTATTAGAGAAATGCAAATCAAAACTACAATGAGATATCACCTCACACTGGTCAGAATGGCCATTATCAAAAAATCTAGAAACAATAAATGCTGGAAAGGGTGTGGTGAAAAGGGAACCCTCCTGCACTGTTGGTGGGAATGTAAGTTGATACAACCACTATGGAGAACAGTATGGAGGTTCCTTAAAAAACTAAAAATAGAACTACCATATGACCCAGCAATCCCACTATTGGGCATATACCCTGAGAAAACCATAATTCAAAAAGAGACATGCACCACAATGTTCACTGCAACACTATTTACAATAGCCAGGACATGGAAGCAACCTAAGTGTCCATCAACAGATGAATGGGTAAAGAAGATGTGGCACATATATACAATGGAATATTACTCAACCATAAAAAGAAACGAAATTGAGTTATTTGTAGTGAGGTGGATGGACCTAGGGTCTGTCATACAGAGTGAAGTAAGTCAGAAAGAGAAAAACAAATACTGTATGCTAACGCATATATATGGAATCTTAAAAAAAATGGTACTGATGAACTTAGTTGCAAGGAAGGCAGGAATAAAGATGTAGACATAGAGAATGGACTTGAGGACACAGGGTGGGAGGGGGAAGCTGGGGCGAAGTAAGAGTAGCATCGACATATATACACTACTGAATGTAAAATAATTAGCTAGTGGGAAGCAGCAGCATAGCACAGGGAGATCAGCTCGGTGCTTTGCAGTGACCTAGAAGGGTTAGATAGGGAGGATGGGAGGGAGGCTCAAGAGGGAGGGGATATGGGGACACATGTATGCATATGGCTGATTCTCTTTGTTGTGCAACAGAAACTAACACAGCATTGTGAAGCAATTATACTCCAATAAAGATCTATTTAAAAAGAAAACACAGTATGGTACTGGCCTAATGATAGACATATAGATCGATGGAATGGAATTGAGTTTCCAGAAATAAACTCATGCATTTATGGCCAATTGAAAAAAAAAATACAGTGCCACTTACAATTGCTCAAAAAATGAAATTCTTAGGAGGAAATCTAACAATACGTGCACAGGACTTGTATGCTGAAAGGCATATCATGTTCATGGATTGGAAGACTCAACATAGTGAAGATGTCAACTTTCCCCAAGTTGATATAAGGTTTTGAACAATCCCTATCAAAATCACAGCAAGATTTTTTGTAGATACAGCAAGATTATTCTAAAATTTACATAAATATGCAAATGAACTAAAATAGCTAAGACATTTTTGAAAAAGAAGACTAAAGCGGAAAGAATCAGTCTACTGATTTCAAGCCTTATTATATAGCTATAACATAAGCTATACAACTGTGTGGTGTTGGCACAGAGACAAACACATAGATCAATGGGACAGAAGAGAGAACCCAGGAATAGACCCACATAAATATGCCCAACTGATTTTTGACAAAGGTGTAAAAGCAATTGAATTGAGGAAGGATGGCCTTTTCTACAAATAGTGCTAGAGCAGTTGGTTGTCCATGGGCAAAAAAAAAAAATCAACTGAATTCTCATACTTTACACAAAAATGAATCATGAGGTTTGATGAAAACTGTAAAACTATAAAACTTTAGAGAAAAGTGGAAAAGATCTTCAGGATCTAGGCCAGGGCAGGATATTCTTAGACTTAACACCAAAATCATAATCCGTAAAACAAAAAATTGATCGATGGGACTTCATGTAAATGAAGACTTTTTGCTCCGCGGAAGAGTCCGTCAAGGGGATGGAAAGACAAGCTACAGAAAAGGAGAAAATAGTTGCAAACCACCCCTCTGACAAAGGACTGGTATCTAGTATACACTCCTGAGCATGTGTTGTACAGCATGGTGACTATAGTTAACAACACTGGACCGTATATCTGAAAGTTGCTAAGAGAGAAGATCTTAAAAGTTCTCATAAGAAAAAAAATTATGTAACTATGTAAGGTGACAGATCTTATCTAGAGTTATTGTAGTGATCATTCTGTAATATGTACGAATATTGAATCATTATGTTGTACATCTGAAACTAATATAATATGTCAATTATATCTCAATTTTAAAAGTGAAAAAAAAAGTAGAATATATAAAAGACTGTCAAAACCCAACAGAAAAAAAAAAACCCTAAACTAAACTGAACAAAAACCAAACAAACCAGCAAAGGCACATTTCACTAAAGAGGACATACAGTTGGCAAATAGGCCCAGGAAAAAGTGTTCGACATATCAGCCATTAGGAAAATATAAATTACAACCACAATGAGATACCACTACACATCTATCAGAATGGCTAAAATAAAAAATAGTGACAACACCAAATGTTGGCAAGCATGTGCAGAACTGATGAGATCACACAAAAACCTGTGCACAAATGTTTCTAGCAGCTTCATTCATAATAATTTCAAACTGGAAACACCTCTGTGTCCTTCAGCAGATGAATGGTTAAACAAATGATGGTCCTTCCACACCACGGAAACTCCTAGTAACAAAAGAAACCATTGATGCGTACAAAAACCTGAATGACTCTGCAGAGAATTATGCTAAGTAAAAAAGTCAATCCCAGAAGGTAATACTGTATGATCTTGTATATACGACCTTCTCGAAGTGACAAAATTATAGAGATGGAGACTAGATTAGTGGTTGCCAGGGGTTAAGAAGAAGGTGGGGTTGGAGGAAAACGGGCTTGGCTGTAAAGGGCAATGCAAAGATTCCCGTTGGGATGTCAATGTTCTGAACTTGACTGTGTTTTGCCAACAGCCTGGCTGTGACATTGCACCTTAGCTGTACCACTGGCACCATTGGGGGAACCGGGTGAAGGGTACACAGGATCTCTCTGTCTTATTTCTGCCTGTGCATCTACAATTATCTCAAACAAGAAGTTTGATTAAAACAAAGGCTTTGTAGCACAGCGATGGAACATGGGTCCAAAGTTCTTGAGGTTCAGAAGTTGGCAGAGGTGACCTCCGTTGGGCTCATAGGGTAATAGGTTAAGTTCCCCCACAGCAATGTCATGCACTGTGCTGAGCTGTGGTTTACAGGCAGCCACAGGCCTGGAGACAGGCAAATACAGACACCAATGTGGACCAGAACCTGAGACAAGCCACCTGAGTCCCAGTAACCAGTTCTGTGATAGCTAGTCCCAAGGTCACCTCATGGCAGGAGCTCGAGCCACCATGATGTGAGCTGGGCTGGACTAGGAACCTAGGAGGCTGTGTGGGAGCAATGGAAAAGCCACAGACAGACAGACCGAAGGGAGTGCCGAGGCAAAAGAAGAGACTGGGCAGGAAAGGGAGTCTCCCACTCAAGACGAGACTGGGAACAAAACGAGCATACCTGGAGAAGACTAATGGAAAAACAGCAAACGCAGTCAACCATCGTAGCATGAATTCACTCCAGAGGAAAGGAAAATAATAGGACCATCTCAAAAAGACTTTGAGATAAATGAAGCCATAAGAGCCTGAAATTAAATAACAGGTGAATACAGGAAAAAATCATGGATATTAACAATACAGTCATTAAAAACAATAAACTCTGTAAGTGGAATGTCTCTAGACTAGGCACAAAGAGAATAGTGGACTTAAGTTCTTCCGTTAGAACTCAAGAATTCACCCAGAGCACAGAACAGAAAGCCACAAAATAAAGCACATGAAAGGCAGGAACGACATGTAGCATTAGAATTTTCAACTTAGGTCAGATAGGAATTCCCAGAGAGAAGAATAAATGGGGAAGAAGCAGTATTTGAGGAGAAAATGGTAGGAAATTTTCCAGACTTGCAAAAGACATTAGCTTCCACATGGAAAATGCCCTCAGAAAACAAAGAAGCTTAAATAAAAATAAGTTCACATTGAAAGATATCATAATGAAAGTATAAAATAGCAATAATAAGAATTAACATCGTATACATGATAGGCAATATTTCACCTATGTATGTAGGGAAAGCATAGAGAATAAAGAGTCTAGCGCCTTAAAAGATGCTAGAGAGAACATAGAGATTATTACCAAATAAAACAATAATTATAACAACAGCAAACAATCGGCAACAAAAGATACCAGAAGACCTTGATGGGTGCCTTCAAAATGCTGAAGTGAACAGCTCTTAGCCTAGAATTCTGTCCTGGAGCATCTGGTGATCTGCCTCACTGCAGGTGGACAACCGTAAAGGGGAGGGCAAGCTGCAGGGGGCCCAGTCCCCACACACTCAATTACGGGGCCTCCCTGGCCACTGTCAGCATGTGCCTGATTTGCCCCTGCCACCGACCAGAGCCTGAACCCAGAGCAAGTCTGTGATTGGCTCAAACTAAATTGTTAGGACCAGACCTGTTTGGTGCTTATCCCAGAAAACAGCTATGTTGTAACAGCAGAGTCTCGTTCCTTTGCTCTGCCCCCAGTGCCCTTCTAGCGCCCCTCCCTACAAATGTCCGGTATCCATCCTTTGGGTTTTAGGCACAGAGATGAGTCATCTCAGAGCTGCCCTCAACTCTAGTGGGAATTAGGCAAAGCTTAGGGGCCTTTGATGCAGGAGATGGAAGAGGGCAACCTCTGTCGTTGTGACCACGGAGGTGACGCCTGGTTCTCCCAGAGGCTTTCTGGGATGGCCGTTACTGTGGTCTACACACCCGGAGTGGAGTTAGAGGACAGTGTCTTTGGCAAATTTCCTGTACAATTGTTGCTTTTCTCTGTGTGGATTTTCTAGGCAGTGGTTGGTTTTTCTTCATTTGCTATCAAAACTTGGACTTGAACACAAATCCAGGAAAAGTTCACGGGAAGTTGTCCTGATTGAGGGATTCAGAAGAGGATACTGAGGATACTAGGATTTTAAAATGTTGGCTACTAACGTTCATCCCTGTCATCCCTGTCCGCTAAGTTTCTGATTCAGGATTAGATCAGACGAGTAGGGGGTGTGGAAAACTCCAAATCCACACTCAGAGACTATGAAAACTCAGCCCACTGTGAAGGCAGCCACAGCACACGAATGATTTCAGATGCCTTTAGAACGCTGAGTTGCAGAGACTGGAAGAAAATGTAGTGCTCTGGGGGAGTGGTTAGAAAATGGGCAGAATCCATGAATCCTTGAAGGAGCAAAGATTCTATGTTTAGAATCTAAATCAACCCAAAATAATAAAAAAAAGTGGTACATATATACAGTGGAATATTACTCAGCCATTAAAAATAATGAAATAATGCCATTTGCAGCAACATAGATGGACCTGAAGATTAAGAAAATGGGCAGAATCCATGAATCCTTGAAGGAGCAAAGATTCTATGTTTAGAATCTAAATCAACCCAAAATAATAAAAAAAAGTGGTACATATATACAGTGGAATATTACTCAGCCATTAAAAATAATGAAATAATGCCATTTGCAGCAACATAGATGGACCTGGAGATTATCATACTAAGTGAAGTAAGTCAGACAGAGAAAGACAAATATAAGATATCGCTTATATGCGGAGTCTAAAAAAATGATACAAATGAACTTATTTACAAAATAGAAACAGTCTTAGAGAACGAACTTATGGTTACCAGGGGGAGGGGTGGGAGAGGAGGGATAGACTGGGAGTTTGGGATTGACGCGTACACACTGCTGTATTTAAAATAAAATGCCTTTCCATGAAAAAAAAAATCAACCTGTAAGAGCCATTGTCATTCTAAGACGCTTAGTCATTCTTAGAACCAGCTTCCCTACGACAAAAAAAACTGACTACATGTTAACAGAAAAACACTGAAAATAACAAAACAGAGGTGCTGTGACTTCATTGTTTTGCGGTGGGGAGGCCACCTGGGTGAGTCTCCTACAACGGCAGGATCAAAACAGGGCGTCTCCTCCTTCAAATCCCAAAATAACATTTTGAACAGGAATCAGCCTTTCAGGCTAGCCACGAATACCTATGTAAACCACAATAGAGCTGAAATATTGTACTTCTACGTTTATTTTTATATTTATTTCTACATTTGACATGAAGACATTGTGAAGATAAACTATGAATATGAAAAAGTTCTCTATGCCTCCGTGAGCTTGCCTGAGAACTTAACCAGAGCTACTATTTTCCATGAGAACATGTTCTCTAAATTACAAAAACTGACATGCAAATAAACGTTGGGCGCTTAACAGATTTATAATTTAGAGATCTGTGTAACGATTTTGGTCACAAAGTCATTGACGGATGCAAAGAGTAGAACCCATTGGCTCACCTGACAAATGAACAGAAGCACTTGTAATTAACTGTCATCCACAGTAACTGTTGCTTAAGCATCGCTCTGTTTGGGTTTCGCACACGTTTCTGGTGACAGAGCCGTGAAGGATGATAACCGGGCATTGCTCCGTCTTCACGCCTAAAGCGAGTGCAGTGCATGTAGATTCCCCCGACGCTCTGACCCCGATGCCCCTGGGGAAATACTGAAAAAAGATGTTGATCGGAGGTTGTCTCTGTCCTCTCTGCAGCGAATCAGGTAAGAGACGGACAAAAGTTCCCTACAGCTTGACTCGGTGTCAAGGAGATCCCCGGAGTCTGGCTTCTCATCCCGCAGGGTTTGCTCAGGCCAGGGCTGCAGGCGAGGAGTCTGACTCATTTCCAGCCCAGGCTGCCTGCTTGCGACCCCAAGCCCAGGGTCATCCGCCCTAAGGAGACAGACGCCCATCCCGGTTTGTGCTGTTTGGCCTGGCTCCTGGTCACACCAGGTGGCAGTCAGTATGCAACCTTCAAGGCCAGGCCTGAGTACAAAATGACAAGAGCCCAGACTCTAGGAATGAGGACAAGAGCAGAGGGACCAGTGTCAGCGATTTACAGCGGGACTTTGCTCTCCCACCTGGGGAGATGGCGCTTTCAGAGACAATGCAAAAGGGAAGGAAATTTATCGAGAAATGTAAAAGCAAAGGCAAACAGGACAGAGCCAGGCAAGGCCACCCCTGTTTGAAGAAGGGTAACATCCTACATAGATGCAGATTTAACTCCTCTCTCTTTTAGGTGCCCCCCGTCCCCCTCTTGGCCTACTTCCCTTTTTCTCGTTGCCCCTCCTCCTGTCTTCTCCATTCCTCCCACCAGACCTGCCCCCCACCCCCCAAACTCCCCTAGCTCTCATTTCCAGGACCCAACCTGGAGCAAGGTATTTTTATTTCTTAATTCATTCCAAGGTATAGACACCTGCCATGTTACTTTTCCAAAAAATATTTTCATTTCAAAGAGAACACACAAAAGCAAAGGAATGAGTTACTAATGGTGAAATTTAAAGGCTCAATGGTGAACTTTTGGACAGGAAGATGTTCCTTTCCCACCATCCTCTTGTTGTTCCAGGTGGGTGAAGGTCTAGCTCATGTCCCCGATGAAGCCAGCCTCCCCATGACACACCAGTTTTTGTTTTGTTTTGTTTTGTACCATTTTCAAGCAAAGTTTATTTCAGTTCATATTATAAACCTAATACATGAAATTGGTTTTGTTTAATTTTTAGTTAAAAATTTTAATTTATATTGGAGTATGGTTGATTTGCAATA
The DNA here is from genome assembly GCF_949774975.1 of Lagenorhynchus albirostris. Lineage (NCBI taxonomy): Eukaryota > Metazoa > Chordata > Mammalia > Artiodactyla > Delphinidae > Lagenorhynchus > Lagenorhynchus albirostris. The sequence goes on from NC_083102.1 coordinate 2,169,995, forward strand.
TTGAGCACACCAGTGTTTGCAGCTTATGTCAAGGCAGAAAGCATCTTCTCCATCTAAGAGACCCTGATGCAGGCAGGGATGTCGAGCCCGTCATGCACCATTATTTTAATCAGCCACTCATCTAATAGTATGGTCTCTCTTCCTCTCTCCGGCAGCAAATTAGCTGAGGGATCCACCAGCTGTGTTAGCTGTAGGAGCGCAGTTACCATGACGCACCCAGGCAGCCAGTTTTACCTTCCTGCCAAGCGGCCGAGGCTCTGTCCCCATCACACACATTGCGCTTCGCATGCTGCCCTGGGAAGCCCAGGTCCTATCTGCCCCACTCATAGTGACATCACAGTTAAAACGCCTGGCGTTGGGTGGTGTACCCTGAGCGAACCTTCCTGGGGTCCTCTCACTGGCTAACACTGGATCCTCTGAAGTACCAAGAGGTCAGCAGCAAAGGCACTTTCATCCTCCTTCTGTGAATGAGGAAAACAGAGCACAGAGGCTGTGACGTGCCCAAGGTCACACATCTCCATGGCACTCTCGTCACGGCTGTTTAAACAAGTGCTCTTCCGTGCCACCTGGCCGAAGCTGCCCACCTCCCACTGGTCTTTTTTGAATTAAAACAATTGCTAGTAGTTTTCTGGTAGCATCTTTAGGATTCTCTATGTATAGTACCATGTCACTGGCAAACAGTGACAGCTTTACTTCTTCTTTTCCACGTTGGATTCCTTTTATTTCTTTTTCTTCTCTGATTGCCATGGCTGGGACTCCCAAAACTATGTTGAAGGAAAGTGGCAGGAGTGGACAACCTTGTCCTGTTCCTGATCTTAGAGGAAATGCTTTCAGCTTTTCACCGTTGAGAATGACGTTAGCTGTGGGTTTGTCATATGTGGCCTCTATTATGTTGAGGTAGGTTCCCTCTATGCCCACTTTCTGGAGAGGTTTTATCATAAATGGGTGTTGGATTTTGTCAAGAGCTTTTTCCGCATCTACTGAGATGATCGTATGGTTTCTAGTCTCCAATCTGCTGATGTGCTGTGTCACGCTGATCTGTGGACACTGAACAATCCTTGCATCCCTGGGGAAAAAAATACTGTCAAAAAATAATAATTGCTAAGTTGAGGCTCTGGTTATTGGAAATTGGTACTGGAGAAAAGATTTCTTGTTGTCAGGGTACAACGGAGCTTTCGCAGTAATAAAGAAACTCTGACAAGATCCAGTCTGAGAGGGTCCCCAGGATTCCTGCACCCCTCCATGAACACAAGGCTGAGGGGTGCGGGGTGAGGATGGTGGACAATTTTACGGCCCTGGGATGTTTTAAAAAAACCCAGAGTTTCTAGAAATCAGACATTTAAAAAATCCAATGCCACCAAATAGCCCATTGAAAAGAAGACATTCAGCAGAGCCATTGGCTAATGCTTACGTGCTTTCATCCAAGAAACGATCCCCCCGTGGGACCAGGCTGTAGGTGTCTGGAGGCGAGACAGGCTGCGTCCCCGTCAGAGGCCCTTCCTGTTTCTCCAGGGATGGGTGGCGTGGACCTTGGCGTGGCCGGCACCTGGTGGGCTCGGGGTGTCTGGAGCCCTGGCCACAAACCTGCACTGGGGGTCGCAGTGGCCACAGGCCTCGGAATCACACTCCACCCATTCCTGTGGCGTTGAGGTCACGTCTCTTGTTTCCGTCTCCATCCTCTCCCCTGGGGTGGAGGGTGACACCTGTTCTGTGCTCGCTCCCTCGACCCGTTGGACTTGGCTCCTGCCCCTGGTGCTGGGACAGCGTCTCAACGGCTCAGTGGGCCGTGCTCGTCCGCCTCACTCACTGACACCCTCACGTGCAGCTAATGCGACCTCATCGCCGAGAGCAGGTAAGTGACGGTGGGTCAGGGGGTGGAGAGGAGGTGGCAGAACAGGCCAGCATAGGGGGCTGTTTACAGGCAGCCCATCACTAGGACGAGGAACAGCTCTGCCCAGGTCTAGTGGGTGACTCTGTGTGACATGAGGAAGGTGGGAGGCAAAGAAGGACTCCAGAGGGACAGGGACATGTCAGAGGAGCAGTGGGTGCCCCAGATAGGCCGTGCGTCCTCCAAGGGGAGACTGGCCCACCATCCAGTTTTGGCCTCCTTGGGCCCAGTGAGGGCATCACTTGGTTCCCTGGGACACAATTACCCACACTTAGGAGTAGATTCCTTCCAGCCTCTTCTCCAAAGGTCACTGTGGACAGAGGGGCCCTCACTTCCAAAATTCTCCAAGACGCTGTAGAGAAACAAGAATGTTTCTGCACAGCGCTCACATAAAAGAACTACTTTGGAGAAATGCATGTTAGAGGAGATTCCCGTTTTACTCACCAGTCAGTGAGTATGACGGTGACCTTCTAGATTCACGTCAAGGAAACTCCCCAGCTCAGGAGAAATTATAAAAAGGCAAGAGTAGCCCTTTCTGACAACGTTATCTAAACGAGACTTGGTGACAGACTCCTTCCAGCCCAGGGAGATGCGGTGGACGGGAAGACTTCCTTGTCATCAGCGTCACCAACAAACAGCATTCTGTTACACGGCGTGGTTGCCTGGCGACAGGTGCTGCATGTTTCAAGTATCTTATCTGTCGTCTCTGCCCCTACTGTCTGGGCCCTGCTGGGGGTTTGTCTCCACCAGTGACATTTTAGGATGGATAAATTCTAACCAATAAGGCTGCTTGGGTTCAGGCTCCTTAATGCCGGGCAGTGTTTTCCTAAGCACACAGGCACCGAGTCAAGAAATCACCAGACCCCGTGTTTGCACGTTGACCTGTGCAAAGCCCCAGACCACCTCCGTGGGGGAGGGAGCAGAGGGCTGGAGGGGAAATGCTCCTCTTGTAGCGTCTTCTTCCACTTGCCCCTCTGGTCCTGCAGTCACAGGTCCGTCCTTGCAGGAAGAGTGGCTCAAGATGGAGGTGAGCTCAAACCAGCGGGATTCAGACCCGAATACGCTCTGTGTCCCCTGTGGCCCCGTTTCCCTGTGGGAAGTACCTGGATCTGACCTGGAGCTTTTGGTTACCATGGTATCAGAGGCCGCCAGTGGAGGGGGTGGAGGTGGGCTCCCCAGCGTGTTTGCCTTTTCTTATAGAAAAAGCTTGGAAATAACTAGATTGTGGAGGGGTGACGGCCAGTGCAGAAGAGAAGCATCGGGGCCCCAGAGAAGGACCAGGGAAAGCTGAGTTGCCCAAACGCCCATCTTGAATTGCTCCGTGGCCAGCTGCCCGTCTCCAAAGAGCCCTGCCATGCTGCCTAGGCTGACGGGTGAAGCCGGGCAGAGAGATAAACCAGAACCACTGGAGGGCTTCCACTGGGCACAAAGGTTAAAACTGAGAGCTAAGACAGGAGACGGGTCATCCCCCATCCACACCCTTGAACGTTTTATCTGAAGTCCGTACCCTCTGTGACAAGAAGTGTGGCTACCAGTGTAGAGGCTGAGTGATCCTGGGCTTCTGAGAGGAGCCCCCCAATTCAGGAGGAGAAACAGACCGGTGGCAGCGCCTCCTTAACCCCCTGGGGCCCACCTCATGAACGAACACAGGCTCCCTTCAGGAACCATGGAGGTGCTGATGCTTCGGGGTGATGAGAAGCCAGACTTGGGGCCGGCACATCCCAGGACGGCTTCCACTCAGGCCCTTCAACGTGAAAACGTCCCCCAATTTGTCTGAAGGTTGTTCTGACTCCAGAAAGGAATCGGCGTCTCGTGGAAGCTTGAAATGCACAGTTAGAATCACATGCTATCTCGGACCACCTCTGACCTCTCTGGTCCATCACGTGTCCCGGGTCCATTAACAGGACGGGTGCACGGCAGGTGCTAGATGTGCACGGGTCAAACGGATGGACGGGCTTGCAGAGCAAGCCCCGGGGCCCCGAGCTGCGCTCAGGACCAGCACGGCCTTCCTCCCGGGACAGTTTCTACCCTGGGACATGGTCATTCTAGGACCCCGAAGCCTTCTCTTCTCCAGACCCCGTACCTCCAGCGTCTGCCCCCTGCGTACCAGATTCTGTCTGTCAAGGCTTTGGTTTCATCTGGGGCTCCTTTCTGCTCGTGTTCAAGTTCTCTGGACCAAGACGAAATAGAAGTTTCTGACTCATAAGAAGCTGATGGAGGGAAAGGCCTCTCTCACAGGCCTTACTCGCCATGGTCCCCGCTCGACACCTCCAGGAACCCGACTTGTCTCCACGGCTCCATCAGCCCCGCTCGCCCCCAACCCGTCTCCATCCTCCCCACCTGAGCTGATGCACCAGCCATTCCCAGGTCCAGGGGCCCCGTGTGTTCCCACCTCTCCTGCCCTTACCCAGCCCAAATCCCCTCTTTCGCCTTTTCTAGATTACTGAGCAGAGGATCTAGTCAGGAAAACAAAACCCACTCCCGATTTTAACAGAAAAGTCAAGTAAAGAATTGACTACCGTGGGAGCTGATTGAACAGGACCGGCGGGCTGAAAAGGCAGGAGGGGGGCAGTGGGGTTGCAGGTGCAGGAAGCAGCTCCCGCCGGACAGAGGGGACAGAGGGGACGAGAATCGGGGATTCACGGGGAGGAACTGGCAGAACAGGCTGAGGCCTCGGAGGAGAGGCCCAGCCAGTGCTGAAGACAAAAGACATGAGAGCCAGTGCTGTTGGTTTCTGGGGTGATGCCGACAGGAATAGGAAGCAACGAGCACGGCATACTTCTCCTCCGGCCTGCAGGCTCCCCCTGGTCCCCTCCCCGGGCTGCTTCTTGCAAGGACCCAGCTGGCCAAGGAGACTGGCGCTGGCCGTCCTCCCCACATCCCAGGGCCGAGTCTGGAGGTGAAGCGAAGACAAGAGCCTTGGTACCTGGGATGTCTGACTTGTGATGTTTTTCATCATTTTCTTCAGAAACAGGCACTGCGATGCCTACAACCCTTGGAACCCTCCCTTCCAAGTTCAGGCCGAGCTGCGGTGGGTACTGCCGGCCCCCTGCCTCAGGCTTCCCCCGGCCCCAGGGCGTCCCCCCATCTCATGGACCCCACTCCTCACCTTGTGTTTCCTGAGGTCTCCTTCCAAAACCACCTGCCCGCAGGCCCTTCCTCAGGGCCTGCTCTACCCATTGTCCAGAGGCCCCTTTGCCTGGAGTCCAGCAGTATCACACGCAGATCACACGAGCCAGTGGCCTGCGGTAAGGTTTTCCTGGCAGACGCAGTCTCGCAGGGCTCTTGAGGGAATTTTCAGGTTGGTGGGTTTGGGGAACTTACTGGCTTGCGTTCGTAATTTCAGCCTGTGTAATTATTATTCTGAATCTCACTGCTTCTCTGCTTCTGTCTCCAAGTCACTGCCTCACTGTCGCTCAGATGAGGCCATGTAGCAATTCAGAAAGAAGACGGTCTGTGCGTCACCTCACACGGCCAGGATCTGTCTAATCGAGAAACAAAAGATGGGACAAATGAAAAATCTCTGTATGTCCCCTCCCAGCCTTCCTGCCTTGACATTTGTTTATTTCATGTCACCTCTGCCCTGCCTGGCCGACCCCCACCCCCGCTTTAAATGCACCATTATCCACAGGATGTATTCTCACAGCAACTCCAGATCAAGGTTTCAGGATGTTTTTAATGCAAAGGGCCTGTGTCTACCAGCACCTGCTCACAAAAATAATAAAATGCTCAAGCCACCTGAGCCCAGAATAAATTTGAATCTGAGATAACAACTCCTTGACTTTCTTCCACGGAATAGTTTCGCCATCTATGCCCTTTTTCCTCCATGTAGTGAAAATAGTTGTGAGCTCAAGAAGCAAAAGTCTCATCAGAGATAAAATGAGAAAGACAAATTCATACGATATTGCTTATATGCGGAGTCTAAAAATGTGGCACAGGGCTTCCCTGGTGGCGCAGTGGTTGAGAGTCCACCTGCCGATACAGGGGACGCGGGTTCGTGCCCCGGTCCGGGAAGATCCCACATGCCGCAGAGCGGCTGGGCCCGTGAGCCATGGCCGCGGAGCCTGCGCGTCCGGAGCCTGTGCTCCGCAACGGGAGAGGCCACAACAGTGAGAGGCCCGCGTACCGCAAAAAAAAAAAAAAAAAAAAAAAAATGGTGCAAATGAACTCTGCAAAACAGAAATAGAGTTACAGATGTTAAAAAAAATGTGGCTATAGGAGACGGGGGGGAAGGGAGGAGGAGGGATAAATTGGGAGATTGGGATTGACATCTACACGCTCCTATACATAAAATAGATGACTAATCAGGATCTACTGTATAGCACTCAGTACTCTGTAATGACCCGTACAGGTGAATGAATGTAAAAAAGAGCAGATATATGTATAGGTATTAACTGATTCACTTCACTGTACAGCAGAAACTTACACAACATCATAAATCAACTATACTCCATAAAAATTCTTAGAATAAAATAAGAGATAAAGTAGATAAAAGCACCACTTCCTCTTTCACAGTCTGACACTTTCCTGGAGGAACAGGATCCTTCCACACGTTTGCTGCATCTCCGTAAAGAGGCATTGCTCTACAGTGGACTCGAGGAAATGCAGGCCATCGCTGATGTGTTGAGAACTGGTTTTGGACAAGGGAAGTGATGACAACAGTGTGTCTCTTCCCTGAGCTCAATAGATGTGTCTGCAGCAATCAATTGCAGGTCTGGGCACCACATTTGAGGCCGCTGTCCACTGAGCCCAGGCGTCCAGGAACCACGCCGGATAAAGAGTGAAGGGAGTGAGCAAGGATGCTTTGACCTGGAGGAACACATGAATGAGCAGAGACCCAGAGGACCAGTCTCAGTGTCGGGGAGGGACGTGTCCATTGTCGCCCAGATCAGAGCTAGGACCAGGGGGAGACAGATCCTGGCTCACGTCAGGAAGAATCTCCAGCAGCTGGAGCTAGAAATGGAATCACAAGATCTCAAGCAGACACCGTCTAGACTGGCCTCTGAATTTCCTACGGATTAGACTCCAGACCACCTCTAGATGTGCCTCTAAAGCCTTCCTGCCTCTGACAATATCTCAGCTGGCTGGGTCCCCCATCCAAATTCAGTCCCTCACCAACCTTATTAGCTGTTGCCTAGTATCTTCCTCCACCTTAAGGGCTTGGAAAGTAATTCTGTATTTATTTTTTTAGTAGTTCACCTTCAGTGTAATTTTTTTAAAATTCAGCGTTAGAGGACTATTACCATTTTGTATTTTATTTTCATTTCCTTCTACTTTTTAGTGTCACATCCAAATCTTGAAATCTCAAACATGACTAATAGGCCTAATGGTTTTCCAAAGCTTAGGGTTTATTGAGTTCTATTTTTCTAATTTGCCTGTAATGGAACCTTATGGAAGATAGTTAGACACAATTAATTTGCTTTAGAATTCAAATATATTTTCAGCTCATGACATAAGCTCTTTCCAAAAAGAATTTGGAGAAGGGGTTCGAGATGGAGGCCTTGTTGAATGTTTTCTAAAAGGTTTGCCTCTCTGTCTCTTGGTAAAAGGATCTGGTGAGGGGAACTGAAACTTTAAGACATCACTGTAGCTCTGATCTCACCCTACGACGAGGCAGGCTAATGGTCTAGGATTAGAGGTTGAAAAAAGAAGATTTAGGTGTTGTGTAGGATAATTTGTAGAATTCTTATATAGAGGAGTTTGCTCATCTGCCTTTCAATACTTGACATTTGTCTCTTATTTAGAGCGGGGTACAAGAAAACTGGGGAAACCTGGCTAATTACTTGCTTGGGTTTATTGGTTCTCTGTTAATGGAACTTCTATACAGAAGACACGAGTCTTTATTTTCAAAGGCGAAGATAGATGTCAAAATCTGTGTGGATCGAAATAGATAAATTGACAATGACGACCATTCCCGGTTACATAGTCATACAAACTGTCATTAATGTCGTAATATTGGCCACTGTCTGACCGGAATAAACCGTAGTACTGGTCTGCCATTTTTTCTGGTTTCTCTTTGATCTTTTCTTCCTGCAGTAATGACCTTCTGCCCCACGCCCTTCCATTCTGGAAAAGGCCTGATATCAGTCGCTGATATACACATAATGAGGATAAATCATTCTGTTCCCCACTTTGGAGAATTTGTATATTATGCCTTCAGTCACATTGTGGAAAAGAGGGCTTAGTTGGAGAAAGTCGGGCATCAGAGAGCAAAAAGGGAGAGGAATCCGTTTCAGGATGCAAGGATGAACGTGGATGTCCCTGAAGTCGCACTGTCTTTTTGCAAATCTGTTTCAGTGACTTAAGGCCCCCCCAGCATTCCAATAATATTCTCTATTTTCTGCTGGCTGAGAATCCAATTCCCAAGAGCAAGGTCACTTTTTGAAGTTGAGTTTCATCTCTGCTTTGATGAATGGATGTATTTGAATGAACAGAACGTTCTGTCCCGCTGCTAAAGATAAAATATATAGATAGCATTTTTAAAGGCTGTAGAGCAGAGACCCTACCAACACAGACATTTAGTTTGCTTTAATCGTGGCTATTTTAATGCATATTGGTGGTTCAGATCCATAAAGACTCCATGATATAATGCAATTGTGCTAAAAAAAAATCCAGCTTTATAAATTGGAGAAATTAATCAAATTAAAATAGTCTTGAAAAAGCGTTCAGTGGGATTCCATCCAAGTGGTGGACAAGATCTTGGCCTTTTAGATGGCAGACTGCCCGAACCCCTTCCTAGCTACATTCTGTGTGGTTGCTGATCAAGGCCACTCATCCAAGCTCAGTAGAGCTGCGTCAGTGCCTTAGTTAGGAAACAACTTGTAACTCTAATAATACTAATAATGCTAATTTGAAAAGTTCAAGATTAAAGGGCAGTGGTGTTGACCTTAAGTCATCTTTTGATAATAGATTTGACTTTTAGAGACAGCCGGGGTTGTAAACCAATGAAAAGGAAATATTGTTTCCCTTACAAATACGATAGAAGAAAATGGAAACTCATTGTCTTACTGCATTTATTTGATTGCTCATAAGATTCAAGGGGGTTTTTTCAGACCTTTATTGACCATGTATTTCTTTTTGGGAGAATTGTCTTTTTATGACAAGGACTCATAATGTCCTTAAAAAAGGCTCAAAATTTGTCATACGTGTTTCATTGACTTCAGCAGTTGTGTTTGTGTTTTAGTTTTCCAACATAAAAATACCTTTATTGTTTTCATGAGCCATAAAAGTTATACATGTTCATTGCAAAAAGAGAGAAAGAAAATAAGAGAAAAAGAAAGGAATCGAACGTACAGAAAAATAAGAGGATGAAGGCTAAATTCATCCAAAATTACATCACCAGAGAAAACCACTAATAACATGTTGGTAAATATTTTTCCGGACATTTTTATGTGAATTAGAATTTTATCCAAAGACATTATTGTATGCATTTTGTTACGTAACCTTTTAGTTACTAAAGTATATATCATGGATCTTTTGGTCAATACCAATAAATATAGACAAATATCATTTGAAGCTATCTCCTGTTACTCCAGTCCAAATATGCACTAAATCACGAATATGTTTTATTGTTCGACTTTTAAGTTGTTCCCAATTTTTGGCCATATTATAAACAATAAGTGGAAAACTTTAACCATCCATTTTGGTATACTTTTCTGGCAATCTCCTATAGAGAAACTCTTAGAAGTGGAATTGCTAGAGGCTAATTTTAAATTCAGACACGTTTTATCAAACTGTCTCAAACGTTTGTATAAATAGCACTCTCACCCACAGTATATGACAGTATCTTTTGCCCCATACTTTCTCCAACCTCCAAGTTTTTCAAACTTTTAATTCTCTTCTAAAGCGAAGAAAACAACACGAATCTATTGTCTCATAGTTCTGCGAATCAGAAGTCCTAAAATCAAGGTGTTGGCCGGGCTGCATTTCTTCTGGAGGCTCAGGGCACTGTCCGGCTTCTAGCGACCATCTGCATTCCATGGGTCCTTGTCTCTTCTTCCGTCTTCAAAGCCCAATACAGCATCTTTAAATCAAGCTCTCTCTCTCTCTCTCTCTGTTCTGAATGTATAAAATGTTGCCACAGGTCTTACTCATTTTCTTATTCATTTCATGGAGAATCATATTTTAAGATCTATTTCTGCTGCTGTCCATAAGTCTGTCATCCTAATTGCTGCAAAACTCTCCGTATCGTGCATTCATCACACACATCACTAAAGAGCAAGTAGATGATTTGCTTTTATTTTATATTTTTACCGCTGGAAATTTTTCCTATTATATTTCCAAATTTGTTCTTTTTATCCTGTATGTAAGCTCTCATATTTGTAGATTATATCTAGCAAACTCACTTATCTCATTCATTAGTTCTAGCAGGGTCTTAGCTGATAATTTTGAGCTTTTTGAAAATATTTGGTTCATTTATAAGTAATACTAATGTGTTTTCTGCTTTTTCTACTAGTTTGCTAGTGCTGAACAAAGTACCACAGATCGAGTGGCTTAAACAGAAGAACTGTAGCATCTCACACTTGTGGAGGCTGGAGGTCCAAGATCACAATGTCAGCAGGGCTGGTCCCTTCTGAGGCTGTGAGGGAGCATATGCCCCAGGGTCTCTCCTACCTTCTGGTGTCTTGCTGTCAATCTTGTGTGTTTCTTGGATTGAAGAAGCATTACTCCGATCTCTGTCTTCATCTTTAAATGGCGTCCTCCCTCTGCGCATGTCTGTCTATGCATCCAAACTTACCCTTTGAAAAAGGACATCAGTCATATTGGATTAGGGTCCATGCTAATGGTTTCACATTAACATGATCATCTGCACAGACCCTATTTTCAAATAAGATCACATCTTGCGATGTAGGGGTTAGATTTCAAAATATGTATTTTGGGGAGACACAGTTCAACCCATTTACTTTCCAATATTTATAGCTTCGATTCACTTTCTTACTGCACTGCTTCATCTTGAACTTTAATAATAATTGTTAATAATACAACAGCCATATTTCTAGTGCTATTATTATTGCATTATATTAGTAGGTATTAATGCCTACTATATTATATTAGTAGGTACTAGTATTATTTGTATAATTATTCTTGTTAATGGGACTATCTCACTATAAATTATGGTTTCAGATATTGCTTTCAGATAGATCTGTTTCAGAGGTCAGAGATAGAGTCCTAGTTTTCTCAGAGGGTTTTCTTTTTCTTTTAATCAAGAATGGATGTTCTAATCAGTGCATTTGCAACATCTGCTGAGTTTATGATTCAAAGTTTTGAGTATCTGTATGTTGAATTAATTAACATTTAACCTAAAATAGAACAAAATAATATTGCATTACAAGAAATAAACTATAACTTGGGCTTTATGTGTTATTCTTTCAATATAGTGCTAAATTAATGTTTACTAGTATTTGACTTAAGATTTTTGCATCTACTTATATGAGCAAAATTGGTTATAGGATTTAGTGTGTGCTATTTTTTGTAGTTAATTTTTGAGCATCCACAATATGCCAAGAAATGCACGAAGTAATATTGAAGGTATCATATTATTTAACTCATATTTTCTCCCATTTTATAGATTTAATTAAAGACCTCATTACAGTCATCCCTCGGTATCTGCAGGGCGTTGGTTTAGGAGCCCCAAGGGTACGGAAATCCGCGGATGCTCATTGGCCCTCTGTATCCAAGGTTCCGCATCCGCAGATTCAACCAACCACAGATCGCGTGGTACCGTATGTATTTACTGAAAAACAATCCGCGTGTAAGGGCGACCCGCGCAGTTCAAGCCTGTGCTGCTCAAGGATCATCTGTACTTGTGCAAGGGTATAGCTGGTCGGTGCAGTTTTCCTTTATCCTTGTTTAGATTTACCACGGTTTCCTCTATTCTTTTCCTTTTTCTCTCCCTCCTTCCGTCCATCCCTTCCTTCCTCTCTCTCTCTTTCTTTTTTCCTTTTTTTTGGTTTTACTTTTTCTTCCCTCTTCCTACCATCCTTTTTGCATGATTCCATTATGTTTTAGCATTTCCTTCTTTTTCTTTTCTTTTTGTATCCATATGTTGTAGTCGTAGAATACAACCTGTATACACCCAGCTTTTCCAGTTTGAGGTTTTATTTATGGCATAATACTTGATGCATTTTAGCTGATTTTCCATGGACATTTCAAAAAGTTATATTTTCTCTAGGGTATTAATTTCTATATTAAATCATTCTTAATTTCTTTATCAAATCTCTCTATATGTTTCTTTAAAATTTGCTTCATCTGGCAAAAACAGAAATACTGAATATAGGGTTTCCTATTACATTTTGTTTCTGTCAACATCTCTTGAACTACTAACATTAATTTACCTATTTAAGATATGGGGACATATGTATATGTATAACTGATTCACTTTGTTATAAAGCAGAAACTAACACACCATTGTAAAGCAATTATACTCCAATAAAGGTGTTTTAAAAAAAAGGGCATTAAACCCTTAAAGAAAAATAAATAAATAAATAAAATCTTTGCCCTTTTTAAAAAAATTTATAAATAAATAAATGGGAAGGAAATCCAAAAAGGAGGGGATATATGTATATGTATAGCTGATTCACTTTGTTGTATGGTAGAAATGAACACAACATTGTAAAGCAACTATACTCCAATACAAATTAATGTAAAAAATATATCTAGACAGCTGTCTGAGTAAATAAACCAAAATAAAATCTGAAAAAAAATTTTTTAAATAAATAAAGACAGTGCTTAAATTCAATGCTGAAAAGTTCATAACAATTATATATCTCTGTTGTGAATGGTACCCATTATAATCTAAAATTATTGTCTTGGTCCTTTCAATACTTTTTCTTTGAAGCCTGCAGTGCCTGGTAATTCTGTGATCTCTTCTTTCTATGTACATGTACACAATTCATCTTTTGAATCCTTTTCTGTCACTTCATTTTATGTGCTTGTAAATAGCATATTTGGATTTATAACTCAATCTAGGGGCAGTTATTTAACTGAAAGTTAAGAGTTATTTATGTGGGACTGGTCCCTGCATGCTGGCCTCCTAGAAAAGGACCAGCGTCCTGCAAAGCTCGGTGGAAGGCAGCCTGCAGCCTCAGGCTTGGATCCTATAGCCCCCATCATGCCAGGGCAGGTCCAGTGCCGCTCCAACAGTGAAGCCGCGCTGTCAGGAAGGGAACCATGGCCCAGCTTCTCCGAGTCACTTTGCTGGAGGAGGCCCATTCCTGATAACACCAGAGAGGGGCCGGGGTTCCAAACCAGGCAGCTTCTGCGCCCCACAGTCCAAGGGTAGGATCCCTCCTGGAGTCGCCTACTCCCTGCGTATCTGCTGTCGCTCCTGTGTTTGCGGCTTCCTCCAAAGGTGCAGCTCCTTCCGGCAGACCTGGTGTGCTAGCTGCTTGGTCATTTACCTCCATTTGCCCAACAATTACTTGCTTATTATTTTCTGGGATAGTTTCAGCCCCTGTTACGCGTGGCATCCTGTGCTCTGCCACCCTGGCCACCTGGACCCTTGACAGTCTCCTTTATTAAGAGCATGACCCCAAATCAAAAGACAGCTGAGGACCCAAAATAACACGGCGTCACTTAGGTGTCGTGAACTGTCCTAGGCCTCAGAGGTTCAAAAGGACAGAATGGAATCCAAATGCCTTAGACCAGGAACAAAATGCTCCGTGGCTTAGCCCTCACTTCCTTTCCGATTCCATCCGCCCATGTTTCCCCTCTTGCCCATGATCCGGTTATACTGGCTTCTTTCGATTTCAAATACTCTGCCAGTGTTCGTCCCCCTGGCATTTGCACGAGCTGTTCTCCAACTGCCACGTTCCTGTCCTGGATTTTAGCACCAAAGCTTCCTCTTATTCAGAACTCCCGCCTCACCAAGTTCAGCTGCCGCAGTGCCTCTGGCCACACCATCTGAAGAAGACCTTCACCTTCTATCTGTCACCCAACTTTAATTCTCTGTAGACTTACCTGAAGTATTCTCGCTCTGTCTTGTGCTCTCTTCTTATCTGGCCCCCGACCAGAATGAATGGGGACACGTGTCCTGTCACACTTGGTGGCCCCGCTGTGGTCCCCAAAGAGGCTCAACTCAAGGCTCCTTTCTCACCTACACTGGGTTCCACGTGGCAACATGGCTCCACCGTTCTGTGGACCCATATGCTCACCAGGACATAAGAGAGAGAACAGGGAATGTTCTTGGGCTTTCACTTCCTCGACCAGAAACTGACAGGCATCCCTTCCGCTCCTGTTTCCGTGACCAGAGTGACTCAGTCCTGTGAAGGATTCAGGGAGTGTGATCACCTGGCCCCCAGCGCAGCTCCGTGCGGCCAGTACCCATCACCTGTGCTCAACACAGACTAGGTGCTCAACTCAGAGATGCTGACGGACGAGGTCTCTCCTTCCAGAAGCCTGTGGTCCACCGAGAAACGCATGGGGCGTGTGAGTGCATGGAAGAGGTTTCCTAACAAAGACGACGCGATGTGCGGCATGGAAGTCCGCTTGGGGTGCCGTACGGAGCAAAATGGGGTGGTACCCACCGAGCTGAGTCTTAGAAGAGCAGAAATGGGTCACAGGAGATCAGAGGCAAAGCAGCTTCGAGGGAGAGGGTAAGTGTGAGCAGACAGGAGAGCCCCCAAACTCCAGGGCTGCCGTGTGTTCCTACTCGGTGGTGGGGACCTGCTGAAACGTCTCAGAGGAAGAGAGCGACATTCTGCGGTCTCAGCGGCTGTCTGATGGGTGGGTGGTAAGAACGGACGGGAAGCGTGGTGGAAGGACGGAGGCCTGTGATTTGGCTGGAGCAACAATCCAAGCAAGTGAATGAGGGAAGAATTTAGGGACAAAAATCCACAGGTCTCGGCCATTACGGTTCTGGCTGGCGTCGTGACGGGTACAGTTCCCAAGGCAGAGAGTGCCGAGCCTGGAGCAGGCCCTCGCGGGTGCCCATCATGATGCTACGTCTTATTCTCAGAAGGTCCCCCCGAAGCCACAGCCGCTGAGACCTCCTGTGACTGTACGTGCTAGTGTCAGGAGCTGGTCTGATGGCTGCTACACGTACAGCAGGAAGATTTCTATTCCATGGGCTCAATATTCTTTAATGGTGAATAAGGAAATAAACTCTCCATCAGCTGCAGAAAACAGCTGGCAGAGGGTGCGTCCTCTAGAGGTCCATCTAGCTGAGTTTTCACCGTATCGATTCTGGTTTATTTGTCTAAAAAATAAGACACGGCTACTTTTCGGCTGGAACTCCTAGCTCATCATTTGAAATTAAAATTCTCTGAACTTCTCCAAAACCCATTTAGCAGACAGGGCGCCAGGTCTGGATGCCTTATTTCTAGGTTGCTGAATAACCAAAAATTCGATCCAAGGTGGCCTGGCCTGAGCCTCCGGGCCAGCCGTGTCCCGGGCTGACCTGTCTCATCCTGTGACAAGTGCTGAGGTAGCCGGAGCCTGTCCTTAGGCTCGTGTGAAAGCATGAGGGACAGCGGAAGGGGGGCGGGGGGAGGGGACCAGCAGTGCACCAACCAACCTATTATGTCTACAGACGCGGGTCAAAGGGCACAGCCAGAGGCCTTAGGAGAACCCAAGTTCTTTAAGTCAGAGACGTAAGAAATAAAGCTGGGAGAGTTGTACACCTGCTGGGATGGGGCAGGTCAATTTTCTCATTCTGGTGTGCAGAATTCTAGGACCGAGGCTGGTTACCCTGTGCCCGCTCCCTCTTGGAGAAGCCCGCCTTATGGACAGCCCTCCTGGATGAGAGCAGAGAGGAATGCCCAGCTGAGGCAGGTGCCTGTGGTCTCGGCTTGAGCTGTTACTGGGGACAGTGGGCGGGGGGGTTGGGGGGGAATCTCATCAATTAGCCAAGGCAACTGCTTGCTACATCCAAAGCAGGCCAAATTAATTACAGAAGAAGTTTTAACCTTAAAAGGAAATCCCACTCCATCTTCCACCTGATAGGATTGAATGGGGGCTGAGGGGGGCAGGCCCGAAGGAAGGAAGGGAGGTTACAAGCAGCTGGATCTGAAGTCCCTTCTCTGAAGGCATTCCTGGACACGGGATGCATCTGCCCAATCAGAATCCTCGGCCTCCCCCGGGGAACACTCTCCCCAAGAGCATCCTTTACCAGATGTCGCGTCCTGAAGCCTAAGGTCATTTAGGTCAGGGTGCCCTGCAGCCTAGAATGGGTGGGCAGCACAGCTGAGACCAGAGCCCAGGCCTCTGCCCTACCCTCAGCCTCCCCCTGGGGACTCCTTCCCTGCATTCAGAAGAAAAGGACTGTGTCTGGTCCCATGGCTACTTCACTGCCTGTCAGGAAGATGGGTTACTGCTCACATTTTCCACATTCACACAATATTTAGATTTTTGAAATCGAAATGTTTTCCTACAACCATCCTATTTCCAGATCTCATTAAAAAGATAAAACTGAAAAGCCGTGAGATCCAGCTACAGGTCCATTTCCTCTTTGCTTATCTTTTTCTCTGACTTAATATATTTTAAGGAAGGGTTTTTTCAGGCGACAGCATTTGCACCTGGGGGAATTATGGCTTTAACTTTCTTTGTAAAAAGAAGATCAAGAATTGTTGCCAAAATAAATTCTTCTCTATTCTTCTTTTCCTCCCTGTCTCCCAAAAGAAATTAGCAGTCTCATTCTCTCCCCCGACATTATCCTTAAAAAAATACTATTGTGTTCGCTCCAGAACTAAGGGCAGTGCAGTGCCTGCCACTTCTTTCTTGTGGTTGTCTGCAGAGGAGCCCGGCTTTGTGCTAAGACCAGAGCCTCTCAAGCATTTATTAAGTGATGCTCGAAGGCACCAGGATCTCCGCTTTCTTTCTGCTCACTCGGGAGAGATCAGGCCGCCACAAAATACACAACAAAGCGAGACGCAGCCTTCCAGCCTTGCACGCGGTACATCAGGATCGCTAACTCCCTCCCCTTCCCAAAAGGCCGTAACTAGTGGGAGGTCGTACAGAAACGGCACGCTGCGGGTATTTGGTTTCCACCTGAGCTCTTCGGATAACCAGCCCACAGACCCTGTGCCGGTCCCTCAAGTGCTCTGTGCCTCAGTTTCCCCATCTGTAAGGTGGTGGGGACAGCTGCACCGGTAGAATGCGTGGAGACTGTGTCATCCCTGAGGTCTCCCTGAGCTCTGAAATGTCCTGATTTTTCCCTGTAAGTCTCTCAGTGAGAAAACAGAGCGGGTGTCAGGATGAAGCTGTACATTGTTCCCAAAAGAAACATAAAATGCGCCCAAATGAAAATTCCTATAATCAAAAGAGAATTGGATGAGGAATCCGGAGACCCTGGTCCCTTTTCTGGTTGCCACATCCAAGGCCACGTGGCTTCAGATCCTCCTTGGGCCACGGTTTCCTTGTCTGCAAAGTGGGCGCAAGGGCCAGAGGCCGCCTCCGAGGTTCCCTCCAAGCTGGAGGTTTCCTGACTCATCCTAAGAAAACACCCAGAGCACATACTCTTAACACAGTGAAAGCCTGCCAGGGAGGGTGAAGGTGAAACTGTCATGGACGCTAATTTTAAGGGCAGAGTGGAGTTTTGCCAAAGACAATTTCTAGAACAAATATTCTAGAGTGAGTCACATGTTGTCTTTTTCCTTTCAGGGCTGGTCTCGGTCTTAGGCAAGGAGGAAACAGCCCACGTGGTGCAATTTTTGGCACCAAGGAAACCCTTCCCGGCCAGCACAGGGCCTCTGAAACCCTGTCTCAGGCTCAGCCCTCCTTCCCAAGCTCTCATCCTGTTACAAAGGCTAGCACCTTTGGAAGAGGGGAAGGTGGACCTTATGCTTTGAAATGTATTTTCAGCTGGCTGTAACTAAAGGTCAGATTTTTCCATTGAGAAGGTTCGGTGGAGGGAGAGGCCACTCCCAAAGGCCATGGAGGGATCTCGAGGTCCCTAGAGGACAGGGGACCTTGACTTTCTTCCCTCCACTCTCACCTCCCCATGCGTGGGCCTCCTCACGACTTCCCTCGGCCTTGGTTGTGTGTCCACAGGGCGCACCCTCACCTCCCTGGGGTCGGGGGTCACAGCCCTACACTGACCACTGAGGGCAGCAGCCCGTCCCCTGCAGTGCTCTGATGGCCTGTGTCCACCCTGTCTCTCCACCCCCCCCAGCCGCCGTCATCTACTATCCTGTATATTTAACTACAGGTCTGGGTTCGGGAAAATGCCAATGCCATGAGGCATGCGTGTCTTCCTCTGTCCTAGGATGGCCTTGAGTGTCTGGAGGGGCACCGGACACACCAGGTACGGTGGACACATCAGGTACGCCCACAGACTTGCTGGCTACCAGGATGGGACCTTGAGAGAAGCAATATAAATAATTAAACGGCAGGAGCCCTCTTCCACGGGCTTCCTCTAAGTCACAAAGTACAAAGTAAGTGTCTTAGCTCAAGAGCCAGTGTCAGTCAAAGCCCCCCTCCCTCTCCAGACGTATTTCTGCAAACCCCTCACCCGGGGTGACCCGGGTCTTCCAGCTGCTGCCCCACGGGAGCCCTGGGCCCTCATCCCTCTGTCTCCAGCTGCAAACACCCGGGAATCCTTCAGGTCGTGGCTTCACGACTTCCGAGCCCCGAGCCATTCGTGGGAACGGCCACCAGGCCTTCCACCCCCAGCACAGCCGCGGCCGCGGGCTCCTGCAGCCCCTATGCCATCGAGGAGGACGAGCTGGGACGTGTGGCCAAGTCCAACCGTAGATTACCTGGCCGAGGCCCCCATACACCTGTTTGCTCTTTGGGGTGCCACCCCCAAAACAGAAAAAAACTGGGCCTCGCTTAGAAAATGGCACGGAGGAGGGACAGTGAAGGTGACTCATCAGAAAACTGGATTCTCCATGTCGCCCCAAGTCGGGCCAGCTTACAACTCTGGGCAGAGTCACAATGACAAAAGGGCCCCTTGAGAGGTACAGGTAATTAAGTCCTAAGCGCTTCTTGGGGACAACCTGGCCTGGACAAAGGGCTTCTGGTGAACTGAATTTGTTTTTCTTGTGTTTCAGAAGTGTGAGAAGTTTCAAAGGCAAAGTTACCTCATCTCAGAGACACAACAATAGACTCGCCTGCGGAGGGCTCCGTCTGGGTGGGGGCGGGCTCGCCAGCGCTTCCGCTGTTTGGTTTGTGCGGGGTCTGTTTGAAGGGGAGCGTTTTGAAAGCACCTCCGTCTTTGTCAAGGGAGCGATTCCTGGGCAGAGCGCTGGAGAAACGAAAACAACATTTAATTTAGAGACAAGCCAGGTACAAGCAGTGGCTTCAAAGGGTGTTTGCACAAAGCGGTGATGATTTCAAAGGCCCGCGGGAGGGAAAGCCGCTTGTTTTCGGAGGTCTTTTCAAGGCCTGCCTTACAACCGCCTGGCAACTTTATTTGTTCAACTGTTGGCGGTGACGCGGGAGGGACAGTTTGCGGCATCTGGCCTTGCTCGAGGCCACACCCTCGGATTCACACAGGCAGGTCCACGGCCGACGGTCCACACGGCGGGGCCTGGCTCAGCCCCTCCCGGGCTCTTGCCGTCTGTTCGTCCGCCCGCCCCCTCCTTCCTGTGTCCCCCGTGGACTGGCGTTGACCAAGCCCCCGAGACAGGAAGTTGCCCGGGGAACAAATAGCTGCTGTGGGGCTGCTTGGGGAGCTGCCTCGGGGACCCGCAGTGACGGGAGGACGGCCCAGAGGTGGGGCTGGGCATCACGTGCTGCCCGGCGGTGACCGATGACAGGGATGCTGACGGCGCCGGGCCTGGGCTCTCCCACCGTTTGTCCGGCTTTTTCACGGGGTCTCCCTCCCGAAGGACAGCCTCCTGGCGTGTCTATTTTGGGGACCAACAGGGCTGCGAGCACTTGGAGTCCAGACACATTGGAAAACCATGGTCCCCTCCCTGAATGGAAAATGGGAGCAGAGAGGGCCCGGGGCCAGGGCAGCCAGTGGAGGCCGCGTGAGCGGGGAGCCGGGGAGACGCTGATTCCCACCTCCCTGCCTTTCCGTCCTCCCGTCTCCTGGTCCAGCCGGCTGCAAGCAGAAGAGGGAGGCCGGGGGTGCAGGGGCCCAGAGCCCAGGGCGGGGCCCAGGGCCTGCACGTGCCCCGGGGCAACACCTGTCTGGAGCCCTGGGCTCCGTCTGTCTCCCGGCCAGCTCCAAGGCTGGTTTGTGGTCAAGGTCTCGGAAGTGCACCGCACACCTGCCACCCCCTCCGCCTGGCTCGCCGCAGGGCACTCTCCCGTCACATGGCCATCCAGGAAGCAGGTAGGCCCGAGTTGCGCTGGCCGCGCAGAGTCACCATCATTCAGTGAAGGGCCAACCGTCGAAGAGCAGGATAGGAGCCTGGGGACCAGTGATGGGACCGGAGATGGAGCCCCAGGCTGCTGTCAGTCAGGTCAGGGAGAAGGACAGCTCACGTGTCACGGTCCCAGAGGAGCGTAGAGCCCGCTGAGTCCCCGTTAGCGGTTGGAAGGCTCCTCTGTGGCCTGGCGTCCCGGCTCTCAGGGCCCCGCCCTCCCCGCCTGGCCTGCAGCTTGGCGTCCCCCGCCCCCTGCGCGGCGGCCGGAGGGGCAGGAGGCAGCCCCGTCCCTCTCCCACCCACGTCTCCCTCCGTCTGACCGAGCCGGGCCCCCGGGCGGTTCCCTTTACCTTATCTTAGATCTGATCTATTTTTAGAATTGTGCTTCAGTCCTCTGTGCTGAGCCATGGTCCCCAACGTGGCACAGAGCTCCCCCGACCCTACAACTCCAGCCCCACATGCCCGATGCCTGGGTCAGGACAGAGCCCGGTCACTCGGAGCCAGGAAGGGCTGAGCCGCCACTTCCCAGGGGCCCCCTCCCCGGAGCAGTCCTCTCATCTCCTCGTCCTGTGCGCCCGGCCCCCTCCTCTGTGCTGCCCCTCCCACCATCCCTCCTGCATCTCATTTCTGGCCCAGATGCCCTTCCGGCCCACCAGGTAACCTGAGAAAAGGACCTCGGTGCTCGTGAGCAGACACCTTCTCCACCCTGAGCCCCAGGAGGGAGGGTTGCTGGGATTCCCCAGGGGGTTCAGGACAGGCCTCTGGTCCAGAGACACTTCCGCTCCCCACTCACCCATCCAACAAGTCTCCCCAGGGGCCTCACGCTCATTCAGCCTGCAAGCCCCTGACCAGCTACTCGACGGCTGGAGAAGACAGGCCTTCAGATGTGGGTTCCTTCTTTAGGAAGGGAGTGCAAGCAGACAGGACGCTCTCTCAACACAGCGAGGGTGGCCATGGGAAAAGAGGGGTCTCACCTCTGGGACCTAAGGTCACGGGCCCGCCGCGGGGAGCACCGGCTTTGCAGAGGGAGGGGAGGTCTTGCGTCCCTTGGCTGTGGCCCCTCCTGCCTGCTGAAGCCTGAGCTCCGGGCGCCCAGGGCTCGTTTTCTGCTGGCTGTCGTCACTCCACTCAGAGCCTCATTTGTACCAAGCCTGCTTTTATTTTTTTAAATAGCTCTATTGAGACATAATCCGCATACCATACAGTTTCCGCACTGAAAGTGTCCAATCCAGTGGCTCTAGTGTATTCGCAGTTGTGCACAATCAAATTCAGGGCACGGTCACCCTCCAGAAAGAAGCCCTGGTGTCCCCGTGAGCGCTCACTCCCCATCTCGCCCGCAGCCCACGCAACCGCTCAGCTCCGTCTGCCTCTGTGGATTTGCCCATTCTGGACGTTTCTTATCAACACAATCATCATACGAAGCTTCGTGTGTCTGACGTCTTTCCCGGAGCCTGATGCGCTCAAGGTTCCTTTGTGTTGTCGCGTGTGCTGGACCTCACGTGAGGCTGCTATTTGGAATACAGCCTTGGTGACGGTTCACGGGCCCTCTCGGTTATCCGTGTGGGGTCATCTGTCAGGTCCCCGAAGGAGGGGTGGCCCCAAGGGACAGAGTGGGCAGGGCTCCCCTGCAGTCCTGGGCAGCGAGCTGCCTGTCCCTTTGCCCGTGGCCCACCGCGTGTCACGGCACTCTGCCCAACACGCTGACACAAGTAGCACTTCCTCAGAGTGGAGCTGAGAAGGGGGACGAAAGTCACAGTAGGAGAACTTGTGGAAGGCAAGGTGGGGATCCTGGCCGCTGCTGTGTGATGACCTGAAGGACCTAAAGGATGACCTAAAGGATGTTCAGAGAAGAGAAAAGAATCTGACCCCTTTCTCAGACACTTTCTGGGATGCCCAGGAGGAGGGTGCGTGGTCCTCAAGGGCCCTGGTGACCATCCTCTCTCTCTCCCCACATTGGTCTTAATTCTCCTGGGTCGGAAACGATGTGGTACTTCAGCTGCTTAGTTCTGGACTGTGTGATGTATTGCAGGTAGACTGGAGGGCAATTCGAGGTGTGGCACTAGAAGAAAAGAAGTAACAAAGGACACGAGAGGGACGGCCATTTGTCTCTCATCTTCCCAGCCTCCTTCTCTCTAGCCTCCCGGACAACAGCCGAGTGACGCGAGTGGACCAAGAAGGTGGAGAAACCACGAAGCAGAAGGAGGGGCCAGAGAGGGCAGGCAGGGAGAGAGACAGAACCTCTCACCAGAGCTGGTCTCGGGGACGCGGTTAACTGGCAAAGACCATCCTCAGTAAGTGGACCAACATGCGGGAGAGTGTTCCTAAGCTGCTATAGACCTCGCGGGGAAGACCCCAGCTTTACGGGGGCTACGGCTTATGGAGTTTGGGGTGCCCTTTAAAAAAATAATGCGAACTCTAAATACAAAATTAAATAGGATGTGAATCTTTATATAGAAGGAGAAAAGAATCACAATCAATTACAAGTTTTTAGACATTAACAAATACAACAGACACCAGGAAATTTTAAAACAAATGAGGTTTTTTAAATTAACTCTGCCACACACCTTCATAACAGCTTTTCCTACAACTTTTGGCCACACACCTTGGGGTCGCCTCTTCTTTTTTTTTTATTTTGGCAGCTTGCAGGGTCTTAGTTCCCCGACCAGAGATCGAACCCACACCCTCAGCAGTGCAAGCACAGAGTCCTAACCACTGGGCCGCCAGGGCAGTCCCAGGGTCGCCTCTTCTAACAGGGTTATGGCAGCAGCCCTCGTGTGTCCGCCCTGTGTTTGTACAAATTGTTTTTCTGTATGTTGCTTTCATCTTCTGCTTTTTTGTTTCTTATTTAAGGAGGTTCTTTTTCTAGCTCTTCTGTTGTGATTTTTATCGTTTTTATTTTTGGACATCAAGATGCTTCATCGTTGTGACCTCCGAGCTTTTATTTACTCGGGGGTAGAATGAGAGGTTTTGACATTTTGAAGCATTGCCCATCTTCTCTCTTTCCACTTGTGTTTGTATCTTCCACTGGGATCATTCCTTCCCATTATATTCTATTTTTATTACAGTCAACATGAAAAAATACAAAATTTAAAGGAAATTAAGGCGTACACAAGAGCAATCCTAAGGCACTTTAGAAGTGCTGCCATGCTCCATTGAGCTGTTTAATTAAGTAATTAAATTTCTTATTGACTTATTTATGAGTATGTTTATGATTTTTGTCACGGGAACGCATTTCTTTAAGCCGTTCCACCATTCTGGCCGCAGTCGTTTATGCCATTCTGTTGGGAACAGGCAGAATAAGTCAGTGAGGTGTGTCAGATATGCTATGATGAGATACAGGTAAGTTTACGTAAATAGAACAGAATACTTGAAACATCAGATCCAAAGCTAGATCAACGGACTGGTCATTCGTTCAACAGCTATTAACTGAGCTACCAATATGTTCAAGGTGCAGAATAAATGGAACTAAATCACTCCAGGAAGTATATTAAGATACATTTTGTAGTAAAAGGGAAGGGGAAGTCTTTTCAATAAAGATATTGGGAAAATTCACTATTTGGGGGAAATTCTTATTTATCCAGTGGTGTGCTGGAGCTAGAGCCTTCCGTTCTCTACACTCAGTGATGGTTTGAAATCAGCCAGATGGGAGGATTTACACCACAGAAATCGGCAAATGTTACTAAGCAAGGCTTTTTTTGCCCAAAGAGACAGTGATTAAACCTCTGGCAGCTCACCGCTGCCTTCTGTCATATACCAACATTAACGTCAGATGAAGTAAAAGTGAAATTTAAAAGTAAAAAGTGAAACCTTAAACAAGATAGAAAAACATACATGAGTATTTAACCAAGCTCTGTAGGAAATCGATGGAAGGAAATTCAGAGTAGTGGACCCACAGACTTTTCAAACATGGGAATTAATAATATATAGACATAAAAAATAAAAAACAAAAATTTTAGATGACAAACTGGGAAAATATTTATATATAATAACAGATAATTAATCCTTTAATATAGGAAGGCTTTTTATATCAATAAGTGATATACAATATCCCACCAGAAAAATAAAGGGACAAGAAAAGGTAAATTCAAAAAAAAAAAGGAAAATATATAATAAATATTAAAAAATTCAATTGCAGCAACAAAGAAATGAAAATGAAACATTGATGACTTGCCATTTTTCTAATCCAAAAGAAGCTATTTTAAAATCGTGGTATTCAGCCCTGGTGTGGGTGCAATTAAATTGAGGCTCAGATATTGCTGAGAGAGAAAATCTGCTAAGCAACTGGACAATATATATCAAGAGTCTTGAAAGTGTTTTTTTTTTTACCCTTTGATGCACTAATTAGAAGTCTAGACTAAAGAAAAAAAATTAAGCTATACAAATGCCTGTGTAGAAAGGTGTTTATTGTAGTATTACTCAGAATAGTGGTTCACATAACGTGATTTAAATGTCAAACAATAGAAGTACACCTAAATAAATGCTGGGTTTTACATGGTTGGAGTGCTATACTGCCATTATAAATATGCTTTGAAACCTGTAGCACTGGGGGGGATGGAATTCATGATACAATTTAAGTTTTAAAAAAGATACAAAAGTATATGCCTCTTTATCCAAGTTATTGAAACATACACTAAAAGGCACACAGGAGAAGAGGAATTATCAAAATTAGGTTAATGTTAACCATCTCTGGACTGGAGATTTTGGGGTGATGTGTGTCTTCTTTGTAAAAATCTCATTATCGATATGCCAGTCATTACAGACACAAGCCAGGAGCCCTTGTACTCTGGGTGGAAGAGCCAGTTGGGAAGCTGATTTTAGCTCTAGACCAGTGCTGTCGAATAGAAGAGAATGTGGGTCAAACCTGTAACTTCAAATTTTCTAGTAGACACACTAACAAAAAGAAACGGAAGCAGGTGAAATTAATTTTCATTAGATGTTTTTGTAACAGATCTTTGAGCCCCTGCGGGCATCTTGTCCTTATAGTGCGTGTCCAGTCGGACAGACTCAGTGGCCACCTGTGGCCAGTGGTGGCCATCCCAGACACCTGCCCCCAGAAACACATGACATCTGTTCATCCTACCTCGCGGTCAAGGTCTGGCATCCCAAAATAGGAACCCACATCGTAAGAGTTCCCCGTGGTTTCACAGTCAACTCCTCAGGTGGTCAAGAACAGCTCTGTGACCTGCAGTTTAGACATTGGGAGGCTAAACGTCCTTACAGCGGGGCAAGGAAGGTGTGTTTTCTTGAACTTGGTTGCTAAACATTTAGAAGTGAAAATGCCACTCCTTCTAGTTTGTCTGCACCAGGTACAGAAGTGAAGGTGAGCTGGTGTATCTTAGACATTCAGCCAGCTGTGGGGCCTCAAGGTGTTAACTTGAGGGGCTTTTTAGAGATATTTAGCGACTGCCACTTCCGTCCTAATTTTGAAAGATATTTACAAGCTACAATTTCCCGAATTCTGTAATTATGAAAGCCACACAAGTTAACATTGATTTAATGTATCTTGTAATCAGGTTCGTGGAAACTGTTCTTTTGTTAACCTAGTGCAGCTTATTTTCATCCTTTTGGGGATCTTTGGCATAATGACTTCTGATATTATTGATGAATTCCATTTGTATTTTAACTTTTGGACACTGTGACTCCATATTTGGTCACATCATCTCTGCTTTGAACAAGAAACAACGAGCCCCGGTTTTGACCAGGCTTTAACGGCCATGAAGGACATTACGGTACATTTCTGTGTGTCAGTGTCGCTGCTGACCTCCTTTTACCTTTGTGTCACATTCATCTTAATCTCATCACTGATTTTACATTATGCAACATTTCATTTCAGCTGCCTTGAATCCTTTTTGGAATGAGTCAGGATTTTAATTAATTAACTGACTCCATTTTGGTATCATCAAAAAGTGAAACTGTGAGTACCTATTAAGCATGCTGAAATATATTATAGTCCATAAGTTTCATTTCTGAAAAACGGCAACGTTCCCCATGAGTCGTGCTGATGGAAAATGATGGGTTCAAGATCCTTAAAACATCCAGTAGGATGAAGGCCGTTGACCAATGGGTGGTACACATGTATCTGGCGTCTACAAGGATTTCTCCATCCTTGCTTGACGTCCTCATAGCTAAAGGTATGTTGCACTGTTTTCTACCTCGTAACTGCTATGCTGGTTTAGAAAGAACCTTGCCTGATTCGAGCAAATTGTCTCTTCAGTAACGTGCTGGTCCTTGGAAATTCTCCCATCCACCACCAGAAGACTTCATGGTGTTGATTTCAATGTGTTCTTTTTTTAACTCAAAACACTTTGGACAAGAAATAAAAGAATAATTCGTTGGAAGTTATAATAACAACGCTCTTTATTAAGCAATTCCTACATCGAGGCCATTTGTTGATATTAACTGTCTGGTGAGTAGAGCGGCTTGCCCCATCATTATATGCAGTTCTACTGACTTATTCACGGAAAATAAATTAAATGAAATAAAGGAGTACAGCTTTAGCTAACAGACAACTTAGAAAAGCTCAAACCTTTGGCCAAAGAGTTTGGTCTAAACGCAGAACACAGTTCACTTGATACAGATGGAACTGCTACAGTGCAAAGAGAGGAATCTTCCATGACAATGTTCAACTTGATGGAGATACATTTTACTAATTGGGGGTATCAGATTCCATGATGAATACGGTGACTTTCCTTCCACTCATGCACCTCGCTCTTCTAAGTTAATGAGTTCTTTATCCGACAACAGTCAACAAACATTTGTGGAGCGCGTCACGTCAACAACAGAGAGCTTAGCAGGTCAGGGGACCTGTCCAGGGCAGCCAGCTTTCTCGGCACTCCTGACGTCTTGGGCTGGCTCCCTCTTTGTTGGGGGCAGAGGCGGTCATGTGCATCACAGATGGTTCAGCAGCATCCCTGCCTCTACCCACTCCAGGCCAGTGGCCCAGTGGCCAGGCGTGACAACTAGAAATGTCTCCAGACATTCCAGAGCTCCCCTGGAAGGCCGAATGGCCCCCAGTACAGAAGCACAGGTCTAGCAGGGGTCAGATAAGTCAATAGTAGATTCCTAGATGCTGGTGTTAGGATGACGTCTAGTGCTGGGGGAGCAACCAGGAGGGCTTCCCAATCCGATGGGGTGGACGGGTAGGAGGAAGGCTTCCTGGCTGGTGATGCTTGCATGGAGTCCTAGAAGGTGTCGTTAGATGGGCCAATGGGGTTAGGGTCTGTGGAGGGTGTCAGAGGCCAAGCGGTGAGAGGGGAGAAGGACGGGCTGAGAAGGGGGCACACCTGTGCATTAGAGCAGGAAGGAGATACATAGGGTTTTCTTTTGAGTCTCTGTCATGTTCACGTGTAGGCACAGACTAACCAGGCTTCAGATGTAGAAGGTCTCCCCAGACCCAACAAACACAGGCTCCTGTAAGCGGTGAGGAAGCTTTGGTTTCTACGTTCCTCAAAGGAGAACTCTACGCCCCAGGCCTGTTTAAAAGATCACAAGGTTGTGTCCACCTAGAGGGGTGGGATAAGGAGGGTGGGAGGGAGACTCAAGAGGGAGGAGAAATGGGGGTATATGTATACGTACGTATAGCTGATACACTTTGTTATAAAGCAGAAACTAACACACCATTGTAAAGCAATTATACTCCAATAAAGATGTTAAAAAAAAAAGAAGGGCTTCCCTGGTGGCGCAGCAGTTAAGAATCTGCCTGCCAATGCGGGGGACACGGGTTCGTGTCCTGGTCCGGGAAGATCCCACATGCCGCGGAGCGGCTGGGCCCGTGAGCCATGGCCGCTGAGCCTGCGCGTCCGGAGCCTGTGCTCCGCAACGGGAGAGGCCACGGCAGTGAGGGGCCCGCATACAGAAAAAAAAGATCATGGAGGACAATGTACGTGCAGCGTGGCCCCTGACCTACATCAGCTGTTCAGCGATGTGACTTCTCTCTGCCCTTTGGAACTGACAAGTGAGCCTTATTCAACCTGAGTGATCACTCAGGAATTTTATTCTCTTCAATGCCACCTCATTGAAAATAAACAAACAAATAAGAATATAAATGTCTTGAAGAGCCAAACTAACGATGAAATTCAGGTGAAAACAACACAATTACACCTGCAGGTAGGAGACGTCAGCCTCCTGAGGTAGCACAGCTGGGCACCTGTCCTGGGAGCAGCTGAGGTCACCGGGCTCATGTACAGGTGGGAGCAGGGGAAGGTGTCCCCATCGTCCAGGTCCTGCCATCCCACAGGGCGGCGAGAACAGACAGGAGGAGGGGCGCCCAGGCGGGTGAGGAGTTATCCAGGTGTTAGTGCCACGAATTGTGAGAATAATGGGTGCTGCGCCCAGGTTCAGCCTGCCCTGTGTTAGGCAGTTGTGTAAGGAAAGCAGGGTCCACAAAAACAACCGCAAAACAGGAGTGACGTGGGCTTGGGGCCAGTGTCAAGAGCGTGCTCTCCCCTGAGCAAGTAACTCCTGGCATTCGGAGCTCCTGCAACAACGGATTAATCCTTCCCAAACATTCTTCACCTCCAACGTCTGCTTCAGACAGACACGGGCATCCCCGGCGTTACTCAAAACCTATTACCTTCCAGAGAGGAAAATGCTGTGAGAGGTGATGGGAGAACCACGCTGTCGTGGAATCTGCCTGCTCTATTTTTGCCCGGGGTGAAATAGATCCCTGTGTCAGTCACAGATAATTACAGCCTGGAATATTACATGAAAATTAAAATGTGTAAAATGTCTCTCTCGTTTCAAATACATGTCAGAAACTACATAGCCACCTCGGTGACTAGACTTTGGGATCAGATGGAAGCAGATACTTTATTTCTGCCTGAAGACAAGCCCACGAGCGCTGCCTTTGCGTGGAGATGCTGGAAGGCTTCCCGAGGATCCACACTTGGTACGAGGAGGGAGTAGCGCAGAGGATGGAGTTTACACCCTGGCAGCTTCCGCACAATGGCTTCAAAAGCAGCACGTTCTAATTCAGGACACAGGACAGCTGACTGCTTCGAGAAGAGCTGCCATTCCACGGAATAGAAATCCTCTCCTTCTTGACCTGTGTGCGGGGATCGATACAGTCAACCACACATCTGGAAGATTAAGCCGCAACACACCGTGGTGTCCCCAAAGCTGAAATGAAAACCGTTTTCTGAACTCCACTTCAGCCTGTGAGTGAGGACCATCTCCAAATCGCTATTTCTGGCTGGGCTCCCAGGCCAGAGGGTCCTTCTCCTTGAGGGACGGAGCCTCTCCTAGAAACTCTTATTCCTTATTCTAATGGATGCAAATTAGAATGTGAATTTTTTAATTGAAGTCTAGTTGATTTACAATGTTGTTAGTTTCTGCTGTACAGCAAAGTGATTCAGTTACACATATATATACATAGCCTTTTTCGTATTCTTTTCCATTATGGTTTATTAAAGGATATTGAATATAGTTCCCAGTGCTACACAGTAGGACCTTGTCGCTAAAATGTGGATTTTTCTGGAGGAGGAGAGGCAACCCGCTGGAGAAGAACAGACACAGGTGTGGGGAGCCGGGGCTGTTGACTCGACGTCCAGGCGTGTCAGTGAAGCTCTGGACCAGTGACCTAGCGAGAAGGACCACGGTGCCGGGTCTCATAAAACAGGGCTTGAACTATTGTTCCTCCAGCTCTAATAGGCCACCATTCTAGGGGTCTTTGCCGTCAGTCACTTTTGCCTTATAGCCTCAAATGTTCCTACAGCAACTCTGATGCTAGGAGAGAGGGGGACCGAATTCACCAGGTGAGAAGGGGGATGATGCAAGGGGAGGGGTGCAGCCCCAATGTCTTATGCTTTGGAGTTTCGCCCAGGGTGATCCCCATTTTTAGCCACAATTCCTCCCCACTCCCCAAAATATGTACCTATATACAGATATATACATAGAGAGAGAGAGAGAGAAATATATCTAGAATTATCCAGATAGATAGATATGATAGATGGATAGATGATAGATGGATGGATGCATAGATAAATAGATAGATGGATAGATAGATAAAGATGATAGAATGATGGATGGAGATTAGATAGAGAGAGAGATCAATAGATAGATATAGACAGAAATGATAGATGGATGTATATATAGAGATGATAGAGAAGATAGATATGATAGATGGACAGATGATGGATAGATTGATATATAGACAGATGATAGATAGATGATTGATGGATGGACAGGTAGATATATAGAGAAATAGGGATGATAGAAAGATGGATAGATGGAGATGATTGATACTTGGATGGATGGATAGATAGATATAGAAATGATAGATGGATGGATGGATATATAGAGAAATAGATAATAGATAGATGGATAGATGATTGATGAATGGATAGATAGATGATAGATACATAAATGGATCATGGATGGATGGATAGAGCTTAAATGAAAGAGGCTTTCAAATGTTGAGACTGGGCAAGGAGGTTTCAGACCCTCATGGAGAATTCTATGCTTCCTTTCATTTAACACCTGTCACAAATAAAAACCGTTTATTTCGTTTCCTGGCATTCACTGTCAGAAATCAAATGTTGAGTTGCCAGCCTCTGTTCGCCTGGAGAGGGGTCACCCTGACCCTGCAGAATTTGCACCACTGCTCTCATGCTGGTCTTTAGTTTGTTGGTGGCAGAACGCGGGTTGGACCACTGGGTGGGAAGAAGGTTCAGGGAAGCAGACTTTGCTGACAAACAGAGCTCCCCACCTGTGGAATCTGCTGCTTCAGAACACAGTGAATTGTCAACCTCGGGAGAAATTCCTGCAGGGCTGCCCTTCCAAGGACCATCGTCTGGGAGTCTGAGATGTGGGACGGAGGGGGGCCCACCCCAGCTCTAAGAGCACTTCTGAGACGGGGTTCTAGTGTCTTAATGGTTCTGTGGCTTCTTTGGTTAACAAGGTCTTGACCACTAGTTCTACTGCTTCATAGCCAAACTGGAGGGCTCTAAACAATCTGTAGACGCAAGGATGAACGGACGGGTAAGGCACCAAAAATGACCAGAGAAATGAACTGGAGAATCAGAGAGAATCACAGAAGCTGAGCAAAGAGCCTGGCAGAGTTCTGTTATTCCAAAAAACAAAAACAAAGTAATTGGATATTTTTGCTGGAGCCTGGAATGCATGAGAACAAAAGAAGTCTTCCCACTAGTGTCAGCCTGGTCCCCGGAGGAATGACGAGGGTCTCAGAAACAACTGTCACAAACATGACTCAAGGGCAGGCAAAGCCTCACTCCAGCAGTTCTGGAACTTTCTGCGAGCAGAACAGCCAGTTCAAGAAGTAAATTTGTAGCCACAAAATATATGAAGGGAGAGTGTAGGCAAATGTGACCTGGCTGTTCCCCATCTGCGCAGAAGGAGAGTGAAGGGAAATATTCAAACCTCAGCGAGAGGTTCAGTTAGAGAAGAGACCCACACTCGTCAGTGAGAGCTGGAAATAGAGCCCCAGCAGACCCTGTGGGCTTCCAATCCTCACCTTTCACCCCGGGGGGTTAAGGAAGCCAGAGGGACCCATGGCTGCTCTGACCCCAGGGGCAGAACGTGACCATGACCTTCACCCACACTCTTGGACCACGTTCCCTAACTTCTTTCAAATATTCATGTCTAACCTAAGACCATGAACTCAAACTAAGAACAATTTTTGAGGTCACAGATATTTTATTTTGGCTTCAATTTGGTGATTGTAGAGAAACAGAGAGATTCAAGTTTTCAATTACTCCCTGGATTTTCAGGCTTAAATTTCAGAAACACCCATTCAGACATATATATCTTAGACATTCTTTTAAAATGCACCACACATTCTGGGTTTTAATTTACAGGTATATGTAGTTAACGTCTCCTGGACGTCTACGTACTGTCTTTTGGGACAAGCCTACTCAGAAAATCACTGGTTTGGCGCTGAATCCCGCGAGTACCTCCACTTCCTTCTGCAAACTCCACCAAAGATGACACAGGCTATTTTCACGCAACGTCGATGGTACATGATTGGTAGTTTCAACTGCGTGGAGAAAAGAACATTCCTATCCCTAGACCAAAACCGGTCTAAAGAATGAAAATCCAACGTACCCTAATTGGTTTAAAACCTCAACGCCAGCATAATAAGGAAAATGTTTTTCGTGGGAATGCCATTTGGCTTTAAACTCACCTGAGCTCCCTTACAAATGTCAAAAGGACGGGGCTTCCGTTTCTGTAAGTGGACAGGGGAGAATCTCTGGGACAGGCCTGCTCCTTTGTTCAAGATTCCATGTCACACTCGCCAGAGTTTCAAATGACATAGATATTGCTCAAAGGAGCCTTGAATCAACAGCACAGAAGAAATTGTGAAAGAACAACCATAATCATTTCTCTTGTTCTCTCCATTAACATGTTCAAATGTCAAAAGAAAACTAGCTATAGCAATACGCAGGTTAGCGCTTTCTTTGTTAATTAGGAACTTAAATACATGTGTCAATCTGCCTTAAGTGTCCGCGGTTATACAGTGAATGGTTTTGGGTTCTGCAAATCTAGGGTTGTCAACCCATTCGACAGACGGCCTCAGAGCAATGAGGTATCTTGACCAATTACAGAGCAAGTTAGCCTCAGAACTAGGACTGAAGGAAGGACTCCCAACTTCAGCCCACTATCTCCTCTCCCGGGCCATGCAGACCTCGGATGCAAGGGACCGGGTATGAGAACACTCAGCAGACCCTGATGGCTGGGGTCACCTGTCCTAACCTCTGGGTCTCTTGGGTGCAGTCACAACCCGACTGCCTGGATCTGCGCCCTGGCTGGTATCAAGCATGGATTGTACAGAGCTGACAGCAGCTGTCAGAGCTCCTGGTAAAACTTCCAACTCAGGAAGAAACCCTGGGGTCCTTTCTCTCCGGATCTCTACGGGGTGGAATAAGTATAATTCTCACAAAGCCTACAGCACAATATCCTACAGGGTCAGGCCAGATAGGAATGTGTCACGACACGTTCTGGGTAATTCCTTCTTGTCTTGGAAAATTGTACAAGGCATATTTAGTTCATTGCATCCCGGTAGCTTCCCACGTGAACCCAGTCAGTCTGATGCCAGGTTCTTTACTCCTCAGTCACCTGTACTGGCCCTGTGGGGTTCTGCCATATCCTCTGATCATCTCTCCTCCTAATTTCTGGTGGCTGCAAGTTTCAAACTATAAGGGAGCTTGGGATGGAGCCTGACAGCGCCAGTGCAGGGAAGCAAATGAACGAGGCGGGGCTGACGCGCAACTGACGGGGCTCAGATCCCACTGCTCACAACCTGTGCTACCTTGAGAGGTTTTCTCAAGGGGGCCTCAGTTTTCTCATCCGTAGAATAAGTATGACAAGGGAATCTGTGTTAACTGGTCAGTGTGACAATTAAATCAGATAGACACTGTAACACACTCAGAATGATGCATATTACATACTAACCACACAAAAGATGTTAACTATTTACATGATTGTGGGGAGGTTTTTTTCCTCAAAAAGCTTTTATTCTTGGAGGGGAAGGATAAATTAGGAATTTATCACCAGATACACACTACTATATGTAAAACAGATAAGCAACAAGGACGTACTGTATAGCACAGGGAACTGTATTCAATATCTTGTAGTAACCTGTAATGGAAAAGAATCTGAAAAAGAATATGTGTGTGTATATATATATATATATATATATATATATATATATATATATACACACACACACACACACATTATATATATATGTACATATAACTGAATCACTTGGCTGTACACCTGAACATTGTAAATCAACTATACTTCAATAAAAAAATAGTTTTTTAAAAAAGTGTTTTATTCTTACGAGGAAGACAAAATTAATGCATGAAACAATGAGAGAACAACGTGGGAAAGGACATGAAGTAAATGACAAAATTGTGACATGCACCACGGATGCTTTATGGATCAGAGGAACAGAGGGACTGGCTGGGTGCGAGGGGGAATGGGGGTTGGGGTGTTCCCCCGACGGAGCAACACTTGTAAGAGTGTCATCTTATGAATGAAGAAGTGAAGGCATGAGCTCTCATAAGAGGTGTAAAAACGTGACCGAAGGAGGTGACCCTGAGTCCAGATCTCAGAGGAAGGTCTTGACAGAGGGGAGAAGAGAGAGAGGCACAGTCCAACCAAGGGCAAAGTTCTGCCAGGGTGGGAGGGGGCATTCAAGGAGACTCTGGGCCCAGAAGCTTCCATAGGAAGAAGCTGCTGTAGGAAGCATACAGGTCTGCTCCACTTTTCACAGACGTAGAAGATTATGAGATTCCAAAACTACCAAATGACGACGAAAGGGTCTATAGAGAGTCGCTCTGACAGCTGGGCGGGGGGTGGGGGTGGTTCTTGCACAAAAGAGCAGACTCAGGAACTCCACTAGCATCCTGGAGTGGAGAGCTCCACAGACTGCATCTCCCCAGGAGGCTGAACAAGAGAGCAGTCTGTATTTCAGTAAAAGGCAGTAAAAGCAGACAGACTTAGAGATGACCAAGGATTTGTGTTTCTAATATTTGAGGATAGAACAGGCTGATTTGCACTGAAAGGAAGAGGAATTTCCTGCCCCCTCTGCCAGCCTTCGGGGCAGGACTCACCCCACTGGCTGTCGACACTGCAAAGCCCGGGTGATGCAGGAAAGGCGCAGCCGTGGTGCGTGACTGCCCTCACACTCTGATGCCAAGGGGACCAGAGCGCCAGGGAAAGTGGAGTTCCTCCTCGGAAAATGGGCGGCTCCATCATT
Organism: Lagenorhynchus albirostris; assembly: GCF_949774975.1. NCBI lineage: Eukaryota > Metazoa > Chordata > Mammalia > Artiodactyla > Delphinidae > Lagenorhynchus > Lagenorhynchus albirostris. Next base: position 2,204,859 of record NC_083102.1, read on the forward strand.
AAGTCCAGAGGGCTTCCCCAAGGTCAGAAGCGGGGTTTCCGGTGTGAGCGTCTCGGGGGGAGAACTGTGCCGGTGGGGACAGGAAAAGGCCCAAAAGATGAAGTGATGCTGAGAAAAAGCGACCCGCCCTTCAGTAACAGATAGCTGGTTATGTAGGGGCTGCCGGAAGGTTTGTCTCCACTTCTTATATGAACCCCCTTTTACTAACCCCTGTGATTCTGGGTTTTCCGCAGAGCTTTACTCCACGAGGTCATTAAGGCAACAAAGGCGTGGAACGTGCACCCTTGTTCTCAGGATGCAGAAACTAACCAGAGCAGCCCGGGTGTCCCTCAAAGTCCCACAGCCAGGGCCCTCCACGCTGGAACCAGAGCTGGCTCCAGGTTCAGTGCTTTCCGTGGCCCGAGACCATCAGGAAAATCTCAGGAAGGAGGAGATTTCTTTGAAAAAGACAAATATTATTTTCTTCACCTAGCTTCTCTGTTGTAAAGATAAATTGCTTGTTTTTTTCAGTAGGAATATGGCCTTGAAATATACACGCAGGTGAGAAATCTATTCAAGGATCACTCAGATCGGATTCGGGTAAATGAATGGCATCACGGTCACAAACAGTAGCTACACCTGCTTTATTTTCTAAATTCTCAAAGAAGACGTATGGTGAGGATGACACAGTATCCTTGCAGAGCACTTAGAACAAGCTGGTAGGACGCGTGCACGTGAGGGATGCCAGCAGTTGCTCTTAATAATCCCGCCACGGGTGGGAGATTCCAAGTGTAGGTGCGCTTCCCTCCCACATAGGTTAAGACGGTGGCTGGAGCTGGACAAGGCGAGGGGCCCGGTGTGAACACCGTGATCAGTGCCGCCATGGCTGTGCCCCAGACCCTGGCCAGTCCAGCGGTCCCCCTGCCCCGCCGTCTGGGCTGCAACTTTCCCTGCATCACCCGATCCGCAAGTTAGACTGGGAAAGCTAAGCTATTTCATCTAAAAAGTGGAGTTCGTTTGAGTTTGCTTATAAGACTGGGCCAGGTTCTCTGTAAACCAGGCCAGGGGTGTTCATCAAAGCTGATCGGAAGTTGAAATGGGCCCAGTTCACTTCCCTGCTCTCGGCCTTCTTTCTGCGGCTATCTCCTCTTCCCGTGGAGCGTCTTTGCATTGGGTTCCGTCCATCTTTACTGCTCTTTCTTCCCAGTGAGGAGTTTGGATCTAATCTCCAACCTCTGGGCCTTCCGGAAGGAGCTTGAGTCCTTCACTGGTGTCCTCCTGGGAGCTGCCTTAAAGGAAATACACCTGGTAGACATAGACAAGTCCCACCAATATGTGAACAGCTGGCGTTTCTGTGGGTATTATCCTTCTCCATTTGCATCTCTCAGGATGATGTGAGAGAGATTAGCATCTCTATAAGAATGAGCTTGCAAGAGGGAGGAGATATGGGAACATGTGTATATGTATAACTGATTCGCTTTGTTATAAAGCAGAAACTAACACACCATTGTAAAGCAATTATACTCCAATAAAGATGAGAAAAAAAAAAAAAGAATGAGATTACAGACAGGTAAGCAGCAGAGGTATTTTAGAAGGGGAAGCTCTCCCACTGTTCCCACTGCCCAGGCATCCAGACCTGCAACCTGGCCGGGTAATTAAGTCTTCCAGGTCTGCAGTGCCCACGACAGGAGCCACTGACCACCTGTGACTGGGTAAGGTCCTATTTAAACTCATTTAAATGAGGGAATTCCCTGGTGATCCAGTGGTTAGGACTCTGTGCTTTCACTGTCAAGAGTGCGGGTTCCATCCCTGGTCAGGAAACTAAGATCCCACAAGCCATTTGGCCAAAAAAAAAAAAAAAAAAATTCATTTAAATGAAACAGAATTTGAGTTTTTCAGTCACACCAGCCCCATTTCAATAGTTGTGTGGCCAGTGGCTACCATATTGAAGAGACACAGAATGTTTCCATCATCACAGGAAATTCTATTGGACCAATAAGGACTATCGACTCCATAAATTGGAGTCTGCTTCGTACGTCGATGTAGAAGCGTGCTGATGGAGTTAGGGCCCCGGGTGGCCCCACGGGAGTTTATTTCCACCAGCAGCTGCTGTCACAGCGTTGCTGCCCCACGTCCTTGTGGCAATGACTCAGTCACCTCCGCGGGTCCCCCAGATGCCGGTGGGCACAGCCAGGGGGCCCAGACCGTTTAATGAAATGGCAAACCAAATGCCGCGCCCTTAAGGAGACTTGTCAGAGGCCACTAATCTCCCGAAGTCGATCTGTCAGTCCGAGGTTGTTTTGTCTGCGGGGAGGTGTGGGTGGAGCCTCCAGGACCTGAAAGGCCAGCCGCTAACAAAAGCCCCGAGACAGCTCCACTCCCCGCTTCATTCCGCCTGGACCGAGGCTTTGGTTCATTACCCGTGAAACGTTTTGCTACCAGAGAACGAGTGACGTACAGCAAATAAGCCGAGAGCGCTGGCCTCGCTTGTGTTGACAGGAGAGAAGCTCCGGGCTGAGGCCTCCTGCCCAGGCATTCCGACCGCAGCGGGGCCACATTTTTGTGACATGAGGGCCAGGGCCACCAAACTCCTGGAGTCTGGTTTTTAGTTCTAAGTATTTTAGCATCGTGACCTGATGTGTCTTTCCCTTTGCAGCTAGGTGACCACGGGACACCAGCCATTTGGTTAAACTTGGAAGGGGCTCAGGAAACCATCTGATTTGGCCCTTTCTATCCCTGGAGGTCAGGGGTCATGACACCCGTAAGCAAACCAAGGTTTGGAGCATCTCAGTGACTCCCGCAAGGTCGCCTAGCGCACGGTTTTGAGTTCAGGAGCTACAACCTGCCATCCAGGTAGGGGACCACTCTCCCTCCCTGTACCTCGAAGAGGAAGTATTTCCCGGGGACATTCCCGGCTTCCTCGGTCTAAAGGAGAGGGCAGGACCGTCAGAGAGGTTCAAGAGGCCACCCGAGCCCACACGCCTCACGCCCTCTTTCCCAAGTTCACATTAACAGGGAACTACAAGGGGTGCCATTATATACCAGAAATCGCTGATCAGCTGCTGGAAAATAGGACCCACGAGCACCCAGCCTGACAAGGAGAGAAGAGAGGAAACCACAGAGTGTGGACACCGGGGACAACTGCACGTCACCCGAAGGGAGGTCTCTGTAAGGTCCACACCCAAAAGGAGTCAAAATGTCAGAAGAAGGCTGGGCCCTGGGACTACCGAGATCACTCATATGGTAACTGCACGGGAGTAGCTTCGTGGCCCCCACTGGAATTTAGTGGGAAGCAGCTTCCTTTTTCTCAGGTCAACTCCAGGACCAGCTCCCGAAGGAATAGGGAGATCTGTGGGGGAAGATGATACTGAGAGTGAATCAGAGCAGAGCCTGACACGCCCAGCCCCCCGCGGGAAGGGGAGGTGGGCAGCTGTGCCTGGGAATGAAACACTCGTCTGTTTTCACCGAAGACAGCGGCCACTGTGCAGTGGGGAGGCTACCGGGCTGTGGACCCACACAATGGAAACGAGGCCCGAGAGAAGGAATGCCTTCACTCACAGACGTGAGCCCCAGGACCAAGAGGGGCAACATGGACCCCCAGAAACTCACCAGGAGAAGACAGAGATAAGCCAGGGGCTGAAAAGGAACTTTAGCAAACTCTCGTTTGCATTTTCCTAGGGAGACGAGAGAAGACAGTGTCCCTAAAATAACAGGCTCCTGTTAGAAAGAGAGACAGAAATCAAAAGGGAAAAAGAAACAGAAACTATTTTAATGGAATAAAACATTCTGTGGATGGCCTGAATATTTGAGCATGGCAGGAGAGTAAATGTATGCAGCAGGAGATGAAACATCTCCCGGAACACTGGGGGAAAAAAGAACAAGAGAAAGATGGAAAATACGAAAGAAAACTTAGCGGCACAGAGAGCAGACCAAGAAGCCTAACGTCTATCTGATGGGCATTCCAAAACGAGTGGGAAGAACAAAGTCACCGGGGGCTCCAGAGCCCACAGGAAGGCCACAGCATCAGCATCAAACGTGGCCATGAAGAGTTGAGCAGGGTGAATTCTTCAAAGACCATGCCTACATTCTGCCTTTGAAATAGACAACCTCTAAGAATAAAAATGCTGCCCAAAGGCTTCCAGCAATATTGAGAAAGGAGAACAAGATATCATCGGACTTCTTATCTCGATGAGAATAAGACGAGAAGAAGGCATCACCGAACTTAACATGATAGAATAAGACATCGTCGAACTTCTTATCACGATGCTGAGGGAATGCCAAGATCAATACCTTCAGTGCCCACCAGACCTTGAACTTGAAATTCTTTCCATAGCCAAACTACTAATCAAATGGGAGAGGAAATACAGGCATTTTCAAAATTCAGAAAATTTACCTTTAGGAAAAAATTGGGGCGGGGAGAGTTACTTTACAAAATGAGACGAGATTGAACGAGAGAGATACAAGACTGAGTAACCAGGGGGCGCGGCAGAAATGGATCAGAGGGGACTTGATGGAAAATTTTTAAAGATTCATCACATTTTGATGCTTAGAAAAGTGTCAAAAATGAGTGGCATTTACATAATCTTAATCCTGGGAGTGTTATCTATTGCTGTTCAATTATTACAGACATCTTGTCATCAGATCCGTATGCTTACAAAAAGCACAGTAAATGTGGCCAGACTTAACAAAGGAAAAATGATCACGGAAGCACCAGAGTCGGAGGCATAAAAGCTGAGCAGAGTGGGAAGAAGGGAACTGTCCTGAGTTCCTCGATTCTCAGAGCAAGGAGTTGTTACTGCTATAAATCAGGGGATGGAGGTTCTAATAAAACCATAAACAACAGGTGAAACAGGCAAAAGTAATAACAAAACCAACACAAGTTGGAAGGAGGTTGGAGGTATTACAATAATTGTAAAGAACATTGACAAGCCCCTCACCTAACTTCCAGTGACCACCAAACCACATTCACTAAGAACCCCACATCCCGTTCACTATGAATTAACCCACCCCGTACACTATAAAGCAACCCACACCCTGTTCACTATGCACAAACCCCACACCCCTTTCACCATGCACCAACCACACCCCGCGTTCACTACGCACTGACATCACACCCAGTTCACTATGCAGCGACCTCCCCCTCCACGCCCCACTGTGTCTTTCCATGTCGCTCACCACCTTGCCATATACAAATACTATGCTCACTTTTATGTGCACTGACTACTGTCTGTTCCGTCCCCTCCCACTCTTTGCCTGATATTCCTGTGTTCCTGGGACACAGTCTGGCAGGTGGTTGGCATCCAAGCAATATTTTTGCTGATTGGACGATCCCTTGTGTCCTCCATGAGCTGATTTCTTTGGCCAGCAGAATGCAGTCGGAAGATTAGCTTGACCTGGGTAGGATGAGTACAAACGTCTCCCTCCCTGGGACATGAGAAGGACCCAGATAGGCTGAACGTGGGGACTGTGTCCAGAATGAATGACAGAGTGTCCTTAGCAGCAGTGCAAGTGTGTGGGGTGCTTGTGTGTCTCGCTTGTTTTTACAGTCAGGTGAAACGTCTGGAAGTAAGCATATAGGGCTCTTAACAGAAGCTCTCTCTAAGATGTGAGATTAGAAAGGGTGTAGAGAAAGAAGTTTCGCACATCTTAACTCTGGTTATTTTTTACAATTAGCAGGAATCACACTTAAAATAACTTGTTTTTAAAAGTATGTTTTTGGGAGGAGGGCTGAAAGCCACTGATCTAAGTCCAAATCACCCCATTTCCTCCTTCAAAGGTTGGGGGTGTATGGAAGTGGGGCATATGTCCAGGTCACCCCCCTTCCTCCTGGATTAAGTTGAGATAAAAACTGAAATCTCTGAATCACCTACAGAGGTATTTCCAGCCCAACCAGAAAGAACTGCGAAAAATCTCTTGAGGGGATCTGTTCTTTCAAGACTGGAAGCCCGTAAAATGGGGGGTTCGGGGAGCCTCAGAGAACTTGGATAAAGCCGGGCATGGGAAACACTGACAGGGTCCGCCTTGCCTAGGACCCCTACTCCGGTCTTTCCGGGCTTTTTCATACCAAGTGGTCCCAGGCAATCATTCAAAGCAACTGCAAATCTTTATATTCCTAGTTCGTGTCTTCTGTTCAGAAAGAAATCGTGTTCGCTAATCTTCTCCATAAACATGTATTACAGTCTTGGGATTCTATCAAACCATGTACACAAAGTAATTATAGAAAGAATAGTGCATTATTTGCATATCTAGTATTTAAAGGGTTACTTATGTAATTATTGAATGTAACTTAGAATAAGCTGTTTGATTCCCTTTCATCGTGCGCCAAACATTGGGCTTTGAAAGGAATGTCTTTAAACTTCAGTAATATAAAGGCACATGGTAATGTTAAGTTACAACTCCAGCTTGAGTCAGACATGAAAGTATTTATGACTGGGATTCTATGAGCAAGTTCACTTTAGACGCTTTTTTTTTTTTTTAAGAAGGCAAGTATCTATTTCTCTTGGTAGACACAAGGATATTATCTCAATTAGAAATTCTTGTGCTCCGTGCTTTTAGACAGCATCCAGGCCCCCTGAACGTTTGTTGTCTTAAGCTCCCAGCATAGCAAACCTCACCGTGCTGCCTGCACCTGAAACAAGTAAAAGCAGTTCCTTTCCCATCTGCCCGGAGACATTTACCTTCTGAAACGCGCACAGAAAGGGGAGGGGGAGGGAAGAGAAAAGGGGGAAATGAAGGAGGCAGAGAAAAACTCGCACCAGTGGGTCCTGGTGCAAAGCACCGCACGTGAAAGAGAAACATGAATCAAACGTTGTTTTCTCCTGATGAAAAAACATATCGGGTCTCAGCTTTTTTCACACCGGAGGCCAGGTGATCAGCATTTGTTCTGTCAAAAGCCTTTTCCGTGACAATGTGACTGTGACTGGAAAGGTCCCCGGGCCATGTATCAAAAGGGTATTTGTAGAACTGCTTACCAAGTTCACTCGGCAAGAGCCGGGTTAGTTCAGAAATCACCTCCACTGTCCATTTCGTGACACCGAGAAGCTGGATTTGGGGTCCGGGCGATAGCTGACATTCACACACACACACACACACACACACACACGCACACGCACACGCACACGCACACGCATACATGCACAGCTCTATTTTAAAGTTTTCAACAAGAAGTTAAATCTAAGCGCCAAAGAGAGGTGCAGGTTGAAAGGGATTCAACCTCAACTTTGATGTAAACATCCCAACCTTTTGGAGGGCAGCCATATCTTTGATCCTACACAAACTCTTAAGAATCAAATGTCTTGAATCCTGATCAGTTGAAGTATAACAAATTTTACAGTTATTTCCAGTTCAAGTTCGCTTGCAGGTGATTAATAGCAGGATAAAATGACAAGTAGCAGTCTCAAGAATTCCTCGAGCTGACAAAGACACTTAAATAAATTCAATTAGTCCCAGTGTGTTGAAAAACTTGAAGCGATTTCCATGACATTCGTTTGACATCTGGTAATAACCTTTAATATTTTCAAAGTATTTTCTCTTCCTTTTCAGATTTGCCAGGGAGCTTTCTGTGCCCTCGGCTGTGATGCCTCCTGATGTATGGCCTCCCTTTCGACAAGTATGAAATCGGGTGTCACAAAAAGAACACAGAGCAGGAGGCCGGATGCCTTGAGTTCTAGACTCGCCACTAACGGTACAGCTTTCAGCAAGTTCCTTTGCCCGTAAAATGAAAGGGTGAAACTAGACAGGTTCTAAGATTCCTTGCAGCCCTAACATTTTTAAATGCTTTATCACCCAGCAAGTCAAGCCTTGTCTCCATTGTGGATTTTAATCCTGGCTGCACTCTCCAAGGGGGATGGGGTCGGCGGGGGGGGGGGGACCATTTTCAAAAACAAAAACAAAAGCACCCTACCTTGGCCCCCAGCAGATATGCTGGGTGGGTCCTGGACATTAAGATGTTTGATGATTCTAGGGTACAGCCAAGATTGAGAAGCACAGGCTTAGAAGGTAAGAGAGGTATTATTATTAGAATTACGGAATCAAGAAACTGATCAAGTCAGGAAGCAACCGTTTCTCTGTCATGCCCTGGGGAGCCGGCGCGGGCCTCTGAGAGATGCAGTGCACCCCGTGAGCAGAGTTTAGGATCCAGTGGAAATTGGCCTGGCAGGTACCCGTTTACAGTGCAAACTGATTCATATCTCATTTTTGGAGAGAGGGAGAGCACTAAGCCATTGAGAGGAAAAATTACCCAAAGTTTAAAATGACAGAACTCTGGTGTCCCACTGTCCACACGGGGTCCACGGACCGAGACACCAGCATCACCCAGAGCTCGCTGGAAATGCGGGCTCTCAGACCCCACCCCAGACACACTGAATACTAATTTTCTTTGTAACAGAGTCCCCAGGTGACAGCCACGCACATTAAAGTCTGAGAAACTCCGCTCTACAAAAGCCATATGGCCGAGCGACTTGCCCAGAGAATTATGAATATGTACAGCAAAACCCTATTAGCGTCAATTCCGAGGGGCAAAGAAATAATCCATCTTTAAGTGGGGAAAATAGCACAGGATGTCAGCCCTGAAACTGGGTCGACTTTGCAGGGACTTTGAGATTTGAATTCTGCAAGGAGGGATCTGGGAAGCTTTCCACGGCAGGACTTCCACAGCGCTACGTATGTGAAGCTGTCTCTTCCATGGACCCTGAGCCACCCCTGAAGAAGCTATTACAAAGCGCCGAGCTGTCTCAAGCCCGCAGGGACCTGTAAGTGAGCGCAGGGCCAGCTCTGCAGCCTGCAGGGCACACAGATGCAGCCAGCCCCACGCAGAGCGCTGCGGCTCAGAGGACCTGCGCACAGAAAACACGGGCCCTCACTGAGCGCTGCCAAAGGGCTGAGGTCACCGCTCAGTCCAGGAAGATGCTGCAGCCCGAGGGCATTTGGAAGGTGCTGATTCAGGCTTCAGAGCTGGTTGCCTCCCCCAGGTCCAAGCCAACAGACCCTCCGGCAGGAGGTGGCGGCCCCGCTGATGCACCCACAATTGTCCTCTGGATGGGGGGAGAGGCAGGAGTCCTTGCATCCCAGCCAGGATGGGGTGAGTGCATCTGGGACAGGGTAGCAGGGAGGCTGCATGGAGAAGGCGGAGACTGGGAAGGACCAGCACGGGGAAGACGGGCCCAGAAAGCGGAGGTGTCCAGAGCCCCGGGGCACCACAATCAGGGAGGAAGGGGGCCAAGGGGAAGCCGCCCAAGCAGACTGCAGCCTGGAGGACAAGTGCGCCTGGCCTGGGAGCTGGAACAGCCAGCAATGGAGCCTCGTGCCCTGGGCCTTGGATGGGACAGGAGCAGGTGGCAGGGTTGCACCCCTAGGAGAGGGGCCCAGGGCCCCAAAGGACGCTGGAGGTCTGGCCTAGGAGACTGAACTCCACGGATCCTGCTCCGCTTCCATGTGTGTCCCAACCCTAGACAGATACCAAGGGCAGGTTTCCTACCACACCCAGCCCACCTCCCCCAGCAGTCATTTAACAGGCCATGGTTGGCTGGGAAGGGACATGGCATCCTTCTCTTTCCAGCCATTGGGATGTCTTCATGGGCAGTGAGGGATGGGAAGGGGATCAGGTCCCACCTCTACAGTCAGGCGTCCCTAGAAAGACCCCAACTCATCACAGAGCATGTGTGGGCAACGCAAGAGCTGAGGAACTACAGCACCTGCCTGGTCTCTACCCCAAGCCACCCCTGGGGACCCCCGCAAACGCACACACACAGATGCACGTGTGCAAATGTGCACAGGAGCACACGTGCATACACATACACCCATGTACACAGACACGTGTGTACACACAGGTACATACACGCACACCTGCCCAGGATACACACGCATACACACACACCTGTACGCACACAGACACACACTTTACGTGTGTGCACACACACAGCACCAGGACGCTGCCCCAGGCCGGCGCCGGCTCTCCCGAGAGCTGACCAAGGGGCATTTGGTTACACACAGAACCCAGAGAACTGGCATCTCAGATGTGACCCCAAGTACACACAGGGAAGGGCTGGCCATGTGGGTTAGGTGAGGGGCCTGGGGCAGGGTGAGGCCACCAGCAGGACCCAGAGCTGGCGGGATCCTCACGGCCACACCCCACGTCCGAGAGTCTCAAATACAAACCTGAGCGGGCCCAGCGCTCCCGGCGGCCAGGAAGGGGGCAGTTGGTCCCCAGATGGGCCAACATACAGGGACTGACCAGCGCTCTTGGCTGGAGTCAAGGACACAGACCCTCCCGGAGGCCAGGCTCCAGTGGGAGGTGGGGGGCCGGCCCGGGGACCCTGGGGGCAGGAGGTGGGTGTGGTCTGGACGGGAGGGAGCTGCGGGCATCGGCCTGAGGTCCACAGACCCAGGCCCTCCCTCAGCGCGCAGCCAGCCTCCCCGGCGGCCCGTTTTGCTACCTCAGCAGGCCTCGGCCTTGGTCTCTAAGATGGACACGCCCACAGCTGCCTCGCAGGGCTGAAGGCCAGATTGCGGGAGATGAGGGATCAAAACACGGGGCCTGGAACATGCAACACGTCAGTTGCGGCCCCTGCAATTGTGTTGTGTTATTAATGGAAAGGAGGACCAAGGAGGGGGACGGGTTGGTGGGGCAGAACTGCCGGGTGGGGTTGGGAGATTCCAGCTGGGAAATTCCAGAGCCTGCCCCCAAACAGGGCGTTAGAACCTGCCTTGAAGGAAGCCAGCGGGCAGAAGGGCCTCTCAGATCTGGGTCCAGCTCTGATGCCAGCTCCGGCCTCTGACACTCAAAGGACCCCCGTTTTCACATCTCTGATTTCAAAAAGGCTGAACCGAACTGCACAAGTTCTGTAAGGCCCCTTCCTACTCTGAGACGTTATAAAATTACAGCGTTCTAATTATCTCTGTCTTCCCTGAGAGCTCAGGTGAGGGATACCATGCCACGGATGCCTTAATAGACCCTTCAGAGCCTGTCTTAGAAGAACAAAGATCAGTTTAACTGATTTAATAAGGAAAGAAAAACATAGCGAGCTGGAATTACTGATGCTCCCTTTTCACCTCTTGCCAAGATTGACTTGAATTTGTACGAAAGAAACATGTTACTGATTGCATAAAATACACCGTACCTGCTTCCCCTTTATTTTCTCAATTAGGTGTAGAAAACATAGAGAAGTCTTGAAATCATAAGTCTGTGAAAGGGTCATTGGGTTTGTGTAAAAACTGATTGATGGCAAGCATTGAAACAGGAATAATTAGATGTGCTTGAGTTGGATGTCGCTGTGAATAGCTGGGATGTTTGTCACGTGGTGGCGTTAAACGAACCTGGGTTGTGTTGGGCACGGATTTTAAATAAAAGTCATCATTGCTGAACCATCACCTTGTTTCCTTCCCCACCCGCACCTGCCCTGCGCTCCCAAGAGACAAAGTCGCCAACTCCCCAGGCACCAACGGGACTCGGTCGCCTGGCGTCCTCTGGGTGCCGAGAAGAAGCGAGAGGAGAGGCAGCCCCCAGGCCTCGCACAGAGACGAGGCCCCCTGGACCACTCTTAACGCCCACGGAGGAGGAACCAAGCATCTGGGGGGCGAGTCCACGTTTCTGAGGCAGCCGTGGCACTAATTAGTCATCGAGTGATGATGGGACTTTAATTAACCAGCTGCCTGAGGCGGGGAGGCCTCAGTCAGGACAGGAGCCTCGCTGCCCGGGCCTGATGGGAACCTCGAGGGCTGGCGAGACTTCGCTGCTTTACGAAGAGAAAACGGTTTTCGTGGGGAGAAGGGCAAGGCCCCTAGGTGGCTGTGTCGAGCGCAGACACTGCAGAGCCCCCTTCTCCTGGCAGAAGCGCCCCACACGTACATTGTTAGTCGCTGGGACCGCCTTCAGGGGAAGCTATGGCATACAAAGCAGAAATAAATATTTGTGGTGGGAAATCAGGAAAGTGCAAAGAATCAGGCTTTGAAAAACGAACAAAACAGAACCAAAAGGATCTGGTTGGTAATCACCTGAGGGGTTAAAGAAGAACGTTTCATGGCCCAGCAAAAATATAGGCCACACCTTGTTCTGCTGACATGTATGTTGGTTCATTAGGTTACCTTCACCTGGTTTTTAACATTCCTAACTTTTTTAATACGCTTTGCAATGATTTCACAGAGAGGAAGAAATCCATCATTTCCCCATGTCTGCTTCCTTCATCTGGCTCACGAATGGGTGCTAAACCCCAGCGTCAGCTTTGACAGAAACAGATTCAAATATTCGGACAGGAAGGCCGTGCAGCACAGATTTCAGGCGGGACGGAGACGTCCGTGGAGTCACAGACTTCAGACCTGGGGCTTTAGCAGTTCTGTGCCCAGCTGCAGCGGGAACCCAGGTGTACCTGTGGCAATGCTTGGGACTCTAAGTGACCCACACCCGACGTGAAGGCAGTTTAGGGTTTTGCGTAAGTGGAAAGTCTCCAGGCAGCCCTGGCTCCCGCTGGGCTGGACCTAGTTGCTCCAGTTTAGGTGCTCAGCCTGCAGCATTGGGGGTGCAGCTCCTACAGGTGCCCCCAGAGACCCCCCATGGCCAGGGCACCCAGTGGCACCTGGTCCCCTCCCCCATCGTCATCCCCCACAGGCAGAGAGCGGAGCATCTCTTCCTTCTGGTCTCGCCAGCGTGAGCCCAGGAAGTCTCTTCTCAGAACCTCAGCACCTGGACCCTCGCTTCCCACCGTCTCCTTCTGCGAGGTCTTTGTGGCCCAGGTTGGGGGACACTGCCAAGGCAAGCCCATGACACCCTGCAGGCGGTCAGTCCCCCCAGACCCTCTCAACGCTTCAAAACACTGCAGGGCTCGTATTTGAAATGCTGACATTTTCATCTGCGGTCACTTCGTATTCCCCTTCTCCCCATGACCCTCCAAACTCAGGGAGGAAACCGTGCACTGAGCGATTCTGTGGCTCCCTGCTGCCCAGGGACCCCAAGGGGACAGGAAACAAGCCCCACCCAGCGAGGGAGGTGGGCAGGGAAGCACCGGCAGCTCCCAGCCCAGCCCCCCCAGGTCCACAGCGTCCCGTGGCGCCCCTGTGCTCCACCCCCCCGCCTCTTGGTCCCGTCTCGGTTGAATTTCATACCAACCTGGGGGCTCTATAAAGAAAGGTGGTAAAGAGCACACCCTCTGCCCTCTGGTGTGAGGGTCCCTGTCCTGATGCTTCCAAGCTGGGGGCCCCTGGCAGGCTCACGCAAATGCCCCATGCCTCAGCTTACCCACCTGTAAAATGTGCTAACAACAGTCCCCTCCTTAACCCATGCCTCAGCCCGGCACAAACTGAGCTCTAAATAATGTTGGTCCACGTGGGGACTTAGATCCGGAAATCACTGTTTCACAGGCAAAGAAAATCTGCAGTATTTCCTATAAAAGCGGGTTTATAGTCTATGCCTCCTACACCTGGCACCGTGCCGAGTGACCCAGGGGGCCTCAGACCCATGGGTCAGTCGCATCCCCAGTGCACCAGGGAAAGCAATCCCGGTGGCCTAACTGTAAGGAACGTCTTCTGGGCGAGCCACCTGCAGAAGAGACCCCTGACAATTTACAGTCACAGGCAGGCCTGCAGACAGGAAGAAAATAAGCCTGAAGGCGGAGACGGGGCTGTGGCGATGAGTGGACGTGAACTACGCCTATACCGGGGCCGGCACCGCTTTCGGCTGGTTTAGGATGTGAGCTTGACGTGCGGAAAGCACTCGCGGTGCTTCCGGGAAAAGCTGAAGATGGCGACTGCTGCATTCCTGAAGGAGCCGACGCTACTCAGAGGGCAGGCTACGAGCGGCCCGGAAACGAGATCCATGTCTCTTGTACCCCCAGGAAACAGCAGTTCCCACAGGAAGCAGGAGAGGCCCTGCAGCGTCCTCCCTGTGCAGCAGTGGGGCAGCGGGAGCCGCGCTCTCGTCTGAGGGCAAACACAGCGTGCGCTCCTCCCTGCCGCGTCTGAGATGAGAGGCGAACGGCTGGGCTGGGAGAGGCGTAAGGGGAGCACGTGGTCAGTGCAGTGGCCTCCCAAAGGTCACCTCTGGCTCCCCTGCTGCCAGTGCCCAAGCGGACAACCTACTGGGCACGTGGCCGCAGTGTCTGCAGGAGGTGTCTGCAAAAGGGCTCTGGTGTGCTGGGGGCATGGAGGGCAGGAGGGGCTGCAGGACGGTGGGAAGACCTGGGGTGACCGCCTCTGGCCCCATAGAGAAGGTTGAGCTCATGGACTTCTGGGTGGAAAGTGGAGGGTGAGACCACCAGATCTGGAGGAACCTGGGGGTGTGGCCCCTGCTACCAACACAGGTGATGATGGACACGCCTCCCTCTGCAGGTCCCCGGCGCCGAGGTGTCGCATCAAGGACAACACACTCCTCAGAGAGTTGCTGGTCACACCAGCTCGAGGGAAAGTGCAAGCAGGGTCCTGTGTTAAGGGCAGATTTGAGGTGAATTTCTTTCATCTTTCCTAAGTTGGATGCCCACCTTAGCCCGTGATTCTCAAACATCATCAAGGCAGACATGGACACCAAAATACTCAAGACCAAAAAGCACTGTTTTTGTAGACGTTAAACTTTTATTAGACCTGGCATCCGGGCATCGAGAAATGAAAATTATTCTAAGGCTTTACTAGCATGAAATGAAAGATATACGGGAAAGACTCTGTTACTTGCTTCTGTTTGAAGGATTAAAAAGGAGGAGAAAAATGATGTGAGTTGGAGTAACCCAGATGGGATTGGAAATGGGAGAACTGAAGCCAGGTGTTCAAAACTGAGCTGGGATGAGGACAGCAGGACATCTGTGATGATCCCTTCTTAAAACATGAGAAAACACAACTGTGCCTATTATTAAAAAAAACATAGGGCACAAGTGGGGAACAAAACTCTGGAGGTTTAGTTGTAAGATTTGCAAGAAAGAAAGAAAGGAAAACTTCCTTTATTTTACTTTGAAACGGGGAAGCAAACTCACCCATCCCTTCCCAACTAGCATCATACAAAATGTGTCAGATGAAGGAAGGAAACACATCCCCCCCGTCTCTGCAGGAAAGCAGGTTCCAAATCCAGTAAGATATCTAGTCAATCAGCACATGTCAAGGATCGTCCAGTGTTCACAGCAGTTCCTGAGCCACTGCTTGTGCACCAGTGGCCTCCCAGGGGCGGGGGACAGTCTCCTGCCGGTGCACGTGCACCTACGGAAAGAACTGCTTCCCCGAGCAATGTTTACCTCACTCTAGGTGATGTCCTCTGCCATGTTCCTTCCATCTTCTTCTGTTTCATCTTTTATAGAAGCGCTGGTCATGCTCTACCAAACTGATTTCAAAACCCACTAATGGTTCTCAGCCCAGAGTTTTAAAAGCAGTGCTATAGAAGGTGCAGAAAAGAAAGATACTGGCTCTTCTAGTGGAGGGTGAGAGGCTGGTGAGACACGGCCAGCGAGTGATCCTGCAAACGCGCTAGCAGCGGCCCATCTGCACCCCTGTCCTGAGCGGTTATTAACAGCCCCTTCCAGCCTCGCTACGCATCCAGGTACAGGTGACCACGACGCACCCACTGAACTAGAAGCCAGACCCGGGGCCAGAGGCTGCACACAGGCGGCCTCCCCCAGGGCCTGCAGGGGCAGGGGTTACTCACCTTGCAGGAGCTGAACCAGCTGAGTCTCTTGAGCTCGCCCACCCCTGAGTGCAGCCCTGAGCAGCCCTCAGGAGGCAGGATGAGTGTAGGGGTGCTGGGGGGGACTGACCGGGTGGCACCCAGCAGGAGCAAGGTGAGGGGTCTGTGCACAGGGAGAGGCCCAGCTCGCCCGAGCCCTTCTGCCTGGCACGCGGCACACAGTAGGTGCTCAGGAAATACCGTAGGGCACACGAGCATCTCCCCAGGGCTCAGTGAGACAGGAGGATGTGGTGACCCGGGGAGAAAGGGCTGGCTGTCTCGCCCAGGAGCCCTCACGCTTCCGGGCTGGGTGGGCTTGGGGACTCTGTCCCCTCACCCCACGCCTCCCCCTCCCATTGGCCCCGTGTGGCCACCACCCCACGGAGGTGGGGAGCCCTGCAGCCTGGCAGGGGCTCCGCTTCAAAGGGCCTGGCTCGTCGGGACTTCCCGGGAGTGTGAGGCCCACAGGCGGGGCGAGCGGCCAGGGGAGCTCCAGGGGGCAGGAGCCCAGGGCAGCCCGAGGCCCCCTAAGCTGCCACCAGGGCCGGAGTGACACAAAGATGCCCCAAGGAGATGCCATTGCAGGGAGGCGGGGGGTGAGGACCTGGACCTGCCCCCTCACCTCGTCCATTCATTCATTCACTCATTCCCTCACTCACTCACTCATTCATTCAGTCAGTCATTCCCTCCCTCATTCATTCATTCACTCATTCATTCATTCACTCACTCATTCATTCCCTCACACATTCATTCATTTGCTCACTCATTCCTTTACTCATTTATTCATTCCCTCATTCACTCACTCATTCCCTCACTCACTCACTCACTCATTCATTCCCTCACTCATTCAGTCAGTCATTCCCTCATTCATTCATTTATTTGCTCACTCATTCCCTCACTCACTCATTCCCTCACTCACTCATTCAGTCAGTCATTCATTCACTCACTCACTCATTCATTCACTCACTCACTCATTTATTCATTCCCTCATTCGCTCACTCATTCATTCATTCGCTCATTCATTCATTCACTGAACAGACCTTTCGCGCCCCCATGTCCTGGTTGCCCCCAGCCCCCTGAGAGACGCCTTCCAGAGAACTTTTCTCCAGCTGTCATCCTGCTTATGGCCGCATCGCCTTCAGGAGCAGCAGTTCTGACCGTGTCTGGACGTCAGGACGAAGCCTGTCCGGTGCTGCGACCAGGCCCCCTCGAGCCGTCACAGGCAGCCACCTGCCTGCTCACCGCACATCCTGCTGTCATGTTGGCTTCTCTCTTCAGCTGTGTTCTGGGAGCCCACGGTCCCCTGTCCCTGCGGGGCCAGCGCCCTGACACCGCTCAGCTGGGGGACCAGAAGGGAGCCTCCGGAGCCCAAGGGCGAGAGCCTGGCGCCAGGCAGCCCCAGAGGCTGAGGGTAAGGGGCCAGTGGACCCCCGCGGGGGACTGGGGCAGCCTGACCCAGGGAACAGACCAAAGCAAACCGTGTCTGCAGCACAGACACCCTGAAGCCCTGCAGGCCTTACAGACCAGGAAGAATGTTGCTCCCTCTGATGGGCTGTGTCCCCTCTCCTCTGAACGTCCCACGAGCCCAGCTGTCAGATAGCTAAACGGAACCTTCCAGGTTGCAGTGAGTGGAGGGCAGACGGCACGTGGAATTAGAGGCCTGGGATCCAACCAGGTCCCCTGGGCTGCCTCTGTGTCCCCCTCTGCATGGATGCTGGCGGGAAAGCGTTGCCTGAGACCTCGTGTGTGAAGTGAGAGGAGACTGAGAGAGTCAGGCTGCGTCTGGGCCGACCTTGACCTTGACCTTGACGATGGGCTGGGTCAGGGGAGTCCGGGTCATCCCAGCTTCTTAAACTCAGCACCTGAAGAAAAGAGGAGAAGCACAGGAAGAGCAGAACTTTCCCATCAGGTCTCGGCACAGTTTTTATCTTATTTTAAAAAATCGTTCAGAACATCGTGTTCAAAGTGTTTCATGCACAGGGCACTGAAGTGGTCTCTTCTTCAACGAGGAAATGAAGCCTGAAGCTCTTCCACCGTGGGACAAACAGCTGGCCTGCGTCTCCTCGTGGGGAGGGGGCTCTGCTTGTGGTCCTGCAGCTGCACGGGTACTTCTGGGCCCGGAGGCCAGGCCCGCGGGATGAGCCCCAGGATAGGTGCAAGGACAGGCTGCCAGAGAAGCCCGGGAAGAAAATCACTCTAAAAGCTGGGGGGTGGAGCTGAGGGTGAAACAGGAATGCCTGTGGTGATGCCTTCCAAACCGAGGGCAGGGGTCTTCCCTGCCCATCACAGCCCCCCAGACCCCTCTCGCTTCCCAGCCCCTCCACACTCTCCTGCCTGTAAAATTAGCACCTATGTCCAGAGCTGCAGGGCCCCTCTCCCCGAGGCGGGCCTTCTCCTTCTCCTCCCCGTGGGAAGCCCTCACTTCCTCCCAGCCCCACGGACCCCTCCTTCCCACCACCGCAGGCATGGAGGCCACCACCAGCACTCCACCAGGCCGGACCACACAGCCACGCGGTGACTCGCCCGCTGCAGGTGTCAGTACGGCCTGGGGTGCACCGAGATAGCAGGGGCCTTGGCCCCATTTCTGTGTCATCAGGAGACTTCAACGCAGGCCGTGAGCCCTCGCTGGGGCAGAAGTAGGGGCTGCGCTAAGCGTTACACACACAGCAGTCACTATGGCGCTATTGTTCCCCTTTACAGGTAGGGAGATGGAGGCCAGCACTAGGACCCTCATGAGGTCTGCCTCTGCGCTCGGTAGCCAGCCGGCTCCCCACGGCCCTAAGCAAGCTCCCCAAAGCTCTGCAGGAGCGCTGGGCCAAATCCACGTGACCGGCAGCCCCAGGGATTGCCGAGTCGTCGTGCATGAATACCGGAAGTACTTTTTCGTAAGTTGTCCTAAATGTCCACGTGTATAGGAAGAGTAAGGCAATTGTGGTCCCCAATTGAATGCAATGGGAGGTGACCACAGGGAGTGATGTTCACTTATCACGTTGGCAGAAAATTTTAAAAATATAAAATGCCACTGTTGCGAAGGATGGAGAGAAATAGGCACCTCACGAACCACCAACAGAGGCAAAACATCATTATTTACAATCTGGGGCCCAGCTGACAATACGTACAAGACACATAAACTATTCATATGCGATGGCACAATCCTTCACGTCTAGGAACTTACCCGTAGATCCTAAAGAAATACTCACGTTACGATGGCAAAGGTGTTCACTGCAGCCTTGTTAATAACAGTGGACAGCAAAAGATCTTCTGATACCGTGCTCTACAATAGGAAACTGTGTCGGTAATCATCACACAGGCAGGCGATGAGATACCAAGAAGGCATTAAAATGACGTAGAACACTTGATAATATGAAAACTGGGAGTGATAAAATTAAATTACAAAGTGATTGCAATATGATCTCAAACACAATTCCTACAATGTGTATTATCCAAAGGAGAGACGGAAAAGTGTTCAAAGAATATTTCCTAGTCACGGGTTACAGGCTTATTTTTTTTTCTTATTTGATGGTTTTAACTTGAATTTTAATTTTCTAACTTTTCTGCAGTGACACTGTTTATCTATGGCATGCCTACTCTGTGCAAAGCACTCTTCTGAGTTTTCAGAAGAGACCAAGGCAGTCAAACCTGATTTAAGGAGAAAGACGATGGTACATCAAAAAAATTTTAAAAACAAGTGAGATTTTTTTTTTTTTTTTTTTTTTTTTTTTTTTTTTTTGCGGTACGCGGGCCTCTCACTGTTGTGGTGGCCTCTCCCGCTGCGGAGCACAGGCTCCGGACGCGCAGGCCCAGCGGCCATGGCGCACGGGCCCAGCCGCTCCACGGCATGTGGGATCCTCCTGGACCGGGGCACGAACCCGTGTCCCCTGCATCGGCAGGCGGACTCTCAACCACTGCGCCACCAGGGAAGCCCAACAAGTGAGATTTTTGAAGAGTGACATGAACTAATTAAACAGAGCGATATGTAGAGAGCGGGGATGGGTGGGGAGGTACAGCCAACCGGGGCAGTGGGAAGAGACCCACTGCCAAGGAGGAAACATTTCATCCAGCTCCAGAATGAAACCTGAATGATAATAAAAAGCCCACAACCCGAACAACCAGGACCAGAGCATCCCGGGGAGAGGGGAGGAAGAGGGGGAAGCCTGGGAGGAGCCTGAGATCCGAATACCAGCACGTGCCTCTCAGGGGCTTCCGTGACCAGAGCACGGGTGGGGTCAGGGCAGCTGCCCAGAAGATGCCACGCCCCTCGCGCTGACCGTGTCCTTGCTGTGGAGTGGCTGCTCGGCCGAGGTCCCAGCCGTCCAGACCCTCCTGTTCCCCAGGGGGCCGTGGGGCTGGCTCTTGGCACGGAGCGTGGGCACGGTGGAGCGTGGCACTCCCACCCAGGTGGACCAGGATGTGTGTGGTTCCTCCAACACTTCCTCCCCGTCTTCCGACTGACATGGGGGCTCCTGAGGCTGAGGAAGCAGGGGCCGCAGGAGGAAGGGGTGGGCTGGGAGCACGTGCACCGCACACGTAGAGGCCGGACCTTAAACCCCCGCTGCGGGGAGATGTCGGTCCAGCGGTGCGCAGGTTGCTTCTCGCAAGGTGAGTGAGCTCCGGAGATTTAATGTTCAGCAACGAGGCTGCAGTTAACGGTGTCGTATCGCGTGCTTCAAATCTGCTGAGAGGGTAGCGCTTAACTGTTATCCCCACAAAAAAAAAAAGACAGAAAGAAAGAAGATGGTAACTACATGACGGGATGGATCTGTTACTTCGCTTGATCGCGGTGAAGATTTCACGATGTACACACGTATAAAATCATCAAGTTGTGCACCCGGAATAGAGACCGTTTTTAACTGTCCATTATAAATCGTCAGCAATAAATTTCCACGGGGTCGAGCCCCTGGGATTTCGAGGCCGTGTTCTGTACAACAGCTAGTTGGTGGTACCCTAATTCCTAATCAATAGCAGAGGTCAGCGGTCACCACAGCACCAGAGAATGGACGGGCTCCAGGAACCAGAGAACACCCTCCAAGCTTCATCAATCGGATTAAAGACCCCAACTCTCTGGCGTCATCATGAATGAAAAAGCAAATGACATGTCCAACCCCAGCTGGCTGAACGTGTGGCTGAAACTAATACTGGTAAAATCTATTAGGCTGGAAAGGAGAACGAGGAGAGATAAATCAGGTGCTAATTACAGGCTGCCGCAGAGAGCGGCGGGCGAGCGGAGCCCTGCCTGGTGGCGCACCTTGGCGGGGAGAGTCCGTCACACCTGCGGGCCCCCATCCCTGGCTCGCTCGCAAGGCTATTACCTTAATTATGGAGGGAGGACTCGGGGTTTCCTTGAAATATAAATGAACGTGTCCCATCTAATTATTAAATGTGAGAGCAGTTCAACCGTTTTCTCAAGACCGTTAGTGCTCAGAGGGAGAAAGTGCTTTGCTGTTCTTTATTAATTCTGACTTCATTGGCTGAACTAGAGCCAAGTACCTGGGCGAGGAGAGAGTGGTGCAAACACCAGAGTGGCTGTGACACTTACACGTCCCTGCGGAGGGCGAGCGGGAAGACAGTGACCCTCACTCCGGATCTGGACTTCCAAGCTTAACACCAAGCACCCTGGGAATAAGAAGAATATGAAGGTCCAGATAGAATAGAAGAAGAATAGGAGAAGAACAGATACCGTTTATTAAGCACTTACTACGTGCAAAGTACCGTGCTAAGCACTTCGCATGTGATCTTCTTCATCCCCAGCAGCACAAGGAGGTCGAGGTCATTTATTGACGAGAAACCAGAGGCTGTGAGGGATCAATCATTTGCCCAAATTGCACAGCAGAAGCAAGATGCGAACAAAGGTCTGTGTGACTCCAAACTCTGTACTGTCACCACTCCACCCAGTATCCTGACCAGGGTCCAGAGAACGCGTGTTCTGTGACACATTAATACTCCTTGAAACATAGGAAAACACTGTAGGAAACACGGTTTAAACAGGTTTCTCTATGCAGGGCTTTTCAGAGCCTTTACGATGCAAAGATGCATTTTGAATCCACAAGCAGAGGGTGTGCTGCTTCTCCCAGGTGTGCTGGACCAGGTACTTGGTTCGTCTCCATGACAACACAGCCCGGATTCTGCCTCACACAGAGGATGCCCAGGAGTAAGGGCAGGAGGAAGTCTGCAGCCTTCACTCGGACCTCCTCACGATTGGACTCGAGGCGCTAAAGCTCAGGAAAGGCCCAGGGGCTGTGTGCATCGCCCTGGCTGAGCCTGACCTGGCATCTCTCAGCTGAGTCCCTCCCCAGGGACAGAGGGGCCTGAGCTCCCAGCGCGGCCACTTACAAGATGCGACCTCAGCGTCTGTGGGCCACGAGCCACAGCGGCGTCCCCGGTGGGATGGCTGTAAGAACAGATTGAGCTGGTTCGAGTGTGGCCTCCCAACACGGCCACTGTCATTTCACGTCACTAACCGGCCTCAGGTCGGCTCTTTCTGTGGCCTCAGCTTTCCCGCGGGGCATCTTTCCTGTGTGTGTTTATGATTTCTGCTATTTTCTCACCTTTCAGCCCAGAGACACCAACGTCAGGAGAATCGCCGTGAGCCAGGGGCCACGAGGATGCATTCTGATTCCTCTTGGTCCCCGATGTGGCCAGGGTGGACCCCACGTCCCTGCACGTGCCACGTCTCCAGCCCAGAGGGTGAAGGCCCACCTGCAGGCTCCTCCTGCCGCCTTCCTGCCTGAGCTGCTTGGAGACCCTCAGCCACTCACTCCAGGGCAGGGAAGACGAGGGGCGGAGATGCACGAGTCCAAGGGGACCAGCTCCCCCCACGGGTCCGACACAGGGACTGTGACGTGTCCTTGACGTTTCGCCGGGATAAGTGGTTCTGTCTCACTCAAGGGTCTGGGCTTTCTTGTGTGATTTTGTAAAATGGTTCGAGACAGGTGTAGGGGCAGCGCCAAAAACAAAGGTGTCAGTCATGGAATAAGGGCAGCTCCTACAGGGAATTTTAACCGTTCACACGCTCAAGCAGAAAAAATCAAGCGAACATCCGCAAACATGCAGTTCTCAGAAATAAATGCTTTGGGTGAGATGCTGTCATTCAGCTCAGATCTAAGAACGCGGGCTGTGCAGGGGCCCTGGAGAAGGCTTTCCCTTCTTCCAGAATATTCGAGTGAGGCCACCTGGAACCCCGCCTCTGCCTTCTTTGTATTCGGAGGTCAAACCCGCCTTGTGGCCTTGCTCCTGCCTGCCTGCCTGCAGCTCCCACTTGTGCGTATGTATAAAGCACAGGGAAGATGCTCCTTCACTGGGCCGGGTTCAGACTTCCTGTCCAGAAGCAGCGGTCACTCTGGACACCACGCAAAATCTGTCCCGTCCCAAGGCTCCCCACACCCTCACCTCTGTCTTCTGATCCCAACAGCTGAGACCCCGGGTCGCAGACACCTTCCAGCCACCCGACCCCCTCCTCCAGGGCCTGGGGATCACGTCTAGGCAGAAAGTGGTCCAGACTTGGGGGGCCCGCAGCTTTCCTCAAGCCCCGAGGCCCACCCCGTGTCCCCAGCTCCATCAGCAAGGGTGGCCTCCTGGTTACAGAGAGTCACGAAGGAGCTTTCCTTGGACACAGAAAAGTCTTCAAAGGGAGAGTTTGGGGAGGAGAAGGGAGAGCCCTGAGGGGGGCCTCACCCTGGGGCAGCTGTCACCCCACATTTTCCCATGGGCCTGGCTGGATGCTCGGACGCAGACAGCCTACCCCCGGCCCCCAGCCAGGGGAGAGTCTGCCCGACCCACAGCCCAAAGACCTGCCTCGAAGGCTCATAGGAGAAAGGGTCCCCATGTCCCTGAGTGACAGCCGAAGGAGCAACACAGAGGGAAGGGGGGAGAGGCCACAGTTGCTGGGTCCCTGCCTCCTGGGAGCCTGCCGCCCACCCCGGCTGTGCAGGGCAGGGTGGAGGGACCCAGGCAGGCCAGCTGAGGACAGGCCAGGACACCTGCCCCGAAAGGCCCCGGCCCCTGCATGCCAGGATCAAGGTTCCATTTGCCGCCCAACTCATCCATTATTAACCGTGATGACCATGATACCTTCTACGGGGCTTTTCATCTCCAAACCACTTTAAGCTCAACGGTTTAATCTGAACGTCAGCGTCCCTGCCCTTTACACGCAGGGTCCTTTTCTGCGCTGACAGCGTGATTCGTGAAAACCACATGGAATCCAAGAAGCTGGGTCCTTTGGCGGGGAAAAGAAAACTCGTATAATGCAAGATTGCTTTATTTCCAAAGTCAAAGTCATTACCTAAAGGTAAACTAAGGGAAGGTCTTACTAGTTGTGTGTTTTTTTCTTTTTTTTCAAGTAAGGAACGTGATTTACTCGTGTAATTAAAACGAAAGCGCCACACTTCCCCAACCTTCAAAACAAACAACCAAAAAAAATCGCCGTTGTGAAAATATCCTCCCGTGCGCACAGACTGTGCCCAGTCAGCGTCCAGATTTTAAAGCAGCAGCAGTTCTATTTGTGACCAAAGTTTCTTCTCCTGGAGGGGAGCTCATCCCGACCGCACCGGCCTTCCTTCAATAAGCGCATCCCCGCGGCCACCTGCACCCAAGCCTTCTCCCCTCTGCTGCCTCCTAGACCGAGCGTCCAGGGGACCCACGTGCTGGGACACCGGCGGGCTGCCGGGACCCACGTGGTTCTATGTGGGGCGCCCAGGGAAGGATCCGGGCAGCTGAGGCCTGGAGGGGCGGGGGGGAGGGGGACGTGTCCTTTCCCTGTTCAGGGAGGGCTGGGAGGGTGGCCCTGCTTATAGAACACCCTTGGGTCGACCTGTTCCCTCGCTGTGGCCCAGTCACTCTGTCCAAATTTCGCAGTGACGGCCCTCAGACTCTGCGTCCCTTTGGGGTGAAGCTGGCAGACACCTGCCGTAGGAGATGCTCATCTCAGATGCTCGGGGTAGGGAAACCTTTCTGCTGGACAGCATCTCGATACAAGGTGTTTTTGGAAAACTATAAAACAGTCACTTTCCTCTCATTGTCGTTGGTCTGGATAGCACGCACTTCATGTGCACGCGGGGATTGCGCTTTTCCTCCGAGAATCAGGCGTGGGTCCCCAGGAAGCCATCTTGTAACCAGGCGAGGGTCCCCCTGGACGAGCCCCTAGCACCATCCCACATGATGTGAAGGCGGCCACTCAGCCCAGCCGTCGGAGCCCCCATGGCTCAGGCTCTCCAAGATTCACAGCTCACCTGAGACCCCAGGCTCTTTCTCCAGGTGCCTCTCACGTCCTGAGGACCCACGTCCCCACATGAGTTCTTCCGCAGCAAGATGCAAACACTTCAAGGTCAAACCATCAGACTGTCATCCCTAAACTGCTAATGCCTTCCTCCCCCGGGGCGGGGGTCCTGACTGAGGCTGGCCTCCGGGTCTGGTCCCGGTGTATGTCCCAAGGTTGGTGGCATCTTATCCACCCTACCCACCCGCTGTGGCCTGGGTTTTCGGCTTCCTGCCTCTTCCCATTCTCCTGGAGCCCAGGAAAGAGGATGGGGCTGGGTCAGCTCTGTCCCACCAGTGGGCAGACCTGGGGAAGATGCATCCCTGGGCCTGGGCATTTCCATTTGGAGGGTGGAGGGCAGTTGGGTAGATTTCGCAGACCCCTTCCATTCTCATCCCCAGGTAACCCCACCTCTAAGCGTTGCTGACCTTCCTAGCAAGTCACTTCCCCCACCCTCCTTACCCCTCCGCCCACCCACCCACGGCAGGTTCTAGGTGCACCTGGTTTTGGGAGATGTCCTGAGGGCGGTCCAGGAGATGAACAGACTGGGACAGAAGCGCCGGCCCCCTGATGCAGCAGTGCGCACCGGGGCTCTGCCAGTGGCCGGCAGAGCGGGTGGGGGGATGGAGATCCAGGTCTGACCAGGCCAGGGGCATCAGAGCACACACTGGACGTGCCCCTAAATGGAGGCCAAGGGAAAGTCTGGGTCCAGGTGGACCCAAGGCCACATCCAAGATGCACAGCTCAGCACACGGCCGAGGTCTGTCTTCCTGTTCAGGCAAGTGACTGTTCCAGAGCCGGGATGGGTCAAGGACGTGTAGCCCAGAGAGGACCCCGAGCCCCGGAGGAGCTGCCGTTCACTGGGGCCTGTGACACAGCGGGTCCCGCCCATCATGCCTCCAAGTGGTGTGAGAGTGAGGGGAGTACACGGAGGCCCTGGTGACTCAGCACAGCGGCCATAGCTCACAGGACGGTGAGAGGTGGCGTGGGGACCCAGACGCAGCTGGGCGCCTGGTGCCCACGCTGAGAGCGACCCCTGCCTCGTGAGGGCACCGCCCGAGTCTCCTGGGTTGCCTGTGCTCCCTGGGAAGGCTCCAGGGGAGGGCCTTGCTGCCTCTTCCAGCTCCGGTGCTGCCAGCACCGTGGCGTGTGGACACCACCATCCAGTCTCTGCCTTCGGGGTCACGTGGGCTCCTCTCTGCGTGTCTCTTCCCCTCGCCATCCCCCCGCCCCCGTCTCTGGCCTCTTCTAACAAGGACACCAGTCCTGCTGGATTCGGGCCCACGCTTCCCCGGCGTGACCTCATCTCAGTTACACCTGTGAAAACCTTGTTTCCAAGCAAGGTCACATCCACAGATGTGGAGTCAAGACTTCGACACGTTCTGGGGGACACAGTCCAGCCCACGTCAGGCACGAAGCAGAACTTCAGGTTCCACCAAGCAGCGGGCCACGGGTGCCCATCGTCAAGGCCAGAGCCTGGAAACCCAGCTCCGGTGACCGGAGTGCCCAGGAGGGCCGGTCTCTGGGGACAAGAGGGGAATTCGGTCACTGAGGCAGGCATGGCCACCCAGGGCGGGACGCTGATGCAGGAGCCGACATCAGGGCCAGCAGAGGGGCGAGGCCGGCTGAGCTGGGAGCTGTCCCAGCCACTCCAGTCGCTGTGCCCAGGCGGGAGCTGGATTCTGGGGCCCAGAGGAATCTGCTGGGGCGGTGAGGTGGTGGGAGCTGGCTGTGCTGGCAGAAAACTGGGAGATGGGAGGCTGCCAGGTCACTACCTGAGGGCTGCCCTTTAGAGCTAAGAGCATCTCCCGTACAGTAAGAACAGAGATAACTACTCAATTAACTGAAAGTGAACTCTGCCGCATCCACGTGACGGACAGTTATCTCGTTATAAAGCCCACGTAATAGCACAGGCCTGCTGGTGACGCAAGTGAAGACGTCCTACGGTCACGCCCTGGGCGGCTGCAGAGTTTGAACCTCTGCATATGGGGAAGGAGGTTTGAGGGGTTGTTTTTGAGACTGGGGTGACTTTTCCCCTACATTTCTCTTCTCTTCCAAGTTGATATCAGTGAATACGGTCTGATGATAAGACACACTTTATTTTAAAGTCCTCAGTTAAATGACATGATTAGAGAATAGGAAATTCTATTACTTCCAATGAGCAGAAACTCCTTCGTGTTGCGCTCTCGCCGTCCATCTTTCTAAGATGGTGCACGTGTTTTCCTGCAGAAGAAACCACAGCCGTCCTCCTGGGATGTTTAGGGAGCTTGTCAGACACCGGTGGTCTATCTGCAGGCGCTGTAGCAAACGGGGCCCCAGGAGGCCCACTGGGAAGTCTTCGAATGGCGTGTTCTGGAGAGCTCAGATGATGTGCTCTTCTAGGCGGACGTGAAGGAAACTGGCAGGTGTCCCACCCAGGTCAGCTTGTCTGAGTCAAGAGCGCACGCCCTCTGCCCATGGAAGACCCCAACGTGGAGGAGGGCCCTGGGCTCCCCCCTGCCTCTCGTGGATGCGATGGGCAGGCATGCTGGGTCAAAGCAGGCACGTATTTCTGGTTTTTAAAGTCTGCCGCCACCCGCTCATTGGCGTCTGTTCCAGAGAATTGCAAACTTAAGAAACCATCTAATTTCATCATGAGTTTGTTCCAAGAAAGGGCACCTTCCCACAGACAAATGTGCGTCTCTGGCGAGCGGGGGCATGCAGGCGTTTGCGGGGCACGCTCGCGCCCTCCTGCAGGAGCTGGACCTCTCCTCCTGCCGCATCTGTTCCCCAGGTACTTTTCTTTCAGGGTGTAAATTTAAGATGGTTATTACTTTTCCAAGCATTTATTGCATTCATTGCTCAAATGTTATCAGAAGAAATCCATTTTCTTTATAAAACGAAAGCAAATCCTCCCTTTTATATTTGCTCAACAGAAAATGTATTTTACAATAGTAGCTGCGCGTGGCGCAGGCTGGACACTTTATTGAACTTCTCAAAGTCTGAGAGGACACGCAGGGCGATTTACTAGCTCAGCGAGGTGGTGCTCACAGTGACGACTGCCCACACTTGGTATTTGCCAGACGCTGTGCGTTGCCTCCTTGAATCCTTAAGACAACTCAGACCTTGAGAAGTTAAATCAAATGCCTCAGTTCCACCGGGAAACAAACTCTAGCATAAAATAATTTTCTGTTGCACAAACCTGAACTTAAGGGTCAGCATCTGACTAGGCGAGGAGGTATTAATAGCTAGGGTAGTAGCCAAAACTCAGTGTATACAGAGTGGGGTGTCGCTTGTTCGAAAGAAAAATTAACTGACATACTGGAAAGCAACTTGATTCCCAGTTGAGGAATTTCCTCTTATCCCAGGAGCCACAAAGGGAGTTGGGTAGGGTTATTAAAAAGTTAAAAGAGTAAGAATCTGCTGTTACTCCAGGATATAAAATGAGTCACTCCTTTGATTTAACACAGGAGTAGGGATCTGCCATGTAACATGTGTGTTGAAGACAGCCTGAGTGAATAGGGTGTGTTTTTTATGCTTGACAAGAAGGAGGAGAAATAGGATTTGGAAAAGGGACAGTGGCTTGTGAAAGTCCTATGTTCAGTTTAATGCAACTTAAAATGTTATTCATTTATGGTTTTCTCTAGATGCTAGACTTATGGATTTCCTTCTATCTACTTTTTTCTCTATGTTCTAACAATTAATAATGAGCATGTGTTAACCGTGTAATTTTTAAGGGTCGTTTATTCAGTTAAGGAGGTTGGAACTTGGGAATAAAAATACCCTCAGGAAATCAAGCCTTGAAATGTACAGATGAGTCACAACAGAAGGACTCACGGTCCCCTAAAGAGACAGCAGTTCCGTGGCCAGGACGTAACGGGCAACGGAGGGCCAGCCCCTCTACCACAGCAACAGGCTCTGTGGGGAGGGGCCGTTGCCTCCAGGCCACCTGCTGCTTCGGGGGGTGCAGTTTCAGAACAAGACACACCCTCGAGACCACCGCAGCTGGCCGTGCCCACCCCGACACCCCCCACCCTGAAGAAGGGGGCCCAGGGTAAGGGGACGTCGGGAGGTTTCTGCTCCGCCCTGAGAAGGCTCTGCTAGCAGGTCCCCACCAGGCCACCTGGGCTTCCCCAGGACGACAGGGTGGGAGGCCGTCACAGTCTTTCTGGTCCGCATTCCAGCTCCCTTCCCGAGCTCTGTCTGCCCAAACCATCTGTCACTCAGCCACCAGCTTCTCCCCTTTCCCCTGTCTTGTCCGCCTCCAGCCCCCGTGAGACGGGGAGCAAACCCCAAAGCCCACCTCTCTGCTGTGCACGCCCGGAGTCTCTATCAGGGTCTGGGGCCGATGCCCTGATAGCCTCCGTACCCAGTTCACTATCAGGGCAGCCAGGCTGAGTGAACAGCAAGGGGAAAACCCTTCCAAGGGTGACCTTTGAACGTGTCAACCCCTTCACAGAAAGAAATCGTCACAGACCCAAAGGGATATTTCCTGAGAACATGGTGAGTGCTGAGCACTGGCCACTGGCTAATCCTTCAGCTGAATAGTAGCCGTTAGCGTTCTGCTGTCCTCGGCTAGCGAGGCAGACATGTGACTCCATAGAGTACGCACACGTGCACACTCACACGTGGCGTTCCGTCTCAGCAGTGACACACACACGTACAAATACACACACACTCACACATAGCGTTCTATCTCACCATTAACACACATATATAAATACACACACACACATAGCGTTCCGTCTCAGCAGTAACACACACACGTACAAATACACACACACACACAGCATTCTATCTCACCATTAACATATATAAATACACACATACAAATACACACACATGCACACTCACACATAGCGTTCTGTCTCAGCAGTAACACACACACGTACAAATACACACACACACACAAACACACATAGCGTTCTATCTCACCATTAACACACATATATAAACACACACACACACACACACACAAATAAACATAGCGTTCTGTCTCAGCAGTAACACACACATATATAAATACACACACACACAAACACACAATGTTCTGTCTCAGGAGTAACACACACACACCAACCGGCAGGCTATCTTTGTCTGAAGTACCAAGAACCCGGCACCACACGTGAACATTAACCGCTTCCCTGAACACTTTCCTGTCCCCTAACACATGGCCCCCAGCACCCACCCCAGACAGAGTGGGCCTGACAGGCATCCTGGGAGCCCTGCGACTGTGGACGGCGGGGCCGAGCCTACGAAACCGCGCGTAACAACCATTTCCTTTGACTTAAAAAGGAAACAGGCATCTCAGACTCGACATTTTCCTAATCACATGATTTGAGGAGGAAAAATATTCCCCAGGGACTGAAAGTTCAGAAAATGACTTCCTCCAGGGGAAGTGAGCGATGACTTCACTGGAAGGTGGACTTTGGTGTTAATTAGTTGTTTTTTGATCTCATGCTGTCAGTGACAGAGGGGAATTAACTGTGCTTAAGTCTCAGGCTGCTGAGAACCAAAACACTCCGCAAGGAAGATTCCACCCAATTAACATGAAACTTTGAGCCAATTACATAGGCAATAAAATAGATGCCGCCACTCAAGGCAGCCAGTCGAGCCCCAGAGCTGAAGAGAGAGGAAGGCGGGGGGCAGACCAGCTCAGGTGGCCTGTCCTCTCCCTTCGTCAAAGTCATGGACAGAGAAGGTCACTTCCCAGCTCCTGTGACATGCCCCCCCAAAGAGCGATGCCTGGGGCCACTGAGTGGTCACAAGGGTGCCTCTCAGATTCCGATCATCCGGTTATCAATACACAGATAAGTAAACCCATAGCGAATCGGCTAGTTCATCAGTCCGCCGGTCAGTTGTCACCAGGACACACGCCCTCCCCGGCCTTCATTCTGGTACCATCGTTTTGTGGTTATTCTCCCTGCTCAACAAAAGTTACTGCAAGGTCGCACACGTGCCCTATTTTACTACTAGAAACAAACGATCACAAAGTCCGAGCGGTTGGGGGCTCGTTTGTCCTTCTCCGAGAGCACCCACCTTGCCTCTGCTCGCTGCTTAAAAGACTGATCTGTAATTCAGAAAATCCCTCCATCCGGCAAGGTGGGCCGGCTTTACGTTAAGCGCCGTTTTAAAGAAGAATGAAAAGCAAACTGTCAATTCCAAAGTAATGAAGGCAATTGGCAAATTTGAGTTCACAGATTCACCCTAATTGTCACCATCAGTGAAGAGCTTGTTAATGTGCCCTTTATCCTTTGAAGAATGTCAGGGAAAAAGAAGGCTTGGCAAAAAGTCGAAAATCAAACAAGGTCCAAATATTTTGCATTCCCCGGTGTTCCTAACTCCGGAGCGGACAAAGCCCTGGAAATTGTTTCTGAACAATGATGGAGAAGTGCAGCTACAAGCAAGGAGCCTAAAATGCTAAGAGCCCTCTGGTCACCAAATACGGAAAACAGTGCTGCAGACAGTCACTCCAGTGCGACCCAAGGTCTTCACTGGAGACCCAAAGAGACCTGGCTAGAAACATTTAAGAGAAAAGGAAAGATTGGGGTGTATCTTTTAAGTATTAGCTATCCATGATTTTGCCCTGATTATTGAATTTTTCTGAGTGTGTTTCCTTCATCAAAAAGAAGGTAAGATGTAGAAACTCTTGCACATACCAGGTCCAAGATTCCTCCCCTCACCCCTCAGCCAGGATCCGTGCCCCGCTTCTCTACTGCACCTGCAACCCTGGCACCTGTGTGTCACTCCGAACCCCAGCGGCAGGTCAGCCTCATCCCCACGGTCAGAGGGGACCTCATTCACCTGGCTCTGAATCTACCGCCTGCTTGGGCACCGCCGGGCACAGTCAGGGGAGAGGAAGGAGAGATGCACGTATTGAAGGCCACGTGTGAAAGGTCTGGGCTCGGAACTGACGGCACAGGGTTTGTGAAGAGTGTGTCCTTAATCCAATTTTACAGAAGAGGAAGTTCAAACTCTAAGAAAGTTCAGGCACCCAGTCAGTGCTGCAGCTGGGATTAGAATCCGGGATTCTTCATCAAACGCCATGCGTGGCTCTCTCCACCGGACACGTGTCCAGGCTCATGTGTTCATTCCAAGGCAGGAGCAACAACGAGTGAAGGTGCTGTGTCCTGACAGCCCCTGAGGATAGAGGCGGGTCGAAGCTTTATATAAATATTTTTAACTTAAATATATGTGTACACTGCCTATATAAGTATATGTGTATATACATGAGGTTAAATATATATAAAGAGAGGTCAGTGCCATTGGGCCTGATTCTCATCTTCTGAAACTGTCCGGGAACAATGCCACCCCGTGACAGAAGGGTGAGCATTTGGCCCATTACCAAGAAATCGCCTACTTTTATCCTTGAGACTAGGAAGGGACAAAAGTGCTGACACAGGGAGCTAGCTGCCAGGAAGCCCCCTCTTGAAGGCCTTCCTTCGTGGGGGACCAGGACGCCAGACGACTCCCAGCAGGATGTATGGCGGCCGCCCAGCGCCTGCCTTGTCCAGCCTCAGGACTCCTCCAGTCCGCACACGGGGTCTCTGGGCTGCGAGCATTGGGGGCCTGGGACGGGCCACTGTCCCAACCAGCCATGGAACTTGGGGAAAATCTCTTCCCAGCTGGGACCCAGTTTTCCCATCTGAAACATCTCTTCCATCTTCCCCAAGTTTGAAAGGATGTGTTTGGAGGCCAGAAGTTGTAACTTGACTCAGTCAAAATATCCATTGATTCAAATCCGGGACCTTCAGACGTCGGGATTGCCAGCTAAAATACAGGATGCCCGGTGTAAGTGTACCAAATACAATATTCGGGACACACTAAAATTGCATTTGTTGTTTATCTGAAATTCTCACTCACCTGGGCTCCCTGGAATTTTACTTGTTAAATCAGGGAACCCTGCCTGGGCCAAATCCAACCTGCTGCCTGCTTTTTAAAAAAAGTTTTATAGGAACAGCCATGGGCATTCATTCGCCAGGGTCTACAGCTGCTTGGGCAGGAAGACGGTGGAGGTGAGTAGCTGTGACAAAGACCACCTCACCTGCAGAGCCTAAAATATTTACTATGTGGCCCTTCACCGAAAAAAAAACAAAAAAAAAAGGTGTTTTCCAACCCCTGATTTAGATGATGTACAAAGTTGACCCAAATAGTTTGTCATCCGAAACCCATAATTTGACATGTTAGTAGGTTTGTGTACTTATCAGTTATTTAATATGTTTCTTTGCCCCACAGATGACAAACTCCTGGCACTACTATCTCATACAACATCAGAACACTGGCAGTCCTCAACACTGCACACACCGATCATATAGACAGTCAACACGTACTGTTAAGTTTGTACACCCTTCTCCAGAGGCCCGGTATGCACGTGAGGGTGAGTGGATGAACGCTGTCTGTGGACCTCTAAGCTGGAGCACCAGTGCCCACAGCTAACCTAAGAGATGCGAGCCCAGGAGTTTGCCTGAATCTCCATTTCAGCCTGTCCTGAGGCAGGTTAAGATGGTACCCTTTGGATCGGGAATACGATACAGGACACCGCATTCAAGACAATGGTCTTTCTTGTAAACAGAATAAAGTCCTCAGGAAAGACTTAGCACATCGGTTCCCAGCAAGGACTGCCCAACTTGTCACTTTGTTCCATTAAGCAAATATTTTTCATGGGCAGAGGCTGACGCATTTCATTTCCAGGACAAAGGAAACATCCGGCGGATTTCTTGAGGTCTCATGCCGGAGCCAACATCTTAAGCCCAGAATCACATGTACTCCTCTGTCCTGCCTTAAACCCTCTATTGAAATCTTTCCCAAGAGCTTTGAAAGGGGCCGCTCGCTCATCTCGCAAAGAAACCCCAAGATGGGCCCTTATTCCTCCGTTTCAAAGGAAGAACGAGAAGCTTCTTAAGTCTCACAAAGGAGACAAGAAGCAGCGATCTCTCCAGCTGACAAGTGCAGCTGAGGGTGTGAGGAAGGAATCTGAGAAGACCCTGAAGACGGGGGCGAGTGAAAACAGGAGAAGCTGAGGCAGCTCAGGGCCGGGGCCCAACATGGCGCCTCCCCGGCAGCATCCGCAGTGTTTGCACAGGGCATCACCTGGGCCAGAAGAGATGAGCTCTGTGGATAAGTGTCCACTAACGTGAGTGGCTTTCCAAATACTAGTGCTTGTCTGACCAGCTCCAAAGCAGAATTTTGAAGGTGTCTCTGTGGAGCAATGGGTAGCGCATTGGACTTCCAAAAGCAGAATCTTGAGCCTTTCTAGGAGTCAGGTTAGGTCCAATGGCAGAGCTCCGGGCTGGGCTCAGAAAGGCACAAATCCACCTGTGTCTACAGCAGCCAGGTGAGATGCAGGAAGGAGCCCTGGAATTCACAGAGGGCTTTGAGAAGTCACAGTACTCCACCAGTGTTTATTTCCACCCCAAATTCCCTTTCTTCTCCTCTTTGCAGTCCTAACTCACTCTCGACTGCAGGAAACCCAAACCTGCAAAGTCATTCTTATGCAGAAAATGATCCACTTTATGATGGCGTCTGTGCTTCGTGGCAGCACAGTGGACACTTGTAATGTCTTTAAAACAAGACGACTTTTCCGTGCCCTTTTCAAGGACCAGGCTGTTCTACAAATAGCGCGCTCTTCTCTGGCTCTGCTATTTCACGTCTGAGTGAGGGGGTTTGCTCGATCCACAGTGGCCTAAGCAGGGGCCATGGAGCTAAAGTGTTATATTTGTTTTCTCTCCATAGCTCACCAAACATACCATGGAGGCTCTGTTCTTTGTTCAATGCATGACTAAAGGCCCTTTGACGGCACGAGGAAGACACTTTGCATTCTTGTGACTTCCTTTTTTCTAGGTGGAGTGTCCAGAAAATTAGAGTGGGAGTCAGAAAACCTGGGTTCTGACCTTAGATCTGCCACTGGGCAGCTCTCTGACCTCTGGTAGTTTAACTCCCCCCCTCTCTCGGCCACTGTTTTCTTGCTTATAAGATGAGAGTTGAACTCCACCTGGGCTGGCTGGCCTGATTGACTAGGGCCATAACTGGTTGGTGACGTTTCCCACAGGGCCGTGGAGAACAGCCCCACGTGCGTGCACCGTGTGTGCTGGCCTTGGGCTCTCGGAGGCCCTGACAGACAGGGCATTCTAGGCGGTCACGGCCAAGAGGTCAGAGTGTAAGTGCCCCAAGCTCCCCTCCTTCCCGCAGTCAATCACGGTGACCCAAAGCAGGGCTTCTCAGACTTCTCTGTGCACATGGGGATCTCATCAAAATGCAAGTCCAGCGCAGTACCTGTGAAATGGGAGCCACGATCCTGCATTTCTAAGAAGCTCTCAGGTAAGGCTCGTGCTGCTGGTCCGGGGACCACACTTTGAGTAGCAACGATCTAACCCATGGAAAAGACAAGACAGCATTGTTACGAAGGACTTTGGTCTCAGTCATGGGTCAGTCACTGTGCTTTTTGAAACAGTTTGCTCCAACCGATTAGAGACATAGAGGCCAAGATCAAGTGGTCAGACTTCCTTGATTCACTCCTCCAAGTCACTCTCCACCAGCTATCCCTCAGGAAGGGGAGGGGGGGCCCAGGCACCGCATGGGGAGGTGAGAGGATGAGGGTGAACCAGGCTATGTTCACAATTGCAAAGTAGGTGCAGGGGACAGCAGCCTCTGCTCAGGGTCCGGGGGACAGCTTCAGTCAGCACCCAGGACATACGGAGTGGCCCTTGGAGCAGAGCCCCAGCTACTCCAGCTTTAGCGTGCTTCACTGGGCAATTCAAGAACCCAGTTCAATCCACGAGGCTCCGTGGAGTCTCCACGTGCTTGCTTCCTTTGAGACATCTTGAGCCCAAGTTAAGAAGCTTGCGACTGGCACTTGCGTATTCCCACCAGAGAACTCCAGCCCTGCTAGGGGTTGGCTTCCTTGACCTTCAAGGGGAAGGTCTCACCTGTTTATTTAGGCTTGTGCCCGAGAGAGCAAAAATAACCACAGGTGTTGAAGCTGCCACGAGGGGCGGTCCATTGCAAGACGTTGGTACAACAGAAGATGTGTCAGTAGGTTTTTTGTTGGTGGTGGTCTTCAAGGGTGGAATTGAGTTCAGGTCGCAGAAGCAGCGGAACTGTCCTGAAATTGGGAGACCATTTTCTCAAAACTCTTAACAATTACTTGAGAGCGTGTTAAATGTCGAGCACCAGGCTAGCCACATTCCATCTTGTTTTTGAGAAGGCCCTAAGTGATCATTTGTCACAGGGATGTCCAGTAGTCACTGGAAGAAATGTCCCATGCCTAGGGTTGTCAGGTAAAGTACAGGATGCCCAATTAAATTTGAATTTCAGATTTAAGAAGCGATAACATTTCAGCACTTCCCAAATATTGCAAGGGCATTCATTGTTTATCTGAAATTCAAATTTAGCTGGGTAGCCCATATTTTTATTTTCTTCAGTCTGGCTGCCCTTTCCGTGACCTAAGTAACACGTTTAAATTTAGACCAGAGCCCAGAAAGCCCATCTGTCTGAGGTAGGATGGGAAAGCCAAAACTGTGGTGGGTTCCCCCAAGGCAGAAGGTTAAAATGGCAAGAAGGTTTGATGTGAAGCTACTGTTTAGCATTGATACATATGTCTCTGTTTGGAAGTACTAAGAAAACCTCCAAATATCTTTATTCAAATGACTCACTTCTTAGACATTGAGGAGAAACAGTTATCAAAAAATAGAAACAAAATGTTTGGAGGGAAATAGAAAATCCTATTCACTCTACAGACGAGAAAGTACGTGTGGGTTTTCAGTTGTGCTGTTTTCCATCAGGCAGCACAGTTTGCATCCCCAGCGTTATCCATCCGGTCTCCTGAACCTGAACCTGAACACTGGGTCATCTTACTCACCAGCCCACTCACTCACCTGTCCAATTATTGACGACGGGCGGAGAGTTTATTCATCAACACCCAAGGTCACCATCCCTCCTCAGTGCCCAGACACTCCCGCTGCTTTGGGTTAAGCCCTCAGTGACTCTGTCCCGATACCTGCTCCAGACCCACGCATCTCCAGCTGGCCTCTCTTGAATCCACCTTCCACCTCCTACTGAATGATCTTCCCGAAACACAGATCCAGTCCTAGCCTTCCCTGGGGGTATCTGACCCCAGCTGACCTTTCCCCACATCTCCCCACCTGATGGAGCCAAGAGGCCGTCCCCCTACACACGCCTCTTGGCATGATCATGTCAAATTCCTGCAGCTCCCTAAACACATCGTATTCATGCGTGCCTCCATGCCCCTTGCCCAGACGATTCCCTCCCCTGAGGCATCATCCCTTTCATCTTTGCCCAAATACTCATATGAGTTCCACAGGGGAACGCCCAGGTCAACTTCGCTGGGTCTCCTCTGGGTCCCTATGCACCCCCGCCATAGCCCTTAAAGCACTGTGGTCAAATGCTGGTCATCGTTCTTCCTCCTAGACAGTGAGCTCCTTGGGGACAGGACTTGACTTTTTCACTGTTATAACCCAGTACCAAAAAAGCTTTGTACCTGATGAACTGTAGAGGCTAAATAAATGTGCAGAATGTGGGGGAGCCTTCAGCCGCCAAGATGGCCCAGTCTACACCCCCAGGATCTTGCACTAGTGCAGTCTCCTCCCACTTTGAATCAAGACTGGCCCTGCGTGACCAAGAATGTGGTGCAGATGACAGAGTGAGACCCTCACAGCAGGGTCATCGAAGGCATTGGGGAGCAGCCCCACTAGATCTCCTGGATCACTCACCAGGGGAAGAAGCCACACGCAGTGAAGATACCAACCAGCCCCACGGAGAAGGCCATGCGCAGAGCATCTGAAGAGAACCAGCAACGAATTGCCAGCTGTGTGATGGGGCCACCTGGGAGGTGGGTCCTCCAGCTGCAGCCTGGCTCTCAGATGAGACTGCACCCCAGACACCATCTGACTGCACCTGTGTGAGAGATTTCAAGGGAGAACTGCTCAGGTAGGTCCTTCCCAAATACCAGACCAAGAGTGATGGTGAGAGATAAAAAATGATTGTTGTTTTAAGTCTTAATTTTTGTGACAATGCAGCATTAGATAATAAGAACAAATGCACACACACACATATATTGATATAAAATAATTATACTGATTTTGTGTAATGCATCCAAGGTCATTTGTTCATTCATTTGTTGAAAAGTCTTTTACTGAACACCAACCATGAGCTAAGCATGGTGCCTCGAGGAAAGACAGAGGTGAAAAGATAAGACCCCCGTCCTCAAGGATTTGGAGGCACATTCAAATTAACGTTTAGATTATTCGGTGAGACACAGTGCTTGACTTTCCAGTAAGACACATCCGACTGAATCTTTTATCCTTTAAGAACTAATAAATGAAGCACATTGAAAACTCGAGTTAATTGCTTTACAGTCATTTAACTTTTTTATTTGTTTACGTATTCAAAAATAGCGTCATCCAGCTTTGTAAACTTTCTCATCAGAGTTAGCTGCAAATGACTTAGGCATTTCCGAAATCCAACTGTACCTTCAAAAGTGAAGTTTTGCCCACATTAAGGCTAATCCAAAGAAATGCCAGTCATTTCCAAAAGAGACCTTCCAAGAACGACCTGAGCATTTGCCCACTTGCTGCAACGGGGGGTCAGCGTATGGGCTACTCAAGAGAACCCTGTAAAGAGCCATTGTAAAAGGTCCCCTCTGAGGGATAATTTCTATGCCTGTGAAAAAGCCCCAGGACATCATTTACCGCCTCTGGTGTATTTTAGCGCAACACAGCTGCATCGGCCTCATCTAGCAAGCATGCATCTGGTTCAACAGATTCTGCTGAGCATTTACTATGTGTCAATGAACCAGCACTGGGACGCAAAGCAAGGGGAAAAGAGGCTGCTCGCCCTCCAGGATCTTGAGTTCTCCTTGAGGAAATAAAGTGCGAACATGAAACAACTTATGACCAAAATAAGATGTAAAATCTACAGAGAAGGCAGGGCTGGGAGAAGCTATTTGGACGTCTTCGTGTTTGAGGTAATGAGAGGCAGAGATGAGCAGCAAATGCTCCAGAGAGAACTGCCAGCCAACTTCAGGCTATTATTTCAAGGACCTCAAGCTTTTCAAGACGGCTCTGACGGCCCCGAAACATCTCCCGGGGCACCGGGGTAAGACCGTTCACGGGAACTTGATGGGATGCAAATATGTGAAGTTTTCTATTTATAGGAAACCACGTGGTATGAAGAAGCAGGCAGGCACCGGGGTTTGGGAGCCCTGAATTCCAACTCAAGGTTTGCTGCCAACATTTGGGCAAGTTACCGGGATGTTATGAAACTCCAACAAGATAAAAGATGTGAAATGCTTTACAAAGTTGAAATGCTCCACGGTAATCCCAGGACAGAGAGCCTGCAATGCCCTAAACACAGCGACCCAAGTGAATGAGCACATCGGCTGGCAGGGAGCTCGGGTTTTTAAGGCCTGAGATGTAAGGTGGTTCCGTTTCAAGAGGGGAGGGGGAGCTTAGCTTGGAGGGCTGTCCGAGACGGGGAGGTTCAGGGAGGGCTTTATGAGTTTTTGTAAAGTACTGGAATGTGACACAAAAGGGAGAGGAGGTTTCCGACGGGGGGGGGGGGGCTTGAAAGATACACGACTCATTTCACCAGGGTCTCAAATGTGCCCAGGGCCGTTCCTGACCAGTTTGCTGTCCCTTTAGCTGAAGAGGGCTCAGCCATGGAGATGGCGCTCCAGGTAAGCATCACGTCAGCAACACCTGTAAGGTATCCAATGTGCCTTCCTGCCTTATCCATAACTGCCGGCTTCAAACTGCTGGGAGCGCAAGGTGGCTGGGGACTCCCCCATCACCCCACATGAGACCCTTCAAAGATCTACACTGGTGGGAGCGCCTTTTGTACCAAATGTGCCATCACCTGAGCCTTACCCACCTGACCTGACCTGCGGAACGAAGTCTTCCTCCAGCACCTGCCACCCCCCCTTCCAGGAGTGCAGTGTCCTCTGTTTCTGTCTCTTTCTTCCTCCTTTTCTTCTCCTCAGTCAGAGAATCTCCTGGCTCACCCACACGCTGGAAAGGAGCTAATCAATTCACACGAGATGCACGTGGCAAATGATAACTTAATAAATTCTGTTTCCTAAGGATGTGTTAGTAGGGCCTAATCCCTTTATCCACGGAAGTGTAAAGCAAGAAGGAACTTCTCCAAGCACCTGGCCGGCGCCACAGAGGATGCTGCGAACAGAGGGTTTCCTTCCTGCCCACCTGCATCACCCGAAAGCCAGGTTTGCCATGCTCTCCCACCCGAAAGCCAGGTTTGCCATGCTCTCCCACCCGAAAGCCAGGTTTGCCATGCTCTCCCACCCGAAAGCCAGGTTTGCCATGCTCTCCCACCCGAAAGCCAGGTTTGCCATGCTCTCCCACCCGAAAGCCAGGTTTGCCATGCTCTCCCACCCGAAAGCCAGGTTTGCCATGCTCTCCCACCCGAAAGCCAGGTTTGCCATGCTCTCCCACCCGAAAGCAGGTGTCAGCACTTGGGAGCCACACTCCCCTGTCCTCACCGCGACGCCCAGCTTAACAGCAGCGGCCCGGACCCAGTAACACCCACGCGAAAGGCGCTTCTTCTGGATGGAATGTGAGGGGGCCACGCGTTCAGATTCCTCTGGAGGACAGGGTCCAACCTCTAGAAGGCTGAGCCCAAATGCTTTCTCATCTTTCCTGCCAGCTTCTGCGTTTTACATAGGAGGACATCATGGTCCCCAGAGAGAGCATCCTTTCCCTACCTTTGGAAAAGATCAAAAGTCCGTGCTTTCATCTCATAACCCTCAATCTAGCCAACTAAATCCCCAATTAGCAATTCAAAAGGATTAATTTGCACTCTTTCCTGCTACTGAGCGGTTCGGAGCATCGTATTTTTGTCGCCACTTAAAGAGAAGCAGCTGGATTTCCGCAGAAGAGGATGACATTTTAGAGGGGTTTGCCCCCCTGATACGGTGATGAGCGGAACATTCTATCACAGAGCGTCCGACAGAGAGAACTTTGAAGATGGCCCCATGGGTCCCACCATCTCACTTTCTAGATGAGACCGTGGAGGCCATTGGGAAAGCTGACGTCCCCCAGCCACCTGACCAGCCGAGCAGAGCCCACGAGGATCCAGAAGGCTGACTCCATCCCCCAGGTCCACGTTATTGTTCCACGGCAGTTACAGAGTTCACTGATAGAAGAAGAGACGTTGCAGGACTTCCCTGGTTGCCTAATGGTTAGGACTCCACACTTTCACTGCAGTGGCCCGGGTTCAATCCCTGGTCAGGGAAGACCCCACAAGCCGTGCAGTGTGGCCAAAAAAAAACAACAACAGGGGCTTCCCTGGTGGCGCAGTGGTTGAGAGTCCGCTTGCCAATGCAGGGGACACGGGTTCGCGCCCCGGTCCGGGAGGATCCCACATGCCGCGGAGCGGCTAGGCCCGTGAGCCATGGCCGCTGAGCCTGCGCGTCCGGAGCCTGTGCTCCGCAATGGGAGAGGCCACAACAGTGAGAGGCCCGCGTACCGCAAAAAAAAAAAAAAAAAAAAAAAAAAAAAACAACAACAACAAAGAGACATTACATTAGCTTCACCTTCTAAGAGAATTTTAGAGCCATTATATTTTCTTAAATAAACTCTTTATTTGGGAATGATTTTTGATTTCTAGAGAAAGCCGCCAAGATAGTCCAGGAAGTCCCCCTGTGCCCCTCACACAGTGTCCCCAACGTGACCCATGGTACGAGGGTCAGAACCAGCTGGGGACGTCAGCGCGGTTCTATTAACAGACTCTGATTCCACGTGTTTTTCCACTGACGTCCTCCTCCTGTTGCAGGTCCAGTCCAGGATCCCACAGGCCATTATATTTTAGCATTCTAAAACCTATAAAGAGACCAAAGACCTTCCCTGCCCAAACCACATCACACCTTCACGGTATTAGCGTAGGCGGCCGATGACTAATTAGCTGATTCATTCATTAGGATCCGAGACACACTTCTTAATCACAGTGATCATTTGTTTCAAGAAAGCTGCTCTTACTTCATTAGCGACTGTTCCTAAAAGACAATGTGTTTGGAGTCTATATACCCTGCTTGTCACATCATGGGCAATAGTCAATACTTCTGTATACTGACACTTTTAATCAAGGCGAAATCTAACCAGAGGTAACAGTTGAGTTTCATAATAGGACCATGAACAGAACCCTGAATTTTCTCAGCGCTCCTTCTGGCTGCAGTGGGGAGAGAACAAAGACGCAGAACCGCAGGCATGTGGAGACGGATTTATGTGTTGAGTCTCATGCTTTCTTTCCTGTATCATTAGGCCAGCATTACAAGAACAAGCGAGATGATGATCTAGAGTCTATTTTGATGTGAAGTCTGAGACAAACGATATAAAAATACACCTGCAAGTTCAAATGTAATTTTTTAATGCATTTTACTAGAACCAAGACAGAAAGTCTTTTCTGACACAAAGAATTCATCTTAGCAGTAACAGCTATGTGAACAAAAACCTTTCCTTCCGGCAGCATTGATACAAAGAAATTAATAAGGTGTAGAGTAAGGGGGCCATCTGTGAGCACTGGGTTTGTCACATCACCCGCCAATCATACCAGACAGTAGCTGCTGACTTCTCCTGGGTTCCTGTTTCCACTTAATACAGAGACAAATCACTGTGGGGGTGGAGGACGCAGGTCGGCATGAAATGGCTGGTGAAGGGTGTGTTAGCCCTCCTGAGAAGGAGCATTTGCGTGGCTGGTAGCATCTCAGAAGCTCTCCTGGGTCAGGCAAAGTGACAGCATCACAACACATCAGCCCCTGCTTCAAACAGGAAGATTTTAAATAACTTCACTAGCGCTGACTTTTTAAACACCAATGTGGCCCTGCCATTAGAAAAACATCACACTGATAGCACAAGAGGGGCAAGGCAACCCAAGAAGAATTACTTTTGTGGTCAAACACAAAGAGAGGACCAAGCTGTACTAGTGTAAAGTTATCCGCTCAAATGTCCGGCTCAGACAGAGTTCAGTTTTGTACTGAGATGGCCAAAAAGTTCACCCAGGCTTTTCCGTAAGATGTTATGGAAAAACCTGAATGAACTTTTTGGCCCACCCAATATTTAGAATCACGAAATCTCATCAACCAGAAAGACCTTAAAGGCCACCCAGTCCAACCTCTCAGCGAGGACACCACTCCAAACAGATAACCTGCTGGACTCCACATAAAATACTCCAGCAACAGACAACTCACCGTCTTCTTCTCATTCCATTCCTTCACATTTTTCCCCAAGAAATACGTATTAATCATCTGTACCACTACTAGCAATAAGGGCAGCATTTATATATATCACAGGGCTCACTGCCCCTCCGGCCATCAGTCCAGGGCTATGGTTTTTCCCTAGGAGGGACGGGCCACCAGCATTTCTCATTTCCCCCAACTCTGTGTTGTAGAAGCTGTATTCTAGGCAAGAGCAGCTGAGAGGTCTGGAGACTCCTTCTTCCACCCAGATCTCACCCACAGCTCAGAAATCCTGGCTCAGGACCAGCACAAAAGACCATGGGCCCCTGACCACCCTCACCCTCGCATACTTATGGGGTAGAGATTCCATGCCAGGAGGGGCAAGCCAAGAACATCAGAGGCCAACACGCCCACCCAATAGCCTGCTTGTAAGGCAGGGATGTTACCTGAGAGAAGCAGGCACCATCCCCTCCCCTAGGTCCAGAGAGGGATGCAAAGGTCTCGCCCAGGAGGTAGAGAAAGGCCTGAAAAACAGATAGCGCTGAGCTCTCCCAAAGAAAACGGATTTATTTGGAACAGAAAGTGAGGAAGTTCAACCTAAGGGTGCTGTCAAAAACAATGGAAATGTCGGTGGTGAGAAATTAAGAGGAGGCTGGTAGCACCATGAATACAAGACGAGCTGTAAACCAGCTAGAAGTTTACCAGAGAGAACCAGTGGAAGAGGCAGCTAAGAGGAGCCTTCCTGGGGTTGGAACAAGACAGGACTGGACCCAGAGA
Source organism: Lagenorhynchus albirostris (assembly GCF_949774975.1). Taxonomy (NCBI): domain Eukaryota; kingdom Metazoa; phylum Chordata; class Mammalia; order Artiodactyla; family Delphinidae; genus Lagenorhynchus; species Lagenorhynchus albirostris. The sequence continues at coordinate 2,248,674 of NC_083102.1, forward strand.
CTAGCTTTGCAAAGGGGCATGAATTTAATTGAATCTGACCGTGGAGCAATTTATGCCCAGGGGCCTTGTCAAAAACAATAGAGCAATGAGCCAGCGTTAGTGGAGGCTAACAGCTGAGTGTGATACCAAGAGAGAAAGACAACTTAACAGAGAGGCAATCAGAGAGAGTCTGGCTGAAACCAGTCATCCCAGGATGGCTGGACACATGCCAAGACTGTGCCCTCAGGGGAGTGACATCAGAGGCTTCACCCTGTGAGGGTAACAGGCTTGACTGAAAGAGTCCAGCCCAGTTACCAAAAAACAAGCAAACAATAACAAGCCCTGCAGATGGATGAATCAGTACCCAGAGTTGCTACAATCTATTATCTAATATGTCAAATTTTCAACAAAAATTATGAGACATGCAAAGGAACAGGAAAGCATGACCCATATACAGGGGGGGAAAAATCAGACAACAGAAACTGCTTTTGAAAGGGCTCAGATGTCAGACTTAACAAAGACTTCAAAAGAGCTATTATAGGTATGTTCAAAGAAGTAAAGAAAACTGTGCTTAAAGAAGTAAAGGAAGGTATAATGACAATGTGTCATCAAATAGAGGCTATCAATAAAGAAATGAAAATTATTTTTAAAAAAGAACCAAATGGAAATTCTGGAATTGAAAAGTACAATGACCAAGGTGAAAAATCCACTGGAGGGGCTCAATAGTAGATTGGAGCTGACAAAATAAAGCATCAGTGAACTTGAAGGCATAGATAGTTTGGAATCTAAAGAGGAAAGAAGGAAGAAAGTGAGTGGAGCCTTAGAGAAATGTGGGACACATATAACACGTACCAATATGTGCATAATGGGAGTGTAAGGAGGAGAGGAGTCAAAGAAAGGAGCAGAAAGCATATTCAAAGAAACAATAGCTAAAGACTTCCCAAACTTGATTTTAAAAAATGTTAATCTGCACATCTAAGAAACTCAACAACAACAAAGGAAACTCCACAATCTCAATGAGATACACAAACAGCAACATCATAGTTAAAACGCTGAAAGACAAAGAGAATCTTGAAGTCAGCAAGAGAAAAATGACTCATCACACACAGAGGAACTCCGGTAAGATTAACAGCTAACTTTTTCTTAGAAACAATGGAGGCCAGAGGCAGTGGATGACAGTAAAGTGCTGGAGGAAAAAAACTATCACTGAGACTCTTATATCTAGCAAAACTGTCTTTGAAAAAGGAAAGTGAAATAGACATTTCTAGATAAACAAAAATAGAGGGATTAGTTGCTAGTAGACCCAGCTTACCGAAAACTGCTAAAGGAAGTTCTTCAGACTAAAAACAAGTGAGACCAGATGGCGATTAGAATTCACAAGGAAAAACAAGAGTGCTGGTAAAGTAATGACAGGCATATCTTGTTGTATTGCCCTTTGCTTTGTTGCACTTCACAGATATTGTGTTTTTTACAAATTAAAGGTTTGTGGCAACCCTGCAGCAAGCAAGTATATAAGCACAATTTTTCCAACAGCATTGGCTCACTTTGTGTCTCTTTATCACATTTTGGTAATTCTTACAATATTTCAACCTTTTTCATTATTCTTATATTTGTTGTAGTGATCTGAGATCAGTGGTCATTGATGTTACTACTGTAGTTGTTTGGGGGAGCCAGGAACTACACCCTTACATGATGGCAAACTTAATTGATAAATGTTGTGGGTGTTCTGACTGCTCCACCAACTGGCCATTCTCCTGTCTTTCTCCCTCTCCTCAGGCAGCCCTATTCCCTGAGATACAACAATATTGAAATTAGGCCAGTTAATAACCCTGCAATGGCCTCTAAGTTTTCAAGTGAGGGAAGAGTTGTACATCTCTCACTTTAAATCAAAAGCTAGAAATGAGAAAGGCTTAGGCTTAGTGAGGAAGACGTGTGGAAAGCTGACAGTCTGAAAGCTAGGCCTCTTGTGCCAAACAGTTAACCAAGTTGTAAGTGCAAAGGAAAAGTTCTTGAAGGAAATTAAAAGTGCTGCTCCAGTGAGCACATGAACTGGAAGAAAACAAAATAGACTTATTGCCGATGTGGAGAAAGTTCAAGTGGTCTGGATAGAAGATCAAGCCAGCCACAACGTTGCCTTGAGCCAACGTCTAATCCAGGCAAGGCCCTAACTCTCTTCAATTCTATGAAGGCTGAGACAGGTGAGGAAGCTGCAGAAGAAAATGTTGAAGCCAGCAGAGGTTGGTTCATGAAGTTTAAGGAAAGAAGCCGTCTTGATAGCATAAAAGTAAAAGGGGAAGCAGCGAGTGCTGGTGTAGAAGCTGTAGCAAGTGATCCAGAAGATGTGGCCAAGTGATCCAGAAGATGAGGCCAAGATAATGAATGAATGTGGCATCACTAAACAACATATTTTCAATGTAGGTGAAACAGCCTTCTGTTGGAAAAAGATGCCATCTAGGACTTTCATACTAAAGAGGAGGAGTCCATGCCTGGCTTTAAACCTTCAAAGGTCAGGCTGACTCCCCTGTTAGGGGCTAATGCAGCTGGTGTCTTTAAGTTGAAGACAGTGCTCATTTACCATCTAAAAATCCTAGGGCCCTTAGGATTATGCTAAGTCTAATATGCCAGTGCTCTCAACAAAGCCTGGATGACAGCACATATGTTTACAACATAATTTACTAAATATTTTAAGCCCACTTTTGAGAACTACTACTTGGAAAAAAGACTCCTTTCAAAATATTACTGCTCATTGACAGCACACCTGGTCACCCAAGAGCTCTGATAGAGATGTGAAATGAGATTAGTGTTTTCACAACTGCCAACACATCCATTCTGCAGCCCATGGATTAAGGACTAATTTCAACTTTCAATTCATATTATTTAAGAAACATATTTCATAAGGCTATAGTCATCATAGATAGTGAGTCTTCTGATAGATCTGGGAAAAGAAAGTGGAAAGCGCTCTGGAAAGGATTCACCATTCTAAATGTCATTATAAACATTTATGATTCATGAGAAGAGGTCAAAATATTAACATTAACAGGAGTTTGGAAGTTGTTGATTCCAACCTTCATGGATGACTTTGAGTAGAGGGATTAACTGCAGATGTGGTAGAAATAGAAGGAGAACTAGAATTAGAAATGGAGCCTGAAGATATTACTGAATTTCTGTAATCTCATGCGAAAACTTTAACAGACGTGGAGTTGCTTCTTATAGATGAGCAAAGAAAGTGGTTTCTTGGGATGGAATCTACTCCTGTGAAGATACTGTGAAGATTGTTGAAATGACAATAAAGGATTTAGACTATTACATAAACTTAGTTGATAAAGCAGTGGCAGGGTTTGAGAAGATTGACCCCAATTTTGAAGGAAGTTCTGTTGTAAGTAAAATGCTGTCAAGCAGCATTGCATGCTACAGAGAAATAATTCATGAAAGGAGGAGTCAGTGCAGCAAACTTCATGGCTGTCTTATTTTGAGAAATTGCCAGAGTCACCCCAACCTTCAGCAACCACCACCCTGATCAGTCAACAGCCATCAACACTGAGGCAAGACCCTCCAGCAGCAAAAATATATCTACTCACTTAAGGCTCGGAGGATGATTAACATTTTCTAGAAATAAAGTATTTTAAATTAAAGTATGTACATTGTTTTTCTTTAGACATAATGCTATTACACACTTAGTAGACTACAGTATAGTATAATCATAACTTTCATGTGCACTGGGAAACCAAAAAATTCATGTGACTCACTTTATTGTGATATTCATTTTATTGCAATTGTTTGGAACCAAACCTGTAATATCTCCAAGGTGTGCCTGTATGTAGTTATAAAAAACAATATAATTACATATATCTTCTCATTTCTTCTCTTAACCAATTTAAAAAGCAATTATATAAAGTAGTATGTATGTAAGTACATCTGGAAGCCTGTAACGTGGTATGTATGTCAATAACAGCACAAAGGAGATGAGTGGCAGTAAAGGTTTGCTGGGGTAAGAAAATTACACCAGATGGTAACTTGAATCTCCAGCAATAAATTAAGAGAATGAGAAATGGTAAATAAGAAGATTAATATAACAAACACCAAAAATACATGCCTGCATGCCTTTCTTCTACAAGCTTCTTTAAAAGATATACAACTATATAAAATAATAATTATAATAATGTATTCCTGGGTTTGTAACATATATAGCTATAATATGTATAACAATAGCACAAAAGGGAGCTTTGTAGCAGTAACATCTCAATATCTCAGTGAATTTTTAGTATAAACCTGAAGTAGATTCTAAGTTAAGATGCATATTGTGAGCATAGAGCGATTACTAACAAAACAATTTATAAATATATGGTGAAAATTATTATAGAATTTACAATGTTATGCTAAAAACTATCCACTCAATTCAGAAGAAAGCACTAAAGGAGAACTAGAGGAATAAAAAGAACACAAGGCCTATAGAAAAAAAGTCAAAATTGTAGGCATAAATCTAACCATATCAATGTCAACACTAAATGTGAATGGATTAACAATCTAATCAAAAGACAGAGACTGTCTAACTGGATTAAAAATCCAAAGACCTAACTATTCTGTCTTCAGGAGATACATATTAGCTTCAAGATACAAGTAGGTTAAAAGTAAAAGGATGGAAATACATATATAATGCAATCAATAATCATAAAAATCTAGGGTGGCTTTACTAACATCATATCAAAAAAAACTAAAACAATAAATTTACTAAACATAATGAGGGTTATTTTCTAGTGAAGAAAAGATTGATCCATCAGGAATAGAACAATTATCAACTTTAAGACTTATCAACTTTAGAACAATTATCAATTAGATAGAACAATAGAACAATTATCAACTTTAACATTATACTTTAACATTTAAACTTTAACATTATACTGGAGTTTCCGTGCAGGGCAATTAAGTGAGGGACAGAGAAAGATAGAGGGAGAGAGAGGGAAGGAAAAGGAAGGAAAGAAGGGAGCTATGGAGGAAGAAGGGGAGGAGGGAGGAAGGGAGGAAGGAAGGAAGGAAGGAAGGAAGGAAGGAAGGAAGGAAGGAAGGAGGAAGGAAGGGAGGGAAGACTTCCATCCTGGAAAAGAAGTAAAACTATCTTCACAGATTACATGATCTTATATATACAAAATCATAATGAATCCACTAAAAAAGTATTAGAACTAATGAACAAGTTCAGCAAAGTTGCAGAATGTAGAATCAATACTCAAAAATCTATTGTATTTCTATACACTAACAATGAACAATCTGAAAATGGAATTAAGAAAGCAATTCCACTTATAATGGCATTAAAAGAATAAAATACATAGGAAGAAAGTTAACAAGAGAAGTATAAAACTTGTACCCCCCAAACTACAAAACATTGTTCAAAGAAACTAAAGATCTAAATAAATGGAAAGTCATCTATGATCATGGATTGGAAGACTTAATTTTGTTAAGATGGCAACACTCCCCAAATTGATCTACAGTTTTAACACAATTCCTATATATATCCCAGATGCCATTTTTACAGAAATTAAACATGCTGATCCTAAAATTCACATGACAATGAAAGAGACCCATAATAGTCCAAACAATCTCGAAAGAGAATAAAGTCAGAAAACACACTTCCTGATTTAAACTTATTACAAAGCTACAGTAACCAAGAGAGTGTGGTACAGGCATAAGGACAGATATATAGATCAATAATTTAGAGTCCAGAAATAAACCCTCACATCTATGATCGATCAATTTTTGACAAGGATTCCAAGATAATTCAATGGGGAAAGAATTGCCTTCTGGGGCCACTGGACATCCACATGCAAAAGAATGAACTTGGACCCCAACCTCACACCATATACAGAAGTTAACTTGGAATGGATCATAAACGTAATTGTAAAAGCTAAAACTGTAAAACTCTTAGAAGAAAATATTGGAGTAAATCTTTACGACCGTAAACTAGAAATCGTGTTCTTAGGTATGACACCAAAACTCAAGCAACAAAAGGAAAAATGGACAACTTGGATTTCATAAAAACGGAAAACTTCTTTGTTTCAAAGGACACCACCAAGAAAGCGAAAAACACAATCATAGAATGAGAGAAGAAGTTTGAAAGTTGTATATCTGGTAAGAGACTGATATCTAGAATCTCATACAAGACAATGGTAAAAAGACAACCTATTGAAAATGAATGAAGAATCTTCGGAATAGACATTTCTCCAGAGAAGATATTCAAATGGCCAATAAGCACATGTAAAGCCTTTCAACCTCCCTGCTAGCCATTAGGGAAATGCAAATCAAAACTGCAATGAAGTTCATACCCACTAGGATGGCCATAATCACAAAGGCAGATGACAACAAGTGTTGACATGTTGATGGGAGATGGGGTAACTTGCAGCCCTCATGCATGCTGGTGAAAAGGTAAATGTGCAGCCACTTTGGAAAAGTTAAGCAGCCCCTCAATGTCAAACAGAGTTACCCTACGGCCCTGAAACTCCCCTCCTAGGTATATAATCAAGAGACGTGAAAACATGATGACACAAACACTTGTACCTGAATGTTCATAGCAGCATTATTGATCATAGCCAGAAAGTGGGAAAAACCTGAATGTCTATCAACTGACAAATGGATAAACAAATGTGATCTGTCCATACAATGAAACAATATCAGCAATAAAAAGGATCAAACAGTAACTTGATGAACCTGGAAAACATGGTGCTAAGTGAGAGAAGGCAGTCACAAAAGACCACATATTATAATATTCGATTGACATGAAAAATCCAAAATAGGGAGATCTGTAGAGACAGTGTACTAGTGGTTGCCTATGGCTAGGAGGTTGGAAAGAAATGAGGTGTGACCGCCTATGGGGATGGACTTCCTTTTGGAGGGGATGGTGAAAATGTCCTAAAGTTAACTGTAGTGACGGTTGCACAACTCTGTGAATATGCTGAAAACATTGAATCATTCCATTTAAATCGTCAAACTGTATGGTATGTGAATAATATCCTATGAAAGCTGTTTTTCTTTTTTAAAAACTACATACAGAAGCAAATGTGAGAATCCAGCTATCTCGTTTCAAGCCAGACATTAAAGACATTTGTAGAAATGTAAATCAATGCCACTCTTCTCATTAAAATTTTTGCATTTCGGAAAATAGAGTTATTTCTATCAAAATATGTTATTTATGTACTGGGTTTCTTGTTGTTACTTTTAAATGAGTTAATAACTTCTTTAAAATTCATTCATAAATAATAAGATTAATTTCTTCCATTTTTAATTTCCTCCATAATAAGCAAAGTCTCTTTGGGCTCCTCGATCGTTTTCAAGCGTGTAAAGGAGTCCTGTTGGAAAAGGTTCGAGAACTGCAGAGCTGGAGAAGGATGTGAAGCAGCAAGATGAGGGCACCAGAGAGAGAGGCAGGAGTGAAGACGACAGAAGGGACTGGCCAGTGTTCCTGGGGGGTGAGGGACAGAGCTGGCGCAGCGGCAGCGTAGAGGCGCTCAGAGGAGCCGGATCGCCCCAGGTGCGCGCGAGATCCGCCTTCTCTTGTGCAGCAAGGAGGCCGGGAGAGAGCGGAGGTGGAGGCGCTGAGGAACGGAGGGACCAGGTCTGCAGGGCAGTGCAAGGGCCCCGGGAGGTCGACACTCCCCAGCTCCCCGGGCATCCGGCTGCTGGCCGTTCCTCCTCACGGGCAGCCAGGGCTGGGCGCAGAGCAGGTGGGATGTTCTGGCCGTGGAGGCTGCTCCCCCAACACAGGCGGTGAGCGAGACATTCCTGAAAGCGCCCTCTGGGACCAACCTGTCCCAGACAGACATGAAGATGTTTCAGCTGAGCGTGAGCACCACCACCTGCAGCGGGCAAACCAGCCCCAGAAACCAGGGCCACTCTCCTCCCTGCGCCAGCGGCCAGCCAGGGACGCGGGATGCTCACGGCCACGGCAGCCGTACCGCCTGCTGGGGAGCACCTGCGGGCCGCCCGCCACAGGCAGGACAGTTAACCTCTCCGGTCTCAGTTTCCTTAGGTGAAGTGACGCTGCTTCACGGAGTCAGGTGGGCTCCCGCAGAACAGCACAGAAGACGGACGTGACCCCAGCGAGCCTCGTCGTGGCTCGTCCTGACTGACCACCTGCCCTGTCGGCCGTTCTCGCGCCTCGATTGTCCTTGCTGGAAGCACCGCCTGTGAGGCATGGGTTCATCCACAACTCATCCCGTCCCTGACTTAGGGACAAGGGACCCACGACACAGAGAGCGCACATTCTGACAGCGTCTTAGGGAAGCCACTTGATCCTCGGCCCTGGGAGGACAGGCATCCAGGGAGCTGTTTGAGCCTTGTGTCCAGCGGAGCATCACTGAACAGCCGCACCTGTGCAGGTTTCCTCCGCGGGCATCCACAGCTCGTTTCCCGGAGCTGGGCCGTATCTGACTCGCTGATGCTGCCAGGAGGAGAGCGGGGCCTCCACTGCCGCAGCTGCATGGGGACTCGCCAGGCCTGGGAGGAGACGCATCCCCATCCCAGGGCCCAGAAGGGCAGCACGAGTAGTATTTCGGCTACTGTAGCTCCGTGCACGTGCCCCGTACTGCCTCTCACCTCCGAGCATCTAAAAATATGTTTGCTTCTAATTTCCAAAAAGTAACAACTGTGAAAACTGAGGGCAGCCAGCAGCAGGGGGAGACCCGGCTTCTCGCTCAGCCCCGCCCAAGGCCGCGTATGGGGGGCACCTCACCTCCCTGGGCCTCACGTTCTGCAGAGTAAAGGGCTTCGGGAAATGACTTCTCAGGGCCCGTCAGACGAGGGACACTTCTGCGCTCCCCCGTCCCCGGGAGCTTGGGTGTGGCGCGAAGGGGCCATCCCGCTGTCCCCCAGCAGACAGCTGATAGGCAAAGGCGCGAGCACTCAGTGTCATCAACCAGTCACTGTTTGTGCACCTTAAAGGGCACATCCTCCATGCCAGCACTGCTGTCTGCCTGGATTACAGGCTCTACCCTCCCCCCCACTTGCTGGCCACCCACCTCCCTCTCTCCTGACCTGGGAGCAGCAGGGATCTGAGGCGGGGAGGAAGTCTGTACTCTCACAATTGCACCGAAAACTGGTTGCCGTCACATTTTGCCAAAATGACTCTAAAAAGACCCTAAAGTTGAAAAATACAAGTGGGCAGCCTAAAGACATCCTGACTCTGGTTCCCTAACAAATTCTCCCTTGGAACGAAAAGCAGCTTGGATGGATGTTTTTGTTTGGGGGAATCTTTTCAGAGAGGAGCAGCAAGGTTGATGCCTCGGGCGGTCCCCGCGTGAGACCGGCTCTCGGTCCCCGCGAGGCGGCCTGAGCACAGGACTCATCTCAGAGCACGGGAAGGCTTCACTTGGGGGCGGGGCAGTCGCAGGGAGAGAGACGTTTGCTGGAGGGTGCGCCCTGGTCCCCTCGGAAAGCCCTCCTCCAGCCCCAAGGCTCCGGCTGACACTTCAGCTCAGAGTCTCTGCAGCTGGACCGGCCCCTCCTCCAGGGACATCTCTGGGCAGCCCCCTTCTCCCCGCCGAATGGCAGGAGGGGGACGGAGAGCTGAGGCTGGGAAGGGTTGGTTTGTTGATCACACCCGCTTGTGCGCACACGGGCCCTCGGGATTTGGCACTGGCTGGGCTTCTTATACATCTAAAGGATACAAATTGGGTTTGAATGGAGCGTTCAAGTGTCCCTACCTTGGCAGGAGGTGGTTTTGCTTTAGGAAGAAGGAAATAATCCTGCTTCTGAAGGCAACGTTGAGGGGTGGTGCTTTTTGATAAGAACATCTATAAAATGAGGAAGAGCACGTGTTCAAGTGCAGGAATCTTCACCTGGAGGTCAGCTGTGAGGTTTCACAGGGCGGGAGGGGCCCTTCCACCTCAGGGAGCAAAGCGGGCGGCACCCTCCCACTGGGCCGCCTTTAAGACATTCTGGGTAATGACAGTGGTGGTGACATCAACTGCCGCTCCTTGAAGGCACTGTGTCAAGTGCACGGCACAAGCGGCTGATTTAATCCTAATGAGGAGCCTGCAAAGCACGCATCGTCATGGCCCCATTTCCCCGACGATGAAGCCAAGGCTTGGCACGCGTAGCTTACCTAAGATTATACAACCAGGAAGCCGCAAAGCTGGCATTCAAACCCAGGTCCGTGGACCCCAAAGCACCAGAGCCTTCACAGTGCCACCCTGGGTCAGCAAATCCTTGTCACCAGCTTAGGAATTCAGGAAGCATTTGCTACTCCTTAAAAATGTGTGAACGTGGTTCACGTGGAAACCTGCCACGGACGTTCACCACAGCCTCGTCTGTCGTGGCCCAGACGGGAACCGACCACCGCATCCTTCCACGGCCAAAGGGTGAGCGGAGCCACTCGACAGGAGGAGGGAGGGGCTGTTGATACACGAGACCACCTAGTGGATAAAAACCTGATCCCAAAGGTGCCATGGGGTCTCTTTCCACTTACACAGCGGCCTCGGAAAGCGAGAGTAGAGAGATGAGCACAGCTGTGAAGTGACGGCGGGGCAGGCAGGGACCTGAACGGGTCCCTGGACTCTGCCGTCCTGACCCTGCAGTGGACACAGCCCACACCTGTGATGAAACTGCACAGAACTACGTGCGTGCGTGTGCGCACACAGGAACACACAGGGCACGTGAGATCTGACGTCCGTTCCGTGCTGCCACGTCGTGCTGTACGTGTTCCCACGGGGGGACCGGGTGCAGGTGTCTGGAGTCTGGCGGCTCTGTGTCATCACTTACGCCTGCGCACAAGGCTACGGTATCTCAAAAAGTTTCCAGTGCCCGAGGGTGCTGGGACTCAGCACCCTCACCTGAGGCGTGTGGCCATGGTTGGTGGGTTTCCATCCCTCAGGCTAGACCATCACCATGTACACGCTATCGTTCAAGCTTTGAGTTTTGCTGGAAGTGCTTTGATGAAGTATTTTGCCTGGTGACTCAAGCAGCTGTGAATTAAAGTGGCACCATTCTCCATATTCTGAATTTTGAGCTGGCTTTTTTCCCTTTGTCTTATACTTTTGCATTGAAATTTTGTACTGAAAAAAAAAAAAGAAGAACGTTTTAAACTATAAAAGGAGCAATTAGTACTTCAGTCCTGAATATGTGACCATCGTAACGATACAAAGTGAGAATTCTAAAAGCAAAGTGTCCCCTTGGTGAAGGGGCAGGGCACGGGAGGGCCGGGGGACCCAGTGTGCTCTCAGCTCACGAGACACAGCCGTCATCGGCTCACACTGGGCTCCCAAAGCAGAGATGGAATCAGACCCTTCGCACAGAAGGAAAGCGTCGTGACGAACGTGGAAATCAGAGCCGTGGATCCGCGCCGGGACACGCAAACACTGGTGGGCAGAGTGGGTCGTCTGAGGCCAGGCTCTGGGGTGAAGCTGCTGCAGGACACGCCGAACGCTGGGCACCAGGCCATCCTCCCCACCCTGGCCTCCACGGCCCCTTCCTCCCGGCCAGGGCTGACTCCGCGTAGGGGGAAAGCAACAGGACAACACAGGAGGCTCCAAACCCAGGGAACCAAGGAGCAGGCAGGCAGGACAAGGACACGTGTTCAGGGGGCCGTGGGCAGCAGGTTGACCCCATGGGGCTCCCTTGGGGCCACAGGGACTCACAGACCTCCAGCGGCCCCAGGGTGGACTTGTGTAAGGTCGTCCTGCCACCCGAGGGCCCCTGGGCGTGGCAGCAGTCCCCAGAAGCAGCCCTGACCAGCCGTCCACAGCCATGGGCACGCTGCACAGCCTGGTTCCTGCCGTGAGCACCGTGGACTGCGGCCCACGCACCCCTGCCCCGTCGCGTTCAGGTTCAAACTTGATTCCACTTCCTCGTTTGACTTCCAGACGCGGCCACCTGCTCCAGAGAGGCTCACCCTGACCTCACACAAGACACACGAGTCTTCATCGGTGGATTCCAGACTCAGCCCTACGCTCACACGTCACACATACGCGCCCGCGCACGGAGCCTGGGTCGGCCGCTGGTTCTTTCCGAGAGGAGACCTGCGTGCACAAAGCTACACTGGGGGAAGGCGGCCCCGGCCCGGGCTTTGGGCCTGAGACAGGCAGAAGCACCCCAGCCCGCGGGCAGCCACAGGGCAGGGCACAGGCAGCCGACTTAGCAGCAGAGACCAGGAGGGCAGGTGAGAGCGCCGCTTGGCAAGGCACGGTGTAATTTAGGCAAAAAGGCATTTTAATGAGTGATTGCGTGAAAGAAGAGAGAGCGCCCTTAATCCCATCATAACAGCTTTAACTGCAAGGGTTTTGAAAGCAAGCTTTAGGGACCGACCGGCTGAGCTGCAGCTCGTCTAGAAATCACAGAGAGGAACGAGGGATAAAGCTACAAAGACGCTGATAAAAGGGGGATGCGAGGAAGTGGCCTCAGGGATGATTACACTCAGACCTGGGGGAACGAGGTGTCCTTGGGCTCCCCAGGAAGCCGGGCAACAGACTGGGAGACACAGAGACAAAAGACCAAGGAGGAGGAGAAGGTGATCACAGAGGACTGGCGTGGATCCTGTCCACCCCACCCGTCGGGGGAAACCAAGAGCAGAGAGGGAAGGGGCTGGAGGCAGAGCCTCACCTGGGGTCCACTCTCTCCAGCTCTGCCAGGTCCAACACACCCAGTCCTTTAGCTGTAACACTTGGCCACGTGGTTCCCTCCACAAATCACTCCTTCCCTGTGTCTTCAGGGAGGGCGAGGACCCCAGATAGAAATCAGCACGTCCCCGGCGTTCAAGGCTCCAGGCACACAGGTGACCATGCCACGCACTCCATCACATAGGACAGATATCTTCACTTTCCACGTGCCGTGCCATGTAAATCCTCGGGCAGCGCGGCTGTACAGAATGACACGAATTCTGGCTCCATCCAAGGATGCCAGCAACCGCACCAGCTCCGGCCTTCAGGGACTCGGGGGCCCTGCCAGAGCACGCGGGCCCAGGCTGGGTTTCCACCGTAGCTGGGTGACCAGGGCCGCTCACCATCCCTGTTATGTGTGCCGGGTGCCTGGCCCCATGCTCGGCCCTGGTGCAGGGGCGGGGAGATAGAAGACGAGGCAGGAGATGGGTGACCCCGTCCACGATCCCCAGGTATGTTACGGCCCTGGTGCAGGGGCGGGGAGATAGAAGACGAGGCAGGAGACGGGTGACCCCGTCCACGATCCCCAGGTAGAGATGGGTGGGTGACAGGAAGGAGGGAAAGGAGGCATCAGGGTGGACTCTGCACCTGGCGGGCCTGATCTGGGAGCCCCAGGAAGTGGCACAGGCATGAAGGAAGGGGGCCTCCTTGTGTTTTGGCTTCCAGACCAGAGCGAGTGCATGTGCAAGTCTCCAGGAAGGATGGGACGGACAGACCTCGTCTGGCAAGTGTGCAGGCCTCCCTCGCAGCCAGGCAGGGCTCCACCACTCATGTCCACACTGCCCGGGTCAAGTGCGTGAGGCCCGATCCGCCAGCCTTGGACTTGGCCCCAGCGACGTGGCGAGGCCACTCCCGCTGGTGCCTCAACCTGCGTGCAGGCTCTGCGACGGGTGAGCTCGCCTGGTGGACACTTGTTGCCTGCACACTCCTGGTGCCCATTGTCCTGTACTAAAGTGTTAGCTTATAAAAGAGATGTTTCTGTGTTCATTGCCTTCAACCTCCTTTCTAAAGAGCACTGAGTGACAGGACTCAGGCGGCCAGAGGAAGAGTCCCAGGACGGGACCCTGCGGGCACGGGCCGGGGCTCACCTCCCCCCAGGGCCCCAGGCAGAGTGTTCAGAACCTCTGGGCCTGCTTCCCTTTCCCCAGCGTGGATTCTAATGCCAATCCTTACAGCAACACCCACCCCTGTCCACAGGGCTGCACTGGCCCCCACATCCCAAGTGGGGGACCGTGGCCCCGGCTCCCCCCTCCGGGAGCCGCCCACCCACTCCCACTCACAGGCCCCTCCGGGCTGCCCTCATCCGGCCCTCACGGCTCAGCCCCCTCCCGCCGCTGAGTCAAGTCCAAACCCCGCTTCTCCTCCAAAGAGCCTTTCATGTGGTTTCCATCTAATCTGCAAACACCTCCCGCCTGTTGTCTCTGCGTCTGTGGACTGTTTCTTCAGCCACCTTTTGAAAAGCCGGGTGCCGAGGAGAGGGCATGCTTCCTGCTGCTGCAGGCGGTGAGTCCACAAGGGCTCCACCACGCACGCCAGGACCCGTGCGCCTCGTGGGCAGAGCCAGCCTCCGGCCTCTCCCCAGGCCAAGAGCTGCCCCAGGCCTCAGTGCTAGAGGCCATGCCCTGTGCCATTGGCTCTCCCGCAAGCCTGCCACACGCACCCAGCCTGGGACCTCAGAACCCGCCTGGGAGCAGGGCTGTTTGTGGTGCAAAGGCCCAGGAGGCTGCACCTTCCAGGCCAGCCTCTCCGTGGGCAGACACGGTATGGGGGGGCCAGCCACGCACACGAGATTCAACTCCATCAGACTCTCCTCCTCCCGCCGGGAGCAGGGCCGCCGCTTCAGGACACTCCCTGTGATGGATTTCAGTGATGCTTAAGGTCTGACAAGTTACACTTGTGGTTTTCAAAAGAAATCATTTTTGTGAGGAACTACCTTTCTTGGCATAAAGTAATTGGAAAGTACCATGGATATCTCAATAAAACACATCAAAAGTAACTTTCTCTGGCTTGTTGTGACACGTCCACTTGTGGTTTCTATCAACTTGAGCTAAACATCAGGTTTTCTCAGACAGAGCAAACCATTAAAATATTCCACAGAAAAAGCAAATAGACATAATTCCTTTTCTGTTTGCCTATGTTTCAAATAAAAGGCAACACTGAAAGAAGCGGCCGGCCCAACTTAAAGCACATTTTCCTGATTCATCCGTTCGCCATAATTATTTGCATAGGATTTAAATGTCTAAGCTCTGAGTCCGACTGATCTTTTTCAAGGCTGGGTTGTGAAGCTGAAACACTCTGAGCCGGTTTCGTATTCACAAAGGCTTGTCCGGTTCGGTGGAGTCTGAGAAAAGTCAGAAGGAACGCGTGTGGGTTTGAGGTCAGGCTGTTGGGGTGGAGACGTAAAGCAGACGTCTTCCTGTAAGAGAGGGGGTGTCCATCACGCTAGCCTAGAGAACTCTGTTCTCCACACCGACCCCCAACCCCGGAGGACAAACCCGCCTCCGGAGGGTGGACACTGGACCCAAACGGAGACAGACCCCATGTCGCAGGGATGTGAGGAGGGCTGATGTGCAGAACCTGGGGCTCCTGGCGGCCAAAGCAAAAATGGAACCTGGCCCACGGGTGTGACTTTCATCTTTGAACAAAAAGAAAACTTACTCGTTTATCTCAAGGCCAGAGGGGGACCCTTCCTCCTGGAGGTGAACTTAAGCAGGATGTGTGACGGGAGTTCTTAGGCAAGGTCGCTGTTTGGTTGGATTGTATCTGTAAGGAGAGACCTAAAGCAAGCAGAAGGACACATTCCTTCCTCAGGCTTTTACAAGGACCTACTGTGCAGCACAGGGAGCTCTGCTCAGTATTCTGTGATAACCCGAATGGGAAAAGAGTTTGTAAAAGAATAGATACATGTATATGTATAACTGAATCGCTGTGCTGTACACCTGAAACTAACGCTACATTGTTAATCAACTAGACTTCAGTATAAAATTAAATAGTTTTTTAAAAGAGGCAAGGTAATTTTTAAATTTAAGCTTTTTCTTTTTTTAAAATGTATTCAACTTATTTATTTTTTTTTATTTAAAAAATAAATTTATTTATTTATTTCGATTTATTTTTGGCTGTGTTGGGTCTTCGTTGCTGCATGGGCTTTCTCTAGCTGCAGCGAGTGGGGGCTACTTTTCGTTGCGGCGCGTGGGCTCAGTAGTTGTGGCGTGTGGGCTCAGGAGTTGTGGCGCATGGGCTTAGTTGCCGTGCGGCATGTGGGATCTTCCCGAACCAGGGCTCAAACCCGTTTCCCCTGCACTGGCAGGCGGACTCTTAACCACTGCACCACCAGGGAAGTCCCTTTTCAACATATTTAAACTGAAAAAATAAAACGATTGAACTGTTTTTTTAAAAAAAATAAAATAGATCATTAAACAGGAAAAAAAAAAGGCAACGACAGCAGCACTGTTTGCAAACAAAGGAAGGTGTGTCACTATCATGTCACTATCATAAGCCTTTCTGGCCCCTCCCTCCCTCGCCCTCGGGAGGGTCTCGTGAGCGGCTCCCCGGAGGGGTGATGCCGCCCCATCACCAGTGCACACGTGGGCTCCCCTGAGCCGGCCCGTCCCAAGGGCCCCGCACTGGGTCCCAGCAGCACCAGGAGGCAGCCTCCGGCCTTATCCCCTTGTGCATATGCAGAAACTGAGGCAGAGGAGAGTGACCCCAAAGGTCAGACAGAGTGACCGGGCCTGGATCCCGGCTCCCACGGCCCAGGAGCCCGGCTCCACAGCAGGGGCTCCCTGCCCCATACACCTGGCTGTGTCTCCAGGAGGGTGCTCTGCCCTCACTGCCCCCACCGCGGAGATTCCCCACAGTAGACACAGCCCCAAACGGCCCTCTGCTGGTTCTTGGCCTTGCATTTGAGTTTCCCTGGTTCTTGACCTTGCACCTGGGCTTCCTTTGGGCACGATGTCAGGATGGGCTGTGTCTTCCGAGGCCAGCTGGAGGAGCTGGCGTGTCTGTGTCCCGTCCTAATGGAGAACGTCTGGGAATTATTCCAAACGCGTGCGGGTTCCCGCTCTGCACAGTGGGTAGGATGAGTTTGGGGCACAAACCCAGCAGGGCCTGCTCTTACCCTCAGGAGCCTACGGTCCCCGGGACATCCAGCAGCAGGTCCATAAGACAGGCTGAAGCTGGGCTCTGGGGAGGCGGTGCAGAGCCGACAGGAGGCACAACCTGGAGATGCCGAGAGGAGGTGGGCCTAAGCGGAGGCGGGGGGCAGACCCCGAGGTCTGTGGGACGGCCAGGGAAGGAGAGGAACCTGAAGGAAAAGGCTGGGGAAGCGCAGGAGCAGGGCAGGGTGCGTCTCAGGTCAGTGTGGACACAGGGCGGCTGGGCAGAGGGGGCAAGACCCGAGGTGACGCGGACGGGACAGCAGCGGCTACTGCGGACACCTGGGTGGGAGGTGGTGGAGGACGCAGGGGGAGGGGGCACACGACAGGTTCTAAAAGGGTGGACTCCCTGGGACCTGGGGATTTGGTGAAAGTGGGAGACTGAGAGACAGAGAAACTGAGAGAGACACAGGGAGAAACAGAGAGACAGACAGGCAGGGACAGAGAGAATGACAGACAGACGGAGAAGTCCAGGCGATGGACCAGGACGGTGCACTCGGGGGACAGAAGAGGAGAGGCTGGCTGTGGAGGGGCACCCAGGACAGGGTGCTGGGCAGGAGAGGGAGCAGAGCAGTGGGCATGCCCATGCCGCCAGGTCAAAGGGCAGGCGATGGGTCGAAACGCCAGGGCAGGGCTATAACCCACGTAACGGCAGCCTTGGGAGCAGGGTCTTCCCAAGGAGTGACCGTTATGATCAAAACCTCATGCGCCGGGCGAGGCCACCCCGCCGCCAGCGTTGCAGCCTGGAGCAAGGGATAGCGCCTCCTGCTTCCTAGGCCAGGGCCCCGAGACTCCGGTCGATGGAGGTTCACCCTGCAAACAACATGCCTTGACCATCAGGCACTGTGCTTGGCGCTGGGGTCTGTTCTCGGGTGAACTGTGCCTCCCCAAATCTGTATGCTCGGGTCCTGACCCCCAGCACCTCAGGATGTGACCCCCGTGGAAACAAAGAAGCTGCAGATGTCATGTCATCAGGGTGGCCTGACTCCAACCTGACTGGCTCCTGACACAAAGGGGAAACGTGGACAAAGAGATGGATGTGTGGCAAGGGGGCTGAGGGAAGACAGACAGTAGGCAACCAATGCCCCCCAAGGAGAGGTTGGACCAGACCCTCCCTCCTGGCCCCAGGAGGAGCCAGCCCTGTGGGCTCCTGGGTCTTGGACTGGCAGCCTCGAGGACAACGGGGAGACGGCTGCATCTGCCGCTGGAGCTGGTGCCTCGGGACGCGGCCCCGGGAACCGGTCGGGCTCCAGCGTGCTCCTGTCCTGGCCTCAGCTGCGTCAGCCTCGGCGGGAGAGGGGCCCCCGCGGAGGTGATGCCCCTTCTGCTGGGAGGGAGGTGACGGAGGCGAGCACCCAGGAGTGGTGCAGACACGGTCGCCATGGGAACCAGGATCCCGACTCCAGGAAGGGATGAGTCGGGGGCCCAAGGCCAGAGCTTGGGGACTTCCGGACAAAGCCCCCACCTTCGCACACTGGGGAGGACTGAAATTTAAAAGCCTTTTAAGGTGGAGGCAGCTGAGTCATTGTGTAACAGCAGACTTGAGGGAGTGCAGACCAATACGGTGGCCAAGCCAAGTGCCCAGTCCGCTGGCGAAGCCTAATTTAGGAACAGCCGCTTACAGGCAGCGGGCGCCTTCCAGCTACAGAATCCTTTCAGAGACGCGACTGATGCCGCCCCGCGCCCCGAGGCCTCTCCAGCCGGTGGATCCAGAGGGCGGCTCCTAATTAGCGGCCACGTGGCCACGCCCTCCCCCAGGGGCCACGCCCTCCCCCAGGGCGCCGCGCTCTTTGTTAGGCATCCTGCGGCCGGAGCAGCAGCCCCCGTGTCAGGACGAGGGCGCCCACCACGGAGGGCGAGTCTGACCCACCCTCCGACCTCGCCTCCGCAGCCTGGAGTGTAAAACGGACATGAAGACGTCCCCCTTGCAGGATGGTGAGAAGGACAGAAACTGGGTTTGGCGGCCGCCAAGAAGCTGCAGCGCACGGTGGGCGCCGCACCGCTGAGACATATCAGTTTTGTTAGTGAGGCTGATCGTGGTTCCACCGTCGCGGACCAGCCCTGGCTGCAGTGGTTTCAACAGCAGTGTTGTGGACACTTGAGAACAAAGGATTTCCAGGGCGTCTCCATTGGGATCCGGTGTCCTACAGACCCAGGAGCTCCGAGAGTAGCCTTGAGTAGCTCTCAGCGGTTTGTGATGACCCGGACAGTGGACCAGAGGTCGGGAGCGATGGGACAGGCCCAAGCGTGCTGATTCTTCATCCGGGAACGGAGGTCATTTTCCTGAAAGGTGTGGTCCCCACTTTGGGCACCCTCTCCACCCTTCCAGGCCCCGTCCGAAGGTCTTGCCCCCAGACTTCTCAGAAGCCCTCCTCTCGTCCCCCTGCCCACGGACCCAGCTTCCGTCTATGATTCCTGTTGGCCTCAGAGTCAACCTGACTTGGCACTGGCTCGTATGCTGACCAAGTGTTTCTCAGAACCGCTGTGAGTGAGGGGGAGATGCTACCACTCCCCTTCAGCTCCTGTGGCCCTGGAAACAGAGCCCAGGTGTCAGGTAAATGTAGAGTGGAAGATGGGTCCCAGCTTCTCGGACATCACAATCTCTAGGGTCAGCAATTAGTAGAAAGAGAAATACAGCGGCATCAGGGTACATAGCGTAACTCCAGCAGTAGATGGATGGGGGCGGGGGGCCTGCATCGTACGGCCGAAGAATCCATCTTTGTTCTTTTGTGTGTTTAGACTCTTCTGAGTCAAATTCTATGTAGAGACATGATTTTAGTTTGGTCCTTTCATTTTGGGCTGCGTGGCGAATGGATGTGTTAGCTCAGAATTTATCACCATAACATACAAAGTGCTAGAAACAAGATGGGGGGATAGCTAAGCCACAGCTAAGAATAGATCTAATTTATGCAAGTTGATTATACTTGTAGCAAGAGTGATAATTAGAGATATTTTGAAGAAAAAAAAAAAAGAGCTCGAAAGTGAAGATAATTGGAAGATTTATTTCTCCTCGGCTCCGAGATAGCAAAGAATGAGATCTTTAATTACATTAATGAGAAAATACTTATTGATAGTCACAAATAATGTCTCCACCAGTTCAGGGAAGCTCGTGGACTATTAGACCTATCGAATCCATTGAAAACCGAAAGAGGTCTTTTAATGATACAGACAAACTCTAAAGGGAATCAGCCCATCAGCTGAGGGTTAGGGAAGCTGCTCCCGCGATTAACTTTGTTAACAGGCAATTGTTAGCAGCCGGGGAAGAAGGTCCCGCAGACCTGGGGGTGGGGGGCGTCTAGGGGTGCTGAGCCCCGCGAGCTTCAGTGGCAGCCCTGTCTCCCTCGTCGTGGGTTTAATGGAAAGTCGGCGGGATGCGGGCGTGGAGTGCGTGACACGGCAAGTGCTTCCCCATTCCTTCCTTCTGGGGTGGCCTCCAAGGGCCTCTTTCAGCTCTAAGAATAAGGATCTATGACCATTCTCCTCACTTCATGTTTGGAAAAGTTGTTTTTTGGCACAAAAGTCGCTGTGAAGAGGCTTCTCAGAGAAAAGACTGGCCAGCTGACCTCTGTGGGCCCTCCCCTCTCCTCCAGCTCCGGGGCTGCCCACGTCCTTCAGCCTGACCCCTCCTGCCTGACCGGGTCTTCCTCCCTCTCCATCTCCCCACGAGCCTTGATCAGCACCTCCCACCCTGTGACCAGAGGCCCTGGGCCCGGGGAAACACAAAAGTCCTTTTGTGGGCCAAGACCTCCAGAAAGCCAAGTTCTCGGTGGCCCCTCTCTGACACGGGCGCCCTGGCTCTGTGAGGGGAGAGACCAGACTTGTCAGCAAGGCCCTCCCGATCTGGACCACCTCTGCTGGCCGTCCCAAGCCTCCACCCCATGCCCCCCCCAGGAGGCATGGTCTCTCATCTCCCTGAGCCTGGCCAACCTGGCCTCAGGCTCAAGACCCCCACAGATGCCAGGCCTTGGGGGTCCCTGGGTTGCCAGTGGCTCCCACGTGTGTAGGGGGCACGTGGCTGACACTTTCCTCGGAGCCCCATTGTCTGGTGGGCCTCTGTTCGTCCTCCTCTCACCACCAGACCCACTCCTGGAGGACTGGATCCTCCCTGGCCCCCGTGGCCTTCCCAGGGACAAGCAAAGAACCGGCACTCCATAAATGCCTGGAACGGATAAACGCACTTTAGCACAAGACAAAATTCTGATGAACCATAAGACACAAACCATGGACAGCATCAACAAGCAGGGTTTCAGGCCATGCGATGAAAAAGGAAGAAACCAGGGTGGGATAGGAGGCGTGTTATCAGCCTTCGCTTCGCACCTTGTTAAGCCCCGGCCCTGGGCTGCGTGAGGCTCAGCCCCCGATTCAGGGATTCACTGCTTCCTGCCCCCCACCCCAGGGCGTCTGATGTCACCTGTGCATCAGGCCACGCCCTTTAGGGTCCAAACAGTCTGGACAGGCCTGTGGTTCTCGTCCATCTTAGTAGGATTTTGTTGACTGTATCCGAATCAGTCCTTTGAGAGAACCAAAAATTAACCTTTCCTGCCCCCTGTCCACCGTTTCTACGATTTGACAGGTTTTATAGATCAGGCCCCACTTTCCAGAACAAACCCAAACAAAACAAGAAAAACTGCGGCCAAGACGACCCCAGACTCCCTATCCAGTGCTCTTTTCAGAACTCCTGACCATTTCTGCCCAATCTAACTTTTCAAAGGACACTTTTTACAGTTTGAATGTACTCACCGACTAAAGGGTTGCAGACATCAGAAAATGCCACTGACCATGAAGAAGCTATTGGCATTGGTTCTCCCTTAAAAAGGGAAGAACGTTTTGCTCCGTCTGGGCACTTGGGATTTTAATACTTAAAAACATTTACAATCTCCAGCAGTGAAACTCTAAGCCAACACCCAGAGGAAGCAGGTGGCGCTTCTAGCAGGGTCTGAGGCCGCCTGGGGTCAGGCAGCCTTTGCTGCAATAAGGCGACAGCACAAAACCTCAGGGCTGAACTCAGCTCATGAGGCCGCAAGTTGAGCTGACCAAGTTGGGCTCTGGTGTATCTGCCGGGGCGGGGGCGGGAAGGGGCCTAGGAGGTTCTGTTGACCTGGGCTGGGGATGGCTGGCTAGCGGCTAACAGAGGAAGCCCCAGAGGGGAGGACCCAGAGGCTTGCCCTGCGCCACCCGCCTCCCCTCCAGCAGGCCAACCCTGGCAGCACCCCAGCGACAGCCAAGGGACCAGAGCACTCTGGTGGGCAAAGTGAGTCACACGACCAGGCCTGGGGTGGGACCCAAATTCCCCAAGGATGACAGAGGGAGGGGCAATGCGCCGGGACCACTGACGTCACCTGGTCGCCTCCCTCCTCAGCCCATCCTCCCCAGTGAGCATCGTCAGGAGGGCTACACAGACTGGCCAACAGCTCCGTGGACCCGAGGAAGGGGCCACTTCCTTCTGACCCCCTCTCCAATGTCCACTCATCCCTGCCTGCCTGTGCAGACAGCCCACCACCCGGCACAGCCCACCGGCCAAAATTACTCCCCCTGGGGAGACACCCTTTACTGGTTGTCTGTTTCACACCTCTGCCTTGTGGAGCTGGTCATCTCACACCCTCTTAGGGATGCTACAGGGACTGAATCCCCCCTATGGGGATTGAATTCCTCCTGTAGGGACTGAATCCCTCCTGTGGGGACTGAATCCCTCGTGGGGGGACTGAATCCCCCCTATTGGGACTGAATCCCCCTATAAGGACTGAATCCTTCCTAAGGGGACTGAATCCCCCCTATGGGGACTGAATCCCCCTATAGGGACTGAATCCCCCCTATGGGGATTGAATTCCTCCTGTAGGGACTGAATCCCCCCTGTGGGGACTGAATCCCCCCAAGGGAACTGAATCCCCCCTAAGGGGACTAAACGCTTCCTAAGGGGACTGAATCCCTCCTATGAGGACTGTGTCCATCCCGCGGGGCCTCACTGCCTAATGATCCTGACTCTGGCCAACCTGACAAGCGGGAACTCACCAGCGTCTTCCCTCAGCACCTCCAAATCTCCATTTCTTCTGCTTCTTGTTTCCACTGGTTTGGCATCTAAGGCCACCTCCCTGTGGGAAGTGCTGAGCTCAGCCCCGGGGACCCAGGGATTAAGGAGCCGTGGTCGCTGCTCCCAAAGCCCAGGGTTGTCTTGGGGATGCTTGACTCACTGATTAATCTTTAATATCCACTTAGCTGTTTTCTGTGGAGTAACCGTGAACAAACTGGGCTCATTACAAAAGAGCAGAATGACAGAATTTCCCACATTTAAAAAGAAGAGCTGAGGGGAGGAAAGCAGGATTGGGGGGGGTGGGGGGTGTTAAAATCCTCCCCCTAATCCTTTGCTTTGGGAAGAGGTGACTTGAAGCTTCTCAGCAGAAAGGCTCTTAAAGGCTCAGGCTTTGGGCCATGCCAAGTTCTCTAAAATTAAGGTGGCTTTCTGAGAAAAGATCATGACTCAGAATTAATCAAGGAAAATCAATCCTATTCTTCCCCACGCCCCAGCCCTCCAACCTGTGGCCTTGAAGGAAGCCTCTGGCCCATCCCAGCCGGGCAAGGCAGAAGCCTGTACACCCAGAATGTGTGGAGATCGAGCACGCGGGGACCGTGGTGGCAATGACGACGCAGCTCACCTGTCCACAGTTCACCTGCGCAGAAGAGGTGCGCAGTCAAGAGCCTTGAGGCAGGAGGGGGAGGAGACACAGAACACAAAGCGCAGGGCACTCTGTCCGGTGGGCGGAGGCTGCGTTCTCGACACTTCATCCTCAATTCTCTGCTGAAGACACAAAGCAGGTTTAGAACACATTTACTTAACGTTTAGATCTATAAAGACACAAAATTCCCACCCTCTTTCAAGACCCCTCTCAACCCCCGTCCCCTGCCCCCCGTGGACCTTTCTCTGTAACTCCAGCCGAAACTGAGAAGCCCCCTGCTCAGTGCCCACAGCCGCCTCCTGGGTCCCCGCGCTCCCTGTTTTCTGCAGTCTGTCTTGGCCGTCGGCAGCGAAATGGTACCAGGGCTGAGCATTTGCCTGCGACAAACATGCCCGAGTCCTGGTGACGGGCCGGCCTCGGGAGTCACAGGGGGGCCTGAGGGCCAGTTCCATCTGCCCTGCTGCCTCCTCTTTCTAGCCACACGAATAAAGCCTCAGGGAGGGGACAGGTCGTCCTCGGGACCCCAGGGAGGAGGAGGGTGGTGCGACCCCACACCTGCCCCAGAGATGGTCCTGACCAAGAGCAGGTGATGAGGCTGTCAGGCCAGACAGAGGGGGGCAATCACAACATCAAAAGAAAAGTGTATACATATTAGACATTGTGCGTGTAAACGTTCTCTAGACTATAAGGTCGGCCCTGATGGGAAGATTTTCCTTTATATTGTTTGATTCCCTTTCAGAGAGTGAAAGGGAAGGAAGACACTTGTGCTGGGTTCTAAGAGTTGTGTTCTAAGAATTGAAATCAAGTAGAAAGAATGGTGACCCTGTGATCCAGCGATCCCACTCCTGGGAACATATGTGGAGAAAACTCTAATTCAAAAAGATATGCACCGCAATGTTCATAGCAGCACTATTTACAGTAGCCAACACGTGGAAGCAACCTAAGTGTCCATGAATAAAAAAATGTGGTACGTATATATACAATGGAACATTACTCAGGCATAAAGACAAGTGAAATAATGCCATTTGCAGTAACATGGATGGACCTAGAAATTACCATACTAAGTGAAGTAAGTCAGAGAGAGAAAGACAAATATACGATATCACTTCTAGATGGAATCTAAAATATGATAGAAATGAATCTATTTACAATCTATTTACAAAACAGAAACAGACTCATAGACATAGAAGGCAAACTTATGGTTACCAAAGGGAAACGCAGGGGAGGGGTAAATTAGGAGTTTGGGATTAACATATACACACGACTATACATAAAAGAGATAAACAACAAGGACCTACTGTATAGCACAGGGAACTATATTCAGTATCTTGTAATAACCTATAATCGAGAAGAATCTGAAAAAGGATATATATGTATGCATGTATAAGTGAATCCTTTTGCTGTACACCTGAAACTAACACAACATTGTAAATCAACTCTACTTCAATTAATTTTTTTTTTTTTTTTTGCGGTATGCGGGCCTCTCACTGTTGTGGCCTCTCCCATTGCGGAGCACAGGCTCCGGACGCACAGGCTCAGCGACCATGGCTCACGGGCCCAGCCGCTCCGCGGCACGTGGAATCCTCCCGGACCGGGGCACGAACCCGTGTCCCCTGCATCGGCAGGCGGACTCTCAACCACTGTGCCACCAGGGAAGCCCTCATTTTATTTTTTAATGGTGACCAGTTCAACTTACTATACACTGTGACGCAGCTTTAGGGAGCAGAGGCAAGAGAGCCGATCCTTCCTGAAGGCTGCGTACATCCTCCCACGTCTCCGAGCTGGAAACTTTCCGGGCCTCGCCCACCCCAGGAGCCCTCGGAAAAGCAGAGAAGGCTGCACCTGTCGCGTAGCATCTGCCAAGGTTCTGAGTCACTCGGCGCCTTACTTTGCCCTTGTGTGAAACAAGACGCAACAGCGCAGCGTCCGGGGCTGACCTGACAAACGCAGCATCCGACACAGCAAGCGCTCAGCAAACAGGAGCGGCTGTGACCGGGCAGGGCTGCGGGGCCGCCTCCCTGGGAGACCTGGTTTTCAGACTCTGTCAGGAAGGATTCCGATGATGTGATGAACAAGGTGAGTGAGGGACTGAGCGAATGGCTGGGCGGGGAGACAGATTTCCTTGTGTATCCAGCCCTGGTTTTTATTTTCATCATTAAACACACACGTGCGTAAGTGCTTGCGGGAGAGGCTCGACTGTCCACGGCCACCCTTAGGACGCTGTGCTCCGGCAGCTCAGCGAGCTCAGCACGGGGCTTCCGTCGGCAGGCAGGTGGCACGTTGGAGCCGCCTGAAGAGCTCCTCACAGACGTTCTGAGTCGGGGGTCTCTGGGAGATGGCAGGAGACTTGGCCGGTGACCTCTGCGCCCAGCCAGCGTGGAAGCTCAGGGGTGGCGCCCAGGCCCACGGCACCCTCTTCCTCCACAACCCCTCAGCCTCCACGGTTCCTTTCTTGGTCTCTTTCCTTCTTCAAGGAGATAACTGTAAGAGGGCAACACTGTATAGAAATTCAGTAGGCAAAGAGATTTGGGGAAGGTGCTAGGGACAGAGGGCAGCAAGAGGGATAAATTACAGAGCTGTTTCACAGCCCCGGCCCCTTTGGCTGGACACCCCCTGGGAAGAGGAAGGGTCCCCCAGCAAGAGCATCGTGAGAAACAGGATGAGACGTCACACCCTCTTCACCTTCTTAGTGTTGTGGGGGCAGCTCAAGCGCTCCTACTCAGAGAAGTATGTCTGGCCCCCAGCCCGGTCGGGGTCCCCCTTCCATGACCACCTGGCCCTGAGCATTTCCTCCAAGCCCTCAGAGTACTTCATAACCACTCGACAGTTCGCTGGTTATCTCTCCCTCCAGAGCACAAGCTCCCCGGGCTCCCCAATGTCCAGCAAGTGACTGACAACTCAACACGACTTTCTAAAAATGAATGAATCAACATTCATGCACCAGCTGAGCGGGAAGAGAGTGAGCGAGTCCCCACCTGCCCTGTGGGTGACCTAGGACGGGCCCCGCCCCAGGTGGACGCCAGCGCACAGCTGGAGAAGGTAGTAGATCTGGGCAGCATTGCGATGATGGCTTTTCTCTCTGGGAACTGTGAGGAAAGAGGACAGTGGCCCTGAGGCCTGGTCACCTCACTCCCAACCTCCCTGAAGCTCGGCCCTGTTCCCCCAGCCATGGGAGGTCCATCGTTGCCAATCACTGAGAATGCTTCAGGGCCTGGAGAGATGGGTTCCTGGGGAAACAGGACTTCAAGACTCAGGAGTGGCTGAGAGCAGGACAGTCACAGAACCTCCCAGGGTCTGGGCCAGGCAGCTCTGACACCGGGGAACAGACTTCTGTCTTAGTTGGGGACCCTGGACTGAGGCAGCGGTGGACTTTCCTAACTGAGGCTCCCAGGAGGTGCAAGACCCAGAAGCCGGAAAAACCCCAAATGGGAAGAGGGCCTCTCATCGACTTAAAGAATGTGCGGCCAACCAATAGAGACTTTGTCCCCGAAGTACAGCCATTGTCTTTGCCCAAAATCCAGCTGGTGTCTTGGAAAGTTCCCATCTGATCTGACCAAGATGAGAGGGGACACCTAGCAGAGGGGTGTCCCCACTGAGGCCAGTGGAGACGGACCTGGGGTGGAGCAGGTCCTGCTGGAGCACAGCGGCCTTGGGGTGACCCCTGGGACCGGTCCCAGGAGGGGCCTCTCTCTGGGGGGATCTGCTGACACAGCCACCTCGGAGCTGCTCCGGGTTTCGGATAAGGTTCTCTGCGTTACAAGCTCACAGAATGGCTGCTGGAACCAGCCCCAAGAGCTGTGGGTGCCACTGATATT
This sequence comes from Lagenorhynchus albirostris, assembly GCF_949774975.1. Classification (NCBI taxonomy): domain Eukaryota; kingdom Metazoa; phylum Chordata; class Mammalia; order Artiodactyla; family Delphinidae; genus Lagenorhynchus; species Lagenorhynchus albirostris. The sequence goes on from NC_083102.1 coordinate 2,275,928, forward strand.
CCACCATCTCTCACCTGCCAAACGCCCGGTTCCCCGAAGGTCGCTGGCGGGAATCTGACTCTGCAGCACGGTGCAGCCAGCTTTCCAGCCTTGCTTCCTAACCCCTCATGAAGAGGGGCCTCCGAGGCTAGCAATGTTCATTCCCCCCTCTTCCCTTGCTAAAAGAATCCCAGCCCTTTTCAGGGCAGCATGGTACACAGAATTTTCTTTAAAACCTGCATTTCCCAGTTCCCTTGAGGCTGGCATTGTCATTGTGCCACCAACACAGCCAGGGAGGTAAGAGCAAGAGTAACGGGGATTTCTGGGAAGCTTTGACGTTCCTGGCCCAGGTGGGTCCCTTTCCTCCTCGTGGCTTTTCTCCTTTCCCCCCTCTCTCCCCTCCTCCTTCTAGAGGAAGTAGATGTGAGGCAGGAAGTACAGCATCCACTTTGTGGCCATGAGGCATCCGTGAGGAACAGAGTAGTTAGTAGAAAGGTGGTACTCCAAACGTGATGCCATCACAGAACTGCTGTCCCAGACCCAACTGCCCCCCGCCTGGCAAATTCCCCTGGTTGGTCGCGCTGCTATAACAGGGGCCCTGTTACAGATGCCCAGGCACACTTCCTAACTGATAGAGAAAGGGTATTGTTACCGTCCTGGTAGAGCACACCTCCATACATGAGAATAGCCCATCCTGGGGTTTTAATAAAACTCAATCAGCATTCTACCTAGTTCTTACCACACATCCAGACAGAACGACTTCCGAGAAGGGGCTGACACCTTGCCCTGACGTCAGTCCTACACGAAATCTTTGGGGCCCTACGCAATGGCGGTACAAGCACCCCCATGAAAATAATGAAAGTGCCCAAAAGTGTTGAGACAAAATGTTGTGAGAAATCCGGAAGGAAAGTCAGTGGTGTGGGCCAGGATTATCTAGAAGGTCTTACTGGACAGGGTAAAATTTGTGATGAGACTTTTTAACTAGAAAGGCCAACGTAATTAAGATACAGCGAGTCCCCGTTAGGAGAGGGCACACCTGTGTTTGCCGACTCCATGGGCGCAGTCAACTCAATTTATCCAAAATTCCAACAAACAGAAGAACTAATAAAGATTATTTGCATCTACAGCTGTAGACCTATGCATTGCTAATTGATGTTTATTAAGACATCTTTGGGGAAACAGAAAAACCCCAAAGGACCTTATTATCCAAAGAGTCAATTACTTCCAAATTGTTTGGATGTTAAGTGTAAGTTAGTACATTGTCGCTTCACATTCAGTCTGGGATTTGTGAAATAAATGAAGATGCTATGTGTCTGTTCAGTCAGCTAATTATATTCCCCATAAATTTATCCATACAGAAAATCTGTGACTAGACGGTAATTTGCTTAAATTCAGTCTGCATATTAAATGATCATCTGCTTTTTTTCTCTTTGTTTTTGCTTTCTTTCCTTTTTGTTTTCCTTATTTATATTCAGTTACTGCCTAAAAAATCAGAAAGCGACGGTAATTAATTTCTAATAAGAAATAATATGGATACAGATATCATGCAGGAAGTTAATCTTTTTAGTCTAATTCCACCGAACGCCCTCAGAGCTTATTTCTATAGTCATTAGTCAGGCATTCATGTCAAAGGCAAATCCATTTCTAGAAAAATGGGGAAACACAGATTATTTTAGATCCATTAAAAATGAAAGGACTGTTCAAAATAGCTAATCTAGCGCAGATTTTTTTGTTCAGAGTTTTTGAGAAACCAGATATGATGTAAGTACGGTGTGAAGGGTTAGTTACCCAACCTTTGACCCACTCAACACAAGTCGGCCGCCGTTCATCACACACTCCCAGGCTGTCCTGGGCTTGGGATGTTGGAAAACCACAGCATCTTCACTGGCGGGAGGACAGTCACGAAGAATAGTTACAAGCTCTTGCTACTGTCCCAAAACCAAAAGGATGACGAATATTCCCACCATGACAAAAAAATAAGCATCAAAGCCTTTGACAAAAGGCAAAGGCTTATTTACGCAAATGGGAGACTGAAATGGCTCGGGGAATTTTCCAATACCAAGCTTATGGCAGGAAAGAATACTTGAGCACCAGTTTGGCTTGGAACAATGGAATCCCATAGAATGCCACGAGAGGAGCTCCCGTAATTGGTCCCACTCTTTCACAGCGACCAGTTTCATGGGACTCAGATTTCCAGCCCCAGATCCTGTCGGGCTTTCTTCTGCCACTGCCCACGTGCCGTGTCACAGCTCATGGCGGGAGGGGTGGGCGTCGCAGTTGTAACACAGCAGCTGCAGCTGAGATGTTAGAACTGTGTGTGTGTGTTATCCTGCTTTTGCCTGTTTCTCACCCTAAAGAGCCTAGTTTTGACTTTGTTTCGTTTTTTTTTAATTTAAAAAAATTTTTTTCTCCATAAACTTTAATGACTAGAAAAATAAATGAAAAAATACAAATCTGAACTTTTTCCTTCATAGAGGTTCCTGGGCTTCCTACTGTTTGGTTGATCTTATGCTGGGTGCCCTGCAAGGGCTGTGCGAGGACAGTTTACCTAATAAACAATGTGGCAGTACCAGAGTTAATCCAAGTGGCCCAACTTCTTTGGACAAAGATATTTACATTGTGATTAAGTCAAAGTTGTGGGGAAATTATATTTCTCAGAGAGACAGATAATGTTTGAATTTTCTTGGATGTGGGCGCCTCCAGGGAGCTCAGGGAGATGCAATTAGGAGCACACTTTTGGTCTCACGGATGACCGTGACTGGTCACAAGCTGGACCACCGAGACAGGAGCTGAGTCAACGCAAACAGTCCCACCCCTAGAAAAACAGCTGAAGGCATTTCTGATTCTAAGCCTGGGGGAGAAGCTTGACTTGCTAGCAGATCCAGGAGTTTCCAAAGAGGAAGGCTTTGAGGGAGTACCTCTTACTCAAAACGTATTCCTTCCACCTCAACTTTCACAGCATCTAGAGTTCTACCATTTGGAAACTATCGCTATTAGAGTCATAGATTTTCTCTTTCTAATGAAGATGCTCTTGTACCCAGAGCAGATAATATGAAAACTAATACTTTAGGGGAAATACCTACCCTTAACAGGTAGCTTTTAGAAGGGTTGCAGCAATTGATCACTGGCTAAATGCCTAGAAGGGGGAAAGAAAGAGTGGGAGGTAGGTGGAGAAAGTCATCTGGAAATAATACAATAAGGACATTTAACTCCCAGATAAGTATTTCTGTACCTGATGTTAGGGCATAGGCATGCATATAATCTAAGGGGTCCTACTGGAAAGGCAGGCCCTTTCTGCTGGAATTTTTTTTGTAGATAAGTTCATTTGTATCATTTTTTTATATTCCGCATATAAGAGATATCATATGATATTTGTCTTTCTCTGTCTGACTTAATTCACTCAGTATGATAATTTCCAGGTCCGCCCATGTTGATGCAAATGGCATTATTTCATTCCTTTTTATGGCTGAGTAGTACTACACTGTATATATGTACCACACCTTCTTTATCCATTCATCTGTCAGTGGACATTTAGGCTGCTTCCATGTCTTGGCTATTGTATATTTCATTTTTTTTAATAGTTCTGAATATTTTGCAACAATATACAGTATTACATATTCGATCATAGTCAATGGTTTATTCATTCATTTAGGTTGGAAGTTATTCTCATAATATGTTTAGAGCTGAGTAGGGCATTAAATATCACTTCTTCCAAACTTTTCCTTTTTACATTTGAGAACACTCAGACTCCAAAAGGTGAATTGATTTATTCAAAGTTCTACAACTAGGAAGGATGAAAGTCAAGACTAGAGCCACATCTCCCAAAGTTTGTGGTACTATTTTTTCCACTTTACCACTTTATCTCATTATACTTTAGAGCGCAAGGGATGTAGAGAGTTTGGTTCCCTTCTTCCATGGCTTTAGAGAAACTTCTGAATGAAAGGTTAATCTCAGAGGGGCTCTGGTATGACATAGGTTAGTACATGGTTTTAAATCTACTCTAAAATAAATAATGTTCTGTTCCTCAAAAAATTAAACATAGAACTACCATATGTCCAGCAATTCCACTTCTGGTAGCCGCGTTATTCAGAATAGCCAGGAGGTAGAAACAACCCCAGTGTCTATAGATGGACAAATGGATAAATAAAATGGGACACGTCCATACGATGGAGTATTATTCAGCCTTAAAAAGGAAAGAAGTTCTGACACCTGCTACAACGTGGATAAACCTTGAGGACATCATGCTCAGAGCCATAAGCTGGACACACAAAAACGACAAATGCTGTATGAATCTACGTATATGAAGTCGCTGGAGGCATCAAATTCATAGAGATGGAAAATAGAAGGGCGGTTGCCAGGGGCTGGGGGAGGGGGATGGGGAGGTGTTGTTTGATGGGCACAATGGTTTAATGTTTGCAAGATGAGAAAGTTCTGGAGATCTGTCCAACAACGTGCTAAATACCCTTAACCCTACCGGACTCCACACGTAAAATGGTTAAGATGGTAAATTTTATATTGTATTCTTACCACAATTCAAAAATTGTTTTAAAAGAAGAATCTTCCTTAAATATTACCACTAACTATAATGTGAGTTCAATACGACACAACCTCTAATGCAGGCCACGGGCCTGCAGGCTCAGACAGGCGTTACGAAGTCCATGACTCAGTATTTTATCTGCGGTCACTGCAGAGACAAGAAAACACGATAACAAGGGATCGGAGGCTGTGGGTAATGTGTCTGACTGCAGATCAGGAGAAAGCAGTAATATTCCCTTCTCTTCTCAAATGTCACCAAAAGAAATATTTTTGTCTCACTTTCCCAGTTTCCAAATCTGCTAAGAAGAAATCAGCTCTAAGACCCTTCTCTCTGCTACACAGTAAAGCGGAGACGACTCATTATAGTTTCAGCAAGAAGTCCTCTGGACAGATGGCTTCACCATTTTAATTAAGCATATCTATTAGACTGTTGGAGTTAATACATGTGACATGACAGACGTTTTCTGTGCTCATTTAGAATTTTTAGTCATTTACTGTCTATGTGGTGTCAGAATCGGGGCCCCTTGTGAATTTTATTCTGTTCAGTTTAGCAGTTTATTCATATTTTGTCATTTTAGAGTTATTTCTGAGCAGTCTTCAAGCAGAATGTGTAAAAAGAATATTTTAAAGAAATAAAAAGTGCCTTTCTGTAGGCATGAGGACTAATTTTAGTTGGGATGAACCACTGAGTCAACACTAACCCAACTGTGATGTTTTCTGAGCCTGGCGGTCGTTCCACATGGGGTCTTCTCCGCACATTTTCTTGCCAGACTTAAGTCCTTGTTTGCGATTACATGTCCTGAGCATCTGAGCGGTCCCCTCCCCGGCCCCACTACATAGGATGCTGCCCTCACTCTCCTACACCCTTTGTTGGAAGCTCCAAGGTCTCTGGTCCCCTGACATCAAGCCCAAGCTACCCGGCTCAGTGTCCCAGCTCAGCAAGGGTTTGGCTGTAATCAAGCCAATGAGCCCCAAACCCCCAAACTGACCGAGAAGCGTCCTCGCTCCGTCACACTCCTCTGCACACCACACTGGGGGGCTTCTGTGCCCCCCTTCGATCCTCTCACATCCTCTTCACCCCTTCTAATGCTCATCGAAGCCCAGGTGATGTGCTCCTATGCACCTGCCCAAGAGAAATGGGAAAGTGTCCACACAAAGACTCGTACATGAATGTTCACAGCATCTGATACTCACAACAGCCGCAAGTTGGAAACAATCCACGTGCCCATCCCCTGATGCACGGATGGGTAAAATGAGCACATCCATACAGTGCATCCCTATTCAGCATAAAAAAGCATAAACCGCTGATACTACTTCATGGGGGGACCTCAGAGCACTGTGCTGAGTGAGAGAAGCCAGGCACAAAGATCACAGACCAAATGGGCCCATTTAACTGGACGCCCAGAAAAGGCAGATAGAGAGACAGAGCAGATTAGAGGTTGCAGGGGGGCAGGGGTGGGATGCGGAGCGACTTCAAACGGGCACGGGGGATATTTGGGGCAGATGGAGTAAATGTTCTAAAACTGAATTGTGGTAACGGCGCACAACGCGAAAGTGTCACACGCCGTTGACCTGTGCACTCGGAGTGCGTTCTATGCGTGTAACTTACACTTCGATAAAGTCACTTAAAAATGTTTTCAAACTTAGCTCACATCCTCCTTCCCATGCAGCCACCCTGCCTTGGTGAACGCGAAGCCCTCAGGGATCACACCTTGTTGACACGGCCGTGGAGTTTATCCTCATTTGTGCTGGCCTCGAGCTTTGAGAAGCTTATTTCCGGCCCAATACCGTATGCTAACACATATATATGGAACTTAAGAAAAAAAAATGTCTTGAAGAACCTAGGGGTAAGACAGGAATAAAGACACAGACCTACCAGAGAACGGGCTTGAGGATGTGGGGAGGGGGAAGGGTGAGCTGTGACAAAGCGAGAGAGAGGCATGGACATATATACACGACCAAACGTAAGGTAGATAGCGAGTGGGAAGCAGCTGCATAGCACAGGGAGATCAGCTCAGTGCTTTGTGACCGCCTGGATGGGTGGCATAGGGAGGGTGGGAGGGAGGGAGACGCAAGAGGAAAGAGATATGGGAACATATGTATAACTGATTCACTTTGTTATAAAGCAGAAACTAACACACCATTGTAAAGCAGTTATACTCCAATAAAGATGTAAAAAAAAAAAAAAAACCTTTGAGAACCCTGGGTATCTGAACTCCTGAGTATTTGATTTCATCGCAGTTCACTGGGCCCCTTGTCTGGGGTCAAGGCCCTCCAGAGTTCGACCCCAGGAGACCTTCCCATGCTGCTCTTGGGTGACAGAGAGCTCCGCCCAGGTAGGCGGGCCCCGGCTTTCTCTCCGCATCCAGCGTGAAGCCAGGTGTCCTGAAGCCCAGATGAAACCCCTGCCACCCCTTCCTTAGTGTCCAGCCCAGCACCCACCTGCCGCCAGCTTCTGGGAACAGTCTTCTCACGGGACTCCGTCCCACGTGCTCACGTACAACAGTGGATCGAACCGTGCTCTTTCTTTGCATTCCCACACCCACCTGGCGGAGGGCCCAGCGAATGAGGGAATCCCAATAAATAAGCAACTGATGGCACAGTTGCTAGGCAGCCCCTTGGACCAGCACTTGGTCGGCAGGCATCCCCATCCCAAGGCTTGGACCCTGGAGGTCAACTCCACCGTCCCCACCACCGGCCTGAACTTCTCTGTGATGCCCTCGACGTGGCTCGCCTGCCCTGAGCACCTCCATGGGTGTGAAACTTGCTACCTGTGGAGCAGCCCCTGCAGATTTTGGAGCGCTCCTGCCGAGAGAAAGTTCTCCCCGACCTCGAGCCCACTTTGCTCCTAACCTCCGCCTGCTGGGCAGCTCTGCCCTTGAAGGCCACACAGTAGGAGCTCACCCCATCTTCCTGGAGAGGACTTCCAGCCCCAGAGCTCTCCTTCCTTCAGTGTAAACGTTTACATGCCTGGCCCCGCTGCCCTCACCTGGCTAGGTGAGCACCGCTGTCCACGGGGCTCAAATGAAGATGCTCGTCCTGGAGCACTTTGTCCCCTGTGGCCTGACTCGTCAGAACAGAGCGGGTTATTGACCGCCACGTGCCATCCTGCAGCCTAAGAGCGAATTATCTTTCTGGAGGTGGTACCACACGGCTGGGTCCGTGATCCCCATCACCTAACGCTCTCACCGCTTTGCCACCCTTGCTATTTAGCTCCAGTACTCGTAGAGTCGGAACTCTGGGAATTTCCCAAATTCCAATTTTTCAGAATTTCCCCTGCATCCCTTCATGCACCCCTCAAGAGGTTTGTTCCTTCGTCCCAACCTCATGAGTTCTCATTTTCCCTTTGTGATGGCATCCTGAATCCGTCCTCTCCTAGCTCCTACTCCACATTTAGGGGTGGGGTGACCACATCTCCCAGGTCCTGACTCCCCAGGTGCTGGATTTGGGTACAAACACTGAGAATTGGGTCTCCATGGACTTAAACCAATGGACTGCTATCTGTCTCATGAGAAGAAGCCTGGGACAGGTGAGGTTTTCCATCCCCCATGCTCCAGCCGTCCATGGCGCGTCCACGGGGTGCTCTGTGATGCCGACAGAGCAGACTCACACACGGGTCAGGCGCCGGCTCCAGCCGGGACCCTCACCACAGATGGGGCTTAAACAACAGAAATTTCTCTCTCCCAGTCCTGGAGGCGCGAGATCAAGGTGTAGGCAGGGCTGGCTCCTCCTGAGGCCTCTCTCCTTGGCGTGTAGACAGCCATCTTCTCCCCGTGTCCTCACAGGGTGGTCCCTCTGTGTCTGTGTCCTGATCACCTCCTCTTATAAGGACACCAGTCGCACTGGATCAGGGCCCACCCATAGGCCTCACTGTACCTTAATTACCTCTTGTGAGGGCCCATCTCCAAAATATAGTCACATTCTGAAGTCCTGCCCATTGGGGCTTCAGTGATTGAATTTAGGGGGACACAGCTCAGCCCATAACAACTGGTAAAGACACATCGCTCATTCTTGAGAAACTGCCCACCTTATCCAAATGCACTGATCTGGGCTATCCTACAAACCACGTGTATCTATTTTCTCCATAAATATATGTGTTTGTTCGAATTTCTTTTTTAAAAGAATGTGAGAAAAATCTAGATACAGTTTGTCCACAGCCTTAACCTGATCAAATAATCCTTTTCTAAAAATCATTAGGTAGATTGAGTAGTTAATTAGGTAATTACTTTTATACTTGTGATGGAAATCTGGCCTAACAAACACCAAGTTTAACCTATATATACGATGTGAAATGGAAAACTATTGTGTCCAGAAGAATAGCTTAATTTTCTACTAAATATAGGTACAGAGATTATGATAGCTATGCCCTTGCCAGGTACAAATGGCCCCAGGTTTTATGATAAAATACATTTTCCTATAAATCACATCAGACAAGTGGCTATGAGCCTGCGCTTCTGAGGTCAGGTTCTAGAATATTCTGGGCATCAGCAGTGGGAAAAAATAGAGAGAAAAAAAGACTGCTTCTTAGATAGAATAAGGAAAGAAGGAAGGAAGGAAGGAAGGAAGGAAGGAAGGAAGGAAGGAAGGAAGGAAGGAAGGGAGAGAGAGAGAAAACCAGAGCTTTCAAAGGCTGAGGAGGACAAACAGGGACTTCAGGGCTCAGGAGATGCTTGGGCTGTGGCTTCCCTGCTGACCTGTGTCGTCTGCACGCAGCCGCTCGGCCACTGACGGAGGGGCCCCCTCCTTGGGGCTGCCTATATGACTACGGGACTTAGAAAGCCTCGGGGGCTGGGACAAGCCTCTTCCTCATTCTGCTTTGCAGAATTTCGTCCCTAGTCGTTGGTTTTCTCACCTGAGAGAGACATTCCACTCAACATCCTGGCGGGAATTGTGCATCTGACCCCAGCCTTGGAGGGGACGCCCTGGGTGGCTGAGGAAACAGGCTTGTGTCCCCAGCTTAGGCTGAGGAAAGAAAAAAAAGAGGTGAAATCTCAGCTCGGGAGCTTGGATGCTTTCCAGCAATGACTTGCAGAAATGAAGCTCACACAGATCTATACTACTCGCCCAGAAAGCCTAAAGGCACCTGCTCTGTCCCACATCTAGAATATCTGAGGCCAGCCCATCCTAGCAGAAGAGCCAGGCGTGGAAACCGCAGCTCCTGCTTCGTGCCGCTGGCCAGCATCCTCGACAGCGCTGGAAATGATGGATCCCGTCCTGGCTTTGCAGAACTCACAGCCGGGGCAGTGAGACAAATTAAATATCACGTTTGATTTACGTTTGGGTATGATGGTCGCACACAACTGATAAGGAATGTAGGGAAAGACCAGATTTGAGAGTAGGGTAAGTGTAGTCCAAGACCCGGCCAAGGGGTGGTGATCGAAAAATTGTTCCTTCCAATTTTTTCTAAGCAGACTTAATACTGTGAGTGTCCAAGGGGCTGAGTGTTCCAGGCGAGACTGGACAAGCAAACGTGTCAGGCGGCCCCCGTTTGGTCTCCTGTTACATTAAGATGAGACGAGCCTCCTTCCAGAGCTGAGTAAGCACAGATGACTGTTACCGGGGACAAGTCTGGGTCACCCACCAGGGGCCGAGGCATAACAGAGCACCCATGACATCGGTCCCGCTTTGAATGAGGTAGAGAACCCCAAAAGACACACGGCCTCACAGAACCAGTTGTAGCATCATCTGAAAAGGAAAAGGAAAACCAGAATTTCTTCTTGAGAAATTAGTCCCAAAAGGGAGGGAAAATGGACTAAAATGCAAAAAGAGAAACCAAAATTAAGTCCTTTGAGGTTTTCATGAAAAAATAAAGGGGACCGTCAAAAGTAACCATTTTAATACGACTTAAATGCTTTGTCGCAGCTCTTACACGTGGACCACGCCATTGTGTCATCGGAGCCCCAGAGGGAGGCCAGACATCTACTCTCCATTTGGTAACTGAGGACAGCCTGACCTAGGTGACCAGGCTCAGCAAAAGCAGACCTACAGGATGGACCAGGATCCAGACCCAAAGGTCTTTCTAGAAAGATTTTAGACATGTTTTATAAGACAGAGAAAGAGCATAGAAACAAACTAAGCTTGAACTGTCCTTCGAATAGGGAAGAAAGGGCTTTACAGAGTATTTCACGAGATGATGTGCAAAGAGGTCAGAGAAAGATACCACCTGCAACTTGAAACCAGCTCCCCCTTGCTTAGAAAGAGCAGGGGACTCAGCACTGGCCCTGCGGAGAAGACATCCACCCCCCACCGCCTCCAAGTCCCAGAGAAACCAGAGTCCTGGGTAGAAAGTCAGTAGCTGAATCCACCGTGGTTACTACGTCCCAGGTGCCCGGAGTCCTGCAAGCATTGTCTCGTTGAACTGTCACAGCAAATACGAGGGGCGCCACTTTACAGATGGTATCCGAGTTTTAGGCACGTTAAGCTGCCCACTATCACACAGTCCTGAGACGTGGAGCTGGGCTTTGAACCCAGGCAGCTCCCGGGTGGAGGACGTCCCACCAGAGAGACTGGACGCCCGAGGGTCAAGCTGGGCCTGGGGAGAGGGTGTCAGGCCCCTCTCTAGCTTTCAGGTGTGATGACCAGCCAGGCTAAGCAATAATAGAAGATCACGGGTAACAACACGTGAATGTGGGGGATGAAAGGGTCCCACCAGCGGCCTCAACCCCAGGATCAAGTTCTCACGCGATACCTGGTCCTCGGCCAGAGTTCTGTGGGTGGATGGCCTTCCTGACTCCCCTCCGTCCTCCCCGCCCACATCCCCGCCTTCTGCCATGTCACCTTGAACTCCTATCACTAAAGGGGTTGAGTCTATCTCCCCATCTCTCGAGTCTGACATCAGCATCAGGACGTGCTTTGACGAACATAGTGGTTCTCAAAACGTGGCCCATGGATCCAGGAGGGTCCCCAGGTCCCCTCCAGGGGGCCAATGGTGTAAAACCTTTTTTCTAATAAATCTAAGATGTTTCGTGCCGTTTTCACTGTCTTGAATTTTTGATATTGTGTAGCTGGCTTTGGGTCAGGGTTCCCGGGTCAGAATATCAAAAGAAGTGGGGACCCAGACTGACCCAGCGGCGGATGGACAGCTTCTTGACATCTAAGCCCTGAACGGTTTGAAACCTGCACCCCACCGCCGGGACGGAGGCCTAGATGAAAGCACCGCCATTCCACGGACTCACCTTTCCGACAGGTGTACCTGGTGCCCAGCCTTCACCTGAGCTGCTCAGTGGGTCCATCACAGCCACGCCCCCCACCCCCAGCAGCCAAGGGCAGGGAGACGAGGGGAACCTTTAACTGTCTCTCCTTGGCGCCGCTGCTCTTGGTGACGAGACGCCATCCTGCGAGCGGCTCAGGACCACTCAGGACACCCAGGGCACCGTGCTGCCTGTGTTCCCTGTTCCCCAGCAGCCCCTCCCGCCTGCCGGCCGAGGGGCTGCTCTGTCTCTGGACACAGCGGGCAGCACCGACAGGAAGGCCTGCTCGGCCCCTCGCAACCCAAAGCTCTGACGCAGAGAGCCACCCCCTCTGAGAGCTCCCCCGCCCAGGTGGAGCGACCCTCAGAGGAGCAAAGGCCCAGCACGCTGCATGGGAGGACATCACTGGTGGGCGGGGGGAGGTGGGCACCCGGAGGGATGGCCGGAGCTCAGGACCCCCTCCAAGGGCAGGCCCAGAGGGGCTCCCCAGGGGAGCGCCCAGGCACTGGTGCAGCGGGCTTCTGAGTTTCCAAGGACAGCTTGTGGGAGCAAAGGGCAAAGTCATAAGCAGAGGGCCAGCAGACTAAGGCCCCCCGCACCTGTCTGCCAGGTGATTAAGGATATCAGCGCTCAACTCTAACGTAGAAGTTGCTCATCTAAATCACCCAAGATCCGGGTAGTTTATAAATATGTAGCTCAGATAAGGCACCCACATGTCCACGTGGGAGAAGAGGGGAGTCCGAGGTATTTTTAAGGACTTTCACAACTGTGATGTGCATGTACTTGCCTGGACAAGTCCACATTTACAAACACCTCAATTGACCGCACCACAGCTAGCCACCTGTCGCTCAGCTGCCTTTGGTCACTACCAAGGTCACCTGTCCTGTTGCACGAAGAGGGTTGCAACCAGACCCACGGGTTCAGGCAGGCTGGAGTCCCCAGGCCACTAAGTAAGTCTGTGTGGACTGCAGCCCCTCCCAGCGTCCACAGGGGCTGCCAGGGGCGGCCAGCCACGCGGGGCCACAGCCGGGAGTGTGAGATGCAGACCTGGGTCCACTGTAGCCCAAGCCTCTGGGAAGGTAAAGCCCCAGGTCAAGTCAGGGCCAAGCCCCCGGTCAGCAGGAGGCCCAGCAGCTGCACAGACCTCACCTATGGGAATGGAGGCCCTGGGACAGGCCGGACACCAGGAAAGCGGGCACCAGCATGGGCGCAGGAGCCCCGGCTGCCTGTTAACCAGCTCTGGCTGCAGGGGCCCTTCTCGGCAAGGCCGCTCACAGATGCACTGCTGGCAGGACGGATCCCCGGGTGACCGGCCCTTTCTGCCCCCTCCCACTGTCCCACAGGTCCCTGGGCTGCCTGCCACAGCTGCTCTGGTCCAAACTCTTCCCACCTCGGTTTACCCATTTCCCCTTCTCTCCCCAGTCTCTCTCTAAGATGTCTGAAGAGAAATTATCCAGTAAATATTTGTGAACAGAGCACTGTTCTGGGTACTGGGATACAACCGTGACCAAAACAGATAAAATCCTTGCCAGCCTGGAGCGTCCATGCTAGTGAGAGGTGGAAGATAAACACTGACGAAGAGGCCGTGTGGTCCGTGGGGGATGCAGGAGCGCAGAGGAGGTAGGACGGGAGGTGAAGGGCTGGCCTCTCACTGCGAGGCCTGCACAGGGTCTCGAGGAAGGAGGCTAGGAGGTCAGGAAGCAAGCCAGACAACACCTGAGACCCGCTTCCCAGGAGGAGGACGCAGCACGTGCAAAGGCCCCGGGGCCAGAACGTGCCCGTTTGGCCAAGATACTGAGAAGGACATTGTGGCTGGATGGAGGGAAGAGGAGGGAGCGGGTGTGGACAGAGAAGGGGTGGGCCATGCAGGGCCTGAAGGGCACTGTGGGGACTTTGGCTTTGACCCTGAGTGAGATGGGAGCCTCTGGAGGGTTCTGGGGCTGGGAGAGACCTGGGACTGGGGTTGTAACAGGATCACTCTGGTGGCTGTGCTGGGAGAGCCTGCAAGGGGCACTTCCTCACCTGGGGCACTTTCTCCATCAAGATCACTGCCAAGGCCCCTTAGCCTCCTAGATCTTACAGCTGTTGCTACCAACAGTCCCTCCTCAGCAGGAGGGCGTGATGGGTGACACCTGAGGGCGTCAGTCTCCTGCACTCACCCTGCACGGGGAGAGGCCCATGGGGACAAGGCAGCGATTGAGGTTCCAGGGGTGAAACACCAAGCCCTGGAGCACCTGGGACCCCAGTCAGACGTGAGCGTGTGCATGCCTGTGTGAGTGCACGTGTGTGTGTGTGTGTGTGTGTGTGTGTGAGTGTGTGTGAAGAGAGCTGCCCACCTCCTGCTCCGGGATCTGCAGGTCCCCCTCCCTGTGGCTTTGCTGTGTGACCTGACACAGGCTCCAGCCGCCTCTGATGTGCGGGTACCCTCAGACACCAGCGGGGCATCCAGACGTGAGCAAGGCAGGAACTCCACTCTTCTTGGCCAGTGGGAGGCTCCCCAGGTCACCTGTGCACTGGGGCCAGTCCCAGGCCAGACACAGAGCTTTCCTCCCAGCCTCCATCCTGCACCCGGCCAGGTGCCCATCCTGGCCCGCCTATCCCCAAGCCAACCTGCACAGGGCCAGCCTCAGGACTGTCCTGGCCCATAGCTGCAAGGCCCAGGCAGTGGGCGCCCACCGGGTGGCGTCGGGCAAGGACCCTGTAGCCCCGGCTGCCTTCAGCCGTCTCCTCACCGGCCCCAGGACACAGTCAGTCCTGCTGACCCTACAACACGACACGTGGCCGAGCCGCCGAGGGTCCCGCCCCGACTGCCTGTGCTTCCCAAAAAGGGAAGGGACGGGGCTGCCACTGCAGCCTCCCGCTTGCTCCCTCGGCTCCCACCCTGACTCAGCCGAGCCTCAGTCATCTCACCCGTAAACCGGGCGTTGAGAACGGGACCCGCCCACCCGGAGGTGCGCTGGAGGTTAGAGGAGCGAACGTGCGTAGACCACTTAGGAGAGAGCGCGGCAGACACCGCTCCTGCCGTACCAGCGTCTCTGCTGTCATTATTGTCATTAGCCGTCACTCAGGAAGAAGCCTGCAGAGACTGGGTGGAGGTGACGGTGGCCGTGGCATCAGGGGACACGGGAGGGAGCCTTCGGAACAGCAGAGAGCCGAGGGTGTTACCTGCAGCGGGAGTGGGACCCCAGAAAGTAGCAAGGCAGGAGGACCCCTGGAAGGAGACGCAGTCCAGGGTGGGAGCCCACAGGGGCCACGGTGAGGGTGCCTCCAGGGCCCCCAGCTCCTCCTCTCCCGAGCTGTGCCACCGTGAGCAGGCCCCGAACTTCTCTGAGTCCTGGTGTCCCCGAGAAGGCCTGGCCATCACAGCTCTGCCCCCCAGCTGCCTGGGCGTCAGGGAGGCCTCTGCTCCCTCCAAGCTCAGTGCTGGCAGGACGCACAGCCCGCCCACACGAGGCCACCCCAAGCTGTGATTTGAGAGCAACTAGCGGCCCGCTGGGCCCTTCATCCCCTTCATCCTCTCTACCTTTTTTTTTTTTGCGGTACGCGGGCCTCTCACTGTTGTGGCCTCTCCCGTTGCGGAGCACAGGCTCCGGACGCGCAGGCTCAGTGGCCATGGCTCACGGGCCCAGCCGCTCCGCGGCATGTGGGATCCTCCCGGACCGGGGCACGAACCCGCGTCCCCTGCATCGGCTGACGGATTCTCAACCACTGCGCCACCAGGGAAGCCCATCCTCTCTATCTTTAAAATCCCACCATTATAGCTTTATTCCTTTAGACCCACCTGAACAAGTTGTCAGGTTGCCTAAACGTCCCTAAATGCATCCAACATTGAACCCGGCACAGCCCCCCAAGCCCCTGGTCTCCCACCTGCCCCTGGTCCCTTACCCTGCTTGGACGCACCACCACCCACCCTGTGGTCCAGCTGGAAGCTCTTTCCCCGCTGCCTCCTGCCCCCAATCCATCCAGCTCAGCCAATCTCACGCCCACCTGGACCCAGGGTGTCCCCTCTCATCAGAGACCCCCAAGAAACCTTTTCCTGTTGTCTTAGCCCACACACACTGGCATTTGTCCCAAGCCCAGAAAAAGCAGAGAAGACTGTGTGGGTTTCCCACTCACACCGTCCCGAGTTCCCAGCTGTCAGGTTACCGGGCAAGCAGAGGGTCGGGCTCCAGCCTGTACGTCCACCCTCCCGGCAACACCCAACCCCCAGAACCCTCCAGGCTGGTAATCTTGGGTGGGGCTCGCGGTGTTAGCCCTCTGCCCACTCACACACCTTCTCTCTTCTCCCCCTCAACCTCGAGACTCAGAAACCCTTCCTCAACCAAACCTCGTCCACATTAAGTGGCACCCTGCTCCTAGGAGTGCCCTGGGTAAAACAGCACACTTACCACCTCGACTTCTGTTCACGTGTCTCCCTCCACGGCCCTTCTAGTCCTACGACTCAGAGGTCAGGGCCGAGGTTTCCATATCCCAGTTCGTACAGCCTAGCAGCCCTCGGTTGATATTTACCAGATGAATCAGGGGGAATATGAGCTGGAGCTCATTCATACTAGCATGTAAATGACTGATACCCGTCCTTTCCTGAGAAACGCTCCTGATATGGGGGAGGAGGGGGAAAACCCCAGCATGGCGTGCGAGCGGCGAGCAGGGAGCAGTCCCACCCAGAGAGGGACGGCGAGGCCAGCTTCATTCTGGCGCCCCAAGCGGCTCAGTCAGTGCAGGGAATTATGGACACTTCCGGAGCGGGTGGAGAAGCTGGGCAGCTTGAGAAGTCAGACTGTCTAAGTACAGAAGCCCAGACGTGTCGGGGAGATTCTCACTGCTGCTTGGACCGGCCTCCCGGGACAGTGGCACCCGGTGACCCTGGCAATTCACGCAGACTAATTCACAAAGAGCAGTGAACTTACAGGACCGTCTTCTTAAACCGTTCTGATTGCTGTGAGCATGAAAGTACAACTCAGAGGCTGAGCCTGTGCTGCTCTCCCCGGAAGGATGGGGACCCGCCTGGGAGGTCACAGCCTCGATCCCTCCTGTGGTGACAGGACAGGAAGAAATCAGCCTGTCCCCCTCCTCACGCTGGGCGGACCTCAAGCCCTGGGCTCCAGACGGTTTGTTTCCTTGCTGTCCAGTCCTGTCCACCTGGAGGCAGGGCCTGTGGCCAGAGCTCACCGGCCAGCACTCCCCCAGCCCCCGCCAACCCCAACTCAGGCTCTGCTGCCCAAAGGCCAGTCCAGGAGGCGCCCTGCTCCTTCCTCGCTTCACAGCTCTGGGCACGAGGCTCTTTCTGGTCGTCGTCCCTCCGTCCTTGCAGCACCATCTTCCCTCCTGCCGGTCCCCGCTCCCCAGGCGTCTGTCCCCACCTCCTCACAGACCCCACCGCAGCATCCGTGTGCCCTGCCTCCCCGCCCTAAGAGGCCTTCCCCCAAATAGTCAGGTGCTCCCGGGAGCCCAGTGTTCTAGAGTCTGGGGGACTGCATGGAGATGGCGGTAAGAGCGTTGTTCTTGGAAGCTGGGCTGTCCCTCTGTGAGCTGGAATTCTACAACCGCGGGATGCCAGAAGGACAGACGGATACAGATGACACGTCGTTGAACAGGACAGTCAGATGCCGTGAGGCCGTCTGCGAGGTGTGGCGGTCACTTGGCAAAATCATACTTTGTTTACCTCTATTCACGTAATAAAGTTCATCAAAATGCACTAAACTGTAGACAACTGTGCTACTTAAGATTGTTTCCAATAAACCAGAATTACGATAGATCTGAATGTTGCATGGTATTCAATCAGGTCAAAATCAGTCAAGTCCAGTGAAACTTCTGATGAGGGGGAAAGAGAAGGAGGCTATGGAAGGTACAATAGAGTCTAATAAAGCAGAGATGTCACAATGGGGGAAGCCACAGACGCTGGAATGTATTTTTCTCAAAGCCGGGTTAGGAAAGGATTCTAACGCAGGCGCACACGTGCACACACACACGGGCAGTCTCTTCACACCGCCCCTTGGTGACTGTCCCCTGACATGAAAACACTACTTGGCACATTTAACCCCTCCCCAGTTATGGGGAAATAAGTCCCTGGAAATTAAAATTCGCACAGCAGATAAATGAACGTCTGCCAATTATCTTATTTGCTTAACAAGACAAGCTCCCTCTTTTACGGAAATGGCCGTCTACGGATGAGCCATAACGATCTGTGTGGCTTTCCTGGGGGGGTGGGGAGAATAATACAGTCCCTGGGTGATCTCAGGGAACGCCCTGGGCCTGGGTGATGCCCTGAGGCGTTTGAAATGGGAGAGCCCTCGGGAAGACAAGGGGTGTGCTTAGGGGTAGGGCTGCTGAGATGGGAGGGGTAAAAACAGGGGCCCCCAGGGCTTCCCTGGTGGCGCAGTGGTTGGGAGTCTGCCTGCCAATGCAGGGGACACAGGTTCGAGCCCTGGTCTGGGAGGATCCCACATGCCGCAGAGCAACTGGGCCCGTGAGCCACAACTACTGAGCCTGCACGTCTGGAGCCTGTGCTCCGCAACAAGAGAGGCCGCGATAGTGAGAGGCCCGCGCACCGCGATGAAGAGCGGCCCCCGCTTGCCACAACTAGAGAAAGCCCTCGCACAGAAACAAAGACCCAACACAGCAAAAATTAATTAATTAATTAATAAACTCCTACCCCCAACATCTAAAAAAAAAACCCAAAAAAACAGGGTCCCCCAGATGAGGCAGAGCCCATCCCGTCAGGTCCCTCCCGGTGAGACGCTGTCCTTTCAGTTCCACCAGAACTGCCCTCCTACAGGGACGGCCTTGTTCAGCCCGAGAGCACTGATCTCCCAAGCACGGATCTCCCACCGGTCAGTGGCACCTTCCTGAGGCCAGCGGGGCTGGTGGCCAGCTCTGGGTGTGAGACGCAGAGGCTGTGGTAGGAGCCGGGGCTACTGGCTGGCCACCAGGACCTGGAAGAGGTGAGGAAATTCACCACCCAGCCCGGCCAGCCTGCACCCCCGTCCCTGAGGTCGACGTCGCCAGAGCTCTGCCAGGCATGGCTGAGGCCCCGAGAGCCCCACCCCCTTAATAGCAGGAAGGAGGTTTGCTGTGTGCCCGAGGTCCAGTGCCATTACTCCCACTGAGATGCCAGTGTTTACATGCTGCGTGGTGCTGTAACTCAGTGGGTATTCACCGCCTGGGTCACCTCCAGGCGAAGACTGTTTGTGTTTAGAAAGTGCCCGTGATTCCCCTGTTTGAAGGTGGATGAGTGGAAATCATCAGTTGTATTGGAAGATAAGCCGGCCACGTAGGGAACCCTCGGCTTTGACTAAACGTGGTGGCTGCCCTCCTTCCAAGCCAGGACCAGACACGCTGCACTGCTCTGGCCGTGTCACCCCAACCTCTGCTCTGCGCTGTGCAGTTCTGACCACTCGTGTCACACTGACCACACTCTGTCCCTCTTCTCTCAAGAGACCGTCTGCAATGAAAGGAGAAGAACCGGGCCCGGGGTCGGGGTCCTCACCCTGTGTGACCAGGCGTCCCCGCCCCTCCGCCCACGTCTGTGCAGAGTCCCCAGGATGCCCAGAGGAGGCCAGCTGTATGCAGATGCGTGAGGGCCGCCAGCCAGGCTAGGTGTGGGCTGGTCCACGGCGGCCCTAGGCGCCGTCAGCTGCGGGATGGCTGCGCACCTGACCCCCTCTCTCTCTTCCTCTCCCTCCTGGAACACGTTTGACCACGTCTGCAAAGGTTTGAATCCCATCTGTAAACCCTCCACACAGCTGCATCCCCGCGGCAGGTTCCCGTCCCCGTGGTTGCCGCGGGCAGTGGGCACCACACCTGGGGCCTGAGCAGTAGAGATGCAGGGCCGAGCTCCCCGCAAGACTCTGGGCAGAATTTCCTCACCTCTTGCAGCTCCTGGGGTGCCGCCGGCCTGTGCCTTCCCGGAGCTCCACCCTGGTGTCACACGGCCTTCTCCTCTCCCTACAAGGCGTCATCCTAACCTCCTGATGACATCTGCAAACACCCTATTTCCAAACAAGGTCACGTTCACGGGAACCGGGGGTTAGGACGTCAACATAGCTTTGAGAGGACACAGCTCAACCCACTACACCGAGGAATGACTCCGGGGGCACCTGGGTTCCCACCCTGCAGCCCCATCACGGGAAACGGCAGCTCTGGGGGAGGGACAAGTGGTCCCCTTGCTTCGCTCCAAGCAGGAGCAAGCAGCAGTGACAGCAGCTCGTCCAGGGGCTCGGTTTCCTCATTTGTCCCCCATGTGTTTTCCCCTGTAAACGACAGAGGGATGATGAGAAGCAAACGAAGTAATTCTGGAAAAGGAAGCACAAAACTCCAGGTCAGTAGCTTGTGAGGGGCCGGTCGGAGGGACCCGGCAGGTGTCCTTGCAGCTGTGGCCAGATGTGGACGTGGGGAGGAGAGTGGGAAAGGCCGTGTCCCACTGCCCCCCGCCCAGGGCTCCCCACCCAAAGGTCCAACACTTCTCGGACAGGGCTCCAGCACGTTCCACGGCCCGGAGGCTGGTCTCACTGAAATGAAAATATACCCTGACTGACAATCTGAGTTTTGTGTGTACAGCTTCTTACAGGGGAAGTCATGCCATCCCTGGCCTGACAGTTCCCGAGTGGGCATGGAGTGTGGCGTTCGATGCCCATGTGGGCCTGCAGGGGGACGTACACCTCCCGGCACAGGGCCTGGGCCCGGGGCTAGTAAGGGTCCCTGAGTACCACCTGCTGGCTCGAGCAGGGCAGACGGAGGCAAAGGAAATGTGTGAGAAGAGTCTGGCCTCTTCACCGGCTGCGGTTTTCGTGTGCACATCTAGAAATGTGCTAGTTACACAGCCAAGTCCTAAAGTGGAAGGATCCTGTTCTCAAATTAAAGTAACTCTTCCACGACTAAGGACCCTCATCAGGCCGGTCAGACACGCTGGATGGAAGGCCACGGGGGCACCTGGCGCCTTTGAAGCAAACCGTCAGCGGGATGCGGGCCCCTCGGCCGGCACACCCTGCGGGCGCACCGAGGAAAAAGTTGGGGGCTGGTGCACAGAGGTGGGAGGCGCAGCCCAGGGCCAGATAGGGGCCAAATGGGGGGCTGAACCTCGACCCTCTCCGTCCCCGTCGGAGCAACGAGGGGGGCTCAGTGATGGTGAAAATGTCCTGGCTCTGAGACGTGCGTGGGTCTGCGGTCTCCGCCAGAGAGGAGCGCAGCGGTCAGCCCTCGGCCCCTCGTCCAGGCGGAGGTCTCGGACCACACACGTGGAGTCTTCCTTACATGGCACCGTGAACGGGGAGGTGGCACCTGTGTGCCGGGGCCTGTGGGCTATACAATCGCACTGGAAGCAAGTGTTTATTCCAGTAACACCTGCCACTGGCCTACAGTGCGGGTAAGACTAGTGTGACACGCTGCAGATAAATGCAGTCACGTGCCACCTGTCGCCCTAGACCCTGTCCACACACAGGCCCTGCCGCCCCAGGCTGCAGGCGGAGCCCATCTGCCCCCTCCCCTGGCCTCCCAGCTGGAACCCCCATGCAGGCCTGAAACCCTCTGCAGCTGGCTGCTCAGGAAGATCAGAGGGGAACATACAGGGGAAAGAGCCGGGAAGCTGGGTGCGGCCCTGGGGGGAAGAGGGGAGGAGACGGGCGGACTCAGCCTGGCATCACGGTGGGCACCCAGAGGGCCCTCTGGCTAGCCGCTCTCCTCCCCTGCTCAGCCAGCTCTGATTGCTTACTTTTTTAAAAAAGAAGTGCTTTAATATTTTAACTAGCTAAAGGTCTTTAAAAGACACATTTGTTGATAGTGGTACATCCACGTAACATAATACCAGGGAATAACCAAACCCTGTCATTTTACGTGAAATCTGAAGGGGGGGATTGCAGGACAATGTACATTGTAGATTTTGTTACTTACGCTAAATAATATTTTGTTTATATATAAATATACAATTAAATGTTATATATGTATATACACACATGTGTATGTACGTGCACGTGTGGTACGTACGTGCATGTCTTTGTGAATCCACTGGAAGTTCCAGGATGGAGAGGTCCTAGTTTTGTGAGATGGGAGCGGAGCGAGGGAAAGTTTCCACTTTTATGCCCCGTACTTTTTTTTTTTTTTTTGAAGAAAATAGACTTACTAGTTAACTTATAAAGAGATTAAAGAGCTGAAAACAAGTATTAAAAAGAAATTTGTGCCTTTATTAGAATGGTGTTAGGCTTTCAATATACCAATTTGGGTAATGAAATTGTTCATTTTTTAATAAGAAATGACACTACAGAACTGCAATACTGGTCAAACAGTCTTGTCTTTACTTTTCCTTTAAAGTGAGAAACAGAACGCAAGTGATCAGAAAGCACTAGCAGGCATCAGTTAATCCAAGATACTAGCTTCTTAGTTCCGAAGGCACTTGCAGAGAAAACCATTGCGGGGCACAGGGTATGGGAGCACTTCCACTAACTGGAGTCCCATGAGTGTGTGCGCACGCCAAACCTCATAGGCTACTTTTTGTATTTCTCCTTTACTTGGTCACTTTTTTCCCCACAAATACTAGTTTTTCTTTGACTTTTTTCCTCATAGTATAAAAAGTATGAAATATAAACAAGCTCTTGCATTGCACACTTCAGAGCGTACAATTCAAGCATTACAGAGCTATCGACATACCGATAAATCCCATCAAATCTTGGGTAATTCAATAATATACAAAATACCAGGGCACAGAAAGAACTAAAACCCACTTCTTTTTGTTACACAGAAGATTCAAATATTCAATCTAAAGTAAAACACTTAATCATTTTGGCTCTCCTCTACATTCGCATGTCGATATGCTTATTAAAATATTCCTGTCTAATTATGTTTCGTCTTACTATTTCAAGTTAGGTTTACAACCTCAAAACCAGCCATCCAGACAAAACAGGGAATCGGAAAGATTACTTCTTCCCCACCTCCCTAACCCCAATAACGATGAAGCCAATTCTACGACATGACTCCAAACACTGGATTGTGATGACAAATGCTAGGTCTAATTTCTTGCTAATCCTTTTCGGTGTGGCATACTTGGTAGAACTCAGGTGTGGAAGCCAGCATGGATCCTCCAAACCAAACTGCATATCGCTGCATGTGGTGTGTAATGACGTGTACGTCAATAGGTTTGGCTTCAATCTACCACCACTCAACTCCTCACTTAATTTCAGCCTGGCATCTACAGTTCTTTGCAAATCTCTTTGCAAGCGACGTCCGAAGTCCCTGAACATCGCTGAACCTCCAGAGAGGACAATATTCTTGTAGAGAGGACGTCTGACATCAATAGGATAATTCTGAATTACTTCATCTACAGCTTCTGAGATAGGCTGAGGAAAGTCTGGATTCGCAAACTCTGGATGAAAAGAAATTTCAGGTCCCAAGAACCTCTCATATCCAACATCAATGGAAAATTCTCTCTTGGAGATAGCATTGACTCCAGTATACTGTTTAGTCCACTTTGATCCATCTGTATCATGCTTAAATTCTCTTACTAAATCTGGTCAGACGTAACTATAGCGCTTCTCTACTGCCTTAGCACTTTCCAAGGATTGCTCTGAAGGAATTCCTACTTCTCGATCTCTCAGCAGTTGCTGAATAAAATAGGCTAGATCTCGTCCTGCGATTGGAATGTGCTTAATCTAGCTGCCAACAACATACCCTTCAGCCACAGGGATGACATGAGTGACACCGTCTCCACTGTCTGTCACCGTACCGGTCAACGTCCGTTCTCCTACGTGTCTGGAGGTCCCGGATGCAGCTACCGTGAGAACAGCCTATACAGCAACGTACTAGCCTGGAACACTGAAGGACTCAAACGGTAATTCACAGTATCCTCCCTGTTTTCTGGAGCACTCAGTGGAGGTTCAGTCAAAAGAAGATAACGGCCTTCAGGCTCCGCCCTTAAATATTGCAAGATCACGTGCTCCGTAAACCTTTCCATCGCGTCCCAATCTTCAACGATGCCATGAGGGACTGGCCGCCTTGTTGCATATGTAGGTTGTTCTGCTGCCTCATCACCAGTGGGGAAGTCTAGGTCATCAACACCTTTCATCACCCTCCTCTGAGCTCGATCACCCACTTCTGCTGACTCCTTAATAGCGATACAGGAAGGGATGATAACCGGTGGCTCCCTATTTCCGGCATATCCTAGTTTTGTACACCCCGTGCCACGGTCCACCCCACGGGCCGCCAGCCGTCCGGCCATCTTCCTCCTTGCCTGCGGCTGCCACCGTCTGCTCCGTACCAGCTGGGGCCAGGGATGGGCGGCGAGAGGTAGACGCTACCCGACCAGCCTCGCCGGGCTGCCCTCGCCGTCGGGGGTGGGGGGCGGGGAGCCGGGAAGACAAAGCAGTAGTGAGAGAGCAGCAGCCTCCGCCAGCGGATACCACGTCCTCAAGCCTGGCAGGCAGTCCCCGTGCTGCCCCCCGCGGCCTCCTCCCCCCTCTCTCCCCGCTCCTCACTCCTGTCCCCGCCCTACAACTTCTTCCCCTCCCGCCGCCTTTCCCCGGGAAGCCAAGGTGGCCTTCAATGGCGACGCCCCGGCCAGGCCAGCTATCCCCTGTACTTCTGCAGGGGCCTTGGTTCTTTACTATGAGAATGTACTTCTTTGGTATTTTGTCATCAATAAAACGAATTTTGTGCCCCCCCAAATTACATCGATATTATTTCATATACATTATCTGAAAAAGAAACCCCCACGAGTGGCTGGTATAAGAGGAGCCTGAAAAGCTCACAGACTTGGAGTGGAAATTGGGAAGACCTGTGTGTAGAAAACGTCCGTGGCTTTCCCCCCGCAATCCCATCCCTCAACTGATATCCTAGAAAAATTATCAATGTGCACAAAAGTTGTTGGCAAAAATGTTCTTCCCAGCATTGTCTGGGAATCTACATTTTCCTTTAGAGAAGGATGGACCCACAAAGGTTGGTGTCCTTGCCCCAGGGATCCCACTCCAGCAGGAACCAAAAGAAGAAGAACTAGAACTTCCTGACCCGAAATGGGCACCTGTCAAAACCACAGTGCTGAGGGGAGAAAGCAGGGAGAAGAGATCTGGGCACGAACAGAATGATACCGCTTACATGGAAGTTTTTTAAAAACACGCAAAACACTACTGCCCATTATTTATAAACACGTTTGGACACAGTAAAATGATAAAGGCAGCCATAGGAATGACAAACCCAAATTCAGAATTTGTTCTCCGCTCAGAAAGGGATACCTTGGTACTTCCATTGTATCTGCAAAATTCACCTTCTTTGACTGGGAAGGATGCCCCTTCTATTTTAGTTGTATTGTCATGTCTGAAGTATTCTCTTCTTTTAAAAGTCCTTTCAAGACACAGGACTTATTTCAGTGATCACTTTGCAACATATATAAATGTCGAATCATTACGCTGAAATTAATGTAATGCTGCATGTATGTCAGTTATACTTCAATTTTTTTAAGAAAGGAATACCATTGACGAATTCATCCGGGGAGGGGCCCGGGGCGAGCGTGCGCTGGGATGGAGTCGATACTGATGATGAAAGGTTTGGGTACAGACAGAGGTGATGGTCACACAATATTGTGATGTATTCCATGCTGCTGAGTTGTGCACTGCAAATGGTGAAGGTGATAAATACTGTGTGTGGACATTTTTCCATCATAAACAAAGGAGACGCAGCTGTGCACTTAGGGATGCAAAGTCAGACGCACTCCCCGGTCTTAAGATTCAAAAAACAAAGTCCTAAAGGCCCCACACTCTTCTGGAAGCTGAGACGGAGCATGGAAGCCTCTGCCTGCAGTGACAACCGGTAGACACAGGACCTCGAAGGCGTCCGCCCTGCCCGGCCCTGTGGCGTCCGCTCTCTGAGGACACACATCTGGTCGCATCCAGAAACACACTGCCCATCACCAGCCCTGGGAAGGACTCCAAGCAGTGGTGAGCCCTCCCCATGTGGTCCTGGGTGGAGGTGACACTGGCCGGCTGCACCATCAATGTCACCGGCGGGTGCCTCCCTCCCCACCCGGAAAGAGAAGCCTCTGGAACAGTCAGGCCGCAAAGGAAGAAAGAGGCGGCTGGTGTGTGGGGTGGAGGGGCTCCTCCCTGAGCTGGAACCAGGAGCCAGGCTGGAAATCAGACGGGCGGAGGGATAAATAGGCAGGTCGCGTGGGGAGCTCCCGCACAGTGGCCTGAGAGCTGCCACCTAAGGGCCGCCCCATCAGACCGTCCTCTTGGAGCCCAGACGCCGGCACCTCCCCAGCTGTGCACGCGCTCCAGCTGCCCGCTACGAGCCCTACCTTTACGTAACCGTGGGAGTATTAGTGCACTAACCCTCCAGAGAACTCAGCAAGGTAGGTGTTAACACTTCCCCACTTTACAGAGAAGGAAACCAAGGTCCCCCTCTAGTTTGTGGGGCTCGGGGATGTGAACCCTGACAGCTGCGTTGCAGAGCCCACACCTTTGACCACGGCCAGTGCTGGCTGTCCATAAAAATGTATGGAAATGTATGGAGCAAATTGTGGGCCGAGGCACCATTTCTCCCAAGTTCCCCATTTCTACAAAGATCAGCCTGAGAGAGGGACACACATTAGTTCTCTTCTCCCGTCACTTCCATTCTAACATGTATGTAATTCATGGGCAGTTAGCGTGCAGCCTCCCAGCAAGGCCACAGGAGAAGCCCTTAGATGCTGGAGGAGGGAGGGGGAGGGAGGGTTCAAAGGCAAGGAGGATCGCCCGGCGCCCGGGAACCATCCATGCGCTCGGGAGACGGAGGGTGCTCGTGGGAGGACGATGAAGGGCCTGATGGTCGCAGAGGGTCGGAGGGAACAGGCAGCAGGTGACAGGGATCCCGGGACAATGGAAAGGACCACAGCCCTGCCCCGAAGGAGGCGCTTGGTGGAACTTGCTGAACAAAGGACTGTGTCTGGAAGCTTATATCCAAGATCTGAGCACTCTTGGCATGAGAAGAGCACTAAACTAGCAACCAGAAAACTCAGTCCCTCGTGCCGGTGGGACAGTGACCAGTCGGGTCTCCAGGCCTCTCCGCATCGGGGTGCGGTGGAGCGTGGGGCTCACGAGGGCCCCTCTGACCCTGATGCTCGGCCTTCCTGTGAGTCACTCCAGCCCCAGTGGTTCGTCAGCGGGGCTTCCGGGGAAGCCAGAGAACAATCAGAGGCGAAGGGAGAGACCAGGGCCCGCGGGGTCCGCGCCTGGAGGAGAAGGCCCTGTGACACCCAGCAAAGGGTGACTCAGGCAGTATTTTTCCAGCGTGGCAGCCGGAAACGTCCCCGGCCACACAGCACCTGTATCGAACGGCGTTTGCACGGTGTGGCAGGGTTCAGGTCTTGCCCCTTGTCATGAAAACAAGGAAAATTCCAGGTCAAGTCCAGTCCTGCCTGCAGAGAAGAATCAGGGCTCTCTGGTTCATTTGGTTTGAGTCACCACCGGCATCCTCCAAGAGGTCATGATTCACGGCCACGTTATTTAGGGAAAGAGTCGCAAAGCCATCAGAACGCGCCTTCCTCTGGGCCGCCTCCAGCCCCTGCCTGGCCGTCGCTGGAGCCTTTGTTTCACGGTAATGACACAGCCAAACCTCGGTTATTTGGACAGGACAAAGGGGGGTCACCTATAGCCAGAATACTGCCGCGTTCGATTTGTAGGGCTAAGAGGTAACTCATCACCAGTTCCAGGTGCCTGGGGCTCCTCACAGAGTGGGTTCCAGCTCTGAGCCCCGGCAGGACCGCAAAATGGATTTCTCTGTGTCCCCTGCAAGGCCCGGTCAGACCCTCAGGGCCCCTGAGTCAGGACGGACAGGCTCGGCAGCGAACGCCCCGTCCTTAACCCTGAGCAAACCCACCCACCCTCCTCCGCCCCTACGACAAAGGCTTTATTATTATTGTCTTTCCTTATAACCAGGAGAGTTCAAGCTCGTCCTGATTCTTCCGAAGTCAGACTGCCACCAACTTCCAAAAGAAATGACATTTGAATGAATGTATTTGGGGGAAAACCCAAGAGAAAGAATCCTGAAGGACCGCTTTTGTCTGCTTAAGGGACCGGATGAATAGAAAATCTTCTAACTGTGGCTATCAGACCGAATAAAAGTGAAATAGTCACCGTAAGGGAGCTTCCATTTTATTCTGAGAAGCTTTTTTTTTTTTGAACCCATCATTTGATACCCAAATGGGACAGAACCTGGTTCCATTCATTAAATACTAGGACAACTTGTACTTTTACCACTAAATATTAGCATCTCGAAGCCGACACACTGAGGTGGTGTTGTTTTATATCAAAAGTTCAGTTCCTTCTTAGAAATACAGAAAAAAATGAATAGACTCAACATACAAATATAAAATGTCTATCAAATAAACATCTAAAAATTAAATGTCTTGAGAAAATGTTTGCACCACAGGTAATAAAGGAAGGTGAATACTCACTAAAAAAAAAATCAATGGAAATAACAACTAAGATGATAGAAAATTAGGACAGGAAAGAGAATTGACCAAAAAAAAAAAAAAAGGAAAAAAGAAATACAAGTGGCTCATAAAAGTTAACTTCCTTAGTTTAAAAAGAAATGCCATTAAGACAGAAAGGCAGTGTTTGCCTGACGGACCCAAGGCCTGTGCCCACAGCACTACAGGTGCCCAGGAACAAGGTTCCCGTAAACTTTCTGCAAAATAATTTGATGGCGTTCGCCAAAGACCTTTGAAAACATTTATGTACTTTGGTCCAACACTTCCACTTCTAGAAATCTATCCCAAGGGGTCAACTAAAAAAATGCTAATAAAAACATAATATTCTGTTGACAAAGATGGGTATCAAAAACTTGTTTGTAAATAGAGAAAAATTTAAACCAGACAAGCAAATCCAAGACATAGAATATTATCCAGCCATTACAAAATCCTGTTGCCAAGACTCCTTAATGACCTACATGGGAAAAGAATCTAAAAAAGAGTGGGTATATGTATAGCTGATGCACTTTGCTGAACACCTAAAACTAACACAACATGGTAACTCAACTATACTCCAATAAAAATTTTTAAAAAAAGAATCTCTAAGAGTATAGGGAATTCAGTGGATAACACCTGAAGTAAAAAAAAGGAAGAATACTGTGTTTTAATAGGCTATACGTGTAGCCACTTTAAAATATATCTGAGCGGAAAACCAGAAAGAAACACGGGTGATCAGAGTGGTTGTTACTGTGTCTTTGATTTTTTTCCTTTGTCTCATTTAAAAAATTTTATTACGTTTTCAAAATATTCTATAATCCACACACAGTATTTTTACAATAATTAACATTCTTTTTGAAAGCTCTGCTATGAGGCATTAACCCTCAGTCTCCTAGGCGCTGGTGTTGGGTAGCATCCCGAGAGGAGTGGGTGGTCCTCCAGACTTGGCAT
This sequence comes from Lagenorhynchus albirostris, assembly GCF_949774975.1. Classification (NCBI taxonomy): domain Eukaryota; kingdom Metazoa; phylum Chordata; class Mammalia; order Artiodactyla; family Delphinidae; genus Lagenorhynchus; species Lagenorhynchus albirostris. The sequence goes on from NC_083102.1 coordinate 2,305,004, forward strand.
CAGGGACACCCCAGAGACACAGGAAGACCCCCAGTCCAGCTCTGCCCTCCATGCCCGGCGGCACCTGCCCACCCCGGCCCTCTCACCCTCTGGAAGCACGGGAGGCACGAATCCATTTGCACCTCTCCCTCTACCGGGCTCTGTGAGGGTGCAGGCGTGACCTGTGGCTGCGCATCCAGCCCCTCGTGTGGTCCCTGGAATGTAGCAAACACTCAGTGGGCAGGTGCTGAATGGACGCGCCGCACGTCGCAGACACGAGATGATTTCCCGTTGACTGAACGTGAGCGAGACCGTGAGGACGAGAAGGGAGCTGGCAGGGGACCGTGGCTCACAGGGCTCGCTGCCACACGCCCAGCGACTGGACAGCACTTCCAGCAGCAACCTCGTGGGTAGGGGGGACACCTCCCTCTTTACCCCACACGCCGGCTTCCGGGGCGGTGGCCTGCCCCTCATCCCACCACAGGATCTGCTTCATTCCAGCGAGGAAGTGAGAATCAGAGTAAACTCCCAAAGTGTCTGGGTCCCCACCTCCCTGGGGCGATGAAACCTCTGGCGTCCCCTCCTGCCCGGCCCTCAGGCTGCTCCACAGGCTGGTTTAGAAACATGCTCTTAGGGCAGGAGCGAGGTCCTGGGACCACGGCAGCTGGGAGCTCCAGCGCCCAGACCCAGACACCCACTACTGCCTTACACGACAAGCTCTTCACAGAGGGCCCATTCCCCCCACCATGAAAAGAAATTTAGACACACAGTCTGATGATAATATTTTGAATCGAGTCTATTCTAGTAAAACCAAGACCATGATTATTAAATTCGTATCCCCCATAAAATTTAGAAAGCAAGAAATAAAAACGCAAGTTCATTTCCTTGGTTGTTAGATCGAGGAAAGGTACAAGCAACAGGCAGGTGTTTTTCTGTAAATAGTTAAATTCACAAAAATCTTGTCACCCTCCGCAGAAATAAGGTAAGACTAGATTATTTGCACCTTGTTGCCATCCCAGAAGGTGCACTTTTCTCAGCAGCGTCGAGTACGACCCTGTACACTGCAGCCTGGTGTTTTGGTGGCTAAGGGCAGCCAAGTGAAGGTATTTGTTTAAGAGGAAGTAACTCAGATCATGTCTTAAATCAGAGTATGTAGCTCCACTGATTTTTTTCACTGTCATAAAATGGACTTGCATTGTTGTCACATAATAAACAAGGGCTCGGGGGCCTGACACTAAGCTCGCTTTTACATCACCATCTAATTCCTTATCCCGGGTGATAGTCAAACAATGCCCGGTCCCCAACCCCGCTGGATCCCACACACCCTTTGTTTAAACACCATGCGGGTCCAAAGCCAAAAGTCAGGAAATGCCAAGTCGGGCGGATTCTGGGTAAGTCCGAGCCTCTAAACGGAGAATCAGAGAAACACAGTGCAGAGTGGAAGCGACACCCACTCTACCTGCGAGTTCCCTGAACTTCCTGGTTTGAGCGAGTTCCCAAAACTAGCACTGGCATGTACTGCTAAGCGCTGAGCAAAGCCGGCTCGGGAAAGATGAGGGAGCGTCCATATTCTCTCCCTTTGATAATGCCTGAAGACTGCTTAGGATTCTTAGGAAAATCGTTTTGCAGATGCTCTGAGGAACGTGATCTGATTACTTCCGTGCTTGAAGGACAATTTCCGGGTGACTTTAGGTAAATAAAAGCAGGTAATGCTGCTCTGGTAAAGGAAGAATAACACCAACGAGCAGGTGTGACCCTACTCATCCCACTTGAACTAGCTGCTTCTATGAGAAGGCAAGAAAAAAAAAACAACAGACACGCTCCTGCCCTCCGGAATTTGCCAGTAACTAGAACCCAGAATGTTTTTAGCAAAAAGCTAGTCCTATGATACCTGCATAGTCACGAAACACCTACTGTGTGCCCGGAATTGTGTCAGGTGCTGGATGCCACAGTGAACTCCCGCGGCCCCCACCCTCCCAGGGCCCACCCACAGGAAGGAGAAAGAGAGGGCTGTAGGCACAGCTCAGCCTCATGGGCACAGCCTGCAGGGAGCGGGGGAGGGCCCCATCTTACGCTTCCGCAAGGTCGTGAAAGTACAACCAATTTCATAACAAAACAGCGATATTACTGCCGTCCAAAACGTCAGCTCTGTGGCGGAAGGGACGTTCGTTTCCTACCACTGCACCTCAGAATTTAGGGGGGCATCTGGCACCCAGCGGGTTCTTAGCAAGTATATGTTGAGTACATAAATACGGTGTCTTGCAAATTACCAGGCTACCTAGGGAATATTTTGAACTATGGGTTTATGCTTATAAAAGGAAAATACCTCAAACATTTCTGGGCTCAAAATAAAAGGGAGGTGGGGAGACAGCCCAAACGGGTCACTGTATCCTGAGTGTATCATAACCATTCCGGCATTTCAGTTAGGATGAAGACGCTACACGTATACTAATTCTAGCATCACAGTGGAAGATTTCTGCGACCCTTTTTCCATTTTTCCTTACGGAAGAACCCATGCTAGTAACAGATTTAACCATCTAGGTATATTAATTCTGTGTTAACCCATAAAAGAAATTGCTCCGGGTGCCCCGCCCATCACCATTTAATACATCAACAGGTCCATTTCAGTGGCCTGAGGTAATGGCCTTTATGAACACTGGCAGGGTCGTGACCACTTAACCAGTGTCATTAAGCGACACCTGGCTCTTCTTATGAAGGAGATTGGTGAACATTTATTTTTTCCAAAGCAACTGACAAAGAAAATATAATATGCATCTTACAGAATATTTGTATCAAAAAAAACACCTCTTCCTGTCGTTTTTCGTGGCTGCGTTATATTTGTCTTCTGGAAAGAGAAGGAAATATTCCTTTACATGGATTTGAGACTACTTAGTGATTCAGTCCCCAGAACCAGGTGCTACCATCGAATGACAGAACTCCTCTAGAAATCGGAGCTGGGGCTGATCTTAGCCAAGCTTCTCCTTTGTGGGTGAGAAAAGCAAGACCCCAATAATGGAAGGGGCGTGCCCCGTCTACCCAAAGCCCAGAGACGAGCCCAGCTGGATGGCTGTCTCCATCAGAACCTTGCAAGGCAACTCCACCTGGAACGTGAAGCGGGATCGGACCCAAGCTCTGCCAGGTCAAAGGAGCCCAGTCGAGGACTTTTCCTGAAGCTGGCGTTTCCAGATCAAGAGCTATGCACGTTTTTAAATAATTTTAAACAAATTCAAATTTACACATATTTTAAATCAAAATCTTAAACCCCGTTGGGCTTTGCTTCAGGCAGGGGGGCTGAGAAAGCCCACTGGCTTTACCGCCCTTCCTGACACAATCGGCTGAGAGGTGGGTCTCGCCCATCCCAGGTTGCGTGACGTCAGCACGCTCGTGAGCCTGTCTTCCTGTGACTCGGGGGCTGTAGGATGACCCTGAGCACGAATGGTGTGTGGGACAGGCCTCCGCGGAGGTTCCTGAGTGAGCCTCTGGGCCTGTTCCCAGCCGTGCGCCCGTGGGTTTGTCAAGGGAGGCTTCTGCTGACACTGAGACCTTACTCCTCCTGCGAGATCAGCTGGCCCAGTAATTACTACTTTTCAAGGTGCTTAGACTTTACTACTGTCAGCTCATTATGCTGCCAACAACCCCATGGGACAGGTTCTATTGTCACCACATTAGTGGATGTTACCGGGTAGAGCCAGGCCGCAGAGCCAGGCCCCAAAGCCTGCCGGGGATCAAAGGACCTCAACATCCCATCACCTTGCTCACCCGGGGCCCGTGTCCCGTGACGGGAGAGCGGGAATGGCCTCTCCCCAGGACGCTGTCCTCAGAGCCCAGGGGATGCACTGAGCGTCCTGTCGGACGTGTCATCCACAAAGTAAAGCTACCTGTTCTTGAAGGTTCTTACAAAGGTACAACCACTTTGGAGGGATATATGTATTGCCTCCCATAAAGTAAGTCTTTTTATTTATCCTAAGTCCCCTTCCTCTCAAATGTCTTCTCTTTTGAGAACTCCAAGATTTGGGTAAACACACTCACATCCTCACCTCCTCCATTCTTCAGGTATCAGAGGTTTTAGCCTTGCTCACCTGCTGTCTCCGACCAAGCCCTCCTCCACTGCAGCCCTTCCCGGAGTGACGGGGCCAGGCTGAGGCCTTCTGCGTGACGAGCCATGCCGGTCCTTCGTGCTTTGTGTTCCAGTGTCGTTTCACAAATCCCTTTCTACCAGGTACCATAACGGGGATACAGGCGGTTTTTCTTTTTCAAGTTTTGTGGTTTTGCTTTTCACAATGAGACCTTAAATGCCCTGGAAGTTTTTATATTCAAAGCGGGGTAGGTGTCTAATTTTATTTTTATATGGGAAGCAAACTGTCCCTGCTCAATTTGTTGGCTATTCCAGCTTCTTCTCCATTCCCTTAGTACTATTTAATGGTTACTAGTTCATGTAAGCATTTATTCTTTAAATAGATGTTATTGGGTGCCTCTTGTGTACCAGGCACTGTTCTAAATATTGGCCATACAGCAGTGAATGAGGCAAACAGACAGACGGCAGCCTTGTTCTCACAGAGTGCAGACTCTAAGGGACCTGGAGCATTTTCCAGGCAGAGAAAGGAGCAAGTACAAAGCCGAGACGCAAAAGCAGCTCACCGTTTGTGGTTGAGACAAACTCAAGAAGACAGTGTGTCTCGGCAAAGTCAATAAGGTGGGAAGACGGTAGATGGCAAGGTGACAAAGGCAGGGCCTCTAGACAAAGGTTAAAAAGTTGGGATTTTGGGCTTCCCTGGGGGCGCCGTGGTTGAGAGTCCGCCTGCCGACGCAGGGGACGCGGGTTCGTGCCCCGGTCCGGGAGGATCCCACACGCCGCGGAGCGGCTGGGCCCGTGAGCCACGGCCGCTGAGCCTGCGCGTCCGGAGCCTGTGCTCCGCAGCGGGAGAGGCCACAGCGGTGAGAGGCCCGCGTACCGCAAAAAAAAAAAAAGTTGGGATTTTTCATAAGTGAAGGAAAACCACCAAGGGTGGCAGCAGGGGTGCCAGTAAGGAAGCTGTTAGCACAGTTGAGGCAGCAGATGATGGTGTGACCTACAGGCATGTAGCGTAGCGGGGGGAGTGGCTGGATTCTAGACCCATTTGGAAGGTCCAGGTGACAAATCTGTGTGTACATGGGAGGAAAGAAGGGTTTTTTATTGGAGCAACTATGTAAACGGTGATGGTATTTTACTGAAATGGGAATCCTGCAGGGGAAGCACATCTGAAGGCAGGAGGAGAGAATGAGGACAAGAGTTCTGTTTCTAAGATATTAAATTTGAAGATCTTCTTGGACATGGAGATGTCTGGCGGGCAGTTGGGTATATGTACCAGGAGCTCGGGAAGGAAGTTAGGTCTGTTCACATAAATGTGGTGTCAGTAGCGTATGGGCGGTTATTAAAGTTGTAGGATTTGATGAGGTCTCCAAGCACACGAGTGCAGTTAAAGAAGAGGAGAAAGCATGAGGAAGAGCACTGGCCTCACGAATAGACTACAGTGGGCAAGTTGGTGATACATTTCCGGGCTTAATTCCATTTTATCTATCTAGTGTTTATCCATGTGCCAAAAAACCACATTGTTTTAATTACTATAATTTTATCACTCTACCTGATTTCTTCGGGTTTGCCCACCTGTGATGTTTGTATGCTGATAAGAAAATCTAATCAAAAGAGAGAATTTGATAACGAAGGAGAAAAGGAAATCACTGTGGGAATAAAATCCATGGGTAGATGAGAAGGGAAGTGATCTATTGCCTTTGCTGTGTAAGGATTGACTTTAGATAGAGGAGGTGTTTATCCTTTCTAACAGACGAAAAGGAAGAATATTTGAATACAGATTTCTATTATACTCCATTTATCTATTTTGATAAAAGTTACCTTCATTTACAAATTAATGCTAAAGAAATTAACACTAGTGCATTGTGTCTGCTCATCCATGAACAAAGTATACCTCTAATTTCTTTTTTTTATCTTGTTGCGTTGGCTAGGAGAGCCAATGCCTTTTACTAAATATTACTGGGGATATTTTATGGGAATATACTCAGTAATTATGTTTGCTATAGCTTTCAGGTTGAGGAAGTTCCTTCTATTCTTGGTTTGCTGAAAATTTTCCATTATGAGTTATTATTGAGTTGTAATAAATGCTTTTCTTCATTTAGTGATATGGTCATATTTTCCCCCTTACTCTGTAATGATGTCACATGAATAGACTTTCTGATGCTGAACCATGCTTGTCTTCCAAAAATAAATTCTACTTTGGATTGCAGTGTTATTATTTTATATAAACTTTTAGCCTTATTTTATTAATATTTTATACTGGATTTCTGCATCTATGTTCATGAGGGAGGTTGAAATTTTGGTTTGCAGATTCATTCAACCTACATGTAGGCTCTCAGCCCTGCTTTAATTTTTAGGACTCCCATAAATCCTAGTTTGCAGCTCGGAGAAGAAAGGCCTGGGAAGAAGAGATGAAACTGTTAAGTGAGAACAGACTGTTGTGGAAAACTGCCCAGTGGTTGTGCCTCTGTATTGACTCTACGTGTCACACGCCTGCTCCCCAGAGTTGTCCTTCGTGCCTATTTGTCCCCAGAGCTCTGGCCCTTGGTGCTGGCATGGACCTCCTGCCATTGAATTCTCAGCCCTGGCTCCTGGGGAACAGTCCTGTCCTGCTGTGACACAACATTTTATGTCGCGAAAACTTTGCTTCTGAGAAGCTTTTCACGTCCTCTAAGACTTTCTAGAGGAGACGAGCTCTACATGATTCTTTTCAAGGTATTTTTGCTCCAGGCTGGTTTTAATCAATATTTTTCCAAGTTTTATAACCATTTATCTAGGAAACTAGAAATAACCACAATAGATTTCCCACCCACTTCCCCTACCCTTGAACTTCTTTTCCTTGGGGTTATCCTGCCTTTCAACTACTGATTTGTCGCCTCTCGGTTTTGCCTTAATCTCTGATAACTATGTGATGAGTATTCAAAGCCAGCCCCCCATTGTCCCTGGTCTTAAAATATCCCTGCTTTATGCCTTCTTAGGATTCACTCTAAATAAAATTTCAAAAATGAAGACAAATGGAAATCCAGCAGTACACTCTGACTCCGTGTGGGAGCGAACACAGCCTACACCAGATTCGTCCACTTACAGGATTTTCTTGACGGCTCAAAAACTCAGGCCTCAGAAGACTGTGCAATTAGCTGCACATGGACCCATTTTCAGATCTTTTTCTGCTCCTGCACCTGGGCCAGCAGCTTTTTCAGCCAATCAGCTCATCATCTAATGACGTGTTCCTCACACAGCAGCCTGGGGGGATGGCGGGGGATGGAATGAACATCTATTATACACCAGGAACTACACTCAGAACATAACAGTTATGGTCCTTTTGTTAACCTCATTGAATAAATAAGGAAAAAGAGTCTTTGAGGAGTAGTCATCCAGCTAGTAAGTGGGGGACCTGGGATTTGAACCCGGCTCCGTAGGACATAAAGGCTGGGCTCTCTCAGTAGAGTGTATGTCATGGTCTTTGCCCTGAGTGAGGATGTTCACCTTGCTGGGCAACAAGCCAACATTTAAAAGGGCTACAAAGCAATGCCCTGCAGCGGATCGGCTGGGAGGTCCACACTCAAAGGCTACTCCCCATCTTTGCACCTTCAGCAAATCTCCCATCTTCTCCAGGCTTCAGTCTCCCAGAATCTAGTTCTGCTGCTCCAGAAGGAGCGGCCAGGACCAAAGGGTAAAAATTACAGGATGCTGCACTGTGTTTTTCAGAGTGGAAGTAGCCAGCAGCCCACTGGGCAGCCTGGAGGTGGTGATGCCCAAGCAGACCTGGAACGACCACAAGTAGCAGAGGGGCAAGCTAAGCTTCCCAAAGCCAGGGCCACAGCACCCGGCTGCCATGAGAGGGTGGAGAGCTGACATCTGCAACTCGCTGTGGGCGGTGTTTCAGGACCTCGGCCAGGCAGGGAGACTTTGGAACCAGGGGGCTTTGAGCGCTTCACTGACCTGGCCCCACAGAGCCCCATCTGTGAGATTGTCCCCCCGGGGCTATGGGTCCCTCACCCCAAGCCCAGCTGCCTCGTCCCTCCTGTAACCCCCTTTTCCCCCTCCGTACTTTAGTCTCAGAGTGGGTGTCTGGCAGCCTCTCATCTATTATTTGTCCTAGTCCTTCAGCCCTCATACTACACCTCTAGACATAAATATTACCCTATCTTACTGATGAGAAAATAGAGGACCAGAGCCTTAAATGGCTGAGCGGCAGCCTAACGGTCAAGGGCAGGAACGCCAGGAATGAATCCCAGCTCCACAGCTCCCAGGTGGGGAGCCTGGGAAAGTTAGATAACCTCTGAGCCCTTCATCCTCACCTATAACATGAGAATAATGATAACAGTACCTTACTTCCTAGGTTGCTGTGAGGATTTAATGCATGAATACACGTTAAGTGTTTAGGACAGTGGCTGGCACAGGTGACACTGCACGAGTGATAATGCTGATTGTAACAATGATGATGGTGACAGTATACAAGTGACGATGATGGCGATGATGGTGGTGATGGTGATGATGGTGATGGTGGTGATGATGGTGATGGTGGTGGTGACTGTGGTGATGATGATGGTGATGATGATGGTGATGATGGTGATGGTGGTGATAATGGATAGTGGTGGTGACTGTGGTGATGATGATGGTGATGATGGTGATGATGATGATGGTGGTGATGATGATGGTGATGGTGGTGATGATGATGGTGGTGATGGTGAGCATCGCACAAGCAGCCCTCATGAGCATCCTCACCATCATTTGCCCAGGTCACAGTAGAATCAGAAGATTTAACTCACGCCTCTGGTTCCTTGTCCAGAACTCTTTCCATTACATCATAGGAAGAGCATCAGGCGAGTCTGATGAAAGGAAGCTGCTTCTTGGTTTGTTGCCTTTTTTAATAGGCTGAAAATATTAAAGGTGATTATTCCAAGGCCTTAGACAGATTCCATCACCGGTCATTCACTTGGTTTCATGTCCTGAAATAGACACTGGATTTCATAGCCTTGGCTCCAACCAATTGATCTGAAAGGGCAAAGCAAGCTGTCCCTAAATCCAAATGATCTCGAAATCCACAGAAAGAAAAAGTCCTCTGCATGGAAATCTTGCTTCTTTTTTCTCTCTTCCCTTAACAAGTCACTGCCATGGTGTCAGGAAGGTCAAACGGGTGCTTGGCTGGAGGACTTCCCAGTGCCTGAAGTGCCTGAGGAAGGACAAAGCCTTGTACCAACCCCGAGGAGGAGCCGCTCAAATACAAACTCCAGAACCCCCCATGCACACACACACACACACGTGCACACACACACGTGCGCACACACACGGGCACACACATGCACATTCTTCTTGAATATTCTGCACCTGAAGCCCCAGGCCCCCCAGGAGCAGCTTGAGAGTGGGAAGAGCACATTGCAGGCAGGAGGGGCCCCTCAGGCAGGGGCACAGAAAAGGGGTCCAGGAACTCCACTCAACCCTTATGCCTTCACAGACGGACCAAGCGCTCGCCCTGCTAATAAAAGGCCCAGGCTTTGCAAAGCCGGCAGGCAGATGGACCAAGCTGAGTTTCCTTTCCAGCGCCCATTTTCACTAGAGCAGAATTTAAGAAACTGCTCCAGACAAAGGCAGCTGACAGCATAACCCTCCTTCCTTCTCTCCCTCCTTGCTGCTCTTTGGGGTGAGGCCAGTTCCCCATGCTCAGCCAGTGGCCGCTGGAGCCCAGGTCAGGTGAGCCTCCTACACGGCTGTCCCTGGCAGAGCTCTGTGGGAGAGGTGAGCGCAGACGCCCCGCCTGGCTGGCACGGGACACGTGGCCATCCTCCAAGCTGACAGACGGGTCAGACTAACAAGACCTGTCTGCACGGTGTCCAGGCTGCCATGTGTCCAGCAGATTCTCCCAGGGACCAGCAAGTTGCTGGGTCAGAAGGTGGAAGGAGGGGCAGAGCAAGTGGCCTGTGAGAGAGGAAAACCCGGCTGTGGCGGCAGGCGACCGGCACCTGCCGGTAGCTTCAGCCACAGTTGGGGCGTGACACTTAGTGGTTCACGGCCTCAGTTTGCTCATACGCAAAATGGGGCTGTTATTAGTCCCCGTAGCCCAGGGTTTTTATAAAGATTAAATGGAATAAGGTGTGTACATGTGCCACACGGCCGTCAGCAAAGGGAAGATGCCCCCTCTATGCCGGCTACTGTGAGTATTTCAATAATGATCAGCCTTAAACCTGCCCATCTTCCCATCTCATGGCTTCTGGTCTAGGAATGGGTGCATAGTACGGACGGAGGAATTTTGGTTTTTCCTGCCAGAGATGAACATATTTATGTTCTAACAGAAAGACGGCAAGAAATCAGGTGTGAGCTGGAGTGATGCCGGGCATGGGGGTCCGTGCAGAGGTGGGTGGGTGGGAACAGGGAGTGGCAGGCAGTCAGGGCATCCAGAGCTCTGAGGGCAGCCGGCCCGTGGAGGCCAGTCTCGCTTAGCCGACCTCAGCAGGGGAGCAGGGTAACAGCTTCCTCCTCTGTGGGGAGCAAAGGGGCTAGGCTGCATGAAGGGCTGGGAAGCATGCGGAGAGGACGGAGCATCCTCAGAAGGTGGGGGGTGGGGTAGGAGTGCGCGTGCCCCGCGTATCTGTTCTTCTCGTTACTCAAAAACGCTTTGTACGTCTGTTTTGAACTAAATCTTCCCTGTGATTAGGGTGGCCATATAAAATCCAGGATGCCAAGTAATTTCATTGAAACAAACAAATACGTGGGGGTATAAGTATATCCCACGCAATACTGGGGACGTACTTATACTTTTAAAAAATCATTGTGGGGCTTCCCTGGTGGCGCAGTGGTTGAGAGTCCGCCTGCCGATGCAGGGGACATGGGTTCGTGCCCCGGTCCGGGAGGATCCCACATGCCGTGGGGCGGCTGGGCCCGTGAGCCATGGCCGCTGCGCCGGCGTGTCCGGAGCCTGTGCTCCGCAACGGGAGAGGCCACAACAGTGAGAGGCCCGCGTACCGCAAAAAAAAAAAAAAAAAAAAAAAAATCATTGTGTATCTGAAACTTGAATTTAACTGAGCATCCAGTATTTTTATTTGCCAAAAATAGCAATTTTACCTGTGGTGGAAATTGACTCATATGGTCAGCGATGGAAGTCCACCACACAAAGCAGGGCCCGGAGGAAACCAGCACTCAGCAAAGGGACTTTCAGAGATTGTGGAGATTGTGACCAAGATTTGCTCCGATCCTCAAAAGTTGGAAAGCGTGACGTAGATATCATGCTCCCTGGGTGTGAAACCCAGGCGTCTGCTGACTCAGTACACAGGGATGGAAACTCGGGAAATCATCGTAAACACATGCAGAGATTTTTTTTTTTTTTTTTTTTGGCTGCGTTGGGTCTTCGTTGTTGCGTGCGGGCTTTCTCTAGTTGTGGCGATCGGGGGCTACTCTTTGTGGCAGTGCGTGGGCTTCTCATTGTGGTGGCTTCTCTTGTTGCAGAGCATGGGCTCTAGGCACATGGGCTTCAGTAGTTGTGGCTTGTGGGCTCTAGAGCTCAGGCTCAGTAGTTGTGGTGCACGGGCTTAGCTGCTCCACGACATGTGGGATCTTCCCGGACCAGGGCTCGAACCTGTGTCTCTTGCATTGGAAGGAGGATTCTTAACCACTGTGCCACCAGGGAAGTCCACGTGCAGAGGTTTTGCAAAAGGTTGGTCCTAGAAATATTTTCATAGTGATGATTAAATCAAATGTTAGTGGTGACTCCTTAGGCAGGTCCAGTTATGGGTGTTCTCTGATTTCTTCTTTTTGTGACTCTGAATTTTCTGATTTAAGTTTAATTAAAAACTAAAACATTTCAATCAGGCCCTCCACGCTGCACTGCAGTTCCGTCTTGGAACCCTGAGGTTGGGCGGTCCTGCTCTCAGCCCACACCATTGCCTCTTCCAGCAGACCCCGCTCCTGCCATGTCTGCGTTTCTTATAGTACCCAACATCACGAAAGATAAAAACTATGAGAATATGGGTTCTCAAATCATTTTGCAGAAAGTAAATCTGCGCCCGGGCGAGCCAACCACTGAGCTTGGTGCATTCATGAGTGCTGCCCCATTTATTCTTCACTTTACAGATGAAAACTTTTACACCAATTAGTGTTAGCTTCTCGAAGGTAAAGCATGAATCTCATTTTGTCCATTCACTCACTTATTCACTCATTCATGGAACAAAAGCTCACCGAGCATCTACTTCAAGCCACTGAGTCTTGCAGATGGAGGACACAGGTAAGGGCCAACGTGTCTCTGCTCTTAGGAAGGTCACATCCAGCTGGGGGTCACTTGAGCCAGTCAGAGAAGGTCACAGTGCTAGAGTAGTGAGCAGACAGAGCCCCAGCAAATCCGAGCCCTCAGGAGGTGGCCTTGGACGTCAGGCCTTCATCTCTTCCTCCCTTTAGTCTGCGTTTACCAAGTGTTTGTTGAAGTCAGGCACTGCTCTGCGTATTTTAAATAAGATGGCCCGGTGACAGCTGAGCTGGGGGGTGACACTTGAGGCAAGACTTGGATGATAAAATGAGGTCTGTTCAGGAAAGAGCTGAGGAAGAGTGTTCTAGACAGAGGGAAGAGCATGTGCAAAGGCCCTGGGGAAGGATTTGGGTTGGCTCATGGAACAGAAAGTTGATCAGTGGGGTTGCTGAGCACTGGGACCAGGGCTTACCAAGTACTGGTCCTTGGTCATGAGAAGGGCCCACTGATGAAACAAGGACGATAAGGACAATAGCAGTGAAGTCTTCCATAAAAATGTGAATTTACTCAGTTTAAAGGACCTGCCTTCATTATGAAGTTGGTCTTTTCGGTATGAAAATGTTCTGTCATTCATAAAAGGATGGTACTAATAATAGTAGGGCTTTTTAAAGTCCCTGACAATAAATAAATAAGTAAAAAGAGAGAGAGACACACACACACACACACACACACACACACACAGCGAGACAGCGACAGAAACAGAAATGCAGAGAGAGAAGCCAGTCCCTGAGGTTATGTGTTCATTGGCTTTGAATTTTCCAGTATAAAGCATCCAAGTCTGGGTAGCACTAATATAATCCAGTGACTTATTGTACAGATGAGGGAATCAAAGCCCAGAGAGGCTAAGAGATGCCCCCAAGATCACACAAGCTCCCCACACAGGTGCCCGATTCTTTTCCCCAGTGTGACTCCCTCCACCTGCTTGCTGTCACCCTATGGTCCATCCTTGACCTGAAACTCACAAACGCAGGGCCCTCCTCTGGCCACCACATGCTCTGGGCCTCGGTCAGAAGAGAATAGACCCCAAATTCCACACGGAGGTCATCTGGGCGCAGGGCAGCCGCTCTTCCTGACTACATAGGCCTTCTTTCAACCTACTCAAGAGTAAGGTCAAATTATAGGTGATTGCCTTGTTAATGTTATCAAAGGTAACTATAATAATTTTGAAAATACAAGAGGTCAAGTTTCCACAAATTAATTAGGTAATTTGTTTCTTCAAGAGCCCTCACCATGAATTACCTATGAAGTAAAGATCTGATGCATTTAATGTTCTCCTGCACCATCAAGCTGAACTGGTAGATTAGTGGTAATTATACATAAACACACTACAGTTCCACAGTACGCTTATTCCCAGGGTCTGACAGTTTACAAACTCCACTGAGATGAGCTCAGTCACACAGACTACCACCCATTTTCCTGATAGTAAAGCCGAGAAAAACAAACAAGAATTATCTGAGTGAGAAACAGTCCTTTGGGACCACTAATAATCCCCAAATCTTTCGTTTATGTATAGAAAACTCCCTGATGCGGGCCTACTAAGTGCTAAAGTGACAGTGACCAGAGACATAGGCATGGTGTCTGTCCTTCAAAGCCCAGGGCTTTCATTTCATCCATCCTTGTTTATTTGGTTACTAGAAGAGGAGGCTATTCAGATTGAAATATCTTTGGGAACGTCTTGCTTGGATACCAATGGCCTCTCTCAACTTCCATGACGAGCCTTCACCAAGAGCCATTTTCAGATGCGGTAAGAAGTTCAGGAGTATTACAGAGAACAACGGTTGGGCTCATTTTTTTTAACAGCTTTATCGGAGTATACGGAATCATTTTTTAAAGCAAGCTGGGATATTTCAAGAAAAAAATCTTTATTCTGCGTCTTATCCCATCTATTTAAGCGGTCAGAAAATGTTTTATTCTTTCAGAAAAACTATATTCCATAGCAGTTCCATGTGCTTTTTTCTAATTAATGTAGATTTTTAGGATCATTCTCCTCTCTGAGCCTACCTTGGATTTGGAGTCAGTCAGATGTGCCTTGACACTCACCGTCCCACTGCTGATGTGATTTCCCGCAAACTACCTAATACTTCCAGACTGTTATTTAACCTGTGAAGTGGGTACACAAGCAGGCACACTACGGGGGTGTCATAAGGGATAGAGGTGATGAACAGAATGCACGTAAACCCCAGGAAATGATGCTCAAACCTGTCCGATTAAATTCATCTCCAACTCACCTCCAGAAATTGGCTCGGATGCCCTTGGGTACCACCTGATTCCCTTGGGTACCACCTGATGCCCTTGGGTACCATCTGATGTCCCTGGGTACCGCCTGATGCCCTTGGGTACCACCTGACGCCCTTGGGTACCACCTGATTCCCTTGGGTACCACCTGATGCCCCTGGGTACCATCTGATGTCCCTGGGTACCACCTGATGCCCTTGGGTACCACCTGACGCCCTTGGGTACCATCTGATGTCCCTGGGTACCACCTGATGCCCTTGGGTACCACCTGATGCCCTTGGGTAACATCTTGCTCCATGACTCCACTTTCTACAGCCATTATCCACAACTACAAGTAACAGAAGTATTGGTAAGTGGCTCTAAAACAAATGGGTTCCCGCTCCCATCCCCTGATTCAGATGTATGTGTGTGTGTATATATATATATACATTTTTAAACCTCCTCTTTTAAAGCACCATCCAGTTTTCTTCTAGAAGTCCAACTGAGGACGTTGAAGAATCAGCAACCATGATTGTTCTACGATGCACACTTTTATTTCTACTTATTTTCCAGAGCACTTGGAAATAATTCTTCTAACTTCAGTGCTCACATAATAACACACCCTTGCCAGGTGGAAGTGGCAGATGAAGCTGCTTTTTCCCTGGTAGAAGAGTGGGGTGTGCGATGTTCAACTTGTCACCTAATTGCTGCAGGCTGTGGTTTTTTAATCCATTAAATAGAGAAATTCATGGAACTGTTGCAAAGGATTAATGAGATAATATTTGTAAAGTGATTGGAGATAATCTGATGAAAAGCACATATAAATACAGAGCATTACTACTAAGTCTCTAAGGAATAATAAAATGTGTAATGACATGCCTGTGGTAATCTATACTTAATTATGTAATTTTCTAATACCCAGAAGGTATACACAGGCAGAGATGAGTAAATTGCATTGTATGGCATTCATTCCATGAGGTCACTGGTCATTAAAGTTTAATCATGTCCCATTAAAAAATAAAGATTTCTGTTTTTACTCTTTCCCAATAATTACTAATATGTTGCCTGTGGTAAGGTATGAAGTCATATCGATTTATTTAAAGAGAGAGAGTTTTTATACGAGGCTTACTCACCTCTCTCCACCCATCCCCTACGCCCACCTGTCGGGACATCTCTGTCTTCAGGGGCAGACGCGGCTAGCTCGTGTGAAAGATGACAAACGACAAGGGACAGAGCACAATTAACTGCAAAGCTGCAGAGCTGAAGCTTTCCGAGTTGGGACCAGAGGAACTTTGGAAGTGGCTTGATGAGGTCAGAGACTTAAGCTCTGCTCCTGTCACCCGGAACCTCCAAGGTGCCGGGGCGTAGTGAGGGTCCTGTGAACATTCCTGAATGAATAAGCTAGCGAATGAATGAATGAGGCCCAGATAAACCCGAAAATGTCTCATGGAGAAGGGGCTTGAGCCAGGCCCTGAGGAGGGTGGGAGTTGACAGCACATCCGGCCAGCAGGCCCAAAGCACCTCAGTGGGGTACGTCTTGGAGCAATACTGTGACGCTTCAGACACCGGCCGGGGGACGTGAAGGCTGATGGAGGCTGATCACGGGGGCCTTAGGGTCTGATGGGTCTTAGCTGTCCCTCCTCTAAAAGTTCTTTGGTTCCAAATTTCAGACTCAAGAAAGACCAAAACTTCCTGGAAACCTGGTATTACCATATCTGCTGCTGCTTCCCTGGCTCCGGAAGGCCGACACACACAGATGCAAGGTCACAGGCCAGGACACACAAAGGCTTCCACATGGAGCCCTGTGGGGTGTCGGTGCTCCCAGATGCGGCGGCGGCGGGCCACGAGTCGGTCCAGGGGCAGATCCAGTGCAGAATGTGCCCGGCGTAGGCAAACAGGCCGTGGGGTTTCTGAGGGTTTCCATCGGCCTCGAGCACAACCTCCCGCGGACAGCTGGCGTGTCCGACAGGTGATGGTGCCTGAGGACCTGGCACGTCACCGTGCGTCTGGCCCTGCCCACCGTGGACCTCGGGAGTCAGATGGAAGCACGAGCACCTGCCTCACCTCCGCTCTGACCCCCACAGTGCCCACAGGCACCTGGAGCTCGCCATAAACAAGCTGTCATGGGAATCAAGAACGAGCGTGAGACGCAAACGGGGCAAGGGTCTGTGGGAAACTGTGGCGACATCACCGAAATGCCCCCAGTCTCAGTCCCGCAAGCCACAGGGTGAGATTACTGGACTAGTTCAGTGGCCCCATCCTGGTCCATGAACCAGGTGTGTCAGCATCATCTGAGACTCTTGTTTCAAATGCTGATGCGGGTGGCGGGGCCTGGCATCGGAGATGGTGTTTCCCGAAATGGATGCGGTCAGCCAGCTCGGAGACCCTGCGCACAAGTCTCCAGAGGCCTCTCCTGCTCTGCAGCCTGAGTTCTAGTCGCCCTGACAGGCGCAGCATTGAACGTGGAGCTCCGTGGCGGGAAGGGATGCAGGCTCCCACCGGTGCTCCCGTTGGCGGCTCGCCGGTCCCTCGACCCTAAAACACCACGCCTCCCATCACCCAGGGCTGTCTTCCAGCTTCTTCCTCCCAGTTTGTAAGAGACCTTATCTACTCTGTTCATACCAAGGTTTACACAGGGTGCCTCGGGAGCCACAGGTCCAACCTGGACCGGGGATGCCGTGGCTTCAGATTTCAGAAGGAAGTACCTGTTCCCCAGAGGACTGGTTCCCTTGGACTTGCTGTGACCTGCGTTGTGCCCCAGACGCAGAAACGGCAGGAAGTGAAACCTGACCTTTTCTCCCTCTTTCCCAGCTTTCCCTCATCTCCCCCCTTCCCTCACATCTCAGCTCGTCTTGGCGTCTAGCCCAATCGCTAAGGACCTATTGTGCGCGGGGCCAGTGCTCGACATGGGACGGATACACAAGCTGTAGGGCAGTCCATTGCATCCAGTCGAGGGAATTATAGATGCAAACTGTTGTATATAGAATATGGATAAACAGCAAGGTCTTACTTAGAGCACAGGGAGCTAGATTCAATATCCTGGGATAAACTATAATGGAAAAAAATATAAGAAAAGGATGTGTATATGTATAGAACCGAGTCACCTTACTACACAGAGAGTGGCACAAAATTGTAACTCAACTCTACTTCACTTAAAAAAATTAAAAATAGGGCTTCCCTGGTGGCGCAGCGGTTGAGAGTCCGCCTGCCGATGCAGGGGACGCGGGTTCGTGCCCCGGTCCGGGAAGCTCCCACACGCCGCGGAGCGGCTGGGCCCGTGAGCCATGGCCGCTGAGCCTGCGCGTCCGGAGCCTGTGCTCCGCAACGGGAGAGGCCACAGCGGTGAGAGGCCCGCGTACCGCAAACAAACAACAACAAAAAAAAATTAAAAATAAAATGATGATCAATTTAGGTTCTTGGCTTCCCTCATGAAAGTAGAAAATCTTCTGGATTTTTCAAGGCTGAGGGGACCCCGGGAATGGTTTGACCCAAGATACCTTTTGACAACGAGGACACCCATAGAAGTCAAGCCCCTGAGGCACCCACCTTCCGCCTGAGGGCTGGGAAGTTTCCCCGCACCCCCCGAAGCAGGACCATCAGGCCAGGCGGGCATACGGGGTCCCACCAACGGCACCCACCCCGCCTGTTAACGCCAGGGGCTGGACTTTGGTCTGGCCCTGCAGCCCAGGACAAACAAAGTGTCTGTCTGGGCATTTGCCTTCTCTCAGGAGAATCGCTGAAAGGCCACAGTACGTCCTCCACAGGACAGAGAGCGATTTTCGAGAGAAAGTAAGTGTGTTCTGACCCACAGCCCAGGAGGAAGGAGCCTCGGATGGAAGTACACGCGTGAGGTTCAGGTTGGGGGCCTCTGCCCCTTACCTTCGGCTGGCTCTGTGGTCCTTGTCACCTTCTGATTCATTTTATCGCAAGTCCTCCCTGGAAAGCCACCACCAAGCAGAAAATGACACAAACCCCAGTGCCCGTGATCACACGGGAGGGCAGGGGGCTTGGGGAACACTTTCCTCGGGCCAGTGGGGCCTTTTCCAACAGCACTGCGTTGAACCCCGAAGCACCCCTCACCCCCACCGGCTTTCCCGTGCTGGCGAGCTCGTGCCTGGGAGTCGCCATGATTTTTTAAACGCGGGGTGGGGCAGGGACTGGGGCCGCCTCCTGTGCCCTACACCACCCCTCTCTGGCCTCCTCTGTCCTGCCCTGGGCCCCGAGGTTGACCCCTGCCCGCGGCGTCCCTGGGTTCCCATTCCCTCTCCTCTGCAGGGGGGTGGCCAGTGGGGAGCAGCTCTGCTAGCTGCTGGGATGCAGGATGGCCACTCCAGGTGTCACCTGAGTCCAAAAGGGATGGGACCCCATGTTCCCTAAAGCCCAATACTCAGCTCCCCGACACATGCCTTCTGCGAGGGGCAGAGTCTGGAACAAGCTAGATAGCGGGACCCTCACCAAGGAGCTGCCCCCCAACACCCACCGGCTCTTCGTCAACCACAAGGCCTCTGCGGCAGCCCGAGGGGACAGCACAGCCTCCAGCCAGCATCCTGCCCCCCCCAGAGCCCCCGCACCCTCCAGCTGTCGTCCCTGGAGCCCGGATACCAACACCGTGGGCAGATAGAGGCTGCTGGAAGGGCAGCCACCGACTGGCACTGATAGCAAAATGCCCTCCAAGTGCGGTCCCCACTGCTCGCCCTGCCCCTGGGCCCCTTCCCCCCTCGGGCCCTTCCCGTAAATTGTCCTCTCCACGCGGCTGGAACTACCGCGGGATGTCTGGGCACCTCGACAGAGCAGGCTGAACCCCCCGGGGCCTGGGGGAAACAAAGGAAACCAGAGGGAGGAAGAGGAAAAGAAGGTCGGAGAGGGGAGGGAAGGGGAGGGAGAGGAAGAGCGGATGCGAGAACAGGAAGAAACACTCAAGACGTGCAGGACTGGACTCCCCTGGTGGCGCGGTGGTTAAGAATCCACCTGCCAATGCAGGGGACTCGGGTTCGATCCCTGGTCCAGGAAGATCCCACATGCCGCCGAGCAACTAAGCCCGTGAGCCACAACTACTGAGCCTGCATGCTGCAACTACTGAAGCCCATGCGCCTAGAACCCATGCTCCACAACAAGAGAAGCCACTACAGTGAGAAGCCCGCGCATCGCAACGAAGAGTAGCCCCCGCTCGCCACAACTAGAGAAAGCCCGAATGCAGCAACAGAGACCCAATGCAGTCCAAAAAAAAAGAGACACGCAGGACTGAGGAGAGGAAAAAAACTGAGCTTCAGAATCCACGCAAGGGAGAGCAGCTTCAGAGGGGACCCTGCAGGGCACACCGAGTTTGTGCTCCAAGACGGGGTGTCACTTGTCCCCCAGAGTTGGCTGGAGATCTGGGAACAGGGCAGGGAACCCCTCCCTCACTCCCTCCTTCCCCCTCTTCAAAGCACTTTGGCTCAAGGTAAAAACGACAAGTAAAATGCCGCTGGCAAACTATCTGGATGAGAATAAGGGTTAATTTTTTTCAAAATTCCGGCTGAGCAAAAAAACCAACAGGAGAAAATGTGCTCTCAGAAAACTTGCTCCACTGCAAGGTTAAAGCCCGAATGGTCATTAAAGAAAGTATTAATCTTGCTGTCGCTGCTTGGCATCTTGTGGCCCATCAGGAGTGTCTGAAGCGCGATAATCGTGCAATCCAGCACTGCAAGGACAAGACGAGAAGAAGCCTCCGTGCCTGATGCCCCACGCCGATGCCGGGTGCTTTTATAGCTGACCGAATCCTGGGCGGAGGGGCTGTGCCCTCCCTCCCTGGACAGACTCTCTAGGCCGGACCCTGTCCACAGAGTAGGGCGCACGCACATCGGGATGCCCCCTCGAGGCTCAGAGGGGAGAGGACTGGGCCCCCAAGACCCTGGCTGCAAGGGACCGAGGTGGCCGGCGGCTGGAGCCGAAGAGCCTGGACTCCACCGACAGGTGGACCCGCCTCCCTCCCCAGCCTCGCAGTCATTGCTTGTGTGACTTGGTCATTCCTGCTGCCCTGAGGCTCTGTCACCCCGTCTGCAGGGCCGACATAAGCAAGCCCACTCCCGGCATCAGGGGAGCCGCGGTGGGCGGGCGGTGCTGAGCCGCGTTCTGCTGCGCTGAGGGTCCGGCGGGTCCGAGTTCTTACCGCCAGGTCATTGTCACCGCCCGTCGAGTCCAGGCGGGAGGAGGGCTGGCCCCATGAGCCCCATGTCGCCGAGGGCCCAGCCACACAGGTGCCCTCCCTCCAACAGCACCCCACCACTGTGTGACCCACCAATCCATCATGAGCAGCAAGGTGGTTTCGGGGGCCTCTGGTCCGTGGCCTGGCTGCCTGTCTGAGTGATGGCGCGCTCGTGGCCCCCTCCACTCAGAGCCGCGGAGGCTCCTTCACGGCCCCTGCCCCCCGCCAGCCCGAGGGGTGCCCTGGGATTCTAGCTGCTTTGGCGACGCCTACCCCACTCCCCCATCCCACGTCCTGCCGCCTGCTTGCTTTTCCTCCACAGCAGGCATCACCATGAATAGGCCACACGTTCTCATTTACATGGGAAAGGATTTTTATCTACTCTGTTCACTTCCTGCACCTCCGTTACCTCCCGCCATGCCTGGAACACAGATGCCCATAAATATTTCAGGCATGAATGAATGAGCCAATCGACCAATCAAAGACCCTTCACAGCCCCTTCCGCCTCACTCTGCTTGGAGCACGAGGCTTTTGGAGCGACCCCGGGTGCCCGGCTGAAGCAGTCACCTTCCTTCCTCACCTGCTACCTGCCGGCTCACCCCGGCCCAGCCAGACTCTGGTCTGCTCTGAAGAGGGTGCAACCAGTTATGGGTCTCCCAGCTGGTCCTGTCCCCAGCCACTGCCGGTCGGTCACGAGCATCAGTCTGGCCACATCAGCCATCAGGTGCCCCCCAGCCTGCCCGGTGCCCACCTCCCAGAGCGCTCGTTTCTTCCCAGGGCCTGTGAGCAGGCGCCCTCAGCACAGAGCCCCCCGCAGGAGCCCTGGACTGAGCCTTGGGGCCGCTGGGGCTTCGCCCAGCCCTGCCACTGACGAGCTGTCTAGAAAGTTCCATCCTCTGGGTTCCCCTCTGGGTGGCCAGCAGGGCGATGCTGAGGGAGAGGGCGAGGTCACCGCCACTCCAGTTGGCTGACCTGTCCTACCAGCACCTCGTTGCCACAGAGCGGCCACCGAGGCGACTTAGGAGTGAAGCCCGCCCTTCCTGGGCTCGCTCAGGGGGCAGCGGGAGATGCAGCTGGGAAGATACCTGGGAAGGAGAGACAGCCATTCTTTCTTCTGGAGGGAAGAGAGCCCTTGCTGTCGCCCTGCTCCCCACGCCCCGGCCGCCGCCGTCCTCTAGGAGGCCAGCTGCTCCGCCTCGGCCCCACAAGGCCCCGTCTGTGTGTGTCTGGGAGCCGGGACCTGCCGCATTCTTCTCCACCGCGTGACATTCCAGCTGTCCCTCTGCGTGTCATGTCGCATGGGGGTGAGACTTTACGCACTGCCTTGCCGTTTATCCACTGCAGCCAGGAGAGGTCAGACAGACCAGATCTAAGACCCACTGGGGCTTCCAGAAACTGGGGGGAGAGCCACCAGGGGGAGGGGCCTCGCTGTCCTCCACACTCTGCGACGCGTCCAGGGGGAGCCGGAGGGCGGCCCTACAGGGTCAGCAGAGCCGGAGCTCGGCCGCCAGCCCAGGCCCCACCGTGAGCCGTGGTTTGAAGGCCTGCTTGTTGCCATGCCGTCTATTTCAGACGCCTACAGGTTTTGAATGGGACAGATGGCAAAGCCAGGAACTGAGAATAGCTGGCATTCGGGGTTCCATTGTCCCGGGAGAAAGTGGGCTCCCATGCCTGGACTCCCAAGTGGTCCTCTCCTGAAGGTCACCGACAACGTGACCGCGCCGGGCGGCCATGGGGTGAGCAATTCTCGGCAAAATGAAAATCCTTTTGTTGTCCGGCCTGGAAGGTCACATGTTGCCCTTTGAGACCGCCTCAACAGCAGGAAGTCCTCCCCCGTAAAGGTGACAGCCTCGGGGGCAGAAGTCAGCCTCGGGCATCCACCAGCAACGCCACGCGGCGCAAAGGCCCGTTATCCCATCACAAGCAAATGCCACCGTGGCCCGGGAACAGTGGCAATAAAGAGGTGCTTGTTTGAAAGGCCACCGACTTGGCTGGGCCTGGGAGGAGAGGTGGCCGCAGGCGGGTGCCAGGCGAGGGGCTTCAGGGGAGCCCGCAAGGCCACCTGGCACCTGCACGGGGCACAACCTAGCCAGCTCTCTTATCGCGGCAGCTGTGTCCTAGACAGTCACCACAAACACTGAATTGTCGGGAACTGGACCATGGCTCCCAAGGAAACGCAGGGCTGGGCTCCTGAGAGCCTCAGGCTACACGTTTTCGCCAACGGATCAGCACATGCCCTTGTTCCGTGTGCTTCTGTTTCAGACACCACGCTGAGTACATACTGTCGGTTCATGCACAGTGAGCCCCAGCCAACAGCCCCGTAACTCGCGCCTGCGTGAACTTGACTCAGCAAGGTGCCCTCCCCGTGGTCAGTGCTGCGTCCTGCGCCCGGGAGCTCTGACCCGCACTTCACTAGGTCTAGCAGCCGTTGCAAACAAGGAAACACCAGCAACACATGCAGAGACGTGGAGAAAGGGCACTGGACAGACCACGAGAAGGACACGTGTTTGCAGAACGGGCAGAAACAAGGGAAGCACCAACCAACGTCACCCCAGCCGTGAACGTGCGTGTCAGGCACCCTGAATCTTCACGGCTCAGCACACGTCCTCACAGGACGGTGGAAGCTCAGGAATGCTGACTTGCGGTGACGCAGAAATGTTGCGAGTAGGCGAGCCGCAAACACCGGACATGGATGGCAAGCGTCGATCATATAAAAGACCTTTGCTCAACCTGAACCTCGGTCCTCAGGGCCAGTCACCCCAACTCGCCACCGCTCAGCAAGAAGGCAAAGCTTACGAGCAGCCTCTCCTGCCCTAACATGTCTTGGGACGGTCCTGTCCGCCGACAGCCACCGCCTGAGAGCA
Source organism: Lagenorhynchus albirostris (assembly GCF_949774975.1). Classification (NCBI taxonomy): domain Eukaryota; kingdom Metazoa; phylum Chordata; class Mammalia; order Artiodactyla; family Delphinidae; genus Lagenorhynchus; species Lagenorhynchus albirostris. The sequence goes on from NC_083102.1 coordinate 2,328,550, forward strand.
GGCTGCCCTGCTGCCCGTCCCCGGCTCTGCTCGGGGCTGCAGCGCTGGCATCCCGGTGGCGACCGGACAAGAGCAAGCCCAGGAAGACAGCTCCCTGGAATCTCAAACAGGGGGGCCTCACTGGCGAAACAGTATTGTTTTTCTTGTAAATGTTTCAAGGTGCATATCCTTGGTGGTGTCATCCTCTTTCTGTGACCTATTGACGTCTCAGCGTGACCTCTGCGGTCCACCTCCTGCCGACTGCCAGGACCCTGCCACCTGATTCCACAAGAAAGTCTCAACTCTGGCCTCATCCCTCTTCTTCTATCCTTATATTCCTTTTCTCCCTAATTCTCATTATATATATATTCATTGTAGCCTCCTACTTTTGGGGGACGAAGTGGAGGAGAGAGAGGCCAAAAGTTAGAGCAGCCGGTGGCTTCTCAGACACACCGGCTCCCCCTCTAGCTCTCAGAAGGTGGAGGCCTGGTCAGTGCCCTACACTGGGGCAGGGAGTTGGGGGAGCTCTTCCACAGGCTGCCTAAAGAAGGAAAATGCTGGAAGCCAAGTGCGTTACCTGCTACTTTATCTTCACGGTCCGTTAACACCTTTGCAGGCAACAGCGAAAACGAGACAAGGGCAAGACCCCAAGAGACGAGGGACTCGGCAGTGGTGCTGGGTGTCGGGAAGCAGGCTGGGTTCAGCAGGGAAGACAGAAATTGGCCAAAGGCATGTTTTACCAGCTGCACACGGTTCTTAGGACAGACCAAGGTGCCCAGCATTTCAGCAGAGTTTTGTGCACCGTGGGCGGTCAACATCACCTGGAGAGTCCACTTAGAGAGGCGTCGGAAGTCACAAAACCCTAGACCCGTCCCATATGGGCAATATCTGTGCTGTTTGCCAATGAGTTTGAGGTTGATTCTCTCTGCCAACCCCAAGTATGGTTGAACTTCCTTCCTTTCTGGAGGGAAATGTGGTAGCCGTCCCAACAGAAACTCAACTCAACTGCCACCCGCCAAGAATCACGACAGTCCCTGGGTGGCAGGAACCTGCTCTTCCTCTCAGGTCTGGTAGAAGCAAAATCTCTACAAGCGCTGGTAAGGAGAAAAGGAGAAAAGCAGCTGTCATCACTGACCCTGCGTGTTTTCTGGCATTTTGACAAAATGTCGGTGCCCAAACTGAGATCCTCTCAGGAACTGAGATTCTCAACTGTTCCCGGCATGGAGGGCAGAGGGCGCTGCTAAACACATCTGTTTTGGGGGCCTCTCGGGAGAAAGCTGCAGGGCTGGGGGGAGGATAAACAACCCCTAACGTTCCCCTTGGCGGCACAGGTGGCCTCTTTGCCTGTAGATGCCTCCTCAGGGAAGGGTCTGGATCAGCTCTTTTGAAGGAACCTTCTAGAAGAACCCAGCGATGTGCCTGGCCACGGGACGCCACTCAGGCCTTGTGGGCCCTGGGCAACTCTGTCTCAGGAAGCTGGTATCAGAACACACCAAAAAGCCCTATCTGGAGAGCCACCCTTTTCCAGGGGCGCTCGGGGGACCATCGGCTCCTGTACCAGCCTCTGAGCTCCCTCAGATTCTTGTAGTTGTGCTCTGTGTTTGCCGTCTCCTCGAGGCCTCTCTCCCTCCCCCGTCAGCTTTGGCTTAAGGGTCCTTACGAGGTCAACTTCCCACCAGCCTGCCCGCTCCCTCCGCCCCTCCAGTGGTTGTCACAGAAAACAGGCGGAAGGTGAAAGGGAAACGTCCGTTTACAGAGAAGCAAATGTTGGTAAAGCAGCACTTCCACATTAAACAGCTCCCGGAGCAAATAACGCGAGGGTTTCTCCACCCAAACGCAGCTAGATGAGCAGACTCTCGGGTAGAGATGCCCTGAGGAGGGACCTCATGAGAAGGGGGGTCGAGGTGACTGAGGTCCCAACTGGGATGCCCGTGTTTCCTGCTGCGCAGGTCCCTCTGTCTCAGGGGCTCCACACGGCCACGTTATTGCGGGGCAGCGCTGTAGGAAAGCTGGGAAAATGCTCCTCGGCCCCCAAAATCAGCCAGTAGCGAGCGGCCAGGCTGCAGAAATTTTTTAGGGCATAGATTTATTTCTCTCTTTTGTCCAAAGAGGGAGGGGAGGGCGCGGGTGTGCGCAGGCAGACAGGCGCTGTGCCCCTCAGGCCCGCAGGACGAAAACCAAGAGCAGAGAACGTTAGGCCAGGAAACGTCAGTCTACCCTCTGCTGGTTCAGCTGCCCGACACTGGGCGATAGGTGCTGATACCGTGTGGCCAAGGGGGATGCTGCGGTCCCTCCAGTCCCCCGATGGAGAGGCCGGCCCTGGGCCAGCCCCACCTTATGCCCCCCAAGGTCCAGACGAGTGTTGGAATTCGTGAAGGCATCGGGTCCACTCAGACCCGCTCCTGGGAAAGGGGCTAACCAGGCCGAGTGACACGGGATGTCTGGTGAAGGTGGCGGGCTCTTTCCTTCCACCCTCTTCCCCATCACCCTTGCTGGGCTCAGGGCAAGAGTGAGTCTTTGGGTGCTATCACCTGCCTCTGCCCTCACACGGGGAGCACAGGGCGACCCCCACTGACCACGCACACACGGTGTGGCCAGGACTCGCTAGCATGCATTTAAGACGGGCTCAGGGTCCCACCTGGACTTAGTCAGACCATTGATTCTGCACCTGGAGTCCTCTTCTGTTAAATGGAAAGGGCACTACCTACCTCTCCTAGCGATGAAAAATGTGATGACAGTTTACAAAAAGCGGTCAGCACAGAGCGGCCTCAAGGACAGAGGCTGTGTCATGAATAGGCTTCAGGCTTAGGGATTCAAGTTCAAGCCCCAGCCTGGCCTTTAATGGTCTGTGTCTGGTCATTCCTGGATGGAAGGGTTTCCCTAGATACAGGACTTTCAGTGCTACAACTGGGAACATTGGGTAAACTGGGACTAGTTTGTCACCCCAATTAACTTCCCAGCATCCATTTCATCCCTGTAGAGTGGAGGTGATGCCACCTGGTTCAGAGCATCAGGCCTCTTTCTTGTCCACCAAGAGCTTCCCTGATGAAGAGGCACGTTGCCCTTCTCCTGTGTGGTAAATGGGGCCTCCAGAGAATGAGGCCCGCTGGCTGCCAGGGCCTTCCGCTATGAGGCCCTGGGGGCAAGCAGGGCCCCACCATCACTTTTATGTGAACTTCATTCCTCCATGATCTGCTAGAAAAATTCACCCCAATGCTGGCAATGTGTGGGCCTCAAATAGAAGAGTGACAGGATATGAGGGTGTGGGTGGTAACAAATAAGAACCAATCACCAAAAATGCAACATCGCTGACACGACGTACATGGAAACACAGTTTCACATATTTTAAAAGTTGTCCTCCAAGAAAAGCAAAATGAGCGAGCTTTATGACAATCTCTGGCAAAAGGAGAGTTCTTGCACTGCCAGCTTCACTCAGTTAAGTGAATGGCAGAGCTGACTTTAAAGCAAAACTCCACACTCCTAAGGCTGGGACACAGACCTGACCGATGGGGCCCAACCGAGGTGAGGAAGACCCGAAGTGGGGTGCACGGCCACCGGTCTGCACCCCGAACACCGTCAGGGTGTGGGAGACACACCCAGGGCTGACATCTCCTGGGCATGGGCCACAAACTCCAGTGCATCTCTGGGACTCACAGGCAGACCCAGACACAGGGCCCCGGGGAGAAGGCAGACGCCCACCTTCCCCCAGGTGCTTGCATCTAACAGGTGAGACAGGTCCACCTGGGCGCTGTGCCTGTCACACCTGCCTCCCCTCCTGGCTTTCCCAGGCCAGCGCCTGGCTCAGCCCCACCACCTCTCAGCTGTAGGCCCCCTGACTCCCGCTACCACGGGGCCCCTCAGTCTTCCTCTACACCCTTCCTTCTCGCTGCTGCTGGATCCGTCAGTCATCAGACTCTGCCCCATCCCCCCGCTAAACCCCTCAGTGGCCGGCAGAGTCCAGAAACCTTCGTGGTGAGGGGGGGCCTCTCTGAGCTGAACCCGCCTGGGTGTGATGAGCCCAGCCTGGGCTCACGTGTGGTCACAGTCTAGACATGCTATTTACTAGCTACGGGACCTTAAGAAGGTCACTCAATCTGCCCAGAGTCTGCAGACCCTCAGCCCAATCTCCTATCCCGGCCCCCTCTGCCCTTCCAGCTCCTCGTGACAGCCCTGAACAGTGGGAACTGGTGGTTTTCATGCTGCACAAACATTCGACAACTGTATTATTATTAGACTTGCAGACAAAGGGCGACACGCATTAGGCACAGTGAGCGCTATTCATCGTCAGCAGAGGGAGACCAGACCCCCATCACTCGGTGTATCAGTGATGCACACGGATTTCTGGGGACGAGGAGGGGCACAGGCTCATGACAGCTGAGGAAGGCTGCACAGAGGTGGTGGCCCATGAGCTAGAACTTGGGGACACAGACGGACAGAAGAGAGTGGGCAGACAGTGCCGGCAGAGGGGGAAGGACAAGAACACGGCCCCAACCCATCACGGTCTCCAGCAGGTCAGCTGAGAGCCTAAAAGAGCCTCACTTCAAGTACGTAGTAATCAGAACATGCAGCCTCTGGGCAGTCTGATTAGTGGGTACGGGGCAGGCCAGTAGATAGTGCGTGCTTTTAGGATATAAGCTTTAGGGCAGCAAACAAAAATTAGCAATTCCTTCTTCTCGCAAGTAGAAGTGACGTGTAAAGAGTTGCTTCCAAAGACTCCAAAGAGCACAGCGCTGAGTGTCACATTGTGAATTTCTAGTATTTTCCTTCTGAGAATGTGCTGTCGGTGCTGCAGAGACGGGCCAGGTTCTCTGAGGTCACTGGCAGGTGGAGCTGCCTCCAGGGCAGGTGAGGCCCTGGGAGACCCAGGCAGTTGGCACAGGGGACTATGGCCACCCTCCAGGAGCAAAGACTTCTAGTCGACCTTCAGTTTGGGGGTGGGGGTGAGCAGAGGGGGCACCAAAGAGCGAGAGCACAAGGATATACGTACAGATCGAAGGAATAGAATTGACAGCCCAGAAATAAACCCTCACATCTGTGGTCAATTGATTTCGACAAGGGTAGCAAGACAATTTGATGGGGGAAGAACAGAGTTTTCAACAAATGGTGCTGGGAAAACGGGATATCCACAAGCAAAAAAAATGAATTTGGACCCCCTTCCTCCCACCATGTGTAAAAATTAACTCAAAATGTAAGAACTAAAACTATAAACCTCTTGGAACACTTAAGTATAAACCTTCGTGACCCCTGAACAGACAACAGTTTCTTAGATATGACACCAACAGCACCAGGAACCAAAGAAAGGACAGACTCATTGGGGTTCATCCGAATTAAAAACGTTGGTGTTCAAAGAACACTGAAGACAGTAGAAAGAGACTGAACTTGGGGACACAGAGGGACAGAAGAGAGTGAGCAGACAGTGCTGGCAGAGAAAGAAAGCCCACTTTCCTTCGGGTGGAAGTGGGAGAATGAAAGAAAATATTCACCAACCACGTATCTAATAAGGGTCTAGTATCCAGAATTTATATAGAATTCCTGACTCCTTCCTTCCTTCCTTCAAGAATTCGATGTCTGGGATTGATATATATATACTAATATGTATAAAATAGATAACGAATAAGAACATGCTGTATAAAAAATAATTTAATTTAATTTTTTAAAAAAAAGAATGCGATGTCACTCCATGCACACTACTATGTATAAACTAGATCATCATCAAGGACCTACTGTACAGCACAGGGAACTGGAACTCTACTCAACATTCTGTGATAACTTATATGAGAAAAGAATCTAAAAGAAGAATGAATATATGTGTCTGCATAACTGAATCACTGTGCTATACACCTGAAACTAACACAACATTGTAAGTCAACGATACTCCAATAAAATTAAAATAAAATAAAAGAGAATTCGATGTTACTCCTCCTCAGAGAGTCTTCGCTGCGAAACAAGATTCTTGGCACCTAAGCAGGGGAAGGAAGTTTAGCGGCCCCTCAATCTAGCCTCCTCCCCATGATCCAAAGCCCTTCACCAGTCATCCAGTTCCCACCCTAACCAGTGGCGCACCCACCCCACTTCCTCTTGGGGCCCTGCCCAGCAGGGAGCAGGGTCTGGTCGCTGACCTGAGCACCCATCTTCCTAGTTTCCACCTCTCCCACCCCGTGTGCCCTCGCCGGCCCCACTTTTTATCTTTGGGTTCAGGGTACTTTTTCAGGGGTGTTCATAAGACAAGTCTCCCTCCTCACCTGCTTAGTCACCTCCCCCAACACCAAAGAGAAGGAAGAGTGGGGAAGAGAAAAAAAGAAGGGGGAATAGGGGAGAGGAGGGGAGGGGAGGGAAGTCAAAAGGGAAACTCACAACCCAGAGTCCCCGAAGACGGACCCAGGGGGAGGCGGGGGGAATGAGCTCAGAGCTTCCGGAAGGGGAGGGCAGGGCCGTGCGGTCAGCAGTGACTCAGGCCTCTTTGTCCCCCGTCCACAGTGGTGGGACAGAGAATGGGCTCCATGCAGAACAAAGAGATTCTGTGGAGCAGTACCAAACAGAGGGCAGAGCTGGGGAGGGAACACTCAGGAAAGAAAGAAAACCCACGAAGCGTGGGCCGGGACCACCCGGAAGTGCAGACTCATCTAAGGTCTCCCAAAAGGCAAGTGCGAGGCGCAGCAGACAGGGCGCAGATGAGGAGGACAGCCCTGCACCGGGGAGGGCGGGCGCTGAGCGGTGGGCCAGGTGGGAGAGGACCCGACGCCAGGCTCCCCCTCAATCCTGTGGTCAAGACTCCAGCGGAGCCTGGGCTCCGCGTCCATCCCGGCTCCCCTTTCTCTCTCAGAGCCTCGGGCGCTGCCCCCAGAACTGCCGGGCATCTCGCTAGGTTGGTGCCCCCTGTCTCTGGGATCACTCAGGACTCGTAGAGGGGGCAGCCTCTGACAGCTGCTCCCCCACAAGCTCAGGGAGGGCAGATGCCCATCCTGCCTCCCGGATGGTGGGTGGGCACTGGTGCCAGCCCTGCCTCTACGCCACCGCAGGACACTGCAACGTCCAGCCAGGCTCCTGCACCATGACGTTTGCCCCCCCAAGAGCCAGGGTCTGACCCAGCTTCTTAAGCCCAGGTAGTTAGTGCAGGACTGAATCCATCCCAAGAGAATTCTGCCTGCTGCCAGGACCGCACCCCGGGGCCCTCTGAGCGGCCCGCTGCCCTCCCACCCGCGGCCGCCACTCAGCCCGGCGGCCTCAACTCACTCCAGCCGTGAGCGCTTGGCACCATGAAGTGTCACTACGTCAGGACGTCTCTGTGTGAGGGTCGATTCTTTCAGTGGAAGGTTCTTTAAGGTCACTTAGAGCCCTCTCCAAACAAGCGGCATGTTTGCTACACCGTGTTGCTCCACCATAAGAAGAAGGGAGAGACTTTAAACCCAGTTTTCCTGGGACAATTTTGTTACTAATTAGGAAACTTGGGACCCAAGAGCCTGAGCATCTTCAGCTGGAGCCCTGGAGCAGGTGAGGGCTGCGCTGGGGCTCCTCTCCCCTCCATGCGGCCCAAAGGTTGCCCATTTTGAACATGATACCAGCGGGATGCCACTGTTGGCTCTTCCGAATGTTGTTTCGTTTGCTCAACGGAATGTTTTCAAGAATAATCTGTGTTGTTGTATGTAGTTCTAGTGTGTTCATTCTTGCTGCCAGAATGTTCTGTGGCAGTAAGAAGGTGTACACTGTTGAAGGTGCCGAGCCAGGTGAGCAGGAAGGAAGGGAGCCTCTGGGGAGATAGCTGTGTTCTGCTTCTTGTGTTTACCTGGGGTCGTACTGTTATTTACAATGATTTGTTACCCTGTCCGTTAATGACTGTGCACCTCTGCGTGTCTTACATTTCACAATAAAAGGTTTTCAGGAAAAGGGGAGGCACTGTGAATAATGCGTTGGGACCATTATACGCAAAGTGAGGTCACCGTGGGCCACGTGGAGGGCAGAGGAGCCCCAGCGCAGCCCTCACCTGCTCCAGGGCTCCACGTGAAGACGCTCAGCGCTCTTGGGTCCCAAGTTTCCTAATTGGTTACAAAATCGTCCCCGAAACACTGGGTTCCCTAGTCTCTCCTTCTTCCCGTGGTGGGTCTGATTCCTGTAAAGAGCCTTTCATGGGAGACCCTCCCTGCGTGGATTTCCCATCCACCCTGTCCCCCCGGGGAGAGGTCGGGTGCCTCCTCTCCCTCCCCCACCTCCCCCACCTGCCCCACCTTGGGGAGCCATGGCTGGCCTGAAGAGCTCTGGTTTCTCATGAGCAGGCTGTCCCGGGCCGAGAAGGAAGCCACTGCCTCTGGCCTGGAGAGGGGACCTAACGACGGTCTCCTCCAATGCCTTAACCTCACTAATGACAAATGACTCCCATTTAGTTCATGTTTCCGGGATTGCATCTTACTTTGTTTACCATAACAACCACCAGGTGAGATGGGGACGGCCACAACCCTGGTCTTACAGGTGGACAGAGGGAGGCCCTGGCAGGTCAGCAAGCCCACGAGGTCACGTGGCTTGGCAGCCGTAAATCCAGGACTCACACTCAGCTCCCAGAAAAGGGGGGCATAGGCCCACAGAGGTGCGGTGACCCAGCCAGGTGAAAGGTAGTGCTGACACCAGGATGTAGGTGTCGGGAACTTCTGGCATTTTCCCCCAGAAGAGCACCTTAAACTAGTTTATATCCCCGCCTCCAGGAGCCCCTGTTTGACCCCAGCCTCCCACAGTGAGTCCCCGACTCTGCCCCGAGGCCTCGCTTGGTCCTAATCACCTGCAGTCCCGGTTGTCACGTCCTCACTAGTCTCCCAACCAGGCCTGGAAGGAGGCGCCGTAGAGACCAGGACAGTTGCTCAGAAAGGACTGCGGTGGCTCAGCCCACCTTCCAAGGCCAATCCCTGACTCCTGCTCTCTCTGATGGGTGGCCAGCGCCCATGACGAACTGGAAATGGTATCCGTCCCTTCTCCAGGATTCTGGGAGGAAAACCTCGTGATAATGACAATGCTGATTTCTTAATGTAATTGGATCTGACTTCATACGAATCTGTAATTCCATAAGGATGCTTTCTCGAAAGGGGAGGAGCAAGTTGTCTGCCAAGGAGAGGATTTGCAGGTGCTAGCACACAGCATGCAGGGGTGTGTGGGTTCGGGGGCCCCCATAGCTGCCTTGCTGCCCCGGTAGACTTGAGCGGCATGTGGGATAATTTAAGAGAGGTCTGTCTCTTAAAATGCTCCCTGCCCTGCAGCTGAGGAAACAATGGCTCAGGTGGCCTGGAAGAGACCCACTGTCTTCCACATGTTCTGGTGGTGGGAGGTGCTCAGCCCACAGCCCAGGGGAGCCGCACTCCTGTCTAAGTGCTTGGTCGCGAAGACCTGGTGCAAAGCGTGGGTTGAGCTGAGAATTCTCCTAGTGAGCCGATCGTACCCAGAGTCCACGGAAGACATTCCTTCCCACCTGGACTCCCTTCCCAGACACTGTCTCCGAGGGGCAGAAGTCAACACACCTTCCAGTGAGAGAGCAGACACGCCCCCTGACGTGCGTGCGATTGTCGCTCATTCCCTGGGTGTCACTGATACCATCGCCCCCAGCTGGATGTGACCCAGGCAGGATCATCGTCCAGATCGGGGAGCTCTGAGACGCTGTAGGCAAGTGGGGGCCTAGGAAGAACCGTGTGAAGTCACATTCTAAGGAGACCCGGCTCCTACAAAAGCCAAAGCTTAGCCCTTCGAACTGCTCTGATCTCAGACTAACCGAGCTCCTGGGGTCAGGAAGACAGCGTGGGGCTCGTGGACACCAGCGTTTAACTGAGCACTTAAAACGCAATCCGCATGACCAGGGCACTCTTCAGATAGTCCCAACGTATAATCTTTGTCAACAGATAAACTTAAATGCGTGTGAGGCTTCCCTACAAAATTATGGGGATGGTTTTGGGTGGCTTTAGAACCCACCTTGTTGTTTCGCAGTCACGCTACAGGCATACGATTATAGGACGTGCAACTTTCAGGTACAGTGTGCAGGTCAATTGTGGGAAGATCCAGGCTCTCTGCGAAGCAGCCCAGGCTTACTTAGAGGTTGACTGTTGTCTTTACAACCCAACGGATGTCTGTGGCGAGCTTGCAGAGGATGGAAAGCACGCACAGAATGGTGAGCAAATTGCCGTAGCCACAGAAACTCCCAGAGTGGTGAGTAGACGCCCTTGAGAAGCCCATAAGCAGACCTTGGTCCGGGAGGAAGCACCCTTGGTCCAGGTAGCTGCAGCCACAAACTCACTCCCCAGGTTATATTACACCCTTTCTTCATCCTACTGTTATCAGAAGCTGAGAAATCTCACTGAAACGAGTCGGTATGGTGGATTGCTTTCACTAGCACAATTTCCAGGGTATCCACAGGTGCGGCCGCCTCTCGCGATATTCCAGGAGAGAAGATCGGGCTGAGCAGCGGCGAGGGGCGCGTTTCCCAAGGAGGGAGACTCCGCGGCTCCCAGCTCCCCACCTCAGAGATGGGCTCCTGCACAGCTTATGCACAGAGAGATGTCAACCTGCTCAGAAAATCTGAGACTGTTACAAACCTTAAGACGCAGCTAATACTCAAATGACCGGACCAAACATTTTTTTAAAGAGTCTAGATATACAGACTTATATAACTTATATAAACTAAGATGGAATTTATCCAGCATGAATACAAAATCCTAAACTCAAGGTAAGCACGTGGTGTAAGCTGGGGAAGACATAACTTAGTACGTGTGAAAAAGACCCAGTGGATGTTAGAGCCAATGTGACAGGTCTGAAAAATACAATAAAATAGAAATAACACACGTCTGGACTGCCTCGGTAGGATTTAATATTCACACTCTAGGTGGAACCAAATCCAGCCCATTGAGTCCAGACCTGGACACTTTGGAGACCAACCCTGAAGCAAGCTAGACTATGTCCCGAGGAGAGTGCACGGAACAGACCAGAGAAGGTGGGCTTTGTGGGCCACTCCCGAATCTACCGTTTGTTAGCTGTGTTACTTTGGACTGCTGTGCAACCTCTCTGAACCTCTGTTTGCTCATACAAGAAATAAGAATAATGAGACACTTTCTCTAACTGAGATAATCATGTCAATCATAATGCCCATCTCAAAGTAAGCACTCAGCAAATTCGTTAAATGATTGTTACTATCATCATTGTGCTGAAAAAGATATTCCGGCAAAATGAACATGATAGCTCCCTTCAGATATGTATCACATGAGAGATGGGATAGGACCACTGAACTATAGGCAGAGCTGAGGCTGGTGGTGGGAGATGAAGGGAAGGGGGCCGGGCATAAGGATGGGCACCGCTAAAGGAGAGACACCCCCACCTCCAGTTTGATTCTGATGCAGAATTTCTGGATCCCATATTGAGAAACACTGCTTTAAAAGTGTGAAACTTCTGTTCAAAGCATACAACTGTGGAGCAAAACATTCAAGGTGTTACAGAGCAAATACCTGCACTGAAGGGAATTCAGCTCCAACCTCTCCCGACTCCAAGGTCTCTGCGGATCTATCTCACGCTTTCTGCAGCTAAATGACATAATAGGATCCCACGCCTTCCCGATACCCAAATACCCTCTAGGAAGCCTCTTGCCCTCTGGGGGAGCTAGCTAGCTCACCTGAGCCCAAGACCAGTCCACAACTACGGCTGGGGACAGGAGGAGGGGAAGGGAGGCCCCTCCCAAACCCCACACACCCCAGAAGCCCCTCTCCCACCAGGGGGGCCAGCGTTCAGTATCCCCAACACGCGACGTGAGTCAGCAGAACAGAACATCCCCTCTCCAAGGACTCCCAACGGTGATGTCGAGAACACACCTGCAAACTGCTTCTCCAGTCAGGATGTGTGTGCTATAGGCCCAAATAACTGAACTCATGTCAGGTACCAGGTGCCCTCTCATAGAATGTCCTTCCTTCCCTTCAGTCTGCAGAGCCCTTCTTTCAGCCTCATGATACTCCATTTTTTCCTCTGATTATAAAAGTAATACATGCTCATTGTACAAAATATGGAAGATACAGAAAGGTAGCTTTTCATCTCCCTTAATTCCACCAACGAGAGCCAAACAATGGCTATTTTAAGTACTTAATATATACAAAACATTTATTTTACAATATTGGACTTGCAGGATTTCTTACAAGTAGCATCCTTTCTGTCGCTTTTTATTATATGATGCAAATTTTCCAACTCATTAGGTGTTCTTCAGATTTATGTCCATGGTATTACACTACACAGATAGGGCTTGCCGTATTGGACAACCCCCCATTTTAGCCATTTATGTTGTCTCCAATCTTTTGGTATAATTTACAACGTTGAAATAAAAATTATCGTATGCAGCTTTTAAACATTTTTTTTAGGATAAATTCCTAGGAGGGGTTTATTGCTGGGTCCAATGGTTTAAGCATTAAGAATCTTGAAAAAAAGTAGTAAAAGTACCTCCAGAAAATCGTACCCATTTACTCGTATGTGGATATGAGAGTTTTTGTATCACTCAGCCTTTTGCCCGTCCTGGGGTGGTTGTTAGCTCGATATTTTATCTCTGCCAATTTGATCATTAAAAGCTACTAATTTAATTGCACTATGAATTGTTTGATTCCTAGTGGGGCTGAACACTTTTCTTGCTCTCTTCGGCCGTTTGTCTTGCTTCGCTGAATTGTCTGTTGATGCCATTTGCTCCTTTTTCTCCTTGGATGTTCAACTTTTCCTTACAGATCCTTAGAAGCATTTTTATAGTGAAGAATTTTACCTCTTTGTCTGTCATATGTGAATTTTTCCCAGTATATTTTGTTTGCATTTTAACTTGAAATACTATTTTTAATTTGCAAATATTTAAAACTTAATATCATCAAAACATAGCAGTCTTTGCCTTTATAGGGTCCTCTCCTCTCTAAAATCAGATAAATGCTGCTCTGTTTTTTTCCCCTGATTCTCTTTTTCTCACATGGAATTATTTAATCCATGTGAGAAATTATTTGATGTCTGATGGGAAGTAGAACCCGAACTCTTCTCCAAATACCGACATAGTGTCCCAGCACCCTTCAGTGCATAACCCATGCTTTTCCCACTAATGTGAAATGTACCTTTTATTACATACTAGATTATTTTAAAATATTACATCTGTTTCTGTTTTCTTTTTTTTTTTCTTGTTGACCTACTATTTTCCCATTGAGTTAATATTTCTTCACAATACCTTTAATCTAGGACAGCAAATATACCATTAATGTTCTTTTCTAATAATGTTTGTCTATTTCCACTTATTTGTTATTTCTTTAATTTAGAATCACTTGGTCAAGTTCCAAAAATATCCTTACATGATTTTGGTTGCGATTACATTATATTTTTTTATTGAAGTATGGTTGATTTACAGTATTGTGTTGTCTTAGGTGTACAGCAAAAAGTGATTCCGTTTTATACATACATATTTTTCAGATTATTTTCCATTATAGGTTATTATAAGATACTGAATATAGTTCCCTGTGCTATACAGTAAATCTCTGTTGTTTATCTGTTCTACGCATAGTAGTTTGTTGATTCCATACTCCTAATTTATCCCTCCCCCCTTCCTTTCCTTTTTGGTAACCATAAGTCTGTTTTCTATGTCTGTGGGTCTATTTCTGTTGGAGTTACATTATATTTTTAATTAGTTAATTATGGGAAAGCTATATCTTTATAATAATGAGTCTTTACATTTGGGAACATGGCATATCTTTCCATTTTGTCAAATGAAAAAATGTTGGCTTTTTGTTACAGGAGTTCTGCACATTTCTTAAATTTATTCCCAGTTGCTTTATATACTATAATGAATATAATCTTTTCTCCTTTAAAATTTTCCAACTAGTTGTTGCAAACAGGTAGAACACCTATTGGTTAATGTTTTTGCACTGTAACGAGCCAATTTAGTACAAACTATCTAACTAGTTCCAATAGCATTTTCAGTTTATTCTCTTGAGTTTTTTTAGGTGGACAATCAAATCATCTACAAATTGTAATAATTTTTTTCTTTATATTTTGGAGATGTATATTATTTCTCATGTTTTTCTCATCTTATCATAGTGTCTAAAGCTTGTAGATCAGCGTTAAAGTGGGAAATGAGCTCCCTTGCCTCGTTCTTAAGTTTAATAGAGATATATTAATTGTTTTACTCTGATATCTGATGTTAGGTTTTAGTTTAAAAGACAGAATACTTACCAAGTTAAGGAAGAATCATTCTATTCCTAATCTGCTAAAACTTTTTTAAAATCATGAATAGAGTCTCTTAGAAATTTATCAAGATAAACTTTTCTTTCTATCCTTAAGCCTATTGATGCCAAAAATTATACCAACAGTATCCTGTATGAAGCCATCACCTCATTCCTGAAATCAAGGTGTATTATTCTTTCAACATTCTGCTGGATTTGATTAGGTAGTATTTTCTTTACAATTTAGTGCATCTGTATGCATAAGTGAGACTGGTCTGTAATTTTTCACGCTATTTTGGTCAAGATTTATATAAGAATTATGATAACTTAGTAAAATTAATTGGGGAGGTTTTTATTTTGCATGTGGGTGAACAGACATGAAACAACATGAAAACTATCTATTCCAAAGCAATAGTGAGATACCACTTCACACTTATTAGAATGGCCAAAGTCCAGAACATGGACAACACAAATGCGGGCAAGGAGTGGATCAAAGGAAATTCTCATTCATTGCTGGTGGAAATGCAGGATGGTACAACCACTTTATTTGTTTCTTTCTTTCTTTCTTTCTTTTGCTGTGTCTTTAGTATTTATTTATTTTATTTTTATTTTTGGCTGCATTGGGTCTTAGTTGCAGCACACAGGATTTTCACTGAGGCATGCGGGATCTTTCGTTGTGGCACGTGGGTTCTTCATTGTGGTCCGCAGGCTTCTCTCTAGTTGTGGCATGCGGGTTTTCTCTCTCTAGTTGTGGCGCAAGGGCTCCAGGGCACATGGGCTCTGTAGTTGTGGCACGCAGGTTCCAGAGGGCGTGGGCTCTATAGTCTGCAGGCTCTAGTTGAGGTGCAGGAGCTCAGTAGTTGTGGCACGAGGGCTTAGTTGTCCTGTGGCACATGGGATCTTAGTTCCCTGCCCAGGGATCGAACCCGAGTCCCCTGCATTGTAAGGAGGATTCTTTGTCACTGGACTACCAGGGAAGTCCCCATACAACCATATTAGAAGACGATTTGGAAGTTGCTTACAAAACTAAACATACTCTTACCATACAGTCCAGCAATCATGTTCCTTGTTATTTACCCAAAAAAGTTGAAAACATACGTCCACACAGAAACTTGCATGTGAATGTTTATAGCATCTTTATTCTCAATTGCCGAAACCTGGAGGCAGCCAAGGGGTCCTTCAGTAAGTGAGTGGATGAATAAACTGTGGTGCATCTAGGCAATGGACTGTTCCTCAGCATTAAAAAAAAATGAGCTACCAAGCCATAAAAAGACATGGAGGAACCTTAAATGTGTACGACTAAGTGACAGAAGCCGATCTGGAAAGGCTACACACGGTATGATTCCACCTATATGACATTCTGGAAAAGGGAACACTATGGAGACAGCAAAGAGATCAGCGGTTACCAGGGGTTGAGGGGGTGGAATAAATAGATGAGGCACAGAGGATTTTTAGGGCAGTGAAACTACTCCATGTGACGCCATAATGTAGACATGTCCAGACCCACGGAGTGTGCGACACCAAGAGTGAACCGTGACATAAACTGTAGACTTTGGGTGATAATGATGTGTCAGTGTAGATTCATCCTTGGTCAAAAAAAAAAAACAGAAAAATAAGTATCATTCTGATTCTGCTGGGGAATGTTGATAATGGGGAAGGTTACACATGAGTGGGGCAGCGGGTATGTCGGAAAGCCCTGCATCTTCCCTTCAATTTTGCTGTGAGCTAAAACTGCTCTAAAAAATAAAGTCTATTAAAAAAGCATCCCTTCCCTGAAAGTTTAAAAGAATGTGCCCTTAAAACTCCTGTGTCCTGGACTTATGTTTCTGGTTTTGAAGTAATTCTTTGGCAACGTGAACAATTTATTCCAAGGACATCAATCCATCCATGCTTTAAACATCTATTGAGCCTGTTCTGCCAATCTGTACTTTCCCAGAAAATAATCCAATGTAAGAACATCTACAAATTTACAAGCAGAGTGTTACCTTACCACCATATTCCTTCTTCTGTTTACTCCTAATAAATTCAGCTCCATGCTCAAACCTCCTTTTCCATTTCTAATATTATCGATCTGTATTTTCTCTTTTTTATTTGCCTTTTTAGATATCTTTATCATTTCTTCCCAAACAACCGGTTTATGGAGTTACAATCCCTTTGGCTAGTCCTCTATTTGCTAACGCGCTAATTCTTGCGTGTCATTTGTGTTCCCTGCTTTTCTCTCTTTGTATTTGTGCTTATGGTCTTTGCCCCTTTCTTAACTTCTTGAGTATCTAGCACATTTATTTACATTTTTTTCCTGTATGGAATGAACTGAGCACTGTACAGTTTCATGACCACCGTCCTGGCTACCCCCATAGGCTTAATAAGCAGGGCCCCATCCATAGTAAGTGCCATTTTTATTGCCTCTTTACGGCGACTTATTTTATTAAGTGACTCTTAACTTTCAGAAGGTTTAGGGCTGGGGCTAGAACTTTTGGTCAAGTTAGAGGCAGCATTTCATCCCGATCTTAATGGATGAGGAAGGAGGGGAAGGCCGAGAGCACAGCACGAATGAAAAGACAGACATGAGCACGGTCAGGACAGACACACAGCCCAGGGAGCCTTAGTCTCGGCCCCCAAGGATGGAGGGCCCCATGGGGGGGTCTTGCCTCCCAGGCCAGTCCTTACCAGCATTCATGGAGAACTCTGATTAAAACCAGGTGGGTCTCCCTCCCTCTCTCTCTCTCTCTCTCTCTCTCATTCCCTCTCTCCCTCTCCCTGTCTCCCTCACTATATAGATCTATTGCTTCTGAAAAAAAGAAAAGAAAAAGTTTCTTTAAAAATGAAAAAAGCACGGTTTTAAAAATCTCAAAGCAAAGCTCTCGAATCATGGAGATTCCACATAAGAATCTCATCGCCCTCCACACACACACGTACTTGAGGGTCTCAGAATCGTTTTCTCCGCCCAGACAGAGACAGAGAGCACAGACTCGGTGATGGAGGGCCAGAGCTCATGGACGGCCAGGGCCTCCACGCTGCCAGCAGCTGTCCCCACGTGCCTGCCACCACTCACGGCTGCCATGGCGGCACCGTGCACAAAAGTCATACTAGGAAGTAAAGCCCCTTTGAAACAAAGTAAGTCTCGAAGTCTTTCTTTGGACTGCTTCTCACTCCAAATGAGCTTCCGCTGTTGACTGTGGCTTTGTGTGGCCCGGCTCTGACGTGGCAAACTCCTAGCTCGAAGGAGAGGAAGAGGGGCATTAAAGGCATCGCCCACGAAGCAAGCACTTCCCGCATAGCTGAAGGGGAAGACGCCCCCGCACCCATGACCGTGACCCACACCAGCTCTGCGGCTGGGCTCCGATGCTGACACTTGGGCGTCCCATGACATTATGCACCCCACGTAACACCAGCCACCGATGTCCTACCCTGGGCGGTTTAATCATTTCTTGCAAACAATGCAAATGGAAAACAAAGTTATTTTGACCAGCTCGGCGGCTGAAAGGCCTTGGCTGCTTCGTGGCAGACAATAGAAGAAAGACTGCAAACAGAGGGGAAAGAAAACATGATTAAATCACAGAGGTGACATTAAATCAATAGAAGCGGTATGAGATCGATACTCCTTCGCTCCAGGGAACAGCAGTGGGCTTGTGCATATTTTCAGATTTTTCCAAGATTGCTTCCTATTTGAACTGTACAAAGGGAGACTTTGGCGGGGTGGGGATGTGGGAGAAGATGGGGGAACTGCTCTCTTCCTAAATGTCTGATTAGGTTCTTCAAGTATGGTTCTACGTTTCTCACTTGATCCAGCAGTTCAGCCCATCAGTTCCAGCCCTGTGCACATACGAGACGCCAATACCAATAATAGCACGGGCAGCTGGGCAATTACCAGATAAAAGTTACTCTGGGTGAACCAATCGGAAAATGAAGGCGCTGCTATTCACCACTGTGATGACCAGGCTGACGGAAATCCAGGTCAGGCAAACAGTTCCCTTTCCACACACGAGCTCCGCATCACTTAGCATCATGGGTGGACCAGGGCTCACAGAACAGACTCCAAAGCTGCAGAACGGCAAACTCAACGAATCCACGTTTTAGCCAAGGAAGTATCAGCAAAGAGGAAATGTCACACTGAGGAGAGGGTCCCTGGGTTCCAGCACTGGTTCTGAGGCTAACTCGCTGAGGACCTTAAGCCTCTAAGCTCTCTGGGCCTTCCTTCCTTTCATCTCCAAGATGAGCTGCAGAAAAAGATTTTAACATCTTTTTTAACCTCAAAATTCTCGTTCTCTAAAAACTGAACTAAAATTCCCGTGAGTCATTTGTGGCTGCTGATAACCAAACCAGGGGGAGGAAAAGCTACCGGGACATTTTTCAAGCACCCTGGACAAATCATACCTAAGCCATATTAAACTCACCTGAACGAAATGTTTTATCGGTAAAGAAAAACACACACAGCAGAAGCTACACACTGCCATCGATCTGAGCACGGAACGGCGGCAGGATATGGCCGTGGGTTTGCATTTGTTATTAATAGGAAGGCTGAATTTTCAGGACAAAAATAACATTATCCTCGGAACTAAGGAAATGTGAAGCTGTAAATAAAACATAGGCAGTTGCCCGCTGAGAGGAGAGTGCACCTGGTACTCTGCTCTTCAAAAGGTTTCGCTCCTTGGGACTCGGGGACTGTTCTGGTCAAAAATACTCCTGGATTCCAGTCTGGGGGTGGGGAGTTATAATTCAGCAATAGGAAACCTGGGCTGATTGTCCAGAAATTCTGAAAACAGGTTCATGAAAACGGAATGCCTGTCTGTGAGGAGTGGAGGGAAAGAGCACAGGTCCCACCCGTGAGCCGCCCCTGGTAGCCCAGGAGAGGCAGCGGCCAGCAGCCAGCGCTGAGGGCGACGCGGTCTGGCCCCCCGCCTGGGTCATCCGTGCCACGAGGAAGGTCCGGATTCCACATCCAACCGTACAGGAGGTGGAGGTGGGAGGAAAGACAGGAGAGCCAGGTGCCCAGGCCCACAGCCAGAGTCCCATCATCCGAGACCTGAGGCAAGAGCTGCAGCCTCTGAGCCCATCTCCTCCCAGGTAACAGGTGTGCTCACCTGCCTCCCAGGTAACAGGTGTGCTTACCTGCTTCCCTGGTTACTGGAGGCCAGAGACCCCAGAAGGGTGCTGGGAGGTCGACTCACCTCAGACAGATTTGCTTCAGGTCATTCTTGCACCCATTCTTGTCTTTTTTTTTTTTTAACGTTTTTGCATTTTAAGCATTCTAGACCACGCTTGTCCACGGGCACATGTGGCTCATTTTTGCACTTTTAATAATTCTCCAAAATGCAGCATTTTGTGAATGACACGATGCTTAGCCTCCACCTGAGTGATTCTTTTAACTTATTGGCTTTAAGGATGTTTCTTCAAATAATAGCTCCAATTTCATTTTTCTTTTCAGAGTTTGTTATGGGTTGAATTGTGTCCCCCTCAAATTCATACGTTGGAGTCCTAATCTCCAGGACCTCAGAAGGTGATTGCATTTGGAGATGGGGGCCTTTAAAGAGGTGATGAAGGTAAATGAGGGCATAGATGGGCCCTGATCCAGTGTGACCAGTGTCCTTGTAAGAAGAGATCAGGACACAGACAGGCACAGAGGGACGGCCGCGTGAGGACACAGGGAGAAGACATGATCTACACGGCAAGGAGAGAGGCCTCAGAGGAAGCAGCCCTGCCGACACCTTGATCTTGGACTTCCAGTCTACAGGGACCTAACACAGAGTGAGTGAATAAACCCAAACATCCCGGGAAGAGGAAGAGCCATGAGGGACAGGACCGACACGTGAGGTGATTGTAGGTCACCCAGCGCGTTGGAGCTAGACCTCCATGCCAGGCGGCCTCGACTGCCCGGGAAGCAAGCCCCCCAGATGCTCACTGTGCAGCCCAGCTGGGGGTGTGCTTGGCCACCCAGAAGCTCCAGGGAGAGGACCCCAGGAGGAAACAGCATTCCAGGCCGAGGGACACGTTTGCCGTGTTCAGTGGCAGACGGGAGGCGCGTTTGGGCAGAGGGCGCGCCTGGATCAGCCGTGGGGAAGGGAAGACGGTGTGAGGAAGGGGGTCAGAGGTACCACTGGAAAGCTGGGCTCTGGGCACCTCTTCGCACGAAGTGATGCTGCCTGTGCGTGAAGATTGACTAGGTTCCCCTTCACCCGCGTCTGAGAAGACACGGCTGACGAATGCACATTTCTCATTAATTTTTAAAAAAATTTTATGGGTCCTCAAAGTTCTTTCAAGGGAAAGGAGAGTGACTGAGGCCATGCCCAGTCGGGGGAGGCTGGCATTCAGGAAGATAACCTCTGCCTCCAGATGACCTCTGGCCCATGAGCGAGGTGAGACGGGACGGGACTGGCTGGACGACAAGACACTTGAAAGCCCACCTGCCTCCAGGACTGGCCCCCCTCCAGGTCGTAGGAGGACAGCCTGCAGCAGCTGGATGCCTGCATCCCCACCCTGCATCCTGCCCGGCCTGCCCTGTGAGCTCGCCAAACCCCAGCAAAATCACAGCCCTTGGGCTGTGCCTTCCTGCGAACTTTCCCTGCAAAGTCGGTTCATTAATTCGAAGCCAAGGGACCGAGACCGACAGTGGCCCCAGCCGTGCGTGAACAACTCCACAGAATATTTATAAACCAAGTCAGACCTGTGCTTTGAAGAGGGCTGAGGCCCTGGGGACCTCAGGGCCTCAGCCTGGTCCATTTCATGAGCTCAGGGGCCCCACGGTAGGTGAGACCCAGCCTGGGACCCATGAGGCTGCCCCGCCCAGCAAAATCTGGGCCTCTGAGAGCCTCAGAGGAAAACGGGACGCACTCCACCCCCAGGGGTAGTGTCCTTCTTTGGAAAAACTGAATTCAAAGTGAATTCGTGCTACTGATGCCCTGGGGACCACTTACTTTCACAACAGCAGGCAGTGGGGGAATTGCAGAAAGAGCTCCATTCTGAGTCAGAGGGGGCTTGAATGGCTAGTTCATACTTGCCGTTCCTGAGGGCAGGAAACACATCTTTCTTATCTTTGTGTCAACAAGAGCTCCAGGGTGTGTATCCTCCCATGAAGTACGTGCTCATTAAACATTGCTGGATGAATGAGTGAATGAATGAATGAACAAATCCCCGTGATGGGGACGACCGAGCAGATGCTCACCCCTAGAGAGCACGTAGGCAAACGTGTCCTGTGAAGGGCAGATGGCAAGTACTTGTCGCCAGGTATCTGTCGGGGGACTGATTCCAGGACCCCCGTGGATACCAAAATCCAAGGATGCTGCAGTCCCTTATATAAAATGGCATGGTATTTGCGTATAACCTACACACATCCTCCCATACACTTTAAATCACCTCTAGATTATTTTTAATACCTGTACCGTGTAAATGTTGTGTAAACACTTGCCAGCCTGCAGGAAATTCAAGTTTCGCTTTTTAGAACTTTCTGAAATCTTTTTCCAATAAAATTTGCGTTATGGACTGAAATTTGAATTTCATATAAATTTCATGTGTCATGGAATATTTTTCACCTTTTGATTTTTATTTTTTCAACCATTTAAAAATGGAAAAACGACTCAGCTCAACAGTCCCATGAAAACAAGTTGCCAGCCAGGTTTGCGGACCTCTGATCCGGGACGTGGTTGAACGAGATACCGCACCATCCAAGGAATCCTGCAGATGGAGGGAGGCCAGGTCACACTTTTCAGCCACAGAGCTCATCTCAGGAACACAGATCCTAAACCCAGCTGGAAGTTGCCCCTGAAGCCAAAGCCACGGCCAGGGCTGCCCCTCCATCTGCTACCACCCCCTGCAATTAACACGAGCCGAAAATAACTTTCATTTAAAGTTACATGCCTGACATTTTTGACCTTGTTTGTTATACAGCATAACCTTGTCTGTCCTGATTGATACAGCCTCTATACTTTCAAGTTTTCCGCTTTGGAAACTATGTGTTTGTGGCACATTAAGAAAAGTGAGGGTCGTCTCACTCACACTGCTTCTCACGACACCCCCCCCAAACAATACGGTAGCTATGTTTTTAGTTTTAGTTCTCCTCTCGCTCACACTGATAAATTTAGATGATACACTTTATTTCTTCCACCAACTTTAAAGGTATTTCTTGATTTTCTACTCTACAAATCAGGGGGAAGCAAATAAAACTCCCCCCTCCCTCCCCTCCACTGTCTCTGCCACTTTTACCAATTACAGTTGTATTTTTACACTGTCAGGAATACTAACATTGGCGTTCACTTTTGAAGCCATAATTAAGTCTTCTGGGCTTTATTCCTAGCCTGATTACCAAAGAGAAGTAAAAGTTTTTAAACAGTTAAGTTCATTTATATGATGATGACTGTGTAAAGATTGTTCCCTGCAGAAAAGGGTTTTATTCTCTGTGTATCCAATGTCAGGGTCCTCTGCTGACCCAGGGAGACCGTTCCTAGCATCGAGGTTACATGCCAGAGTAAAAGCGGCCATATTCTGAGTTTCTGTGGGAGGTCTCCCGATGGATCGTAAAGGGCCCTGTTCTTAGAAGCCTGCTGCCGGGGCTCTGCCCTGGATGGGAGGGACATGCACAGAGCACAGTATTAGGAGTCTTCCCAGGACAGACTGGGAAATAACTCACACATAGGGAACATCAGACACAGATGCTTTATGTCATCTTTCGGGTCACATAAAACATAGAGAGCACAGCCTGGCAGACCGTCTGGACTGGCGTGAGTTTCCGGATGTGACAACGCTCACGTGCGGGGCGTGTAGGACACCTTCGGCGGTGGGCGAGCTCCTCTGGCCGCCCGACTCCCTCCCTCCCCATGAGCTGGACGGCTCCACGCTCGGCTTGGCCCTCCTCAAGTTCCTGCTCGGCTTCTCCGGCTCTTCTGCCTGAAGATGAGGGGACATGACAGTCCCAGAGGTGGCCCCCTCCCGCCCGGGGAAGCCAGCTGTGGGCAAGTCCTCACCGAGGCCGAGGGGCAACTCCAGGGTCACTGTTGCCCCAGCAACCGCTGCTGTGAGGGCTCCTGGCCTCCCCGGACACGGGTGCCCCAGCCCTCACTCACGCCTCACTCCTGGGCCCACGTCCCAGGTGGGAACTTCCCCCACAACCTGACCCAGGCTCCGCTGTCCACGGCACTCACGCCAGCACGGGGAGTACCAGGCCCGCCCCCCAAGGGGCGGTTTTCTTTCCATGTTTATGGCAAGGCGCTGACATTTTCCGACGCGGGGGACGTGGATGTGGATGACCTCGGGAGCTGCGTCTGGGCGAACAGACGTGAGAGTGGACGCGGTCGTGGGTCGCGGGGCCCCCAGGAGCGGCCCCAGCCGTGCGGGAGGGCAGAGAGCCGCGAACAGTGCCGAGGAGGCCGGGCGGTGGAGGGAGGGACGCGGCCTGCTCAGGGTCCTTGCCGGGATCGAGCCAGGCACCCATGTCCAAGCGCCGGAAACAAGGTCTGAGAGGGACGCCCACCATTCGGCCTCCTCTGAGCCCCGGGAGACAGGCGGGCGAGCCTGCTTCCCACCCAGAGGGAGGGCTGGGAGCCCGGCGGCGGCCACAAGAAGCTCCAGTAGCCGGCTTTCTTCCGGAAGACCAGACCAGATCCCATCACCAGAGTTCCCAGCCGAAGGAGAGAGCCAACAGCCTCCCGGTGTGTCCCCGTCCGCAGAAGACACGCTGGGAAAACCCCGGGAACAGGGCACGAGCAGGACAGATCAGAGGAGAGAGCCGAGGTGCCCGCTACCCCCTCTCTCTCCTTTTAACAGTAGGGTCTCCCTGCCTCTGGCCTCAGTGAGTCCGCATCCCCGCCTCCACTGGAGCTCGGTCTGACCATGCGGTGACCCTCACCAGCGTGACGCGCAGGGAAGGGACATTGCAGCCCTGCCACCACCTTCACGGCGATCACCTTGTCTCCTCGTCGCCTCCTGCCCCCTTCTCTGTGGCCAGGAGGTGATTGCAGACGAGCCCTGGACCAGACAGGGAAGCCACACGTCGGTCCTGGGGCCCCACGTGTCCTCACGGAGCAGAGCCTCTGGGTGGCCACGCGTGAGAGAAATAGCTTCCGTGCTTCTGTAAGCACCACATCTGGGGGTCTCTGCACCTTAGGCTACACCCTTACAAATGGCTAAACCTGGTTATTCGGGGGTCGGGGAGCGGCGCTCACGTGGGCTTGGAACGGAGGGAGGAGGTGAGGGCGGCCGGGCCGAGGCCCAGGGCTGAGAAGGACAGGCTGTTGCCTCGGTATCGGGGCAAAGAGGTGACAGAGGGGGAAGGAAGATGCATTGAGGGGCCTACGGCTGCACGACCAAAAGGACCCCCCTTCCCCAAGGGGACCCCAAAGGGACACCTTGGGGGAGAGCAAGAAAGCACATGTCTAAACCCGTCGGCTTGCAGGGTCACTCTCCCATCCAGTCAGTGAGAAGTTTGCCTTTTCTGCTGGGAAAAGCACAGCCACGGGCCTGAGGGGGACATGGGCTTGGACCGGGGTTGCAGAGGGTGGCCACTGCCCGCGCAACCAAGTTGGGAAAAGTCCAGGAGCTGACAGCACCAGAATCGCTCCTGTTTGAAGGAAGAAGTCCTGGGCGAGCGCCTGGGGTCAAAGGGCGCAGTCAGAGCCGCTATGCCGAGACCCCAGGTGGAGGGGCGAGGCCAGGAGGCCTCAGGCGGAGTCCCCGTGAGCCCTATGTGTCTACGAACCTCCAGCCTCCTAAGGTCACCCCAGTGCATGGCCGTGCTGGGGCGGTGGGTGCAGGACCTGGGCCGTGTCTGGCGATGGCGGGTGACCTGAGGCCCCAGGAGCACAGGTGAAGGGGGACACAGAAGGCCACCCACCAAAACGTGCAGACATGTGGAAAGGGCTTCTGACGGTCATGGTCTGTGGCCAAGCTTAGGCAGCTTGCCAAGGCCGGGTGGGCCCACACCATCGTCCCACCGAGAAGCCATCACCCTGGTGCGCCTGCCTCTCCAATGAGCCCGGCCCCCGTGGTTTCAGGTAAAGACAAGGATCTGAGAAGCGACTTTGCTATATTTCTGGTTGTGTACTCTAAAAGGCTTTTTTTTTTTTTTAATTCTATTTTTTGGCTGTGTTGGGTCTTCATTGCTGCACATGGGCTTTTCCCTCTAGTTGCGGAGAGCGGGAGCTACTCTTCATTGAGGAGCGCAGGATCTAGGCATGCGGGCTTTAGTAGTTGCGGCTCGCGGGCTTAGTTGCACCGCGGCACGTGGGATCTTCCCGGACCAGGGCGCGAACCCGCGTCCCCCGCCTCAGCAGGCAGACTCTCAACCACTGCGCCACCAGGGAAGTCCCTAAAAGACTTTTAAAGGGTGTTTTCTCTCCTCAAAAAGCCCCAGGGTAAAAGAAAAGCACGTCAAAAACCCAAAGAAGAAGGAGCTCAAAAACAGCCGTCACGTCAGAAGAAGGCGCAGGTCAGGCTGAGGAGGCGGCACGTGCGCGTAGGACAAGCCTGGAGCCGCAGCCCAGAGTCAGCGAGCCCGGGAGAGCCGGCCTCGGTGGTGGTCACACAAGGGCTTCCAGGAGGTTCCGGAACCCGTGTGACGGGGAGCAGTCAGCCACGAGAGCACCTGCTCGGTGTCAGCGACCATCCCCCACACGGGCCTGCCAGTCTCACGGAAATGTCACGGAACCCCGAGAGGCAGGGGCTGGCGTCCTACCTCCCAGACGAGGACCCTGATGCACAGAGATCCTAGGTGCCCGGGAGGCATCCGGGGGCGTGGCCTGAGGCCGAGCTCATTTCCCTGCGGGTTTTCTTGCGTCTGCTAAGTCACGGGCTTGTGCAGAGCCGCGGGGAGGATGGAAGGCCGTCGAATGAGGCGTCCCTACTGTCTGAGCCGGGAAGACTGTGCGCCCCTTGAGGGGACAGCCACCGGTCAGAGGTCAGGGTCAGCCCTGCGGAGCAGCAGCCCTCAGCCTTGGGCCAGCTTGGCGCCACCCGGCCCTCAGCCGGGAAGCCGTGCGTGCTGTGCCTTCCAGAAGGGCGGGGTGGCGACCTTTGCATTTTATCATCACGCTGAACTCCAGAGCCATCGGCCAGTGGAAGTTTGCATTTAACTTTTTTTATTACAGACAGAGGTCTAAGGTCCAGGAGTCTGTAACCCTGCAAATCATCATCAGAACGATGGTGGGACAGGGACAAGGAGGGCCATCAGCGGGCGCGTATCGAGTGAGGGGTGTGGGCGGGGCCGAGGCTGAGCACAACAGGGCAAATGTTTGCTCGCCCTCAGAACTGCCTTCTCATGTATAAAGCGTGAGTAATCAAAGCGATCCCGCTGGAACTGCGAGCTGCAGACGGCGGGTGCAGCACTTCTCCTTGGCCTCAGGACAGGGGACTAGATAAGGAAGTTCCACAATCTTCTCGCTGAGTGAACAGCCCCCAGGGTTTCCACGTCCCTGGCATGGTCGTGGTGGGTGCTTTTCCTGTAGATTCTGAATGAAGGTGAGATGTACACTTGCAAATACGTGCACTTGGTGTTTCCTCATGAGCCAGTATCTTAACTATTCAACGTTCCATGAACACCTGTGGGCCAGTCGATAACTGTCTTTCCTGTAAGAACACCTGAACTTGGAAATGTAAGCTGAACGCCTGTGTGCAGCACCTATGTTGGGGTGAGGTCAGAAGAACGGAGGGAGGGGGCCCTGGACTGGGGAGGGGAGAGGAGCCCCTCAGTGAGCCTGAGAAGGTGGTTATTGGTGATGCCACCTGCAGGGCTGGACAGGCCTGGGACCCGTCTTCACCATGTGCACCGGGGACACGTGAGCAGACAGCAGAGTGACATTGAACAACTCACTATGTGTGGGCCTGCGGGGGGCCGCTCTGCAGTGAGATGCACTTACAAAATTGGAGCAATCACTCAGAGCTCGGAGTCCCCGTAAATCCCCGGCAGGGCCACGTGTGGCCGTCATGGCGACATGGCCAGGCCGACCGACGTGGCAGCTTGCCTCTCTGCCTCGCCCTCCTGGCCGGAAGACCCAGAGCTCTGCTGTCCACATCTGGAGTGGCCCCTGGGTCTCCTGTCCCCCGCCCTGCCTGGCCTCCTCCAGGGGGTCCGTGCCAGGGCATACCTGCTCAGAGGGCATGACCACGATCCTAGCTTCTCTACAAGGAAAGCCTGGCAGTGACTGCCCCAAGGGTCCCTTCCACGGTCAGAGAAGACCCAGCTCTTGCTGTTTCTCCAGGCTTTTTGGGGAGCGGCGCCAGGTGCCCCCTGAGACCCGGGCCAGGAGAGGCCCCAGCCCCCATCGGAACCATGGCAGGGGGGCACTTGCTGGGAGCCAGGGCCTCGCTGCCCCCTCGATGGGCACTTGAGAAACGTTCTCAGGGACGGAAGTCTGCCTTGGCAATCCCGCGACGGGGCTGCCGGCCAAATGCTCTCCCAGCAGCGGGGACTGTTTTGCAGGAAAGAGGAAAAATGATTGCACATATGAGCTGACGTCAGCTTTGCCTTTGGAGCTTGAGAGTTGGTAGCAGATGAGGTCATTCCACACTCTGTCTCCTCCTGGCTTCTTCCCTGCCCTGGGAGACGAGGAACCCTAAATCTCAGGGCCTCGGGTCCCAGGGCTCCCCGTGCACAGCGGGCTCCCAGGCTCTGGGGTCTCCGACGTAGAGGTGCTTCGGTGCCCCTGGAAGCACACTGACCAGTTAGACCTCACTCGGTGAGGCTGCCTGGAAGTCACGCCTTCGAATCCTCTGTGTGTTTCCTGGAGCCGCACCCTCCCCGTCCTGAGCGCCTGCGAGGAGGTGCCTGTGAGTCCAGGGTCTCCTTCGCCTTGGGCTCCGTTCTTTGTCACTGATGTCCCGTGACCATTCGGGGACCCGGGGACCAGCCCCTGCAATCACTCCCAGTTCACCCAGGAGGAAGCTGGCCAGCGAGAGAAAAGCGACCCACACAGAATCAGCAGCAAAGACGTCAAACCTCAAATCGGTGGTCCCAGGGGAGAACAAAGGGAGACCAGGTGTCAGGGAGGGAGAGGCCAGGAGCATGAGGCTGGGGCTGCTCAGATGCACAGAAAGAGGCGCTGGGCGGCAGAGCCCACAGAGGAGCCTGGAGACAAGACCGCTGAGTGTCAGGGACCCAAACTCAAATCCCCAGCTGTGTGACCTTGGGTAAATCACTTAACCTCTCTGTGCCTTGTTGTTCTCATCTATAAAATAAAGGTAACAACAACTACTTCAGAGCTGCTGTAAGGATCGAAGAATTGTAACTAATACCTGTTGAGGGCATATTAACACGTGAGGCCCTCAGCTCAGAGGTTTTTGGGGATCACTTTAACCCCTACAAGAACCCTGACACTGGTATTGGGGAAATGTAAGAAGAGGGCTGAAGTAACTGGCCCAAGGCCAAGATGGCTGTAGGACCAACACCCTTCCACCAACCCCGATGGCCCGGCACCATCCTGAAAGGGAGCGCTGACCCCTGCTGAACCTGGGGCAGCAGCTGGGGGGCCGTTCACAGCAGATGCCCACTGTCGTCGCTCGTCCTGCCCATCGGCCTGCCACTCCGCACACTCACACGCGTGTACACACACGTTCTCACACTTGCGCACGTGCACACACACGTCCACTTACAGGTGTGCGCACAGGCACGCACACGCACACGCTCACGTGCGCACATGCCCCGGCCCTGGCACTGCTTTCTGCGACGTGTCAGCCCCTCGTGCACCCCTTACCTGCCTCCTTATCGGTCCGTCCTGCCGACTCTCTCTCCCGTGGGTTGATGCCGGCAGCGAGCGTTCTGGTGCAGACCCAGCTTAGGGGCGGCTCGTGACCGTAGGAAACGTGCAGGGGAGAGAGCTCCGCTAGGGGTCCTTGTGCGCACACCCCCAGGGAGCCGTGCGCCTGCAGACGCTGACACAGAGGGGCCGGGTGGGGCCCAGGAGTCCGAATTCCAGGGCTCAGAGCACACTTGAGGAGAGGGCGTGGGATATCCGGGGGCTGATCCCGACCTCAAGCCTGTGAACTGAAGAGGGCACGGGCAGCAGAGCAGCGTGTGTAAGCTCTCAAGACCGGCGTGCTTTCCCTGCCGACACGAGGGATCTCTGTTGAAATCCCCGGCAGAGACAAGTGCAGACACTGTAGCCATAAGGGACCCAGGGGTGGCGCTCCTTAGCACGGGGGCCGGGCCGACAGGTGGGTCAGGTGGCCTCATCGTGCAGGTGGCCCGGTGGGAGACGCCGCCAGGGTTCGGCGAGTGACGGCGCCCTCCCACGAAAAGAGCCTGGTCTTCGTGCCCAGGGGGCCCAGGTTGGAACCCCAAGGAACTCACAGTGGGAGACGGTGGGCAGTCGTGGGGCAGGTACCCTGGGCGCAGTTTCCTCAGTCATAAAATAAATAGAAGAATGGCGACCAAACAGGGGTGCAGCGAAGATAACACAGCACGTAGAGAGTCAGGCAAAAGAGTCCTTCCCTTTCCCTGGACCGGCTACTTTGGATGCCCTAAGTTTGCTCCAGGATTTGGGCAGGTGTCTAGACGTGGGGGAGGGGAAGCCCCCCAGCCCAGCCTGGCCTTGGCACTGAGTGTGTCTTTGCGTCGCAAGGGGGAGGCTTCGTCTAAGGTGAGGCTCCGGGAGCTCGCTCTGGGTACAGGCATGCCTCCACCCCGGACAGAAAAGGGCCTCCGGATTCAACTAGAGACGGTGCCGGTGCGGAGGCCCCAGACTGAACCTGGACCTTTCTGTCAAATGTTCAGTCAGCCCACGTCAGCCCAAGCGCGTGTTCTCGGACGGCAGAGGCACAGGGGAGTAAAGAGAGGCCGGGACCCAGGCGAGCAGCGGCCGGGATGGAGCCCGAGCCCGTGCACGGGCAGAATCAAGCTGCCCAGCGGGGACACGCCTGGGGTCCAGGGCGGCCAGAGGGACTGTCCCCTGGACGGACCATCCACGCGGGCGGAGTGCAGGGGCACTGGGCCCCCGCCACCCAGAAGCTTTGGTGTGACGGCTGGGTGCCTCTGCCGGCCTGTGAATCTCAGAAACGCAATCAGGCTGCGGAGACTTAGTTACCCCACTTCCTTCAGAGGTTCTCAGACTTAAAAAGTGGAGAAACTGGAATCAGACCCAGCTCTGCGTCCTTCCGGGCACCGGCGCCTCCCTGACGCCCTCCTGGCTCCAGTTCAGGAGTGGGTGCGGGGACGCAGCCTAGGACCTGGGTGAGGGACACCCACAAACTCACGGTTAATCATTGACGGGGAGCCTGGGCTTAGGACGGGCGCGCCGAGGCCGCCCAGCGTGTTCAAGGAAGTAACAGGCGGAGGCCGCAGCCCAGGGGAGGGGGTGTAGCGGGAGCTCAAGAATATTTTTCATTCCTCCCCACATAGAGCAGCCGGGTGAGGGGCCAGCGTGCATTCCTCATCCTGGCCGCGCCGAGCTAGGGATGGACGGCGGCCAGGGACCAGAGTGGACAGCATGAAGGGGGAGGGACGTGGGGTGACCGCCCAGGGCCAGCCAAGTCTCCTGGGGAAACCCTCCAGCCCACGCCCTCAAGAGTCACCCCATGTCACCCCCAAAGTATGTCCAATGCCACTCAGGGGCGAACCCCACGCCATGAGCGCTGAGCCGCTTCTGACCTCTGATGTCCCCCGGGTTTTCTGAGTTGAGGAGAAAGTGCCCAGACGGGGCAGGTGATGGGCGGGCAGAGTGGCCGCGGGGAGGGAGAGGCCAGGAGCATGAGGCTGGGGCTACTCAGATACTCAGAAAGAGGTGCTGGGCGGCAGAGCCCACAGAGGAGCCTGGAGACAAGACCACTGGCGCATTACTCTTCCCACAGACCCCACAGGGCTGCCCTTGCACCGGACCTGACTCCTGCCTCCCCTTCTCCACAGCCCTGTGCCCTCCTGGTTCCCATTGCTGGGGAAATCAACAGCCGGGGCGGCTGCTGGCTGAGTGACGCCCTCTCGCACCACCCACCGTGGCAGGCACGGCACCCTCGAATCACAGGCACTGCTGAGCGCCGACTGAGGACAGGAGTCTTGGGATGAAGCTGAGACAAAGTCAGCCTGGCCCTGCCCTGCCCTTGAGAACAGGACACGGCACAGACCTCTGACCCACGCGCGTGGAAGACCGCGCCTGCCTGCAGGGGCGAAAGAAGAGCTTACACGTGGTCCCCTGAACTGCCAGGACCCTGAGGTCCAAGCCAGCAGTGACCTGGAAGGGGGGACGTGCAGGCCCAGCCCCCCCGGGGGTCGCGGTGAGCACTCCGCCTGGATAAGCTCGAATGTTTTCACCTCCAAGGAAATCTCACACTATCACCGTTCTCTCTGCTCGAGTGAGATTGCAAACAATGGCTCCAGAGCAGAGGGGGGCCTGGCCCTCCGTCTTCCCCACCCCCACAAGTCTGGGCGTTTGCTTGACTCCTTCGGCCCAGAAGGTGCCCGGCCAGGGCTCCAAGCTCGCGCTCCTGCTTTCTCCTCTTCCAACTTCTGGCCTCTGCCTGGCTCGGTGTTGACCGTCCTTCCGGGGAAACTCCTTCCCGGTCCCCAGAGGCCCTCCTCCTCTGACGGTATCGCCGCTTAGCATCCCTGCCCCCTCTGTTTCTGGAGAAGACTGGAAGCTTCGTGCTGCCCATACAAAGGGCCTACACTCCTAGCACCCACGCTGCTTGCCTCCTCTGGGCAGACACGCGGTAGATACTCACTGATGGAGAAGATGGAGAAGACGGAAATGGCTGCGAAGGGTGAGCCGCCAACTTCCGGACCTGCCGCGTCATCTGGTGGAGAAGGGCCGTCCTTCCGAGCAGCTCGTACCCATAAAGGGAAGGGAGAAGGGAAAGGCCCACAGACCATAATTCCTCCCATTTTATGGCAGATAATTTAATATCAAAATGGAAAGTGGATGGAGGTAGAAATGACGGTAATAAATTGTTCCAGCTGCTTTTGTCATCACACCGAGACGGGGCATAACCGTGATGGGACAGGAGGAATCTGTGGATGGGGGATTGGAACTCAGTCTTGCACTTTCAGGGTGAAGTTCTTCAGGGAATAAAAACAAATGCTGTTTCTCACAAGGGAAAGGACCGCAGAGGTAAAGATGCCCGTGAGGGTATATGCCTGCCAGGCTAAGGCCTCCACAGTTCCGCAGGCAGCTTTTTCTCTGGGGCTGTTTTGTCACCCACCCTGAGGCCGCCAGTGAACCACGGGCAGTGCAAAGCCTTCGAGACAGAAGAGTGAAAACCAGTACAGTTTCACTCCTTGTCCAAACAAACGGAACGCCGTTTTGAGGACACACTGGCCTCTGCAGTAGTCACAGCGCAGCCAGGCTGCAGGGAAACACCTGCCCACCTGGCCCGGGATGCAAGGCCTCCATCGCATCCCTGCTGGCAAAGCAGGGGGAGACGGCACATCACGAGCCTTGCAGGGCGGGATGGGGCCTGGTCCCCAGAGCCAGGAATTGTCCAAAATGAAGCAAGGCCAAGCAGGCCAAAATCTGAAGTTATTCCACCCAGAAGCCAGCATGTGCAGATCTAACTTAAAGACTGAAAGTGAGATCAGTTAACGCAGTACGTGGTCAAGAGGGGCAGAAAATTTCACTGTGAGAGTAGCCCAGGGGAAGACCAAGAATGATTCTTGGGCCAAGTGATGGTGTGACTCAGTCCCATTCCTGACGTCCCCGACTCCTTGCATCAAATAGGGACAGCACCAGGTGGAGACAGAGGGATGACAAATAGGGGACCTTGGCCTTAAGACAGGACACATGGCCAGGGCTCCTAAAGGGGTGGGTCCCTGCCCTGCCCCCACCATGGTCCCTGCCCTGCCCCCACTATGAGCCCCTGCCCCGCCCACCATGGTCCCTGCCCCGCCCACCACTGTCCCTGCCCCGCCCCCGTCGTGCATCCCCAACACCGTCGCCCAGAAGCTGGAGCACATTTTCCAGATGTCCTCAGAAGTGACCAGGGCTTGTCCTCTAAGAGCGAATTTCAGTTTTCACAACAACCAGAGATGATCGAAGGCAAATTCAGCCAGTGAGACGGCTGTCCATACGGTCAGACGTCCTGAGGGGACAGCCCTGGGGGGAAAAGCATACACTGGGGTGTATGTAGGCACGTGTGTTAAATGAGAAAAGCGTGTGTTTTTCCTTGCTAGGGGTTTGCACTGTGCGTTCGTGCGTGCATGTGTGTGTGTGTGTGTGTACACGTGTGGGTGTGTCAAACCTTGTTCTGAGGCCCCGTTGAGTTAATAGACTCACAAGCAAGCGCCTGGGGTCTCACCGTTTAAAGGCACCGTGTAGCCCGTCTTCTCCAAGAGGAAATAAACTTGCAAACAGATATGTTTTATAAATCTGGATTATTTATCTCAGCTCTACTTAAACTACAACCTACCCGCACTTGGCTGAAAGGCACATGCGTGTAAAATATGCTTAAAGAGTCTGTGACCTCAGGAATAAAGACGCAGCCGTAGAGAATGGACTTGAGGACACGGGGACGGGGAAGGGTAAGCTGGGATGAATGAGAGAGTGGCACTGACATACACACACTACCAAACGTAAAATAGATAGCTAGTGGGAAGCAGCCGCATAGCACGGGGAGATCAGCTCGGTGCTTTGTGACCAGCTAGAGGGGTGGGAAGGAGACCCAAGAGGGAGGGGATGTGGGGATATATGTATACGTATAGCTGATTCACTTTGTTATACAGCAGAAACTAACACACCATTGTAAAGCAATTATGCTCCAATAAAGATGTTCAAAAAAAAAAAAAAGAGTCTGTGACCTCAAAGGGGAAATCTGGTCACAAATTCCAATAAACGCCCAGTTCTACAAGCCCAGCGGGGCAACCGGCACCAGATTTACAAGGACGGAGGGTGGGTGGTGGCCCTGCTCCAGGAGATGACGTCCCGGAAGCCTTCTCCATCAGACGGCTGACCCTCCACGCCAGAGCAGCTGGGCCAGGGAGTGTGCCACTAACTGAGAGCACAGTCTCGACTGTGCGTATGAGAGTGTTGCAGGGATTGGAAGTCAGCCTGTCTCTTTGAATAGCTGCTCATGAACTTTATCTGAGTTCAGGGAAAAGCAGCCTTCAGGTAAACAGGCACATTTGCCAAGTGGAAATCCCAGCCCTTGTATATTTAGTAAATGAGTGAAGATAAGATTACCTCTTTGACAGCAGGACGGATACAGTCATGGAAACACTCCTGCTGTGCTCACAGCAGGTACCTGCAGAGCAGGCCCCACGCTACAGCTCGCACCTGATGGGCTCCGCCCTTCCGAGACTTCCCGGCCGAAAGTCAGGAATGTTCCCCAGAATCAGTGGTTTTGAGACTGCCGGAGCCCCACAGGGTGTTGAAATTAATGACCCGGTTTAGCATATTTGCATAGCTTCGTCCAGGTTGCTGTCATCTGGATACAGTAAGCAAAGAACTGCTGACTTCAGAGAGGTCTGAGTCACACTGTTGGTTTCCCGTGCCTTTGCTGTAATTTTAAAATAAACCATCCACACTGTGTCTTAGACTAGGCTCCCGGTGCTCCAGTGAAACAAATTCATGCGTCTGACCTGAAATCCTTACGCATAGACTTAATCAGACAGCTGCTCTGCTTCCCAGTGACACTGAGATTCAAGGCCAAGTCTTTCACCTCCCTGCTGCCTGACCTCTCCAGCAAAGAGAGGTGTCTCGAGCCCTTTTCTGTGAAGACATGGCAGTTTTTTTAAGACTATCAAGAAGCATTTATCTTTCTAGTGCAATCACAAGAATTAAAATGTTTTATTCATTGAAATTTGACTTTCTAAGTGTTTAGGTCTACAGTCACAACCATAAGCGTCCATGTCCACAAAAAATAAGTCATTAAAGCAAACATAATTACTTTTGAAGGGATTTCCCTGGTGGCACAGTGGTTAAGAATCCGCCGGCCAGTGCAGGGGACACAGGTTCGAGCCCTGGTCTGGGAAGGTCCCACGTGCTGTGGAGCAACTAAGCCCGCATGCCACAACTACTGAGCCTGTGCTCTAGAGCCTGTGAGCCACAACTACTGAGCCCATGTGCCACAACTACTGAAACCCGTGTGCCTAGAACCCGTGCTCTGCAACAAGAGAAGCCACTGCGATGAGAAGCCCGCTCACCGCAACGGGAGTAGCCCCCGCTCACTGCAACTAGAGAAAGCCTGCGCTCAGCAACGAGACCCAACGCAGCCAAAAAAATAATAAATTTTAAAAAATTTTTTTGAAGTTTTAAACTTAATACTTCTGTTTTGTGTGTTCACCTACTTTTACCATCAAAGTGGGGGCACCCCTAAGGGGGGATGCCAGAGGTTTAAGAAAATGTCATGGGACATCAGTTTAACATTGAAGGAATCATATTCATTAATTTATATTGTTTTCTAATTCAGTTCATTGAACTTTAAACCTTTATTACAGCTAACACTTCAGCAAGCAACCAAAGTTCCTCTAGTTTCCTCAGTTCAATTCATAGAACCACAGTGCTGTTACAGAAGCATCGTTGAGGCTTCCTGGACTACAATTTGCTGTCTCACCTGCTAGCAATTGGAAGCCCTTGTCACTGACCTTGAAATAAAATCCACTCCATCATGGACAACACAAGATGGATAGGGGAATTCTGGTTGTATTTGTGTGTGTGCCAAGACGACACCCATCAGAAACAAAAAGCTGGTCACGGGACAATCAGAATGACAGGGAGATCAGCTTCAGTTCTGTCTAGTTCCCTTTTCTGACCAAATCTCATGATTATTTCCTCACTTACACCCATCCCCCATGCATGACCTGGTCCATGTTCAGACCCATGCGATAGTAGAGGCACATCTTCCCTCTTTACCATTAAGAAAACCTGGCTCAGAGAAGTGACTTTCCCCAGTTCCAGCTCAAGAAGAGCTGGAACAGACCCCTTTCCAAAGCAGAGGAATGGAAGGGGTGTCCCCAGTGCCCTGGTGACAGCCCTATCACTAGGGCTGGAGAAGTTCTGGCCTCTGCCACTCTTGATGGAAAGCAAAATCGAGGAGAGCCGTTATATTGATGATCAGCTAACCAATATTCCTGCAAAAACCTGGCTCTGTAACTGGGTTTTTCTTGGTTAAAAGGGCCACTGTCACGTACATGCAGTAACTCAAAGCCCTTGGCCAGGCGAGGCCCAGGTAGCCAGCGTGAAGAGGGAAACGCGTTCTCCAGTGTAATGGGTCCATGCAGCCGGGGTCATGGCCATTCTGGCTAAGAGCCTATCCCAGTACAGATTAATAACTTCAATTGCTTTCCATTGATGTCTTAATCCAGGAAGATTTGAGAACATCACTTAAAATTCTTCAAGCACTTTACAAGTGTTTATTAAATACCTTTTGTCTGCCTAGAACGGTGCTAGGAGCTGGGGTTGGGGGGATAAAGGGGTGGGATACAGAAGACATAGGCAGAGGTGTTAAAGCTTATGACCCTCCAAGGTCAAGTTCCTAAGAGACCTTGCCCATTCCAGGAAGGCTGTATACCCGGCGGGACTGTAGAGTCTCTTCCCTGGACAGGAAGGGTACAGCCCGCACAGGACATGGACGACACCCTCCTACCACTATAGGAAGCCCAGAGGTCAGCCTCCAGCTACCAGTGGCCAGAGCCCTTGCCAGCCCTCCAGACAGGAGCCCAGCCTCTGATTGGACAACCAAGTCCAAGGACTTCAGATTTCAGAGGAGGAAACGGAGGCCCTTAGAGAGTAGGGTAGTTCCTGCACGCACCTCTCTTCCGCCAATGAGGTCAGCTACAACCACAGATGCTAGAGTTGGGGACCTCAGTGGCATCTCGGCTAGTGCACCCCTGACGTTTTCAGGACCAGAAACCAAGACCCAGAGATGGAAGGGCCCATTGACACATCCTGAGCACAGGACCAAGCTGGGCTCTTCATATCCCCATGTGTAGGGTCTGTGTTCTCACAGGTCTGTGTGCCCCCAAAATTATAGGAAATCATATATAGGAGTAATTTCCTACATATGATTTCTACGCATATAATTTCATATGCAATTTACCGTATATAAGAATTATAAGGAGGGACTTCCCTGGTGGTCCAGTGGCTAAGACTCCAAGCTCCCAACGCAGGGGACCCGGGTTCGATCCCTGGTGAGGGAACTAGATCCTACATGCCGCAACGAAAGATCCCGCGTGCAGCAACAGAGACCTGGTGCAGCCAAAATAAATATTTGAAAAAAAATAGAGTTGTTTTTTTTAAAAAAAAAAAAAAAAAAGCATTATAAGGATTATAGGAAAGAACTCAGACACCTTCCTGGGGTCACAGCATTCACTGTCTTCAGAGGAGAATACACCTGAGGGTAAGCTCTTGCAAGGGTAACCCTGAGCGTGACCACAGGCCTGGGCCACAGTAGGGAGCTGGCCCCTCCCAGCCCCTGAGCAAGTCCTCACCCCGGGTCCCCCTGCTCTGTCTCCTGATCAGGCTCTGGTGGAGCTTCTCCTGGGCACACACGACCACACAGAGTCCACAGATGGTCACAATAGTCAAAAGAAGGAAACTCTAGGGGTTTCCCTGGTGGCGCAGTGGTTGAGAGTCTGCCTGCCGATGCAGGGGACATGGGTTCGTGTCCCGGTCCGGGAAGATTCCACATGCCGCGGAGCGGCTGGGCCCGTGAGCCATGGCCGCTGAGCCTGCGCGTCCGGAGCCTGTGCTCCGCAACGGAAGAGGCCACGACAGTGAGAGGCCCGCGTACCGCAAAAAAAAAAAAAAAAAAGAAGGAAACTCTCAACCAAGCAGGCATAGAGAGAACGCACCTCAACATAAGAAAAGCCACATATGACAAGCCCACAGCTAACATGATACTCAACAGTAAAAAGCTTCCAGCTAAGCTTTCCCTCTAAGATCAGGAACAAGACAGGATGAGGGGGAGAAAGGGTGGGGGGAAGGGATAGTTAGGGAGTTTGGGACCGACATGTACACACGGCTATATTTAAAATGGGTAACCAACAAGGACCTACTGTAAAGCACAGGGAGCTCTGCTGAATGTTATGTGGCAGCCTGGGTGGGAGGGGAGTCTGGGGGAGAATGGATACATGTATATGCATGGCTGAGTTGCTTTGCTGTGCACCTGAAACTATCACAACATTGTTAATTGGCTATACTGCAATATAAAATTAAAAGTTTAAAAAAAAAAACGAACATGACAGGATGCCCACTCTCTCCACTTTTATTCAACATAGCACTGGAAGTTTTAGCCACAGCAATTGGGCAAGAAAAAGAAATAAAGACCTCCAAATCAAAAAGGAAGAAGTAAAATTTTCTCTGTTTGTAAATGACATGGCATTATACATAGAAAATCCTAAAGACTCCACCAAAAAAAGTTGCAGGATACGAAATCAATGTATAAAAATCAATTGTATTTCTATACACTAACAATGTATTATCAGAAAGAGAAATTAAGAAAATAATCCTATTTACTATTTCATCAAAAAGAATAAAATATCTAGAAATAAATTTAACCAAGGAGATGAAAAACCTATACACTGAAAACTGTAGGACGTTGATGAAAGAAATTGAAGATAACACAAATAAATGGAAAGATAGCCTATGCTCATGGACTGGAGGAATTAATATTGTTAAATTGTCTGTACTACCCAAAGCCATCTACAGATTCAATGCAATCCCTTATCAAAATTCCAATGGCATTTTTCACAGAAGTAGAAAAAAATAATTCTAAAATTTGTAGGAAACCATAGAAGATCCCAAATAGCCAAAGCAATACTGAGAAAGAAGAACAAAGTTGTTGGCATCACACTTCCTGATTTCAAACTGTACTACAAAGCTATAGTAATCAAAACAGCATAACAATAGACACATCAACCAATAGAACATAATATAGAGCCCAGAAATAAATCCCTGCATATATGGTCAAGTAATATTTGACAAGAGAACCAAGAATAGTCAATAGTCAAAGGACAGTCTCTTCAATAAATGATGTTGGGAAAACTGGATACGCACATGCAAAAGAATGAAACTGAACCACTATCTTACACCACTCACAAAAGTCAACTCAAAATGGATTAAAGACTTAAATGTAAGACCTGAAACAATAAAACTCCTAGAAGAAAACACAGTGAGTAAACTCCTTGACATTGATTTTTTTGGATTTGACACCAAAAGCAAAGGCAACAAAAGCAAAAATAAACAAGTGGGACTACATCAAACTAAAAATCTCCTACACTGCAAAGGAAACCATCAACAAAATGAAAAGGCAACCTACTGAAGAAGAAAAAAATTGCAAATAATATATCTCTGATAGGGATTTAATATCCAAAATATATGAAGAACCCATACAACTCAATATCAAATAAATAATATGATTAAAAAATGGACAGAGAACCTGAATAGACACTTTTCTGAAAAAGACGTATAGGTGGCCAACGAGTACATGAAAAGATGCTCAACATCACTAATCATCAGGGAAATGCAAGTCAAACCCACAGTGAGATATGAAGTCATGCCTGTTAGGATGGCCGTCATCAAAAAGACAAGAGATAGCAAGTGCTGGAGAGGGTGTGGAGAAAAGGGAGCCCTGGTACGCTGTTGGTGGGAAGGTAAATTGGTGCAGCCACTATAGAAAACACATGGAGGTTCCTTGAAAAACTAAACTAGAACTGCCATTTGATCGAGCAATTCTATTTCTGGGTATTTATCTGAAGAAAAATCACTGTCTCGAAGAGATATGTGCATTCCCGTGTTCACTGGAACACTATTTATAGTAGCAAAGACATGAAAACAACCCGTGTCACTGACAGGTGAATGGATAAAGAAATGTGGCATATATATATATATATATACACATACATATATATATAATACTATATTACTTTATTATTATTATCATTATACTATTCAGCCATTAAAAAAAGGAAATCCTGCCACTTGCAACAACATGGATGGACCTTGAGAGCATTATGCTAAGTTAAATAAGTCAGACAGAGAAAGGGAAATACTGTACAATCTCATTTATATGTGCAATCTCTACACACACACACACACACACACACACACTCCAAACTCATAGATGCAGAGAACAGACTGATGGTTACCAGAGGTTAGGGGTGGGTGCAGGTGATCCAAAGGTACAAACCTCCACTGACAAAATAAGTGAGCCCTGGGGTGTAAGGTAGAACCTGGTGACCACAGTTAACAATATTATGTTGTATATTTGCGGGGCAAAGGCAAATGAAGGGGCAAACAAATGAGGTCTATTCACACAGTGATACATTATCCTCCCGTAAAAAGGAACGAAGCTCTGACACAGACACAACACGGATGAGCCTTAAAAACATCACGTACATGAAAGAGCCAGTCACAGAACGCCACGTGTTCCATGCTCCTTCCCCACGAATGTCCACAACAGCGAACTCAGTAGAAAAGAGAGGAGATTAGCCGCGCGCTGAGCTGGGGAGGGGTGGCGGCGGGGACGACAGGGAATGAGGAGACAGGAAAGTTACAGCTAAAGGTTACTTTTTAAGGTCGTGAAAATGTTCTCAACTTGACTGTGGTGACGGCTGCACACATCCGCGGGTATTCTAGAAACCATTAAATCATACACTTCAAATGGGCGAAGTGTACGGTCTGTGAATTTTATCTCAACAAAGCTGTTTAGAAACAAGCCTCGTAGAGTGGCATGGACATATATACACGACCAAATGTAAAATAGAGAGCTGGTGGGAAGCAGCCGCATAGCACAGGGAGATCAGCTCGGTGCTTTGTGACCACCTAGAGGGGTGGGATAAGGAGGGTGGGAGGGAGACGCAAGAGGGAAGAGATATGGGGATATATGTATATGTATAGCTGATTCACTTTGTTATAAAGCAGAAACTAACATACCATTGTAAAGCAATTATACTCCAATAAAGATGTTAAAAAAAATAAAATAAATAAAATAAAAACAAGCCTCATGAAGTCAGAAAATCTCCAATCGATTCCTGCCGTGGGCTTGAGGACAACCCCCAGCTACCAGCCCGAGGGAGCGCTCTGTCCCCACCCCCAGCTGCCGGGTCCCTGCGGCCTCACGTGCAGTCATCCCCTCCAGTCACCGAGGACCATCCAGCAAATGGTACTTTTCTGAAAACCAAGCGCTCCTTAAAGACCCAGGTGCAGAAGAGCCTGTGGCATTCAGGACGCCAGCTACCAGGTGCCTCTGTCACCCCAGACTTCCCAACAGCGCCACAGGCCCATGAGTCCCCAGAGCTGCGGGGACAGGGTAGGGGCACCACCGACTTTCTGGACAGCAGCCCCCCGGGACCGTCGGGTCCTTCAGGGGAAAGGAGGTGTCCCGGAGCCCTTGACATCCCCGGGCAGCAAAGCTCCTGCCTGGCTCAGGTCGCCGCTGTCCCAGGAGCAGCTCTCCAGGATGGGAGGTCAATCCCCCAGCTGTCACCACCCGAGCCCTGGGGGTGGCCAAGCTCCCATGAGCTCCGCTGAGAAATTCTGACCGAGGGAGAGAGGCTCGGGCTCCCACAGCAGTTGTCAGCGGGACCCAGGTGGCTATGCCTACAAGAGGGTCAAGGACGTCAAATGCCTCAAGACCTTGGAAGCCCTGAGTCTCACCTGGTAAAGAGCAGCGAGGCCTGAGCCCGTCCTACTTCTTGTTGCCCCATACATAGGAGGAGTTTGCCCCTCAGGTCCACCCTCCCAGCGCAGGTCCTGGTGGGTGGGGTGGGGGGACCTCCCGTCTGAAGCTCATCTGCCCACCTCAGGTTGAGAGGGTGCTCACCACTCAGCGGAGACACAAGTGCCCACCTTCCAGGGGGCCAGCCTTCCGGGGAACGCAGGGCTAATTTTCATGCCCAGGTCAAAACTGCTCTCTGCTCTTCGTGGTGGACAGACATGTTTCTGAAAAAGCGCCACACCCTCTCTCTGCTTTATCAGAGCTCACACTGGACTAAATCCACCTCCTCCACGAGCTAGAATCGTCAGTTTCCGCGGCGGCTGAACCCCACCCAGAGCTTCCGGCCGCCGGCTCCCCGAGCCCCTGAGCCTGGTCCAGGGCAGCCAGGGCCTGGTTTTCCCCCGTGTCACTGACACCTGGCCCCTGGGGATGCCAACCTGTAAGAATCTCTGCCCCGTCTTTTGATGTTTTATTTCTAAAGCTGCTGGATGCTTGCAGCCAGACGACCAAGCGGGTGAGGGATTTGTCAAGAGCACGTAGACCCCGGATGAGGGTCAGGAAGCCCATTTTCTGTGTGGGGATGGGTGTGGGCCTAGGGCATCTGTTTGGGGAACCAGAGTCCTGTTTACCATTCTTCTGGTTACTGGGCGTGTTCTAAACAAATGAAACCGCCGTTTAAGGAACTGGGTTCCTTACAGGTGTGTATTTGTGTAGATATCCCATAGTTAGTGTATTTGCAGAAGGCCTGTTGGGTTGTTTCCCGGCATCGCTGGTCACGGATTATGAGAGCTACAAGGAGATCTTCTAATTCGTCGGAGGAAGAGTGAAGGTTCTGTCTTCCTGACAGTGGGCGTATGTGAGGGTTCAAGCTGAGGGGTGGGACCCGTGAGGTCTCCCAGAGGCTCAGGCGTTGCAAGGCTAGGGACATCCCCCACGCCTGGCATCACGGAACAGCACCTCCCAGACCAGGTGTACCATCTTCAAGGGCAGGAGGGCAGCAGAAGGGATGAGGTGCTGGATGCGACCTGCTTCCTCTCCCCCTCCCTCAGGCTCAGTTTGCTTCTCTGTGAAATGGGACTGCCAGTGCCTCCCCCATAAACTGCTGGTAGGCTCCATTAGAGGAAAGGAGGAGCTCTGAGAAGCCTGTGCCCTCCGGAGCACCGGGTGTCCGAACCTCTGCACACACAGCACTTATCATCTGGGGTGCTGCTCTGGCCGCGACTCAGAGCAAAGCCGTTAGCCACGCTGGCTCAGCGCAGAGCCTCCCAGGCCTGGCGGCCTGGGCCAAGCCTCCTCTCCTCCCCTCCTTTGGTGCCTGGAACCCAAGAGGCACTTGAGAAAGAAGTCGTTGAATCCAGCACATGTTAGACTGCCCTCCCCTCTGCTCCCTGCTCCGTGGGAGCCCCACACCCATTTCCTGTGCACCTGGGCCCACAGGAAGGAGGCTCAGGCCACAGCCCCCAAGCGGGATCCAGGAGCAGCGGAGACCCTGGCCCCCCGGCTCAGAGGCCCCGGGGTCGCCAGCCTGGACCCCGCCTCGAGTCCCCGGCTCCCTCGGGCCCTCCCCTCTGACTCGGTTCCAGATCTAGGGCCCATGGAATTCGCAGCTTTGTGTGATGAACACGGCCCCGCTCCGAGGACCCCCTCGACTTATCTTCAGTAGAGGCCCATTCTCAGCAGCACGCGGGGAGCCGGCAGAGAAGCCTGGGCTACAGAACCATGGACAGCTACCCCGGAACCGGCGCCAGAGGCCACGCGAGGGCTTCCCATCCCCAGACACGGCCGGCCTCCCTCTCTGCGGGCCATCCCCTCCCCCTCGGGGGGAGCAGGAGACCAGGCCAGCCGGGCGGCGAGGCCTGGGCCGGGCTGCGGGCGGGGCTGCCTGAGCCCGAATCACGCCCCGGCACCTCTCCCGGGCGGCGTTTCTGTCTGTCGTGCTGTGAGTCAGTCCGTCCACATGATGAGCGTCCAGGAGGGGGGCGCAGCTGCCGACCCCACCTGAGGCCCCCGTACAGCCTCCACCTGCTGGATGCCCCACCAGGTCGTCGGGGGAGGGCGGAGGGCCGGGGGACTGGCTCTCGCACCTCCAGCACCGCTGGGAAAGAGGCCGCCTCCGGCACTGCCAGGGCGACTGCGTCAGGGGGCGGGGGCATCAGAAGGCGGCACGCCAGACGGGGATCCAGCGCGGCTCCCTGCTCACCTGGAGGAGGGGTGGCACTCGGCAGCCGCGGTGAGCGCCTTCCAGTCACCTGGTACAGTGTGTGCTTCACGAGCTCAAGACCCCCAGGTGACGCCCTCCCTGGTGCGTCTAAGCAGACTCAGTAGTGAATAAACGAGGGAGATGCTGTCGCCCGTCCAC
Source organism: Lagenorhynchus albirostris (assembly GCF_949774975.1). Taxonomy (NCBI): domain Eukaryota; kingdom Metazoa; phylum Chordata; class Mammalia; order Artiodactyla; family Delphinidae; genus Lagenorhynchus; species Lagenorhynchus albirostris. Next base: position 2,372,629 of record NC_083102.1, read on the forward strand.
GTCGCCGTCCCCTCCTCCAGCTATAAAGTCCCTCTTCTGCCTCGCACTCACCCAGTGGGGCTGTCGATCAAAGGGTTCCCTGGGATGAGCGTCCCACCCAGGCTGGGGATCAGAGAGCCTGCACCCTGCACACCCAAGTGGGGGGGGGGAGGGGCGGTGAGCGAGGAAAGCTGGAGGCCGGCCCTTCTGGGGGTGGGGGGGTTGCTAGGAGCTGCCCCCAAATGCACAGCTGCCTGGCAAGGAGCTCAGCAGGGTTGTGACAACGCCACGGATCGAGCAAAGCTGGGGACACAGGACCTGCTGCAAACACACCAGGTACTGAGTAACATTTTTCGAAGGGCCGAAACATACCTGGAAAGGGAATAAAGAGAACGCCTCGGGCGACTCTAAAGAAAAATGTCAGATCCTTACTCTTGTGAAGTGATGTTGCAACAGGCCCAGGGGTGGTCAGACCCGCCGTGGACCCTGGGAGCTGGGTTTCAGCAGCCGCAGTGATAGATAGGAGAGCCGGCCCTGGCGCTGACCCGTGGAAGGGCTTCTCTTGTCGTGAAGAAGCTGAAAGGCAGATGGGGAAGCGCTACCCATCCACTCCAAGAAGAAACACGGCTCTACCCAGGATTCGGGGTCAGGAAACAAACCCTCCCTGGGAGAAACTGGAGATCCCAGCCAGGCCACAGGTGGACACCACCTGCGTGGTGCGTGGTCCCCCAGCGGAGAAATTAATGCTATTAACCCCTGGGGCACAGAAGCAAGAGTGAAACTCCACGTCTTCCTCTCCCGGGGTTTCAACCCTCGTCCTTGGCGCTATGACGGAACCCATCGCCTTTAGAGATTTCTGCCATCACATCTCTTCCCCGATTGAACACTGTGAGGCCGGGGGTTGGTTCTCGCGTTTGTACCAAAGGACATCCTAGCATGTCTTAGCCCATCATAGGAGTCAAGTGCATGTCTGTGGAATGAATAAGCAGATGTGTGGATACATGGTAGAAGGTCAACCAGTGAACAAGCCTTCCTCAGTGTCACCAGCACCACAATTTAAGGGCATGTGTGGTCTCGAACTCCAGGGCTGGCTCACAGACTGGACTCTGAATCTGTGGGACAAGACGAACGTGAAAGCAGAGTTCTGAGCGGAGGGTGAGAGGCGTGTGCTCCAGTCCTGGCTTTGGAACTCTTCAGCCTTTGACGGGAACAAGGCGCTTCAGTCAGATAAGCCTCAGTTGCCTCTAGACTTCAATGATGCTCTCTGGAGATGACATCACATGAGGTTTTTTTTTTCTTTTCCTCTTTTTTGATGAGTCAGAAACTCAAAGGTTTCCTGGGATGTCTGTGGATTGAGCATGGCTCAGAGACAAGGATAATTTTCTAGACCACATTCCGTGCCTGCTTTTGTGGCGGCTGTCTGAGCACTCTGTGTTTTGATTTCTCATCTTTGCTCTCTGAAGGATGATTTATCTGGCTTTCAGAATAGAAGGCTGAAAGGCCTAACTGTGTGTGTGGCTTCGGGGGTTGTTTAGATTTATAAATATTTTAATAGGATTTTTATTTCTTCATAACAAATATCTTAGAAACCTTTGTACCAGGAGCAAATTCGTGGGGGTTTTTTCCTACAAAGCCTAGCTTAAGAGAGAGAGAAAAAAGAAAATGGTCACAATTTTCAAAGTCCCTAAGGAGTATGTGGCAGTCACACCTGGTTTAAACACCCTCCGCTCTGATGGCATCAATTATCCATTATTCCTTACGAGTTCCGCCCCGACCCACGACCTAAGAGGACAGTTGGAAACAGATAGGCCTCATTTTAATTTGACTTCTTAAGGAATGTATTCTTGAGTAAATAAGACATATTAGGTATTTAAACCTCCAGCTGGAGAAATTATAAAGCCAAGTTAGACAACAGAAAATCCCGTAGGTGAGTGATCTAACAGCCCAAACTTATTAGTCATGCTTACCTAGACCAGGGAAGGGAGAGGGGCCCCGTTCTGGAAGCGTGTGGCGAAAGAGGAGGTGGGGCACATGGGGGGAACCGCGACCCTGAAGTCACGGCTCACAGCCACACCTGCTAGCACTGGCTTCCTTCCTTCCAGCATGACTCAGCCATGTGGCTACGGGTCCAGGTACCTCTTTGCAGAAGATTCTTGGTGTACCTCTGACCTAAAGCCAGCTCTTTTCACTCAATCCTTCCTCTTATGCTGATTCTAAGACCTTATAAATCCTTCCCCAGAAAAACCACTTCACTAATCCCAGGTTGTGTCTACCTGGCGCTAAATCTCTCTCTGAAAACTAAGAAAAGAAAGATGATCTATTCCTGAGACTCAGATGTTTGACATTCTGAAGACACGGGCTCCTACGCACATGTCTTTTCTGCACGGTGGGGCTAGAGGATAAAACGTGGAAACAGGCACTGCATATTAACCTAACAGTTAAGCACAGGAATAAATACTGTCTGGCCTTGAACATGTATTATGGCCCTTAGAGCTACCCAGATGATGTTATGATGCTGTGAGCCAAACGATGACAGCAGAATTGAACTATTGCCCAAAAGCAATTACTGATGAGAATTGATTATTTCCACAAAGAAAGGTGACCGATGGATTCGTTGTCCTATCACAGCAGATTTGGGCAAAACTGCATCATTGTTAAAGGGACTGAGCTACCTGACACTAAAAGGGCACAGGGACCGTTAGGACACGAGGATTCCTCCAGATATGGGTCTGTAACCTGGAAATTCACAGAATGTTGAGGCCACCACTGGGCTTTCCAGGCTTGTCCTTGAAAGATCCCATACTTGCCCGTCCCCTTCCGTCAGATGAAATTACGCCATGCCTGTCGTAACACTCTTAAGATGTGAGTCAGTGGCGTTTCACAGCACATCACGCTCCTGCCGTGCCTTTTATTTTCACAGGGAATTGTAAAAAGACAGACCTCACTGAAACGCACAGTAAACTGCTGGGAAATGATATGTGACTGAAGAGTTGAAAGTGGTCGCCGCGCCTTATTGGGTCCGCCTAATTACACGTTTCACTGCCTCCCATACAGAACTGTTGCCTAAGGTGTCTGTGGCCTTTACACCTCCTTCCTTGATAGCAGAAGCCAAATGCCACGCGATCACGTTGGCACGAAATCTTACAAGTGCCTCCAAGTGCATCAGGACCTGCGTCCTGCAGAGGGACGGCTCTCCCAGCCTTCGGGCGGCCACACTTGAAGAGTCCAAGGTGCACATTCTTGACCAATCCGACACAAAAGAGCCCCCGGCCGCCCCACTGCCTCCCACCCCCTCCGCCCTCCCCCAAACAAAGCACCACAAAATTAGGGCATAAATACATCAGGGTAAGAAAGAACACACGTACACAACATCCGACGCCGTCCACCGATGGGAGGAAACAAGAGAATCAGGACAATCGGGCACATACTTGGCCTGCTCCCATGGCCCGGGGGGTTCAGCGGTTACCATGGCGGGACGGGGCCGCAGGGAGGACCCCAGAGGGCAGGCTTTGTCTAGGTGCCGCTCAAACAGAGAGCTGGGATTCAGTCTGCTGGTTTGTGTACTTTGGGGTGAGCCATCCTCACACTGAAAAGGCCGAGAGGAGCGGCGTTGGGTTTGACTTGATCTCATGCCTTTGGGTTTCTCTTGGCATCCCCCCCTCCCTCCCCACCCCATCACCTCCCCCGGGCCATCTCCGCCTTCCCCTCCGTGGAAACAAACAGCGTTGAGCGCTCTCAAGGGAAGACGCCAATCAGGGGTTTCCCTTCTCCGGGGATAAACTGCTGGTAGGAGCATCCCAGATCCCATGGGCAGGAGTCAATGCAGAAGCCAAAAGAAGGCTCTTTACGTGGAAAAGGAAATTAGAGTGCGGTGCAAGGCCCGGGCCCCAGGCGCTCTGGCCGCGCAAGCTTTAAGGTTAGAAGAGTAGAGTCCAGAGCAGCTGAGCACAAACTCACTCCACACCTGAGCTGAACACAGGGAAATGGAAGTGACGGGGCCAAGCCAGCGGCTGAGTGAGGGACTCTGGGCAACGGCACCCGCTCCCTAGACCTCAGCTGCCTCACCTACCAGAGGGAGGCAACGCCCTGGGGTCCGCCCCCGCCTCAGAGTGTCGCTGCGGGGGTCACCGCCCCTTTGAAAACACACCCTTAGCCGGGACAGCCCTCTGAGACACCCCCACCGGCCCTCACAGAGTCGTAGCCCCAACCAGGGATAGAACCCGGGCCCCCTGCAGTGGAGGCGCGGAGTCCTAACCACTGGACCGCCAGGGAAGTCGCCCGGAGGTGGTTTTTAAGAGCGATGGAGGTGCACGGGGCGAGGAAAATGAGCTTCCACGGGAAGCAAGACTATTTAAGTTGACTCAGTTTGATCCAATGTCCTTCTCATCAGACTAAAGAAGTGACCCGGGGCCGCCCCACTCTGTTGAAAACGGTTGAATCACTTGACACCCAACTGCGCGAAACAAGGATCTAGCAGCTACGTCCGTCGGTCTAACCGCGAAACCGCTTGTGTTCAGCTCGGAGCCCACGTCGGGCAGGCGTCAGCTGGGCAGCGCCACTTACTGAGCGAACCCTGCAACCCAAGCCTTCGCCCCATTTCACAGAGGGGGAAATACGCTCAGAGGCACAAATAGTGGACGTCAAAGAGCGTCCAGCCCCAGCTCGGTCCTACCGGCTGCAGAGACGTGGCCTGGACTCGGGCCACACTCCCCGGCCCTCTGGCTGCTCCTGTCAGAGCCCTGGGCTCAAAGGACAACGTGTTGGAATAGGAGAAGGACCTCCACCCCTCGGCCCCTCTGAGGCCAACTCCGAGAGCACAGCCAACGAAGACCGAGGTCCCCAGAGCCCTGTCCAGCAGGAAGGAAGAACCTGGAGCCTGAACTTGAGACCTGAGATCTCTGTTGCTATTGTTAGCTTGCTTTGTTTTGTTGAGTTTCTTTTCCATCAGAGTACATTTCACAGCATGTCACCAGTTGAACTGGCTAATTAATAAGAAACATCTGTCAATTGACAAATATTTATTGAGCATCTTCTGAGCCGAAGCTGCGGGACTTACAGAGATGAATAAGACTCACACCCTGAAGGCTCTTCTGGAAATTAGCAAACGTGTTGAGGATACAAATAGCGACCCCAATGACGGAAGGCAAGTAACAACCCTCAAAGTTAAATATGCATGTGAGCAGTGACACAGAGGCCATCAGCTTGACTCCAAGGGCGTGACACACTGGCGTCCGGGGTCCACAGGTTGAGATGTGGGGAGAACGACGGACTCCATGGAGGGCGAGAGGCCACAGCTGTCCCCGAAGGTGGATGCCGAGCTAGAGGGTGAAAGTGATGGAGAAGTTCACTGGCTGGGCCACGGACTGACCATGGGTCCTGCGGGGACGGCGTGGGTGACCCACACGCAGCAGACAGAAACGCAGGAGAGTAATAAGTCTGGAATCTGCCCCGTCTAAGTTAATCAAAAGAGACATGTATGATTAAAGACCCCAGAACCGTGGGCTGCAGCTCTGGTGGGGGCGGGGTGGGGGGGAATGCCCAGATCAGATGCCAGCTCTTGGTAGGGAGTCCTGTGGCCTCTGTCGCCTCACCTGTGACAGGAGCACGATGCCCCCCGCCCTCAGATCGTAATCACCTCCTTCCAGCCCAGGAGGAAACAAGATCCCAGGTCTTGTTCGTCCTGACCAAGAGTTTACCTGCAGGGGCTGGAGAGAACGTGGCCTCTTACTGAAGAGCTAATGTTTAATCCATGTGTGGTGGGTTCAGCTGGGGCCAAAAAACTTGTTCAAGACCAAGCCGGTACCTGCAAGCGTGGCCTTAGTGGGAACTAGGGTCTTTGCAGGTGGAATTAGTGAACATGGGGCCACACTGGTGTCAGGTGGGCCCCAACCCAGTGACTGGTGTCTTTCTAAGAGGAGGAGAGACCACAGGCACACAGGGAGGGGACGGCCAGGGAGGGGACCGTGGAGGCAGAGGCTGGAGTGACGCATCAGCAAACCGTAAGATGCCAAGGGCTGCGGCAACACCAGAGGCTAAGAGAGAGGCGAGGGAGACACCCTCCCCGGCGGCGCCGTCAGGGAGACATGGCCCTGCCCATCCCTGGAGCTCAGGCCTCTGGCCTCCAGCCTGTGAAACAGTGCATGTCTGTTGTCTTAAGCCCCGGCCTGTGGCGTTTCGTTCCAGCAGCCCCGGGGAATTAGTCCACATCAGGACAACCAGGACAGAGCACAGAATGGTGCTAAAGTAAACACACTCAGAGACCAAGAGGCAAAAGGCAGCCGGTGAGACTTCCAGATGCTCCATCCCGCCCGAGATGCGGGGGCCCTGCCCTGGCAGCTCTGAGGCCACAGGAGGCCCAGGCTGACTTAGCTGTGGGGAATCGTGTTGTCTGCCTGAATCTATGTATCACAATAATCTGTCTGAAAAATAAAACTGAAACCAGCAAAAGCTGCAAAAAGAGGAAAGAAAGGCGCAGCATCCCGCCACAGTGATGGGTCGTGTGTCGGACCACCTCGGCCCCCCACCCTGCAGACGGACAGCCCGACAAGCTGGATACCACTCCCTCCCTGACGGGGCTGATCAAAGGCCCTGGAGACCCACACGCTGTCACGTGGTGAACAGGATGCTGAGTAACAATAACAGAGGACCCGAAGGTGAGGCGGGCTTGGGAAGTCCTGTGTCTGAAAATCTCTGTCGTTCTGAAGCAGCAGTGGTCCCCTCCTGGCGAAGGTCCCAAATCCTAAAACAGAGACATCTCACAGAGAGGCCCGCCCAGGAAGGCTGCTCTCGGTCAAAGGTTTCTCTCATGCTGCACTGTGTTCTTTTCCACAGTCATCTGAGAGATCAATAATTCAAGGAAAGACGCAGACATAGAGAATTGACTTGAGGACACGGGGAGGGGGAAGGGCAAGCTGGGACAAAGTGAGAGAGTGGCCTGGACTTATATACACGACCAAATGTAAAATAGATAGCTAGTGGGAAGCAGCCGCATAGCACAGGGAGATCAGCTCGGTGCTTTGTGACCACCTAGAGGGGTGGGACTGGGAGGGTGGGAGGGAGGGAGACGCAAGAGGGAAGAGATATGGGAACATATGTATATGTATAACTGATTCACTTTGTTATAAAGCAGAAACTAACACACCATTGTAAAGCAATTATACTCCAATAAAAATGTTAAAAAATAAACAAATAGTTCAAGGATTCATAGAAATGATGTCCCTGGGCATATGCCTAACCTGAAACCCACGCTTCTGCCCACAGCTCAGGGGCAGCCCCACGGCCAGCCTGGAAACACAGCGTTGCTGGGTGTCTCTCCTGGGACTCAGGGGTGCAGAACCCGGAGCTTGAAGACAGAGGTCAGTCTGGTCCATGCTGCCCGCTCACTGCTAAGGGGCCTTGGGCACAGTCACCTGCTGCTCATCTGTGCTGGCATCCGCCCGGCAGAGACCTCGAGCCCGCCTCTAGGGCAGGGCCACCCTCTGTCACATCTTCTGCAAGTGCCCGGACAGGAGATCTCACCTCTCTGTACCTCGTTTTCCTCACCTGTGCAATGAGTTGTGGGCATTGATTAACCGAATTTTATCTAAGCACAATGAAAACGTATAATAAACACTGAATAAGCAAATACGATTACCCAAAGTCACAGGTGAGATTTCCCTTGTCACCGAGTGACACTCTGGCTGAGATGCTTGGCAAACACAAGAGGACACCCCCATCAGCCAGGCCCCTGTGCTGTACTCCTCCACCAGGTGAGGGGCCACGGGACCCCGGGGACGGCGCCTCCTTCACCCACAGCGTCCTTCTCCTCCCAGCCCAGCCCCTAGAGGGCCGAGCCCTGTGGTGTGGCATCTGTCTCCCCGGGAAACTCCCCCCCCAGCCAGAGCCACCGGCCACCCTCCCACGGGTTCTTGTTAGCACCCCCCAAATGTTGGGTCCGGGGTCTGTCGAACTGCTGAGGTCCCAGCGGCTTTAGCTAACGTTGTCAAGCCCAAATGTGTGTTCGCACCTCAGTTTCCCCTTCTGCGCCCTATCCCGCCTCCTGATACGCCTGACCCCGCTTCCCAGCCCCCTCCTCTGCCCCTGCCTGGCCCCCTCCACCCGATGCCTCTGTGTTTCCCGCTCTTGGTTGTGCATTTAAGAGGGATGTGGCATCGCCCTCTTTCACGACAGCAAAGAAGGGGGGTGGGGGAGGGGATGCACCTTCTGGAAGCTGCCTGGCCAAGTGGGACCCACAGGGCCTCCCCAACTCCACACGTGGCTGGTGCCCGACATAGCCAAAAGGCCCCGGGAAGCCACCCCAAACAAGAGGTGCATCCTCGGGGAGGGGCCGAGGCGTCCGAGGGACAAACCTAAGGGGCCAGGAGGGGTGCTCACAGCGGGGGAGTAGGGCCAGTTCCGGCTCTCTGTTTCCCGCCGTAGAGAGACTGCTGGACGAGGCAACCGTGGAACCACGGTATTGATGGCCATCATGCAACAGGGCTCAGGAGCGGTCGGGTGACTGGCCAGGAGGGAGAGGGCGGAGGGGGGCAGACCTGGAACCACAAGGGCGCCCCGGCGGCCGGGGCCCGGGAGTCTTGATGCCGGGGACGCTCCCTGGACAGCGGAGGGCAAACACCGAAGCCGCCGCCTGGGGAGCCTCTGCGCTCTCTCTGCTCCTGTAGAGAAATGGCTTCTGTTTCTGCGTGTCAGCACTGCATCCCTTTTTTATTTAAAAGAAAACGTCTGCACAGAAGTTGCCCAGATGATGTAAGCGCTCTGCTTCCTGCCAAGAAGGGTCGCAGCTGCCCTCCTTCAGAGAGGCGGGGACAGCCAGCCAGGGGCTCTACCAGCCCGGCGGACACAGGACGCAGGCAGATGCAGCCCGGAGTCCTCACTCCCTGGACAGGTGCATCTCGTCCGCAGCGCCCACCCCCCCAGAGGCAGGGCTGAGTCCGAGCCGGGCCGCTCCGAGCCCAGCTCTGGCGCCTGCAGACACACACAGCCCCTCGGCCGGGCGGCAGCTTGGGCCCACCGGGCCCTTCCCAAGTGAGGGAGGGAATCGTAAGTCCTCAGGATAGAAGGGGCCTCGATGCCACCTGTGCTCCTGCTTCAAAGAGTGCCTGAGGCCTGGAAGACGCCCAGGTCCTACCCCTAGGCCTGCTGCAGCGTGCAGCAGCCTGCCCATCCCCTGGCAGGCGGGGCCCTCTCTCCGCTCTGCTCTGCTGAGAATGGCTGCCCTGCAAGCGCCAGCCCGCGAGGACGGCATCGCCCCACTGGCCCCTCATGCCAGCATGGCCAGAGCCGCGGGCCTCCCCACCAGTTCCTCCTGCCACTGCCACCGCCACTGCTGCAGCTCTACGGGGCCATGCATGCAGGCGGCGGCAGCTGCGGTGCACCCAGGTGAGGGCTCCGTTGTGAACAGCAGGGCCTTCCCTGGACCCCTCCGGGAAGCCGGAGACTCATCCCCCAGGTCCAGGTCAGCAAGGAACATGGGGTTAGGAGAGCAGCGCTGAAGGACCCCATCCCTCCAAAATTCAGAGGGGCCCTGGCTGGCAATCTCTAGGAGAACCGTAACAACGGAGATTCAATTTGCCAAAACTGGAACAAAACCAGAAAGAAATTGAAACTGGATGATTGGATGGAAAGAGAATGAGTACAAGTATTATCGGGAAGAGAAGTCAAAGTGAGGGATACAGGGAGGAGGGGCTGTAAGATTAGAGCCCAAACCCAGAGACTGGAGTCCGGGTGGGCCCTGGGTGAGTGTGGCAGGCCGCGGCTTCGATGGGGAGGCCAGAGTGCCAGCTATAGGGCCCAGTGGGCACCACGCTGGGAAAAGGGAAATGGGGGACTGCAGAAACTAGTGGGCGACCAGGGGAGGATGACCAAGTTGTCTAGCCCCGCTTTCAGGGCCCTCCCAACCTGGTCTGCACATATTTTTCCCAAACCTGCAGACCCAGAGCCTGAAGGCAGAGTGAGGAGGCCATCTAGCGGTGGGGGCTGGTGGGAAGGCAGGGGCCGGGCCTGGGAGGCGCCTCCTGGGGGTGGGGGCAGAAGACAGGCAGCCACCTGTCCTCAACAGGGATGCTGGTGAAGGATGGAGGTGGGGAGGGATGGAGGGATGGAGGGATGGAGGTGGGGAGGGATGGAGGGATGGAGGGATGGAGGTGGGGAGGGATGGGGGATGGAGGTGGGGAGGGATGGGGGATGGAGGTGGGGAGGGATGGAGGATGGAGGTGGGGAGGAATGGGGGATGGAGGTGAAGAGGGATGGGGGATGGAGGTGGGGTGGGATGGGGGGATGGAGGTGGGGAGGGATGGAGGGATGGAGGTGGGGAGGGATGGAGGTGGGGAGGGATGGAGGGATGGAGGTGGGGGGGATGGAGGGATGGAGGTGGAGAGGGATGGGGGATGGAGGTGCGGAGGGATGGGGGATGGAGGTGCGGAGGAATGGGGGATGGAGGTGGGGAGGGATGGGGGATGCAGGTGGGGAGGGGTGGGGGATGGAGGTGGGGAGGGATGAGGGATGGAGGTGGGGAGGGATGGGAGAATGGAGGTGGGGAGGGATGGGGGATGGAGGTGGGGAGGGATGGGAGAATGGAGGTGGGGAGGGATGGGAGAATGGAGGTGGGGAGGGATGGAGGTGGGGAGGGATTGGGGGATGGAGGTGGGGAGGGATTGGGGGATGGAAGTGGGCAGGGATGGGAGAATGGAGGTGGGCAGGGATGGAGGGATGGAGGTGGAGAGGGATGGGGGTGGAGGTGGGCAGGGATGGGGGATGGAGGTGGGCAGGGATGGGGGATGGAGGTGCGGAGGGATGGGGGATGGAGGTGCGGAGGGATGGGAGGATGGAGGTGGGCAGGGATGGGGGATGGAGGTGGGGAAGGATGGGAGAATGGAGATGGGGAGGGATGGAGGGATGGAGGTGGGGAGGGATGGAGGGATGGAGGTGGGGAGGGATGGGGGATGGAGGTGGGGAAGGGTGGGGGATGGAGGTGGGCAGGGATGGGCAATGGAGGTGGGGAAGGGTATGGAGGGAGGAGGGCAGACAACCATGGGAAAGAAGGGCGGAGCCCAGACAAGTTAGAAATGGCTCCTGAGGTTACCTGGGATGTCGGGCCAGGTCAGGAAGAGGCTGGGGTTTGGAACCTCTGACCCGCACGGGGAGGGGCCCAGATGGTCTGGAGGGGCAAAGGCAAAGAGAGGGAGCCATCTGGCGTCTGGAGGTGGAAGAGGACAGTGTCTGCTGTCTGGGAAGTGGGGAGGGGGCGGGATGAAAGGAAGGGGAAGTGGGGGGAGGGCGAGACCTCAGGCTCAGGGTGGCTCGGCTGACACCCTTGTTACCAGGGCAGTAAACACACGAGCTACAGTTGATCCTTGTCCTGACTCCCCATCGCACCCCAGCCCCACCCGCCCCGGGGAGCAGCCCTCGGAATTCAGAGTGGTGGGTTTACGGTCCATCGTTATTTCATTCTTGAGGGTTGGCCAGCTCCCAGGCAGGCGGCCCTGGCGGGCTCTCGGGGTGTCCAGGGCTGGCCGAGACGGACAGGAGGTGGCTTCGCCCGAGCCTGGGCCCCCTAGGCTGAGGAGGCCTGACGGCCGGGACCTCCCACCTCCTGTCCTGCCTGCTCCCCACCTGGAGGGAGCCGAGCCCCCAAGTCTCGGAGCCACGCAGAGCTCTCTGCAGCTCAGGCTCCGGGTCTGGGGGGTCCCGGCACCTGCGAGATCTCGGGCGGGCATCCCTGCTCATGCGGTGGCCACACGGGCTCCCCGGTCTCCAGCCAGGGGGTTGAGACCCGGTGCTGCGGCCCCTTCGCCTTTGCCTGAGCCGGAAAAGAGGGGAGGAGGGAATCAGGAGGCTGGAGTGTCCCCAGCGCGCCCGGTGGCTTCTCAAGCCCCCATGCCCAGCGGTGTCACAACGCTGGCTGCGTGGCGACCACTTGAGGCAGGCCCACCCTCCTGGGTCCAGGACAGTGTGACCTTGCTGCGTCGGTTCCACTGGGAGGCCTCGAGGAAGTTGGGCTGATGCTTCACAAATCAGAGAATAGAAGAGGCGGGGTGGGGATGCGCTCCTGGCCAGCAGAGGCTTGGAGATGCTCAGTGTCTGCAAAGGCCCAACTACAGCCCCTTTCGATGTCCCCTTCCACGCTCCCCACACCCAGAGGAAAAGTCTGTCTGCACTGGAGCTTACCCAGACTGCGGCAAGTGTCCCATTGTTCTGAGGACCGACCCGGCCTCTCTCGCGCTGGGGTCAAGGGAGAGCGCCTAACTGCACAGAGTGACAGCCGGGTCTCGCTCCGTCCACTCCACACGAAGAACCCTCACTCCCGCGTCCCACTCCAGAGCAGTTGCTGTGTCAGAGTGAGACAGGGAGGGCCCAGAAGGAGGAGGGCATATTCTGCAAAAAGGGGGAATCTCCGATTTTCTTTTCCTGGTCTCAATAAGACTTTTTAAGTTAGTTTGTTTCTCAAAGTGCAGGAATTGGGGGCTCCAGCATCGCCGGCTCTGAGCACCGGGCCCTCTTCTGCACGCCCCTCTTTGACCAGAACGCTGTGCCCCCAGGGCCCTGCCCCACTCGGGCTGCAGCCCCCAGGACCCTGAGGATGGGCCTGCCAAGCTCCAGGGGAAGCCAGCTCGGCGTGATGTGGAAGGAACCTGAATTTCACATCCAGCTCATCCCCTGGCCTGCACTTTGCTCCGATCGATTGAATCATGGGGTTGGTGCGTGTGCACAGCCTTGCCCACTCGCCGCTGCCCCCAGGCACAATGGGCCTCCGCCCACCACGCAGGCACCAGCACCAGCTCCCTCCTCTGAGCTGGGGTGCAGCCCCCAGACCCGCTTGGGCCCAGCCAGCCGGATCGTCCCCTCCGCGCCAGCCCCTGAGCACGCCTCCATTCCACTTCCAGAGAGTTAAAAATAATGCATTAATTGAAACACAATAAAGGAGCAGCATTTTCAAGTTTTTCTAAGGTGCTTAAAGCACTTCAAATAGCACTATGTTACATACAGTCCCGGCCCGGCGTGGCAACTGGAATATTCGGGAGGGGGCACAGGCCCCTCTTTCTTTCAACTGCAGGGAGCCCTGGCCTGCATGATAAAGTCTCTGGGAAAATATTTAGATAAGACCTGGGCAGCTTTGCCCCTCAAACATTTGAGAGGCTATTTGTTTGGTGATGGAAGCTTGGCCGGGGGTGGGGGGGGGTGGCGGTGGGTCTAGATTGTCCTTTAAAAACTTAAGTTGGTTTTAACTGAAGCATCTACCATTCTGGAGAAAGTGAAGGGGGAACGGGAGGTGTGCCCCGGGCAGGGGGTAGCTGACGTTATCCGGAGCAACGTGCCTCCTCTCTCCCTCTCACCTTTGTCTCGGTAAAGATGTTTTTCTCTTTTAACTAGAAGCCTTCAGGTAAAAATAAAGCAGCCACAGGAGAAAAAAATTAGTCTTTTTTAGGGTTAAACATCAGAAGAGAAGCCTGTGCTGCTTCGGCCAATCAGATGCGCCCCTGCCAGCTATAATATAGTACTGAAGGCAGCCTCTCGCACAAGCTCTCAGGCTTGCGACCATTTAAAATCAGACTCTTTTTGTCTTTTGATTGCTGTCTTGAGCCCCAACTCCGATGTGTTCCGTTATCAGCGGCCAGCAGCCTGCCGTTCCAGCCCCCGTCTGGGTGGGGATCGGTGGCGAGTCCCCCGCAGCGGCGGCGGGCAAGGTTATATAGGAAGAGAAAGAGCGAGAGGCAGAGAGCGAGGGCGCCAGCAGCCAGCCGGAGCGAGCGAGGGAGGGAGAGCGCACGGGCACACACACTCGCACACCCGCACCCTCGCGCACTCAGACCTGCTCGGGCCAGCCTTGAGGTCCCCGGGCTCCATGGACGAGATGCTACTGCTGGCGAGATGTCTGCTGGTGGTGCTGGTCTCCTCACTGCTGATGTGCTCGGGGCTTGCGTGCGGACCCGGCCGGGGATTTGGGAAGAGGCGGAACCCAAAAAAACTGACCCCTTTAGCCTACAAGCAGTTCATCCCCAACGTGGCCGAGAAGACCCTAGGGGCCAGTGGAAGATATGAAGGGAAGATCACCAGAAACTCGGAGCGATTTAAGGAACTCACCCCCAATTACAACCCTGACATCATATTTAAGGATGAAGAAAACACTGGAGCGGACCGGCTGATGACTCAGGTAGAAACCCAGCACGGGGCGTGGAATGTGTTGCTTCCAAGGGGTTATGTGTAACCATGCCGTTCAGTCTGTTTGCTCTTCAGGCAGGTAGAAAGCCGATTTTGTCCTCTCCTTCCCCACCCACCTGCCGGCCTACCACCCCTTCCTCTTCCTGGAGGGGAATGGAGGTGAAGGGTCCAGCCGGAGAAGTTTAGGCTGGGGGTGGGCATAAGGACGCTAGGAGATGTGGTCCTTGCATGGCCCTGATTTGATCTGTCCTGCTGGGATGGCCTTCCCATCCTGCCTCAGCTCTGGCTTGTAACTTGGGGAGACCTTCACTTTGGGGGCATCTGTCCTTTCCAAGTTGGGAGTGGGAATGGAGGGAGGGGGCAAGCATCCCCCCCATAAACATAGAGTGGCGTCCAGATCACTGTACAAGTGTAGCCTCGGCGCTTACACGTTTCCCTTCTCCTCTGTGTTTTTCTTTCCCACCACTGCTACCCCCCCCCGCCGCCCCCCACCAAAGACCCTCAACTGGAAAAGCCAGGAGGCCGGGCTGACAAAAGGTCGGGGCTCCAGAGGCGGCTGGGCTAGTCCCTGACCGTATCACATAGCTCCACTGCGATTCCATCGCTGGCACTTGTGCCCATCAGAGTGTGAATGTATCGCTATTTCTTTAAGGATGCCCTCTTATTCTCCCGAGCCCGCGGTACTTGAGGGGAGGGACTTAGAACTTACTGGCATTGCATCACGCTAGTTTTCAACCTGCTTGCATAGGAAATTAGGAGCGACTAGATATTAGCGGGAGGGGGGGCTGGAAAGAAGAACCAAAGCAAAGCACGCATTCCTCTCTCCCTCTCCGCCTCCGTTTGAGACTTCTGGCTGCCAATCTGCCCGTCAATGGCAGACTTTCTGCAACTCCAGGCACGTATAACTGAAGCTAGAAATGGCTTTCCTGGCAAATATAGGTCAACATCTTTTTTATTGCCCTATTAAAATATTCAAGTCCTACCTTTAGGGCCAGGAGCGCACCGCAGCTGACGGAGCGGCGCTGGCGGGGCGCAAGTGCAGGGGAGGCTGGGGGTGGGAGGGACCGAGGAGACACCTCCCGGCCGCTCCGCTCCCCAGCCCGATGCCCGGCCTTGCTGCGGAGCCGAGGAAGGCCAGGGGCATGCGGGGTAGCGGGCTCCAGCTGACGGACGGAGGCGGAGAGGGAGGGGAGGAGAGGGTCCTCGTCCCCGGCTCGCTCGCATCTGCTCCCGACCACCTTAAATCTGGACCGCGAGTGTGGACGCGCGCGCCTGTGCCCGAGAGCAGCGCGAGCCGCAATTAACTCTGCGCAGGCCGCGGGGTGCCCTGCGCGTGCGGCCGGCTGCGGGCGCTTCTCCAGCTCGTCTGGGGCTCCGACCCCCTGGTCACCCTCGGTCCCGGCGGGAGGGCAGGGGCCTTCCCGGGATCCCTCGGCACCGGGGAGAGGGGCGCGAGGCCAGAGAAAGCGGCGGGGGCGGGGACGCCGCAGGTCCCCGAGCCGGAGGGCTCAGCGGCCGCCGCGGTCCGCGCCGGGCCGACGCGGGAGGGAGCGGGTCCCGGCCCGCGCCCTGCCCGGGGCCCCGGGCCTCGCCGCCCCGCCTACAAGTGCGAGCGCGCGGAGCCGCGCACCCGGGCAGACGCATCTCGGCTCCACTTACTCCCGGGTTATCGATCTCGCGGCTCGGGTTTCAGTGCGCGCGGGGCTGGGCTGCGGCCGCCCGCCGGCCCCTCCACGCGCCCGAGCGCGGGCTCGGCCAGGGCTCCCGGCGGCGCTCCGACGGCCCGGCTGCCGAGGCGGCGCGGGCGGGCCCGGAGGGCCCGGGCGGGAGGGAGAAGCCGGTTCCAGGGCGGAGGCGCCTCGCGGGCCTGGGCGCCCGGCCCGAGCCCCCCGCCGGGTCCCTCGCCCCGCCGCCCCCGGCCGCCCCGCCGGGACCTACAGCCGCGCGGCCCGGCGCCCGGCCGCTCTGGCCGCAGCGTGCGCTGGCAGCATTTGAACTTCTGACCTTCTGTCAACTTCCCTCAGACGAACGAAACGAAAACAAATACTTTTTTCCCTGGGCAGTGGCTATTCCCGTTCCCAGCACAAAAGGAGGGGGGAGGGGCAGCCGACGTCGGAGTGGGGTGGGGAGAGCCAAGCCAGGCGTGTACCACGGGCCCCAAAAACGTGCCCTAAAAACCTGGAGGCTGGGGAGGGGGGGTGGCCTGAAAGGCGCCCCCTGCTTTACCCCTTCCCCGTCTTTCCTGCGTCCCCGGTCCTAAGAGTTAAAGTGGGGAAGGCGGGGGACCTGGGAGGTGAGGGCAGGGCCGGGGGAAGGGGAAGCGGCAACGCTTCCCGGGCTCCTGGGGCACCTGCTCCCCCCCCGTCCCCCCACTTAAGATAACCACCTAGACTCTGCTCTCGGGTGCGTGTCCCTCCTCCCCCGTCTCTGCGTGTCTCTGTCTCCCTAATGTGACTGTCGCCCAAGTCCCTCAACCATGGCAAGATCGTCCCCAGTGGAACTTTCAGAGCAGTTCAGGAACGCATGAGCCCCTGGTTAATATTAACTCCGAGAGGGGGAAGCGCAGACAGACACGCTCTCCCCGCAGGCCGCGGTGCCGAGGGGCTCCGAGGGGGCAGGAGGCCGCGAGGGGCCGACCGGCGGGCTGCGCGGGGGACCGGCCCGAGGCGCCACGTTGGGCAGATTTCCGGGTGCGTGGCGGCCCCGGGGAGCGGCGCTCAGGTGTGGGTTTGAAGGGAGGGGCCTGGTTTTCCGGAGGGGGGAGGAGGAGCGGCGAGAGGTGTGTGCGGGGACCCGAGGGGACCCTTCTGAAGTCGGGACACCCCCTCCCCCGCGCTGGGGAAGCCCGTGGGCGTCGGCGGTGACAGTCCCTGCTCGGCTCCCGGGCGCGGAGCGGCTGCGCAGACTGGGGAGGTGGCGCGGGAGCTCGGGCGTGGGGAACAACTTGGCCTCCGCCGACACAAAGCCGGGCCCGTCGGCCCCTCTGGGCTTCACGGTGGCTGCACAGAGGCGGGGTTGATTCGCGGCACACGACCCAGTGAATTGATAACCCGCCCGGGCTTCCCGGGTCTGCCCGCGACGATCCCGCCCGGTCGGGGCGCAGAGACTCTCGCAGCCGCGGGCCGAGGCCGCGTTGCGCCTGGCGGAGCCCGGGCCTGCCTCGGCCCTGGGTTCCTCGCCTGGGGTCTCCATCTCTTGTCCGAGTGGCGCAGCTCAGAACGCTGGGGGATGGTACACGTGCTCCCCTTCCTGCCCTCCCCCTCGCCAGCGGCCCCGGGGGAAGCCACTGAAAGCTTCATCTGCCCCCCGAAAGCAGGGAGCTGGGCTGCGATGGGGGCTCGGGAAGCGAGTGTCTGCGTGTGCGCGTCGGTGGTGTGCGCCTGCGCAGCCGGTTCCACATCCCGGCTCTAAACTGACCCTGGTTTACTGATTGATTTTCATGTAAAACGCATTCAATCCTCAAGATGACCTCACTCAAACTCTGTCCTTCTGACTTTTTTTTTTTAAGAAAACTGTTGGCGGGCCTAGAAACCTGCAAGCGCTGACCTGTTACCAGGACCGCCCCCTAGCCTTCTGCCCTCCCTCCCACCACCACGCGCGCGCGCGCGCACACACACACACACACACACACACACACACACACTTGCTGTATGTCTAACTCTACAACCATATACTGGTTTTTACTGCTGCCAACTACACAGGTCTTTTCCTGTCGCGCAATCGGTCGCATCCCCTTAAAACGCGGCAGCGGCCTTGCCCAGCCCTCCGCCTCCCCCGCGCTCTGTAAGAAAGAGTTCCCCCAGGCTATAATAGGGTCCTTGCTGGGGCCGGCTGGTCATCTCGGTAACCGGGGTCCCCGCCCGGATATCAGCCCTACCCTCTGCAGAAGTCAACTTGGAATTGTCCCCTATCCCTCCTGAGTCTGCCTCTCTGGGGGACGCCCCCATCATGACTTTGTCACCACCTCCCCTTTTTCCAACCCCGCACCAGCCGCAGTATGAACGCCCAGCGAGTCACTGTGCACACAAACACGCAGGTGATTCGACTCTTTCCTGCATCCTTGTCTGAATGGGACCCGAGAATTATATGGGAACTCCCACAGCTTTACCCTGGCTTGAGTCCCGCCTATTCACCGCTTCTTTACTCCTACTGGCAGCTTCCTTGTGGGAGGTGGGGGGAACCCCAAGGGCGGTTTCCAGGAGAAGCCTCCCTAAGGCAAGAGCTCAGAGGCCCCAGGCCTTTCTGGCTCCCCTCCCCCTCCCCTCCCCTCCCCTCCCCCCCTCCACCTCTTAAGTTGGCTCTTCAAACTTGCAGGACACCATTCTGCGCCGGCCAAGAAAACAAGAGGGGGGAGGGGACAGGTTAAGGAAAACAAGGGACACAATCAGACCACAGAAAAGCCGGGAGAAAAGAGTTCCACGGGGAAAAGGAATGTGGCTGTCCAGATAAAGAATGTTTGTCATCCGGCCCTGGTCTTATTGAAAATTATAACTCACCTGGTTGCCTTTCACTTCTGGTTCCCCCACCCCTTCAGCTGCTATCAGGGTCCCACCACCCTCTCTACCTTTGGCTTAATTCTCACCTCAGCTAGGCGCAGGGCAGAGATAAGGCAAGGCTTTTAACTCTGTAAGAAGTATACCGTGTATCTTTCTTTCTACGGCTAAGTTGCACCCGGGGCCTCTCTGAGAGGGAGTTTGTCCCGGGAGTTGGGTGGAGCCTTGCACAGGTGCGGAGCGATGGGGCCACAGAAGCGGGCAGGGGCGTGGAGGGCGGCGTGGAGGAGGACGCGGGCCATAGCCTAGGGTGCTCCTGGAGGCTGCTGCAGTCACTGTCCAAAACCACGCAGTTTACTGATTTCGAAGACAGACATTTCACCTGCCTCTCAGGCCGTGACGGGGGCTCTGCTATTTCAGGTGTGGAGAAAGGCGCTCAAGTCGCCTCCGAGAGGACGTGCCTCCTCCTACGATGCCACCCCCTCCTCCCTAGCCGAGCTCCCCCTCTCCGGAACAGGCCGGCCGGTTCCAGGCCTGGCCTTGTCTCCCTACTTCTGCGCACAGCCCGCATCCTGGGGGGCTGGGCAGAGCAGCCCAGGGGTAGGGTTGGGGCAGGCCCGGACGCTCACGGGCGCTGGGTGCCCCCTTCTCTCCACAGCGGTGCAAGGACAAGTTGAACGCCTTAGCCATCTCCGTGATGAACCAGTGGCCAGGAGTGAAGCTGCGGGTGACAGAGGGCTGGGACGAGGACGGCCACCACTCAGAGGAGTCGCTGCACTACGAGGGCCGTGCAGTGGACATCACCACCTCGGACCGCGACCGCAGCAAGTACGGCATGCTGGCGCGCCTGGCCGTGGAGGCCGGCTTCGACTGGGTCTACTACGAGTCCAAAGCGCACATCCACTGCTCGGTGAAAGCAGGTGAGGGGGCGGGCCCACCCATGCCGACAGCACCCCCCAGCAGCTCCAGATCTGCGCCCCAAAGCCCGGCTCACGGGAAGGAGGAAAGTGGGGAGGAGGGGGGCAGACAGGGAGGGGACTGGGTGATGACTGGTGTCTCTGTGGCGGGAATAGACTCCGTGAGGCCTGTCCCGGTCCCCAGCCGGGAGCTGTCCCTACCTCTGAGGCCACAGAGGCCCACGTTCTCTGAGCCCAGATGCAGAGGGCATCTGGCTTCTTGAGCCTTCCCCCACCGCTGTTTCCGGAGTCCCCGCTGCAGGTGGCAGAGACAGGGAGGAAAGATGGTGGGGCGGGGGGGACTGTCCTGGTGAGAGACTGCAGCCCTGCCCAGTCGGCCAGCTCTGGCCCAGAGCCTCTGTCTCAATAGCGCTTAAGAATGAACTACTCACCACCCGCCACCGGCCCGCACCCGGCACAGGAGACTCTGCCCGGGGTGGAAGCCTGTGGATTCTGAACTAACTTAACTCACTCGGCCTTTGGGAAGAGGCCTGATGGGAGGTAATAAAGCCGGTAGTTACCACTTCCAACATCTGGAGGCCGCAAGCCCAGAAGCATCCGTCCTTATTAGGAAACAGCTGGGCTGCCCTGAGCCACAGGCAGGGCCAGGAAAGCCAAGCCTGCAGCTGGGGCCCCCGCCCTGCTCCGTGAGGCTGACTTCCCTGGGCCTGCAACGCCACACGCTGTTGCTGGCGAGGAACAGCTCCGGAAGGAAGGCGCGCGCGCGCACAGGCCCCAGCTCCACTGAAGCAGGTCTCTCCAACTCTCGGCAGAAGCCGGCGCATTTAGCAAGACAGTTCACAGTGAATTTCGGAGGAACTGCGTCTCCCCCCGCCCCCAGTTTCGCCTGTTTGTCACCTAAACTGTATTTTAATAGCGTATGTTAGTAGAAAAACACTTCCAAGGTGTCGAGGCACACTTTGGAGGTAAGGAAAAGAGTGGCCTCCTGTAACAACAGAAAGAAAAGGTGTGGAAGCCTGGGGAGAAGGTCTGGGCTTAGAGCCCGGGAAAGGGTCTCAGACGCCAGCAGGGCGGGGAGGCGCGCCCCGACTTCGCGGGGCTCCTAAATGGCGGTGCGGCGCGGCGCGCCGCCGGCTCCGGGCCACCCCTGTCCGCGGGGTCCCCCTGGCGGGGGTCCCTCGAGGTCTCCTCGCAAAAGAGCAGCGGTCGTCCGGCCCGGGACCCCGCCGGGGGAGCCGGGCCCGGCGCGCAGAGCCGCTCATTGGCATTCCGCGCACACGGGCCGGGCGCGGGGCGGTGCGTGTCAAGCAGGGTCGTGCGACTCGACGCCTCGGGCTCGCCTGCGTCCCGGGCGCATTCCGGGCGGCTATGTCGGGCCTCCAAAGGCCGGCCCCGCACTTCATGCCGGAGAAAACGATGAGAAGATTAAAAGCCCTCCGTAATTCCAGCAGGAAGATTCTTTCTCGCGATCTCTATTTGCAAAAAGCAGGATCCCGGAGATTGGAATGCAAAGAAGACGGGGACGTCCCCGCCCCTCCTCCACGGCCCCCTGCGCGCCGCCCGACTCCGATTATTGTCCTCGGGACAGTGAGCCTCAGAGAGCGACAGAGGCCGGAGAAAGCGGGTAGTCAAGGGGCCTTGAGAACCCGGCGCTTCCAGAGCTCGGAGCAGGCCCCGCCATTTAAAATTCAAATACACATCTCGAGTGCTTGGAAGAGAGGCCTGGCTGTGCAAATAGTGCTTGTGAGGCCCGGGCTTCTGGAGAGCCCGCGTGTGAATCGCCGGGGGTGCGGCGGGGGGGTTGCACCTGAGCAAATAGGGAGGGGGCGGCCCAGAGCTGGAGAGAGAGGGAGCCGGGAAGGGGTGGGGGGATGGAAGGAGCCCCTCTTCCAAGAGCGCCTCCCATTTGTTGCAGAAATTACAATGACAATGGCGAGCCCTTTATTGGATTTTAATTAGAAGATCCGCACAAGCCCCGATTTTCACACCTCGGCCAATTCTCTGGAATGTTTGTCCAGTTGCTACAACTACTACAGCTATTTTTCAGCCCCGCCCTCGCCCCCAACCGGCCGACACCAACCAGCCGACACCAAGGCTCCCCGCTGGGCGCTGGGGGCGGGCGGGTGGGGCGCGGGGAGCGGCCGAGGGTCCCCGCCGTGCAGCCCGGGTGCGGAGCGCACGAGGGGGCGCCGCGCCCCGCGCCGGAGGCGGGAGCAAAGGAGGGTGCGCCCCGGCGCCCGGGTGAGCTCAAGGAGGCTTCCTGAGGAATCCAAGTGGAGAACAAATACCCTCTGAATTCGTGGCGAGGTTGGGTGTGTGCTGAGCCGGCGGGGGAGGGGGAGGGGCGGGGGAGGGGGGAGGCGAAAGGGAAGGAGTGTAACCGGCCTCCCGCCGGAGACGCCAATCGACCTTTGTCACCGCCAGTCCAATCCTAAGAGAGTCGTTAAGGAATGCGTCTGCGTCTGAATTTGGTCACCGAGGCGGTGGGGACGGGGAGAGGGAGGTCCGCGCGGGACCAGCCCGGCACCTCTCCCCGGAGCCACGCGCTTCCTCGGTCTGGGCGCGCGGGACACCAAGCGTGCGCCCCCCTTCCCAGTCGCGTCTTCCTCTCGGGACTCACCGCCCTGTCTCCTCTTCTCTCCCTTCTCTCCCCCCGCAGAGAACTCGGTGGCGGCCAAATCGGGCGGCTGCTTCCCGGGCTCGGCCACGGTGCACCTGGAGCAGGGCGGCACCAAGCTGGTGAAGGACCTGCGCCCCGGAGACCGCGTGCTGGCTGCCGACGACGAGGGCCGGCTGCTCTACAGCGACTTCCTCACCTTCCTGGACCGCGACCACGGCGCCAAGAAGGTCTTCTACGCGATCGAGACCCGGGAGCCTCGCGAGCGTCTGCTGCTCACCGCCGCGCACCTGCTCTTTGTCGCGCCGCACAACGGCTCGGCCGGCCGGGAGCCCGAGGCGCTGTCGGGCGCCGGGCGGCCGCCTGGGGGCGCGCCGGAGCGCCGGGCGCTCTTCGCCAGCAGCGTGCGCCCTGGCCAGCACGTGTACGTGGTGGCCGAGCGCGGCGGGGATCGGCGGCTCCTGCCGGCCGCCGTGCACAGCGTGACGCTGCGCGAGGAGAGCACGGGCGCGTACGCGCCGCTGACGGCGCAAGGCACCATCCTCATCAACCGGGTGCTGGCGTCGTGCTACGCGGTCATAGAGGAGCACAACTGGGCGCACCGGGCCTTCGCGCCCTACCGCCTGGCGCACGCGCTCCTGGCCGCGCTGGCGCCCTCGCGCACGGACCGCGGCGGGGGCGGGGGCGGCGGCCGCGTGCCCCCGGCCGCGCCAGGTGCGCCGGCTGCGCCAGGTGCGACCGACGCGCCAGGCGCCTCGGGCATCCACTGGTACTCGCAGCTGCTCTACCAAATAGGCACCTGGCTGTTGGACAGCGAGGCCTTGCACCCGCTCGGCATGGCGGTCAAGTCCAGCTGAAGGCCAGGGGGCCGGGGAGGGCACCGGGAGGGGGCGGGGCGGGGCGGGCGGGGGGAGGGGCGAGATACCGCAAATGACACACGGAAAAAGCGCACG
Organism: Lagenorhynchus albirostris; assembly: GCF_949774975.1. Classification (NCBI taxonomy): domain Eukaryota; kingdom Metazoa; phylum Chordata; class Mammalia; order Artiodactyla; family Delphinidae; genus Lagenorhynchus; species Lagenorhynchus albirostris. The sequence continues at coordinate 2,395,745 of NC_083102.1, forward strand.
AAATGAGACTTTAATTATAATAATAATTAATAATAATAAAAAAGTAGGACAGTCCAAAGTAGACTATAAGGAATCAAAGACCCCGAGAAATTCTGTTGTTGTGTTTAGTTTATATATATATATTTTTGAATTTTTTGATTCCTGTTTAATTTTGGTTATTTTTTCACCTCTCCTGGCTATTTATTTGTTTGGTATGAATAGATGTTTTAAAATAATATGAACCGGACCTTCAAGAGCCTTAAATAGTTTGTTTCTTGGATAATTTATTATCATGTGAACTGTACTCACAGGGGGAAAGATTATTTTGTGAAGCCAAGCGACCCGCTCAGAGTCTATTTTTCTACATGTCCCTCGTCCTGACTTTCAGAAAGCAAAATTCTGTCCTCTCCATTCCTCGTTTGCAACGCTCCTGCTTTTCAGCAAGTGTAAACTAAAACATGCTTCATGGGGGTCCACAAATTATATTTTTATACACAGAATTGTAAATTAGATTTTTGAGAGATCAATACTTAACTGAATTACATTTCATTTTTGAAATAGTGTAAAATATGAAAATATATTATTTTAATTTAACTAGTTTCCGATGTAACAGCCATCTCCTGTTTTGTCTTCTGGGTTGAATATTTGCTTTGTCATCACCATTTTGGCCACATTCTTGGAAGTCAAGACTGTTACACACTCACACACACACATACACTTTTCTTTTCTTGGACAAACTGGAAGAACTCTGTTATTTTTAACTTCAAAGAATTTATTAGAAAATAATATTTTTTAAAAGCGCACATAGTGATGATCCCACAAGGATGGAGCCTGTAGTTTGTACAGAGAAAAACAAAGGATGTTTTTGCATTAATAAATTGAGAAATAACTGCTGTAAATTTACTAAAATGTATTTTTGAATATTTTGTAATAGTTTTATAGAAATAAAATGTGCCACGCACAGCCTGGTTAGTATATAATAACTAAGAATTCCTGTTGCAGCCCTTTTTCTTTCCTTTTTTTGGCTTCTTTGTTTGGGAAACCTAGTGCTGACAGGAGTTCCCAGTATTATATTTAGATGTGTTGCTTATACTGTGAATCCAGATCCACTTACGTAGGTAACCGAATCGACTTGTTTGTTTTCGTCACTGGAGAAACCTCAGCTCTGTTTGTATTTATTGTGTGAAAGTCTTTCTACTCAAAGGATGGCGGTGCCGTGCTGGGTGCCCTTCTGCCCTCACCTCCCCCAGCTTAACCAGCACAGCCTCAGTGGCTGCCTGGAGGAGATGGCCTGGGGCAGTCACCCAGAACTTCCTCCCCAGGCCCCGCGTCACTGGTGGCCGACTTTGTTCCCTCCACTTGGTTGACCCAGGTTGGGGTGCACTGTCCCCCTGGCCTTGCAGGGAGGAGGTCCTAACTGCTTTCTGAAGTCCTGGGGTGCCCTTTTCAGAAGGGTCCCCAAGGAGAGGGCCAGGTGTTGACGGTCTGCAGGAGGATGTGTTCCCTGCCTGCTCTGTGCGACCCGGCCTTCCCTCCTCTCCTGTCACACCCACTAGAGCCTCAGGGTGCCGGGGTCCTCGGGCCACGCTGCTGTCTCCAAGTTGTCTGTCTTGAGTGGTTGTCAGGTGAGGACGTTTGTCCCTAGGTCGCGGTCCTCCTTCTGCGGGCGCCCTGGGGCCAGTGCCCTGTGTTGGCAGGGCCGGAGAGACAGGTCCTCCATGCCTGTTGCTGTGTCATAGGCTCGGCTGCCCTGGGCGCTCACTCTGAGGGCTTTGGTTTAGTGAAGGCTGCTGTCCTGCTCTGCGCTCTGGGCCCACATGCCTCTGAGGCTGAGCTTTGGGAAGGTGGGCCGTGTGGCCTCAGGGCCTCTCAGAAGATTAAACAAGGCGGGCCTGGGTTTAGGGGAACCGAATGGAACTCGACGGCCTCGGACCGGTCTCGGTCCCACCCGGTCAGGGTCTGGAGAAGCTGCTTCTGAGGCTAGGGCTCAGGTCCCTGGGGGGGCTTCTGTGCTGAGGTCTGGTGAGATGTGGCCCTCCAGGAGGCCGGGGGCCCCGATGGGTGGCGCTGGGGCCAGAGCTCACCCTCCGGGCAGGAGTGATCCCTGGTCCCCCTTGGTCTCCTAGGTGGTCAGCAGGGTTACGATCCCTGGTAAGGTTGGTGGTTTCTGTTCTGATGACTGTTCAGGTCTGAGTGTTAAGTCAAACCAGGAGCACGCAGCACACCAGCAGCTCTGGCCAGACTGAGCCCCCGGACTAGTTAGCGGTCAGAGAGGAAGGTCAGGTGTTGGCCTGGCCCGAAGGTCCCTGGCAGCGCCCCCTCCTGGCCGGGCAAAGTTGTGGCACCCTCGCCTGTTTCCCCCCCCTCCCTCCCCACCTTTTAAGACCCTTCGCAGCTTTATAGTGAGAATTCTCTTTTTCACGTCCGCCGCGTAGAGAAAGGAAGTGCAGGGCATCGGGCAGGTGCAGCATGGCTGCCGGACGAGGGCCCACTTCTCCATCTTCAGGGTTGACAGGACCAAGAGTTTGTGCCAAGCGTGTGTGTGGTGTTGCCGCCGGCCTCCCTCGTGACTAATTGCATATCTATTCGTGTCAAACACGCGTACCAGAATGTACTTGAAACTGTTATCTTTGTGCTCTGTTGTTTGAATAATTAAAGAAGTTACAGAGACTTTGTGCCGTGTCTGTTCTGTGGCAAAATTCCCGTCCCATCCTGTCATCGGCAACTCCCGTTTTCTTCCACCAGGTTGTCCCAAATATGTGAAAGAAGAAATGTCACTGAGAGTGCACACTTCGGATCCATCAGGGGTGGTGACGGGCTCTTGCGTGTGGGACAAAGCACGAGGCCCGTCCATCTGAGGAAGCTGCCGGCACGCGGTGGCGTGTGGGGGGGGGAGGGAGGCAGCCCCATCCTCTCCTGGTGGAGACCCTTTGCTGTCAGCATCACATCCACATGGGAAATACTGGGCTGACATGCAAAGAATGCCGGCTGGTTGCAAGATTTGGCAAGAAAGCAACCAAGTGCCTGCCTGGGAGCCAGCTCCAGGGCTGGGGGGCGGGGGGAAGCATCTGGGTGCCCCAGTGACGCAGAAAAGTGGCCGGTCTATCCTTGTGAAAGAACCATCCACTCAAGGGGGCTGAGACGTCCAGGGAAGCGACCTTCATAGTTTCTTATCGGCCAACCATGGCCCCAGGGACAAATCTGGACAGCAGCCCGTTTTTATACAGCCCAGAAGCTGACATTGGTTTTACATTTTAAATGGTTGAAAATAAAACAGCTAAAGAAGAATATTCCATATGTGAAAATTCTATAAAATCTGTAACTCAGCTTCCATCAGCAAGTTCCTCTTGGAATCTTACTCCCCCCACCCCACCCCCAGGCTGGCTCATTCCTCTGCCTGCTGTCCCGGGGGGCCCTTCAGGCTCCCACGGCTCCTGAGAAGCTGCATCAGGGACCACGCAGCCCACAGAGTCTGAAGTATGTACTAGCCGGGTCTTTACAGAGAACGTTCGCCAACCCCCATCTAGGATCTCATGGAAACCCAGCCCGCTGTGGTGGGGCTGGAACGTAGTGGGGTGAGGCCAGCACAGCTCACTCTCTATTGGAATTCAAAGGTGGCTCACATCGCTACTTGCCGGGTAACAAATCCAGCAAGACCTGGTGGTGTGACAGTTGAACCCTATGCTAGCCTGGAGGTAAACAGGAGACACCCACCTGTAAAGACCCACAAGCGAGCGGGGCCAGAAGCCATGCAGGCTTCATCCCAACCCGGTGCAAATCGCCCCCAGGGGGAAATAGGAAGCCCGTGTTTGGAGGGAACCTTCTTGGCTTTTCTTGGCCGAGCCTGATTTTCTCAAAGGAAGAAGAAACTGACAGTAACTCACGTTCTATAAACAAGCTCTGGGCCCACCAAGAAGACAGGGAAACTGCATGAGGCTGGCGTTTTCAATGGGTGTCTTTGGTTTTCAGGACGAGGGCAGCTATGCTTCCAGAAGGGGGAAACTGGTTTAAATAAGAGGCTCAAGACATCTGAAATGATCAATTCGAAGAAATATTATGCTGAAAACCCACGGATTTCCCCCGTACAACTGAACCGGTTCCTGGGTGGAAACTTCCACGTCCCAGGTGACGGCCTGGGTGTTTGCTTCCAGGGGAAGGTGATGCCCTTTCTGCTGGACGCCAAGCCTCATCCCAGTCGGGAAATTCCCTTTCTCCAGATCCCCCCCCCCCCCCCCCCCGCCCAGAAAGGCTCAAGGCTTCCCTTTCTGAGCCTCACAACCAAAAGGCAGCAAAACAAACCCGGTGTCTTTGGAAGGAGCTTTGGGCCCCGGGTCGCTGTGTCTGTCACCCTGCGGGTCCAAGTCATCAGAATCCCAGCCGAAACCCTCCAGCCAGACCCAACAGGCAGGCCACACATGGGCCAAGAAAGCAGGAGCCTGGGCAGAGACGTGGGCGTGGAAGGGGGGCTGTTTCAGAAAGAGCCCCAAAGCGTTGGCATCAGCACGGGACCGCCAGGTGGAGCTGGACCTGAGCGCTCCCCCTGCTGCTGGTGGTGTTACTCCGTGGCCTATGTGGGAGGGCACAGCCAACCTTCCCGAGCCCGGGGCTCTGCGGGTCAGTGCTCCATCGCTGCCAGCATCGGGCGGCCGCCGTCCCTTCCGCGGACGCGCTCCGGCTGGCCCGGCCGGCCCCGTCTCTTGCCTTCCCGGGACGGCGCCCGCCCTCCCGAGCCTGCAGCCGCTCCGCTTCTCGCTGGGACTTCCGGGCAGCCTCCTTCCCCTCGACGCTGCCGCGGGCAGCAGAAGCGCCAAGTGCAGGAGGCGGCTGGGAGCAGAGGGCTGGGCTGCGGACTTGCTGGCTCGGGGTGGCACCATGCCTCTGGTTCCGCCCGCTCGCCGAGAAAGTTTCCCGGGATCCAGCATCACGGAGAGGCAGCCGGGCTGGCAGGAGAAACTCCCCTGAGTGGAGTCAGAGCGCCCTCTGCTGGTCACGGTGGGAAAGTCGGGCCTCGCGCCCAGACAGGGGCCGCCAGCGCGGGCTGATCAACACAAAATATCAAAAGTACCTTCAAAAAGAGGGCAATGGCGGCAGGGCAAGCCCCCAGAGAGGGGTGACGTGTGGGGTCAGAGCCGACAGCACCGCCCTGTCCTGCATCCCCTCCCCACCAGTTGAAGCCCAGCCATCAAATCTGCCCCCTGCACCAGGCCGGGTCAGTGCTCTAAAGCATCGCTTCTTTATTCCGGCCAGTAGTCAAAGAAGGAAGAAGTGAACGGTGACTGTGCTGGGAAAACTGAAGCCTAGAAACGTGTGCTGAGTAGGGCGGCAGGGCACCCTCGAGACTTCCTCTCCCTTAACTGGGGCTGAGGGTCCCCGGGCTGGGAGGCCCCGCATCCGGGCCCAGCTGCAGCCCTTTCCAAGCTGAGGGGTGTGGCCAGGGGTGCGACTTGGCGAGTCCTCCTCCCGAGGGTCGGGGTGGCAGCGTCCGGACGTTCCTGGACCTGTGGACCGTCACTTGGCTTCCGTGGCCTGGAAACAACTTCCCACATCTTGGGGTGAGTGGATGACCTGTGAGAGGCTCTTAGGAAGGACAGGGCCACACACGTGGACAGTATCATGGTGGCCTCTCCTTTACCAAGAGGGAACCGATGGGCTCCCCACTCCCCAGCCCTCTGACTTGGGGGTTAACTCCGCCAGGTCTCCATTCCACCCCAGGGCAGATGAGACAGGGCACCCTGAGGTTCCTTTAAGCTCAGAAATACCCCTGATCTAAGGCTGGATCGCTCCTCTGCCCCGTACTCAGGCCTCACCTGGATTCAGATGAGACTCTGATGGAGTCTGTCTACACACACGGAAAAAGATGACCTTACAGTCTTTGAAAATTCTAGATGAAGGCATCTGAGTCTCTGTGAACCGATGTTTGGGGTCAGCTACAGTGGAGCGCTGATGCCGACACCAGCTGTGTCCTGACCAACAAAGCACGGGGGGGGGGGGGGGCGTGGCTCTTCCCTCGAGAGGCCTTCACGGGGGACCCGTCCCTGTGCTGGACGCCATCCTCAGTGGGAAAGAACCCAGCATCTGCCCCGCCCCGGTGCCCTCTGCAGCAACACCTGGGGACCAGAGACACTGTAGGAGAAATGCCCCCTCCCTAAAAGCCAGGGCTGGCTGTGGCGGGAGCAGAGTTGTGCGGAGGGCGACTAGGGACGGGGAGAAGAGATCCCTCTCTGTCCTCATCCACTGTAGACCAGAAAGCACTTTCCTCCCAGCCCCTCCCAGACAGAGCCCAGGCCGCCCAGATGCAGACCCCAGCGCAGCCGCTGCTGTGGGGAAAGCACCCCTTTCAGCTCTCTTCCTCTTTTTCAAGGAAGAAGTTGAAGAAAAAAGTAAAAACCTAATAGACCAACGCTGATCGAATGTCCAGAACCCCTTCCCTGTTGGAGCTCCTCTGCAATACAACCGGCCCGTCCACGGAGAGGAGCCGCATCTGCCCCAACTCCGGCCACGCGGCACCACAGCCATGCTGCCTGCCGCGCACGCTGCCTCTCCCTCCCCCCCCTCCCCCGTTTATTCGCATCCAGGGGTCCACGACCTCGGAACGGCCTGCGGGAGAGGCTTTCAAGTGACTGCCCTGAACCCCAGGGCCGAGCCAAGAACCAGACAGAGCGTGCGGAGGGCACCCCCTGCAGACGGCACCAAGCTTGGGTCCCACTGCAGCCCCAGACACCCCACCTGCCCTCCTGGCCACCAGCCCACCCACGGAGGGCAGAGGAAGGTGAGCACCGGGGGTGAGAAGGAAAAGGGGAAACTGAGGCAGCCCGGGGGGTCTCAGCCGCCAGCCACCAGCCGCCATGGTCCAAGGTGCATCTGAGGAGCCTGACCACCCTCAGCAGAGAAGCCCCGACACCCCTGGTCGGCAAGGAGGCTGAGCCGGGAAGGGGCGGCCCGGGGGGACTCAGCCCAGCCACGCCCATCACAGTGGACCGTCACTTGGCTTCCGTGGCCTGGAAGCAACCTGTGAGGAGCTTCGTGGATGCGTATCGATTCGTTGCATTCTCTGTGTTTCCCTAGTTCCATGGAAGGAGCGCACTTTTGTCGTGGGGAGAGTGAAGTGATTTTTAAATGCCAGCTCAGATCCCACCCGTGCGGTCAGGCCACCCTCTGCCCTGCAGCCCCTCGCTCCCCGGCCGCGTGGCACTCGGGGGCGGGGCAGGACGGTCTGTTTCATCCCTTCCCGGTTCCTTGACTTAAAGCGACCCCGGTGGCCCTCACGCGGGCCTCTATCTCGGGGTCCCCGGATGCCAGCGCCCTCCCCGCCGCTCCGAGCTATTTATAGGCAGTGCTCCGCGTCGGTCCTGAACACGAGGTGTTCAGTCCAAAAAGAACCTTTTTAGGTCAAGGAAATGAGTTTAAAAATACTTTGCCTGCGAGTGAGCCAGCTGGAGGGCGCAGCCTTCCCATCCTCAGGCTCCTCCAGGAGGACCCTCTGAGCGCACCGGGCGCCCTCCTGCCGTCCTGCCAGCTGTGACCTCCAGTCCCCAGGGAAGACGCCCCAGGGCAGACAGACCCCCCCCCACCAAGTCCAACTCCAGGAGCGGCAGGGCCCCCGCTGCTTCCCCCTCCCACCCCGGAAGGTGCAGACAGGCAGGTGAGCACATGAGCTTCTGGATTAAGCGCTTGAGGGTGTGGCTGGGTGTGCAAGTGTACGTGAGTGTGCGGCGTGCGTGTACGCAAGTATACCGCGGGAGTTGTGAGGGTGCGCGCACACGCGTGTGCGTGAGCGGCGGAGTCGGGGAGGAGTGCGCAGGCGCCGGGCCGCAGAGCGAGGACCAGACTGGCTGAGTGAGAACGCGCCTTCTGAGTCCAAGGGCACCCGGATGGTGAGCGCGAGCTAAAGGCGCCTGTCTTCCTGCCGAGAGAGGCGGCTCGGGCTAGAAATGCTAGGCCCCTGGGGAGGAAAGCCTTTCTGTCACTTCTTCAGTAGCGACTCCTCCTCTGAGGATGGGTCTTGAGAGGAACGGAACAGGCAGGTGACGGGGTCCTGGGACAGGCCACGCGGGGACCACGGGGCCGCCGGAGGGGCAGGCGGAGGACAGAGCTGAGGGGCCGTAGAGGAGAGAGGAGGGGGACCCCGGGGAGGCTGTGAGCTCCCTCTCCCCAGCCCCGCCCTCCCCTCCGCTCCTGAGCCCTCAGTTAATACGATTTCATACCCTCAACCAGGACAGGGGCGATTTCCCAAACTTGCGGCAGCAACATGCCAAGCCGTGTGGCCCTGGCCCAAACCGGGCTGTAGTCGACGTCACCGTTTACAGCACACGGGGGCTGTTGTGCACTGGACAACACGTGTGTGTGTATCTGGGGTGCATGTACGCTATGTATTGTAAGCAACATAACGCACATCACACGGGCCCAGCACTTACACGCGTTCGGTAAGTGGCAGCCGTTACACCTTCTGTCCAATCGAAGCTGCCTAACTTACCAGTGGGCGGTACCAATGGAAGTTTTCACGCACCACGGTCCTTCCTCAATGGCCGTTTTCTGCAACATCAAGGCGCTGCAGCCGTCTGACGATGCCCTCGAGATGAACAACAAGACGTGTGCGACTGCATCTGGAGTGCCTCCTGGCTGATGGCGTCAGGCACACCCCGTCTCAGAGATGCCGAGGGTGAAAAAAAGTATCTTACAGTCAGCGTACCACAGTGCAGTGTAGCCTTCTTCTCTAGAGAACTATATTTGTTTCGCAAAGAATAAGGGCCACAATGCCATATTTTATAAAAATCAATATGGATATTTACATACATATATTAAAAAATGTTTTTTCCCGAAGCCTGGGGCTTACAAGATGACGGGATCGTCACCATGAAATCCAGGAGGGGGATGTGGAAGGTGAGGACCAGAGGTCATTGATGTCCAGGTGTGACCTGAGGGCCTTTCATCCTCCGAGATTCCCCACCAGGATTCCCAGGAAGCAGCCGCTTCCTACTGAAGGGCTGACAGCTTTGCTTGGTCTCTGGGCCTCATGCCACGTTGGTTTCTGGGCCCCAACCAGGGGAAGACGTCTTGCAGCTGAGGGTGGCAGGGACCCAGCTCAGGCTCCGTGCCTCCTGCCCAGGCCGTGCTCTCCCGTGGCCAAGCGCCCCCCTCCATGCCGTGTCCCAGGTGGTCACCGCGCCCCGCCAACTCCTGCACAGGTCATAACACCTGAATTCCAAGGAGCGCCTGCAGCCGGTCGCTCCCATTTGAAACGTTTACAGTTTCTCTTCAAACAGAAGGGTTTCCTCACTGCACACTCAGCCCCCGTCAGCAGACTGAACGAGAGAGGCTTTCCCAGTGTGCCGGGCAGCCAGGGATGGCGGGCCCCGCGGACGGGAGCACTGAATCTGCGGTCCTCGCGGCCCCCGTGGGAGCAGGTGCGGGGCAGGATCAGGGCCCAGATGGTCCTCCTCCAAGAGGAGCTCATGTGGTACCATCTGGGGACAAGTTCTACTCGTTCACTTATGAACTGAGCACCTTTTGAGTGACAAGCACAATTCTGGGCCCTCTGGATACAGCAGGGAAAGAAAAAAAAAACAGGAAATATTTCCTCCCTTTCTAGAATTTACTTACTTATAGAGTGAAGGGAGGCACGTGATCAACAAAGCATACAAAATGTAGTAAGTTATTAGGTTACATTACCCAACAGGATAGGAGCTCTGCTTCCAACCAGGGCAGAACGACCACAACCCAACTTGTTCTGCCCCTGTACCAGGCGTGAAATGGAGTGAAATGTATGCAGCATCTCTGCCAGGTGCTGGACCACAGGCACACAGGGCTGTCATCACACATAGCCGGCTTCTGCCTGGAGGAACCTTCCAGACCTCAGTGCAGGGCCGTGGACCCCGAGTGCAGCACACCAGTTCGGCTGAGCCGAGCAGACTGGAATTTGTGGTGCAGGGTCCTGGGGAGGACGAAGCAGAGGAGGAACTCCAGACACTTGCAGGGGGTCCCCGTGAGTCCTGGCTTTCTACTAAGCTGCACGTGTCGGGCATGACACCGTGGGGCTTGGCAGGAATCAGCCACGAACCGTGAGCTACGCAGACTGCAGAGGACTCAGTGCTGAGAGAGGAGGTGCTCTGACCAGACACAGCGGAAACATCACTGAACATCCTGGGCAATCAATCTGCAACTCCAGCCCCAGGAGCCCTGAGCAAGGGCCCCCCCAAGATGGACCAAACCAAGCTGAAACGACATCTCAAAGGCTCGTGCCAACCCTCCATGAGATTGGCTGCCTTCCAGAACAAAAATGAACATTCTTTAAATCAGGACAACAAATTCCAGATTCCCAAAATGATGTGTCCAAAATGTCCAATATACAATCCAAAATTACTGGACATTCTAAGAAGGAAGAGACCAGGGTGAAAGCTCCCAGGAGAATTAAGTAGTATAAGGAGAGAGAAAATAATGGTAGCAAGGGAACGGGGAGATTATTTAGAGAGTGGTCGCTTTGACAGAGCGCAAAGGCCTCGGAGAGCATGCACGGAGAAGGCCAGGAAAACATCCAGGGGCAGACCATCCTAGGGCGAGGACACAGCCAGTGGAATCCTGCTTGGCTTATCAAGAAAGGGCAGGGCAGCGAGTGTCGCTTGGGCCGACTGAGCGGAAGGGTGTGAGATGAACTAGTATGATGGGCGTCAGGGGACCCAAGGCCCGGAAGGCTGTTGTGGGGATTTTGATTTTAGCCCCAGTAAGACGAGAAATCACCGGAGCATTCCCAACAGAGGAGTGATGTCACCTGACTTACATCTTAAGTAAGATGCTTCCAGCTGATGTCTGGTAACAGACAGTAGAAGGTTAAGAGTGGATGCAGGGAAATCAGTCTCGAGACCAGGCCGGCCTTCCAGGTGACAGGTTGGTGGCTTTGACTGGGGTGGCGGCTGTGGAGCCAGAAGTGGTGAGATTCCAGATACACTTGGAGGACAGGGCTTGCTGAGTGTGGGTGGGGCGTTAGGGAGGAAGGGGAGGCAAGGATGGCTCCAAAGTTTAGGGCCTGAGCATCCTTAAGAAAGGAGCTGCTGGGCTTCCCTGGTGGCGCAGTGGTTGGGAGTCCGCCTGCCGATGCAGGGGACATGGGTTCGTGCCCCAGTCCGGGAAGATCCCACATGCCGCGGAGCGGCTGGGCCCCTGAGCCATGGCCGCTGGGCCTGCGCGTCTGGAGCCTGTGCTCCGCAACGGGAGAGGCCACAGCAGTGAGAGGCCCGTGTACCGCAAAAAAAAAAGAAAAGAAAAGAAAGGAGCTGCCATTTCCTGAGATGGGGAGAGAAGGGAAGAGATCAAGAGCTCAGCTGGATTAGGTGTGAGCTGCGTACTGAACATCTCAGGAGGAATGAAGGTTCGAGTCTGGGGTTCAGGAGAAAGTCCACAGGAGGATGGGAAAGTCCATGGGACTCAGCAGCCTGCTGCTGCTCTAAAGGTACTGAATTGCCTGAGGTCATGTAGGGAGTGTGTGTGGACTGAGAAAGGGGGAGGTCCAAGGGTTCCGACCTTTAGCCGACAGCAAGTGAGGAGGACCCCACCTGGAAACCAAGAAGCAGGTTCCAGTGAGGCAGGATGAAAATGAAGAGAAGGCGGTGTCCTGGACACCAGGGGAAGTCAACTGCTTTACACACGCCGATGGACTGAGGAGTCCTGAGGCTTGATCCTTGAATTTGGTGACATGGGCACCAGGAACATTCTTAGCAAGAGAAGTTTTGGGGGAACGTTGGGTTCGAAAGCCAGACTGGTGTGGATTCAAGAGAGAATTTTTAAAAGAGAATATGGAGGCAGCAAGAAAAGATAACTCTTTCAGTGAGTTTTACCAAAAGGGGGAAAGAAGTACGCACTGGTCACCAAAAGCGGTTATGCGGTCAAGGGAGGATTGTTTTCTTAAACGGAGAATATTGCTGCATGTTTGTTGCTAACAGGAAAGGTCCAGCACAGAAGAAAAGATCCAGGGGTGAGAAGAGACACCTGCAGGTGCCGGGTCCTTCAGTGAGGGGGGCGGGAGGCAGTGCAGCCGGATGCTGGCCTTGCACAGGAGCAAGGATGCTCGCCTACTGTAGCAGGGGCCGGTGGTTCACGCGGAGCACCCGAAGGCATGCTGGGGGTTTCGTGGTGAGGGGACGTGGGAGTTCTCTTCTGAGCGCTCCTGTTGTAGTAAGGAAATGGGAGCGGGGAAGAGGCTGCTGACACTGAAGAGAAGAGGAGATGTGAAAATGCTCCCGTGAGAGTGACTGACCTGATCGGGAGATACAGTAGGGTTTCCCGGCTACACGTGGGGCTCACCTTTGAGGTCTGCAGCTGTGAATTCAGAGTAGGCCAGGCAGTGTGGCTGCCCGTTTTTCCAGCCGTGGTCACAGCTGGGGTGCGAGGCAAGTGTCCTGGGGGACTGGGGTCCTGCCCAGGGAGCATCAAAGCAGGAAGAGAACAAAAGCAAGGGAGTCGAAAGAGCTCCAGGAGCTGGCTCCCAGCAGCAGCCAGAAAAAACCGACGTCAGGTGACAAGCAGTCAAAAGAGGCAGGGCTGAGGCGTGGGGATCCCGGGGGCGTGGGACTCGCTAGCTAGTCGGGGCGCCCGCGGATCTGGTGAGCAAGCCCGTCAGAAGAGGCGGGGCTGAGGCGTGGGGATCTCGGCAGCGAGGAGACTCGCTAATCGGGGCAACCGCAGATCTGGAGGACAAGCCGTCAGAAGAGGCAGGGCTGAGGCGTGGGGATGCCGGCGGCGTGGGACTCGCTAGTCGGGGCGCCCGCGGATCTGGAGTCCAGGAGGGGTCCACACAGGCCACGGGGGATACTTTCTGGCCATGACCCGGTGGCCGACAAGGGGTGGATGGGGGCATTTGAGGGCGCAGAGGAAGGCAAGCGACCGAGTCTCCATCTAATATCATGCTGTGGGAATGACATTTCCTAAGAGGAACGACCAAAGAAATGGGGGAGAGAAACCGGGACGGCGTGACACTGGGGGGCGGGGGGGATGTGTGTGACCATGGGGGAGGGTGGTGACCCTAGGGAGATGGCATCCACAGTGGGCAGTGGGTGGCAGAGTCCCACCTCTGGTCCGTCCAAGGATTCAGGCCTTAGGCAAGTACCCCTGAGGAGAGAGGGGTTCCCGGTCACGCAGACCTGAGCACCCGACGTGCAGCCGCCTTTCCTGGCCCACCGGCTCAGGAGGGAAGGAGGGCTGGGACCTGCATCGCGGAGGACGCAGGACGCAGGCCAGGCGGGCGCAGGGCAGGGTGGGTCCCCGGGCGGTGCCGACCCGGCTGTGCCGCGACCTGCACCCTCGGGGCAGCTGCAGGGTGCTCCCCGGCCAGTGCTCGGCGCTCACGGCTGGAAGCTGCAGGGGCAGGGCCTCCCCATGGTCGCATAGCCCTCAGCGCCCACCGCCCGGTCGCCGCGAGCCATGTCCGCCTGAGGACACCTCCCGACCAGGCCGCCAGCGCAGGGGCCGCCATGGGGGCTCGGGCCCAGGGGGTGCTGTCCTCTGGCCAAACCTCTGCTCTTCTCCTCCCCACGCCCACCCTGGTCCCTAGGCCGGGCTCAGCCGTCTCACCTCAAGGCGGGGGGGATCCGTCCGCGAGGGTCCCTGCCCCCCTCTATCACCCAGGCACAAGTGTGGACGCAGGTTAGGGAGAGGTACTTGGTGGGAGGCTCAGGGTTTATTTTCTGGTTTAGATCTAACTTAAACCTCTGCCTCTCACCCCGTCTATAGGCGACACCACAAGTGGAGCGAGGAGACGTTATTTTTGAGCATATGAAGCTGGAAAACTGCTGTGCTCATCACTTCTTTAAATCTGGAAGCCACACCTCAAGCTGCAGACATGTTACTTCCTGTGCTTCTCTTTCTTGGAGCCACAATTCCTAAGCGCTGTGCTCGCCTAGAGAACTCTTTCACGACCTATTTTTCTCTTCAAATTTCCTTCAAAATACGGAAATACACTGTTGAGTAAAAGAGCCTGTCAGATGAGAGCTGGGTGAGAACTGTGGAGACAGCTGCAGCCTTTCAACAGGAGTCAGGGAGTGCACCGAGTACCTCCCCGCCTCCCGAGCCTGCAAGGAGGCTCCCACCCGCCGGAGACACACGCTCTCTCCTCCAGCCCCTGCAGGGATACTCGCCCACACCTCTCCAGGCCGGGCGGGGGTACAGAGGGCTGGCGACCTGAAAGCACCTTTCAAAGGAGCTCCATTCATAAGGAATCCCCCCAGTTGCGAGAAACCCACTTTCGACCTGACATCTCCAGGTGCTGAGTCCATCTTCCTGAGATCCCATCACTCAACGCAAAGGTCAGCCTTTTAGAAAAAGAAGGACTTATCCATGGAATATGGGTTAAAATAGAAGAAAAATGGCTTTGACTTTATTCACTAGGTATTTTCCGATTCTGATTGAGGTGTAAAAATTCCACTAAATCAGATCTGAGAAGCTGATTAGATGTGCTGGCCTCTGTGACACATCACTTCCTTCTGTTTCCCCAAACCAGCTTTCTTTCTCACCTGCTCCCGTCCCTACCTGAGACCTGGGATCCTTCTCCTCAGCCTTCCCGTGGGGACAGCAGTGCTAAGCTACGGCTTACCTTGAAAAGTCAGCCTCATTTCTGTCAGTGAGGCAGCGGGTGTGTGTGGATGGAGCCCAGGTTCCTGGCCTGTACAGCATGGCGGGAGGTGGGAGGGGCGAACCTCTGGTTTTCTCCTCCTCAAGCTTTTCCTTTAACAATGTTTGGTTTGTGTGGGGGGGGCGGGGGGACCTTTATTTTTTTAAATATTTTCCAAATAGACCGTGAATTATGAGCAATCTGTAGCAGCGTGAAAAGCTCTGAGGATGCCTGAAGTGGGAAGTGGACACAGCAGCGCCAGCGCATGCGGCTTCTCAGACAGGCCGTGTGCACGTGACAGAAACAGAAGGCGCCGGGCAATGGCGGTGGAAAGGCATGGGCGACGGATTTTCCCCACTTTCAGTGTCACGATTCGTGCTGGAGTACAGATCTCCTTTGAAAACCTGTACAGATTATTCGTGATGTTCTAAAAAATTAAAGAAGAGAATATAAGTCTCCCACTTCCAACAAACAAAACACACAAGGACGCTGTCTGCTTGGTCGGTTCAGACTCGTGAGACCGTGGACTGAGGAAGGCCGTCCCTGACCCTCCATGAATCAGACACGTTCAAGGCCAAGCGCTGACCAGAGGAGGCGGATCTGGGGGCCTGGGGACAACCCCCATCCTCTGAGGGACGGTCCCAGTGCCCTCTGTCCACATGGGTAAGTCGTGGAACGGACCGAACCCGAGCGCGAGAAAAAATAAAAGCTACAGAACAAAAGCAGAAACTGCAAGCTATTTATTAACACATCTTCCAAATTACAATACAGTTCAAAACATATTTCTCAGCATGGAATCACACAAATGATACACACAAGAATACATTTTTTCCAACCATGTCACAACTGTTCTTCACATATATTCCTGATAAAGCTGTCACAGTGATTAGAGCAAAGTGAAAAATGGGGTAAAACAAGGCAACGTCATTTCCCGCAAATGTGTGTAGCGTTCGGTAGAAAACACGGAGTAGATCACCCAGAGGAAAGCAATTCGCTCAGCTCTTGATGTCTCAACTCCCACTGCGCGCCCCATAACCACAGCTTCAGACTCGACGCCGAGCTGGCCCAGACCAGCTCACAGCGATTAGCAACAAGGTTAGGAAGGGTCACAGTCAGCGAGAGCGGCAACAAAGCCAAACAAGCCGTCACCTCCCAGTGGAAGAAGAGGCACGCTACCACTAACACTGAACCCATGCAAAAGAGGTCCTGCAAAAGTGGATAAAAACAGAGAAGGGGTGATTAATGGCACGGCCGGCGCAGGCTGCAGGACGCTGGCTTCCGCGGGGCCCCAGCCCCTGAGTCGGACTGCAAAACAACAGAATCCAGATGTTACTCTCGCCAACCAAAGACCTGGAGGGACAAACCGTGAGTAAAACCTGTCAAAGCAAAGGTTTAGATGTAATCGAGTTGTCGACACAGCACAAAGATATTCATGGCACTGAGAGTGGAATTCTAAACGTTAACTCTTGGACAGAGCAGCCAGGAAGGAGCGCCGTCACCAGATGAAGAAGCCGTCACCAGCGGAGACGGCAGGAGAAGAGAATGGACACCCAGCAATGGCAAGTGAAAGAAGGGGCCGCGCCTGAGGACGGTGGATGGTGGGTTTGGCAGGGAGACCCCCGAAGGAAGGAAGGAGGGTGCACAGCAGGCCTGGCTGACGTGGCCCAGACACTCAGCAGCAGAAGCGAGACCAGACTGGGAGCCCAGCAAAGAGAACCAACTCAAAAATGGGGTGGGGGGGCGGGGAGAGGAAAAAAATCAGATTTCAGGCTGTGTTGTTGGTGAACCTGAAAATTAAACAGTGGAATTAAAGCCTTAGAGTTAAAATCCTCACAAAGGAAGAACAATTCTGGATCCCATGCCTGTGAAAAGCAAAGCTGAATTATAAAAACAAATGATTATCTGCTCTTCAGTCAACGGTATAAATGTGTGTTGCATGCATGCGTGTTGCTTCAAAAACATAAATTATATACTCTAAGACAATACTGCAGACTGCACACAATTTAAATAGTCCTTTAAAAATCAGGTTCCATTACGTGCCCTTAAAATGAAAAATAGTTTAAAAGAAAATCATGCTAGCAAGAGGTCTACTTTCTAGAGTATATAAATGACTACATACAGAATATATTAAAACAGCACAACTGTTTGTCCACTCTGTGGAAAATATTAAAATTCAAAGACTACATCATGTTCCTTTTTAAAAGGCCTGTATTTTTCTACATACCTTTCAAAATAAGTAAAACAAAACAGCAACACGAGGCCTTTTCACATTTTAGTTGGTGAGAAGTAAAAGCAAAAAGCAGCTTCTCACTAAAAGTACCTGCTCTGCCTCTGCCCATCTTAGTGAAAAGACTCCTACCAAAACACGGCACAGAAAAGAGCGAGTTAAGATTTTCCGCACCTTCTCTAGAAAGGGCAGCTTACACGTGTAAAACCAATGATCCTTCCCAACCACACGCTACCAGAAGGTATACCTGGGATCCAATATGAATCAGTGAGTTTTGTTTGGTTCTAGGACACAAAACCATGGGCCCTTTAAATGAGAAAAATTAAATAGGTTGTAAAAAACCTTACACAAAATCCTTAGGATTTAATAGAAGTCAAGGCTGACTGCCTTTGGAGAGATCATATTTACCAATGTCCAAAATAATGCATCATTCACAAGTTTTAAGAAGAGTTGAGAAGGTTAATTAATAAAATGCTCATTAAATACAATGGAGTATCTAAATTTTCCCTCTATCGATGTAACTCCTGTGGCTTCCTTCATGGGGGGTGGGGGCATCTCCTGGTCCTATTTCGCCTCACCCACCCCCCTTCCCTCTGTTGGTTAATTCCCTTTTAGAATTCTGTCACTTAAAACCCTGTAAAAAATCAAATACCTTTCAAGCACCCCACCCCCTCCCCCAACAAACAAAGAGAAAGGAGCTGGGCTGTGGGGGGACGGGGCAGGGCGGGGCGCCTCTAGCTGACTACAGGAGTAAAAGCAGCTCTACCGGGGTGTGAGGGAAGCCCAGAGAGGCGCCAGGAGAGCAAGGGCAGCGCGGGCCTGCGCCCGCCGGGACACACTTCTGGACAAGCGGCCCGCTGCCTCTCCAGGATCTAAGGGACAGAAGGGAGGACAGAAGCCCCCAAGAGCGGCTCTAGGTGCTCTGCACACAGACCTTGACCAAAACCTGACCGTCCCCAGGAGGGGACGACGAGCACATTGAGCTTACCTTCAATTAAACAACAAAGAAATTTTAAAAAATAAGAAAACAAAAGCCAAACAGAACAAAACAAAAACCAGAAGCCAAAAAAACACACAAAAGAACAAAAAACCAAAAAAAAAAACAAAAAAAGAAAGTGACAGGTTCTCAAAACAACACGGCCTCAGTTCTCATCTACCCTCCACGCAAGCCAGCCAGGCCTCCTCCTGTCCAAGAGCCCGGCGGTCCACCGAGCCCAAGGGGCTGGGCCTGGCGTGGACGCCCCTCCTCCAGCCCGGGCCGCCAGCGGACATCTACCGAGCCCACCGTGCCCGCCGCCCGCCCGCAGGCCTCCCCACCAGACCGGCTGACTCCTGTGCAGAGCCAGCGTGTTAGAATAAAGCCCCTGATGGACCCTCGTTAGCACCCCTCCGTGCTACAACTCTCCTCGCCCCACTTCTAGGCTCCTTCTTCCCTCACCCTGGACACCTCCTCCCAGCCTCCTTCCAGCAACGAAGTCTGTTTGCATAATTAAGCCAAATGCCTTTTAAAAAAAAAGACCCCTTTGTGCAGGATCTAAGCTGTCACAATTCAGAAACGCTACAAAACCAAGCATAAACAATTGTTTATCCAGGACCTTTACAAATCACGAGAAGGAAGACCCCCAATTAGAAATAGTTATGATGACGCCCCCCCTCCCCTCCCCCCCGTCCCCTCCCCTCCCCCGCCCTCCCCGGAGAGGAGAGGGCACAGACACCTACTTAGCATGCTGCCTGTCCAGAAAGGGGGGAACCCGCAATATTTCTTTTGGAAAAAAGAGACGATATTTCTCCTTAAGAAGGGTATCAGTATAAGAATTTAACAAATGTGGCCAGACCAACGGTAGTGCAAGGTTATGCTCAGATAAGTAGCTAAGTGAGCTTCTGTTACAGCATAAGATCAAAACAAGATATAATGCAAAAAGAAAAAGCACCTCAGGTCCACACAGTCACCTACTGTCTTTACCTTATGAGATATACTGATATTTACTGGCTTCTTGAATTTGTGAACAAATAATACACAGGTCAGGATAAATGTATTGACTTACTACCATCTTTATAAAAATCGAATATACACACAAACACATCAACAGTTATGGAACTGCAGCCATTAAACTTCGATAAGACAACACAAAAGAACTAACAAATAGCTAAGATGCTGCTGAATTGAAAGCATTTCCAATAACATTTAGTTTTAAGAGGTCCATATTTACATGGTTGTTAACTGCTCCTGCATACCCTTTAAATGCATGATAACGAAAGAACAAAGATAATGGTTGCAGCAGATCTTCCAAGAGGGTTCAGCTCACCGTGGTCTGATTTCACTGCGAGAAGTGCACCGAAAATGGAAATAACGTTCCTTTCTAATTCTGCTTCTTTCTTTCCTTTTCCAGTTTCCCTCAAGGAAAGCAAAGCCTTCGTTCCCAGGCCTGGCTGGCACTAACAGAGCCCGTGCCCAGGGGCCGTGTGCATCAGGAAGCGACCGCGGGAAGCCTTTCTAACCAGTCCTTTCCGGAAGGCCCGGCTCGACTAGGCCTTTCAAGAACTTTCTATCAAGAGAAAGCTTACTTCTCTGTGTGCGTAGACTGTTACAGACACACACCTGTTCCGGGGCACCCCTGTCAGACTCAGACAACACAAAAACAGACCTTAAAGTAGCCATGAGGTCTGCCTTGAACAAAGGTGCCCAAATAGAATTCGTTTCTTACCACTAACTAGAAGAAAGTGCGCCTGAATGGCTACTTTTCAGAGACAACATGCAGACTTTTAGTTTCGCAGCCACAACACACTCAGACTATTTCAAAAAGCGGTAAAATTTTGTATACTCAGCTCACTGCGTCACTAAGTCCTCGTGATAAAACAAGTCCATTAACTGTAAGCCTTCCTGCTGCCCAGGGCGGGGAAGTGGTGTGGGTCTCTCCCATGTGGCACCTGCATGCTACCCAACTCACCACTTCAACGCGGCTCTCTGTGGACCGAGCTCCTAGCCTGTGAACGCGACTCTATCTCCACCTGTGAGGGCGGCCGCTGGCCACCTGGAGGCTCCGCGGAGCACCGGGCCAGGCTGGCGCACACCCCCCCCCCCAGGGTTAGGCAGGGGCTTTCTGGAGCACGGGTGGCCAGGCACCTCAGCCCAGGGGGGCGAGGGGGTGTTCTAGCGTGTTCTGTGAGTGCCTATAGTTTCCCGGAACCGAAATCTTCTGAAGAGCAGCCATCAACACCCACCTTCACATTCCAGACTCACTCCTAGCACACGGTACCACAGTGGAATCAATGCTACAGGAAGTCTCACAGGGTCTGAAATGCTCTTCTCTGGTTCTGGTAACTTAATTTGAAAAAGTAATACAAAATTTCAACTGTGAAAATAAGAAGATACAACTTCACATGACCTGTGTCTTAGCTCCCAAGAGAAGGCTGAGAAGGAGGGACGCCTTGCTGCAGGGGGGGCTGCCTGCTCACATCTGGTCCTCGCTGGGCTAACCAGACGCGTTAACCGGTGGTAACAGGCTTCTATTTCCCTTAATTCCATCAATAAATCTCACAGGAAATCTTAGGTATAAAATATAGCTAAAAAGTCTGAGTATGCCCCGGTATCATTTGCTCAACTAGTTCAGGTCCACATTAGAATCAATCCAAAATAGTGAAACTCCTTCATGAGCAGAAATACAATAAGGCACTTTTTTCCACGTTTGCCCAGAATGAATTTTACTACAGATGACTTTAAGGGGAGGAAGCGTCTCTCACCTGAAGGAGCCTACCCAGCATCCCAGAGACACACTGCGCCACACGCCACGGAGAACGACAAGCCAGCGCAAACGTCCCCTCGCTCTCGGGTCCACTGAAGGACAGCGCAGCCCCTGCTCAAAAGGCCTTCAAAAAAGAAAATCTTAATCACAGATTGCCCAAGAATGTTCTATATGCGTCACAGAGCCGGTGACATGAATATGCCACTTGGAGCTGCACTTAAAAAGAGGAAAAAACCAAACAGGCCTGCGAAAGCTTCAGGCTGTCCTACCCTCCTCACCTGGCAGATATGCTATGCTCGCCTAGCAGGGAGCCCAGCGAGGGCTGGAGGTGAGGGCATCCGGACACCTGCGCTCAGCCTGGGGGCGTGTGACGACGCCCAGCAGCACTTCCGCCGCATTCAGAACGAGTATAAAAGGGGGCGCTCCCTTTGGAACTAGGACTATACAGTTGGCGCTTTTGGAGTATTTACAAGAAGCAGAATCGGCCACACAATTGGCACCACTCCCAACCACCCTCATACCCTGCTTTCCAGGATATGCAACTGCCAATCATAATCACCCGAATTTTAACCTACGTTTTTACAAGAGCCTTTTGAGGGCTTTCTGAGACGGTAAAACAAGTGAAGCTGGTTGAGAAAACGCTCATCTAGCCTGCACTGAAGATAAGTGCAACCATTATCAAATATTCTTTGCTGTGAAAACTACTGAGAATTTGTGACGTTAATGTCTTTACTCACTCTAAGTCGCTGTAATCGATCATACATAAGATCACGAAGAACGATGTCTACATGCATTGTAAGCACTTTGAAAACATGAGAAAGCGAAACCTGTAGTTCTTTGTGGTGACAAGAGAATGTGAAGCGATCTAACACCGAGTCGAGTCTGCCGCGTCCCATAAGGTCAGCTCTTCTGGAATCAGTGCTGGGCCGCTGGGCGCTCCGGACAACAGCCACGCAGGGCTGCGGACGGAGAGACCTAAGCTCGCGGGGCTCTGTGCAGCAGCTCCCGGGAAGAAATTCCACAGCGCGTGTGCAGCGTTACGGTCAGGCTCTCCTGCCAGAAATCACTCAACAATCAGGGCCACATTTATGTGGGACAAATCTATCATATGCCTGTGGGGATTTAAAGAAACAGTGACCATTAAGCTACCTGTGCACATCAGCAGCCACCGGATCAAGCAGAAGAAACATGCAGACTGACAGAGAGGATCCACACACACCCGGGGTGACCACCCACGTCACAAGAGGAGGCGGCGCGTCTCCGCAGAGACAGACAGCAGGTGGCAGCACAGACTCCTCCCATCTCCCACCTGTCACCAGGGGCTCCAAGGCTACCTGTGGAACTTCTGCTGAAACGCTAATGCATGGGCGGGTTCCTTGAACTTGGCTATGGCTTTCCGCTGCTGGGGAAGCATCTGTAAACTCTGAAGGAAGATGACAGAAACACTTTAGAATCCTGTTGTATGGGGTGTAATATACATACATAAATTCATACATACATACATTCATTCATTCATTTTTACACATCAGATTTAATGCAAAATGAGTCCAGGCTGACCCTTAGATCACTAAAACAAACTAATTCTACCTCCCTGGCAATTTTTTGTAATCTATCCAGATAATCTATCCAGCAACAGTGCTTCGCTAAGTCACTGCCCTGAGCAGCAGTCGTTCGTGTCCTCACAGCTTGGTGTTAAGACCTTCCTTCCATCAGGGGGCTTCCCTGGTGGCACAGTGGTTAAGAATCCACCTGCCAATGCAGGGGACACACGTTCGAGCCCTGATCCGGGAAGAGCCCACATGCTGCGGAGCAACTAAGCCCACGAGCCACAGCTACTGAAGCCCGTGCGCCTAGAGCCCGTGCTCCGCAACCAAGAGTAGCCCCCGCTCGCTGCAATTAGAGAAAGCCCGCGTGCAGCTACGAAGACCCAGCACAGCCAAAAATAATATATATATATATAGACCTTCCATCGTTTGCCCCGTCAGCCACCCAATCTTCTCTCTAAACCTTCCTGGGGAGGCCCAGGACAGGTGTCCTTGGAGAGTTACTTTCTGCTTTCACGTCCTCCTGTCAGGCGATTTTCCACGGGGCCCTCAGTAAGCTTTTTAAAAGCACAATACTCATCATACAGGAGGAACTGCTGTAAGGCAACGGGACCCCACGGTCGGAGTGGGTAGTTATCTCCTAATTATCACTGGGGTAAATTAAGGGTTTCATATATGTAGGTGGGCCACAGTGAGGGGCAGCTGTGTCTGTGGCAGCCATCAACATAATTTGGTCACAGTCTGTGCTTTAAAAAGTCTGAGAGAAGTGGCATCTTAAATTAAACCTTTAGGGGACTTCCCTGGCGGTCCAGTGGTTAAGCCTTCACCTTCCAATGCAGAGGGTGCGGGTTTGATCCTTGGTCGGGGAGCTAAGATCCCACATGCCTCGCGGCCAAAAAACCCAAAACATAGAAGCAATACTGTAAGAAATTCAATAAAGACTTTAAAAATGGTCCACATCCAAAAAAACCTTAAAAAGAAAATTAAATCTTTAGGATCTGAAACAACCATTCCTGAGGCTACTGTTTGCAGTAAAAACCAAGTGAGTTCATGAAGAAGATGGATCCATCAAGTGAAGAGACTGGTGCAGGGACAGTGAACTTACACCTGGTCCTCCCTCACACTTGCCCTGAGGACAAGGGGCAGCTCTGTGCTTCCCCGAGGCCTGGGGACGTAGGATCCTAGGATTCGGGAGGGATGTGCCGGAGGAGAATTCAGATTTCTCAGCCGGTCCCACTCTCCAGAGTCTGATCCTTCTCAAGCATTTTGGTGACTTGCCATGTGTGTCTGCGGCAATGAGCAAAGTGGCAGGGGGGCCTTGCTACCACGGGGACACAGCCTGAGGAAGTAGCAGAGGACTCAGTGGCGGGGAACCGTCTGCTGTGTCTGGGCTTCTGTCCAGTGACATTTAACAGCCAGAAAAAATATCTAATGGTAACACACAACCCTTTAGAAGTGTTTCCACACGTGGCTGTTTCATTTTAAAGCATTTGTTCAAAGACCTACAACAAAAGCACATAGCCAAAATATCAGTTCCTTGAAATACGTTCAAACAAGGTAAACTGGGGGCTTCCCTGGTGGCGCAGTGGTTGAGAGTCCGCCTGCCGATGCAGGGGACGCCGGTTCGTGCCCCGGTCCGGGAAGATCCCACATGCCGTGGAGCGGCTGGGCCCGTGAGCCATGGCCGCTGAGCCTGTGCTCCGCAATGGGAGAGGCCACAGCAGTGAGAGGCCTGTGTACCGCAAAAAAAAAAAAAAAAAAAAAAAAAAGGTATACTGTATATGAAATAAGCACTCTCCATTTTAGTAAACACAGAACTCCCATGAGTAAAACATGACCAGGAGAGCGCTAAAAAAATATTCTTTCCAAAAAGTTGCTTTTCAGTGCTTCACACAGAAATAAACAGTTTCAAGTCTCCATATTACATGGCACTAAGGTTTACACACAGGCTCCCCTCGGAGGAGCAGTCAGATAGTCTGGGGCACATCACCAACCAGACCCGGACCAGTGCAAGGACCAGGCCCGGAGGTGACAGAGGCAGCCACTAGGCTGCAGTGAGCTCCGTCTGCCTGGTTTTCTGAAACCAGTTTAGTAGATACTAGAGTTTTCCTCTTCTTTCAGATATAAAAACCAGACGCAGAAGATTTTTCTTGATGATTTCACTTATCATTAAGTTAACTGGACAAGTAAAGCTCAGCAACCTGGTCTTTAATTAATGCCATCAATTAACTTCTCTTGGATACACTGTCAGGATGCGGCTTTTCCGGCCTCTCAAATTCGTTACTTGACAAAGACCTGTTCTCTCTGCCAGCCCCCGCTTTCGGCTCACGCCCACTCTGTGCCTTATCCTTGAACGATCTCCAGCTGCTGAAGCTCTTCTGGAACTGCTCCTGAAGAGAAAATGCAAGAGGAAATGCCGTGCTGTCCTGTCACCACCAGAGGAGGCCAGAGAAGAACGTGGGTAAGAGCCAGCTTCAAGCCCAGGTCCAACCCAAGCACTGCAGCAGAACCTCCCGCCAGGCCCTGCTTTCTGATTCCATCTCAGGCGCCTCAGGCACCCTTTTCCTCTTCCGGCCACGTG
Source organism: Lagenorhynchus albirostris (assembly GCF_949774975.1). Lineage (NCBI taxonomy): Eukaryota > Metazoa > Chordata > Mammalia > Artiodactyla > Delphinidae > Lagenorhynchus > Lagenorhynchus albirostris. The sequence continues at coordinate 2,420,415 of NC_083102.1, forward strand.
GCCGCAGTGCTCGAGGGCGCTGGGGTGTAGGCACAGCTCCATTTCTTCATGAACTGCGGCCAGCACTGTGGCAGTTCTTACCACAAGACTTAGAAGAACTTAACGTAAACTTATTTTGTCCAAAACTACAAAAATCGCTCGATTAGGAACAGACAAGAAAAAACTAACTTGTTATGATACCACAAGTGATTATCCACACTCTACAATTCACAGATGGAATCTGGATTTTGAAAATACTATGCTCTTCTTTTGAGAAAAAGCATGTCTAGATGTCATTTCCTCTGGGTGATTTCACAATGTGGAATGAAGGCATGAAGCTTCCTCTTTACCATTTACCAATTTATAAGGTAAGAGGTAAGAAGATAGCTTATCTGTATCTAAGTGGTTTAAAGCTCAATTTGATTGAGAAGGTATCAATCAAGAGAGCATAAACTTTCAATGAATTTTTTTTAATATTTACTTATTTATTGGCTGCGTCAGGTCTTAGTTGCGGCATGCAGGATCGGTTCTCAATAGTCAACAAAAGTAATAACACTGTCTTAAAATTTGTTTTCTGTCTGTTCCCCTTTATTGACATTTCTGCACCCTTTTCCAAAAAACAAAACCTATTTTCAGATATAACACTGAATTGCTAAAACTGTCAATATTCAACCATTTCTGACCTACCAAAATGACAAGTATTAGCGATCACTTTATTGCGAAGAGAGGAAAAGACGCTGTCCACTAATAAGCTAAAAACTTCTTATGATCACCAGCTTCTACTTTGAAAATATGTGCTTCTGCTAATCAGTAGCCCATTTCCAAATAATTAAACACTTCAATTCACCCAGAATGAACGAAGAGTTAAACTTTGTCTCCAGTCTACACACTCACTCTGACCCTGCCCCATCTCCCCCACAAATATGGTACTGGCCCTCGGAGAGACAGGCTAACTTGCCCACGCCCACCCTGATATACTTCTCATTTTTCAGAGACAAGACATCTGCAGAAAATTTGAGAATAACTGTGCTACTATAAGTAGCAAAATACCTGTTAAAATACTCCTTTAGTTGGCCGCTTCCTTTGTTTATATTCAGCCATCCCATTCAGGGCCATTTGACTGAACTGCCACAAGGCACTACACATTAACAGTAGAAGAGCTGTGACAACCTACGATTTAAAGTCCAGAAAAATGTCCATGCTGTTCAGAACCTTGGCCGTTTTTTCCCTGATTAGGAAAACTTCTTCCTCTTTCTAGAAAGAGCTTGTGTTCATGTCCATGTATACTAATAAATTACAATATTATGGGGATTCTTTTTTTTTAACATCTTTATTGGAGTATAATTGCTTTACATTGTTGTGTTAGTTTCTGCTGTATAACAAAGTGAATCAGCTATACACATACTTATATCCCCATATGAATGTTAAGGGGATTCTGAAATGATTCTGCAGTCCTGAAAATCAATTAAACTATTCTCCCACCCTGGCCAACAGTTCCCAGCACCTTCAGGAATCAACCTAAAGCCAAAAATGATATTGATATTAGTTGTTTTAAACAAGTGAAGTTGCTCAAACAAGAGCCCCACTGATCAATCATTAGACATCTACTCTCTCGGGCTCCACCCCAGACCTGGTAAGACACCCTGGGTTGGGCCCAGCCTCCAGGGACAGCTTGGGAACCATCGAGGGACACGCACCAGGTCTTCCTTTCTCACGCGATGGCACCTGCACGTGGTGGTGGCAGCTGGCCTATGCCCATTAAATCTTTCCTTCTCCAGCCTCGCAGCCGGGCTCCTCGAGCCAGTCCTCGGGCAGCATGGCGCAGGATCCCTTCATTCCGGACCCTTTCTGCACGCAGCCCACCCGACCCTCTCGCTGGTGACGGGGCAGCGTCTCAGGCCGCTTCTTGCGGAAATCGACGACTCCTCCAGTGCCTGTTCATATTGAACTAATCATCGCAGCGTGTGTGGTCTTTTTTGATGCCGATTCTGTTTTTTCCTGGAGTCCTGTGTTGGGGCTTCTTGTGTCCACGGCGTAAGTGCTGTTCTTTCTGCTCTGATACAGTTTAAAGACATCCTGAGGCCCTCCTCTTCCACACTCACCTTCATCTTGTACAAACGTGTTCTGCAGGTAAGAGCCCGTGTCTTATCACATGGTCTGCCTGGAATCCTCTTTTTTCTTTTGGGATTATTTACAACAGTGTTTTCAGAACTTTGTGTGGGAGCCTCCAATTAACAGTTTTTCCCATTACGGTTTCAGATCATGCGGCCATGCCTATATTTTCTTTAAACCTCGTGATGTCGGTTTTCAGAAAGTCTACATTTGACTATGCCTGGTGTTTTCCTTCCCAAACGTCCTGAACTTCAAAATGACTGAACTGCTTTCACTGAGATCCCAGCTTTCTCCACATCACCCACCAGACATCCCTGGTCAGTCAGAAACAGATGCAAAGAAGGTAAGATGGTCTCATCCCAGAAGGCGATATGTTCTAACGTGACCCCAACTTACATGACTGCTCAAAAGGGCTCCCCCTCACTGGGCGGCCCAAGATACCCACCAGAATGAGGGCTTTCCAAGTGTCTGGTTCCCTGGAACTACCGCATTGGGAGCTTGGCAAACTTGGTGGGTCCCGGACGGCCTCTCCTCAGCAGCCTGAAGCGAACCCCCCAGAGGACTCTGCTCTGGGACAACAGGCCGCCTTTCGAGAGCACACGCTTTCCCCCTCAATGGCATGTGGAGGCCTCCATGTTTCTTCCATTCCCCCTTCCGGGTGACGCCAGGGAACAGTGAAAGAGGTAGGAGACAGCGTTTGCAAGCTTGTGTGGTTCGTGAGACTCACGTAGGTGAAGTACTTGGTTGGGAAGCTGCACACCAATAAACGGCAGACCTGGGACCAAAACCGAAGCCCCCTCTCAAAGCCCGACACTTGCTGCCGCACTGCCGCGTCCCGCAGGGCCCGGCAGCTTCGAGAATGAGCCGCCATGGCCACTCCGGTCACTCGGGCTCTCGGTTTAGCGACTACCTTCCAGGGTTGTTGAAGAAATCAGGAAAGAAGCCAGGGAAAAGTGAACAGCACAGTGCCAGGCACGTGTTGGCCTAATCTAAGCCTCAGCCGTTGTTACTGCCGTTGCTCATGGCCAGCGCCCGCCTTTTTATTTTAGGAAAATACTTTTATTTTTACACCATGGCATTTCATTTCTCTATAGGATAACACAGTTTTCTTCTTAACAGTTTTAGGTAAAATCCCTCAAACAGGGAAATAAGGATAACTAAGCAAAGGGGCTCAGAAGTTATAACTACCTTACTTCCTGACCCTAAGAGTTAACTCGACTTCAGTCTTCCGGAACGCAGCGGGAGGCCGCTATGGGGGAACATGCGCCCGTCACCGGAGGGGCACCTGCACAAGACTCACCTGTCTGTGGAGCCCCCATGCCCCGCACAAGTCAGCCTCCCGGAGCCCCACGTGCACCCAGCCGGCCCCTCCCTTCCCTAAGAGCAAGACCCCCCCAGTGTCCGGGCAGAACCTTCTTTCTTATTCTTTCCCTATCACTGCTAGAGAGTACCAGGTGGGCTTATTCTCACTGCACCCTCTCACCTGAAACTCTCAAACACGCTGCGATGCTTCCTGCGTCATTTCTACCACTGGTCAGGACACTTCTACAAAATTCTATCATTTTTCCTTATTCTGTCAGGGAGACTTACAGATAAGTGTCTTTAAAAAGGACTCTTTAGAGAGGCTTATGAGAACAGGTTAAGGGGACAGCACACTAACCGGGGAGTGACGCCACCACAGAAAACAGAGCTGATGTGCTGTTACTGCCGTTCCCATAATTAAAGGCCCAAAGGAACCGGCCTTCCTGGTCCAGACACCACCTTTTGCTGTTACACTAAGTGAACGCCAGGTGGCACCACAGCCCAGCCCACCAGAGACGACATATGTTTCTTCCTCAGCCAGCACAGCGGGCCGGGAGGCCTGGTTCCCCTAACCCTCCCTGTGAAGTGTACTTATACTTAAACCACAATGAAGTCTTGTTATAAACGCCTTTAAAAAATGTATACCTAGCAATATTATTCTTTAGCTATCTAATGCTGGCAGAAGCTTGCTATCGACAGATCAGTTTGTTTCCGGACGCGCAGGCTCAGCGGCCATGGCTCACGGGCCCAGCCGCTGCACAGCATGCGGGATCTTCCCGGACCGGGGCATGAACCCGCGTCCCCTGCATTGGCAGGCGGACTCTCAACCACTGGGCCACCAGGGAAGCCCTGTTTGTTTTTAAATTGAGTAACTCAGCACTTTGTGAATGCGGTGCTTAAAAATCTATAAACTCTCCCTCAAAACCATTCCACGGAACTAAGTAAGACTGGCAAGAAACGAGAGCTCTGCTTTTTGCTCCCTGGGATGGACGAACATGCCCTACTAGTAAGTGCCAGATCCATCCATCACCCTCGGGGATTCTTTACGGTGGCCTTTTCAGGGTACCTGATGTAACTCAGAAAACACCACTCTCATTTTCCTATCTTCCTCTCCCTTTCGAGTTAAGAGAAGCCCTTAAAACACTTGGCATTGTTTTTGCCTGGCTTTAAGTGCCCTCAGTTAAACTTTACTTAACACAATGATCTCTAATCCTTCTTACCAGAACAGGAGAAAAAAAAATAAAAACGGCAAATGGGAGGAAAGACGGCCCCCAAAATGCAGAACTCAAAATTCAGTTTTTAAGATGGATAAAACCAAGGTTAGGTGTTTTAGCAGTGGCTCCAAGCTAACTTCTGCAGCGCAGTCAACCTCACGCAGTGCTGTAAGCAGCAAGAGCACTGCCCTTCACACTTCTTGAAAACTGAATCACATTCAAGGATGCTCAAGAGAATTATCAAGACTACGTAGGAAGAAGCAAAGCCCAGAAAACGAGCAGGTCACATGTGGAAAGCAACAGTGCTACCACTTCCCAGCCAAACACAGACACCAGGAACACGAGGCCTCAGAGAACAGACTGGACTAGGCCCCAGGTCTTGAACTCCAGGATCCCTGGTGAACTGTGATTTGACCCCAAGTTTGCAACCGCCATTTGTTTGAGAATCCACTCAGGATAACCATATTTTAATTTATCGTAATTTAACCATATTTCAATGCATCATAAGTTCTCTAATGCCAGTTCTGTTCCTGCAAATTAATCCGTGTTATGACGGACTGTCCAAGGACAACTCTCCTTGGCCATGAGCTTAATGCCTCCTGATGACTGACAAGCCGCTCCTGACCACACAGCTGGAAAACTGACCCTCCTAAAAACAGAAGCCACAGCCTCTGGCTAACGTTTCACTATTACATACACATGAAAACTAAGCTTAACCATCTCTGAGAATCCAAGGATGAAGGCAGAAGTAGTTAAACCTAAACAACGAAACCATCTCAGAAGGGCTTCCATCTACGCCTCACTCTTGTCAACACTCAATGGTAGACGAAGGCTTAAAATACACTAAAAATTAATGTATTGTACTTAATGTAATTAATGTAATGTACTTGTGTCAACTCTGTTTCCCCATGAAGCAAGAGACCTTAAAAGAAAGCACTCTGTGCTGTGTTCTTTTTTTTTTTTGGCCATGCTGCTTTCGGGACCTTAGTTCTCCCCGACCAGGGATCAAACCTGTGCCCCCTGCAGTGCAACCACTGGACCACCAGGGAAGTCCCCTTTCTGTGCACTTTTTACTCAGAAATCTAACATTCACATCCACGTCCTACGATTTGCATCAAACATCCTTCCCAAGCGCTCCAGCCTCAGACATGGGTCCTGGCGCAGGATGGAGGGCTGTGCTGCTCGGGGGGGGGTGGGGGTAGGGGGGTTGCGGGGGCGGGCGGGAGGCGGGGAGCTGGCAGGAAAGGCCAGAGTTGGGGACTACAGACACGCTGCTCAAGGAAAACCAGGTCTACCCACTGTGCTGGTTTGCCTCCAGGGCTCTAGAGGCTGGAGCAATCAGGGATTTCAGTGGCAATTTTTGTTTACAACACAACTGGAGACCCATCTGCAGCCAGCTCGGCAGAGATCTTCACGCATTTAGAATTAGCCAGTTTAAAAATTAAGAGACCAAAATATAGTCCACATTATTTCACATTTGTAAAGTCTAAAGCAAGTTCCACAGGTGTTAACATGTGAGGCTATTTCTGAAAATTAAGGTCAAAAGGCTAGATACTTTAAAATGTTAAAATTGTTACACACAAAACAAGTGTGTGATAGAGCAAAAAGGTTGTGTGTTTGGGTGCATATAAGAACTTTAGGGTAATATGAGGGTTTCAAAGGACAATCTGTTCGGCTAGAATAACTATTTCATAAGGTTTCTGAGCACCTGATAATTTCCAAGTAATCTAAGCCTAAGGCAAAGTTCTGGCATCAAGTGTGCACAGCAGATAAAATACTTGTCCTTCTTCTCAAGAGTACTGTTTTACCATGAAGTAACCAACACAAAGGGATCTTAAATGAAGAAATAACCGAGTCTTGGGAAGGACAAAGGGCACAGACAGAACGGGCCCCTGGTGACCCACCTGAATGGGTCCTACTGACATCAGCAGGCTCTTCAGTTGGGCGTCAGTAGTGGAGGAAGAAAGCCCTTCAACAGACACGACGCAGGGCTGAGGCTTGCACTCCACCACCCGGAGATTCTGCTTGTTCGGCATCAGGCGGCCCCGGCCCATCGCACCTGCCATTCCCCGGCCTCTCCCGTGCATGATGACCTGGCAACAACAAAAGGAACTATTCAAGGTTGAAGCTTGGGGGTTTTTTCACAGCTACTAAGATACAAAAGTGAACAAATCAGAATCCATTAAAATATACCGTGAGCGACAGGACCTTCTGTAGTTTTTATCCACTACCAGAAAAGGGTTTAATGTCTAAATAAGACCACAGTACCCAGCAAACTGGAGTAAAAGAAAAGGAAGGAAAAGGAAGCAGCAAAGTCTGCACCTATCTTGGTGCCAAGCATGGTACTAGGTAGGCACTTTCTGTGTTACCATCATCCTGTAGACGAAGCAGCAGGATCACAGGGGTTCCGAAACCTGCCGCGAGTAACACAAAGATCTGGGTCCAGTCCTTAACGGCCCCGGAGCCCAAATTTCTCCCACTGTACCACAGGCAAACCCAGCGGGGACCAGGGGACTGTGTATGGTGCTCCCCACAGCCGCCTCCCTGTCACTGCAAGCCACAACACTACGTACCCTGGAGGGCAGATTCTGCAGCAGGAGTCTCCCACCGGCTGCACCACTGCACACTACACTCCTCTGCAGGGCTTTCAAAACAAAACCAAAAACCCAAACTACAACGACTGAGTGCCCCTGTCCCCCACCGAAATTACAACAGCACTGGTCTAAGGTAGGACCCAGACCTTAGCATTTTTTAAAGCCGTCCAGGGCTCAAAACCACTGTTCTGGGATCTTTTAAACAAGAAGGAACCGCTGAGCTTTCCCGTCCTTTCTAATCCGGAAAGTAGATAAAGCGCCAGTGCCCCCAGACCAGGACAGCAGTGAAACGCAGACGCGGATGTGACTGGGCTCACTGCGCTTTCCAGACGTCCTGCCCAACTCTGCCCGAGAGTCGGGTAGAAAGAGCCAAAAACGACCTCCCGCCCCATCACAGAGAAGGGCACAGAGGAAGGCAGACAGAAATCAGAATGGAACCTTAGTACATGAATGGGTGCCACATAAAGGGAAACTGAGAAAAGAACGCAACACTTCGGAACATTCCACAGGAGGCGACACAACTACTCCTGTGAAGTGAGTTCCCAGAGTGCAAAAGGGTATTTCAAGAGAAGTCACATGGGAAAACACCATCAAAAAGTGCAAGTTTCACTGCCTGGAAACCAGCAGTGTGTTCTGTAACATTAATAACAACATTCTCTACCGAGTGCTGGCTCACATTCCAGGTATCTTCTCATAAAACCCTCGCAAGAGCCCAAATAAGCCAGGAAAGATTACTGTCCTCACTTTTATAGGAGAGTAACCTGAGGCTGAGGCTGAAGAAACACGAGTGCTTTATCTGTGTGTACAACAGACTATGGGGGGGAGGGGTGTTCTACGATCTTTCTCATAGCATACCCAGGGACAACACCTGACCAAAGAAAATTTAGACTGGAGCAATTTTTAAAGAGTATATCTGAAGATACGACTTAATGTGTCTGTGCCTGTGCCACCTGCAGCAAAAATGTCACTGCTCTGTTTGTCTCTGTATCATAAGGTATTTATGAGAAAATAAATCTGGAGTAACTGAATTACTTCAAAGAGCTGTAACGGTCTTCAGGCTAACACTACTCCTTAATATCACCTGCAAGGCAAGCAGAGAGGATGAACTGGCAGAGTTCAGAGCTTTCTAGAAGAAACTCAGAGCAAGTATGGTTGCCCCTCTTCCACCCTAAGGTCATCAGGCAAGGGGCATCTGGCTTCTGCGCCAAGAGGGGACCTTGCTGTCGGGCAGAGAGGGAGCCCTTGGGAAAGCTACAAAGACACCCTCACCAGAAGCTGGGGGGGGGGTCCCCACCAGGACATGATGGGACAAGGGGGACGCTCCTCTCCTCGGGAAGGTTAAATTCACAAGGGGTACTGGATGCCCACACCTCGTCTCCCACACTGAGCTCGGAGAAGGAAAACACACCCTCGACCCCCAGAGCGAGGGAGGGAGGAGGGAAGAGCCGGGGGGAGAGGCACTTTCTCGGGCAAGGTACTTCACCCCCAAAGGCTTCCCATCTGCGAACTGGGGTGACGAGGAGGAAGCAGTCTCTGGAGGAGCAGCTGGCAGGGGAGGAAGGAGCGCTGGGCTGGGCTCTGTGCAGGGCTGTCCCCAGAGCACAGCTCAGATCTGCCCGAAATACCCGCAGCCTGGGTTTAGCGTGATTGCCCAGTATCGTACCACTAAAAATGTCACAAGAGGAAAGCGCTTTTGTGAACACGTTAGCTTTCAAAGCCAGGGCGAAGGAAACTATGGTTCGTTCATCCACAATCTGAGCACTGCTGCTGCGCCAGGCACTCCCATCAGTGGGTTCACGGGCTCCGCTCCTGGGGCAGGGGCAGTAACAGGCAGTACCTTCTTGGCCGGGTGAATTCCTTGGATGCTCTTGATGCCTGGAGGGCCGGCTGAGTGCACGTGGGCCCCCACCGGAGGGTGCTGGGGCTGCTGAAGCGCCCCCTTGGTCAGCGTCACCTTGCGGGCAGGCTGCTGTCTCACTTCTGGGGGCTGAGGGAGCCGCTGAGGCTGGCCCTCCAGGTGAAAAAAGCCATCGCTCTCTCCTCCCTGCTGAAACCAAGGCAGCACGCTGGTCAGTCTCCGCACAAGCAGGCATCCCTCCCCAGCATCGGGGTCCACCTCGATCAGTGCTCAACCGAGAAGCACAACCGTCAAGCCTGCCATTCACTAGGGCCACGAAGGAAATTTCTTATTTGACGGGGGTTTGGGTTTTAATAGTATTTTTCAAATTTAAAACTAAGATCTTTAATTACTGTATCCACTCAAGAGGTCTATAATTACTAAAGTAAGTGCTGTTGAGTTTAGTGAAATAGTGCTTGACTTTAAAAATACTTCATACTCGACATGCCTTTTCCATTTTCATGAGCATTCTTGTGAAAATCTGACAGTTTGTATAGGCAGTGGTTTTAAACTTTTAACTCCCACTCAAACCTAATGAAAGCGGGTCATCATCCTGACTCGCCCCGCTGTCCCCCGGCGCTGGTTGTGAATCCCAGGCACGCCCCAGTGCCTTCCTCCTTGCAGATACAACCCTGAACACTTGGGCTCCCCAGAGCGCCCGCAGGCTGAGCAGCACCCTGGTCGCCCCTCCTCCTCTGAGTCACAAGTACCCACACGTAGGCTGGCCTCCGGCCTCAGTCCTGTTTGGAACAAGAGCAGACCAGCCAGGAGTCTGAGAAACTGAATGAGGAAATTCTAGAAATGAAAGAGTTACTGGAGGCCCAGACAAGTCCTCCCCACATGGCGGACAGGGAACTGCAGGGGGACAGCAGGAAGAAGAGCTGAGGAGGGGTCTGAGGGGGCAACGCACTCACAGCTCGCCGGCCAAGGGCAGGGCGGGGTGCCGAGCACCACCGATCCCTGAGCGCTGGCTGAGCACTAAGCTGGGCAGCGACAGGGCTGCCTCCCAGGAGACCACGTGAAGAAATGAAAAGCCCAGGCCCAAACGGATCCTCTGGTGAATTCTATCAACTGTTTAAGAAAGACAGACTCCCAATCTGGTTCAGAAAACAAAAGCAGAGGGACAACTTCCCCACTCATTCTCTCAGACTTGTATTACCCTTTTACAAAAGTCAGACAAAGACATCAAAAGAAACAAAAGCCACAAAAGAATATCCCTCATACATATACATGAAAAAGATTCTCACCAAAACACTAGCAAACTAAATTCAGCAACGCAGAAAAAGAATCATAACCAAGTAAGATTTACCCCAGGAATGCAAGGTTGGTTTAACTCAAAAATCAGTTATCAGACCACAACAGTAGAGGAAAAGACCACATGACCACCTGCACTGATACAGGAAAAGCACTCATAATAAAAATTTTCAGTGAACTAGGAACAGAAGGGACAAATCAACCTGACAAAGGAAATCTACCAAAAATCGACAGCTCACCTCATGCTTAGTGTGAGACTAGTCACGGGTATTCGACCTGCACGTTAGTCACCTAGGGAGCTCTCGTGTGTTAGTGTTCCTGGACTTTGACCCAGAACCATCCAATTAGACCCTCTGGAGCTGGAACCCAGACATGAGCATTTTTTTGTTGTTTTTTGGGGTTTTTTTTTTTGCAGTACGTGGGCCCCTCACTGTTGTGGCCTCTCCCGTTGCAGAGCACAGGCTCCGGACGCACAGGCTCAGCGGCCATGGCTCACGGGCCCAGCCGCTCCGCGGCATGTGGGATCTTCCTGGACCGGGGCACGAACCCGTGTCCCCTGCATCGGCAGGCAGACTCCCAACCACTGCGCCACCAGGGAAGCCCCAGACATGAGCATATTTTAAACGCTCTTCCAGTGATGTTTTCCAGCCAGGGCTGAGGATGGCTGAACCAGGTGGTTGCCCCCATAATGTTCTGTGACTCTGTGACTCTATAATGTCGGCTATAATTGTCTGAAATGTGATCCTGCTGGGCGTTATTCCAACCTGATGGGAGACTGTTCCCCAAATGAAAACGGACGCACTATGGAAAGGCAGGCCGTTCTGCAGGACCAGGATCCACATGAAGTCAGACTGCTTCTTGTGCTTCTTGAAACTTCTCCATTACATCTTTCATCCAAAAGGTGTGAGCAGGTACCCCAGCCAGGCAGGGATGATGGCCTATTCTCAGCACACAATTTTTCAAAGTTCATATCTTGAAAAGCTATGTGAACACTCTCTAGTTTTGTATATGCTTGAAATTTTCTATACTAAAAAGTTGAAAATTTTAAGGGTATACACCACATATTCCTATCTTTAAAAGCCAGTAATCCATCACTTATTAATTTACTTAAAATCATATTCAAATTATGTTAGTATAAGATTCATAAATTCACTGTTCAAATGTTAAGTCTCACTGTTCTTAAACACGTCTCTTTACATGGGCTGACACCTCACACTAGCCCCCAGGTCCCACCAGAGGCCGTGCCATAGATGCAGGTGGCACTGGGTCACTGAATTCTCCACACAGCTCAGCTACCTAACAGTCTACTGACTGATTCTCCACCGTCTACCTTTTTCACTAATGTGGATAAATGAACTGGCTATTATGTATGGTTTAGAGAAACCAGTGGCTTAGACCTGGGTGAGTCTGTTTTTGTTTACCAAGCCAAAATTTCCTATGCATATAGATGGCAATGAGATATTTACTGAGTAAAACAATCAATGGTAGATCAGGCTTCTAAAAACTACGTAGCTCTGAATGTGCTATTAAAAAAGAGATTACAGTATCAGAATACTAGGTTATAGCCACTGTCAATTAGTACATACGTATTTACTAAATGCCACTGTGATACCAAAGAGGCCAGCCTTCAGTTCAGCACTGATACTGGGTGCACCAGAAAACATACTGTCATGCTGTACAAATCGGTAATCAGCTGGTACATGTGGTCTGAAAGGAATGATGTCCATATATACGGTGGACAACATGGTGAATATCGTTGCAGATATTTTCTTTAGCAATCCAGAGCTAAAAACGTAGATGATCTTAAAATAGAAAACAAAAAAAGAAAAAGAGAAGAAAAAGGGAATTCCCTCGCCACCAGTGGTTAGGACTCTGTGCTTCCACGGCCGGGGGGCCTGGGTTCAATCTCCAGTTGGGGAACTAATATCCCACAAGCCGCGAGGAGCGGCCAAAAAAAAAAAGAAAAAAAAAATACGTAGATGATCTAGATAGTGAAGTTTTATTTAAAAAGAAGAGCTTGCACCAAAAGTAGGATATTTGCCTATTTTTAAGGTATACACTGTGTGTATGTATTTGGGTGATAAATATGTAACGCTGTGGTGATCTGATGATTTTTAAACTGGGAATTAAGAACAGAAACATTTAGTCAATAAACACCCCAAACAAAAATTCTCTTTGCTGTTATTCTGAGTTAAGAGACTGGTGCTAATTTATGTCTGACAATATTAGGTCAGAGGAACACCCTGAAAAACAAAGTTCTAAACTTTTATTTTCCTTTCAAAACAAGTTTACGTTTTAAAGTAAGCTTGATTCCCATCTGCAGTTCAGAAATACAGGTAGAGTTATCACAAAAAGCCTCTCCATTTAGGACTTCCTAGGAGATGGCCTGAGAGAAGACACAGTAAAGGACATCTGTGATCAGAGTGCCTCCAGGTCTGGACCTCGCCGCCTGGAGGTCTCCCCGCTCCGTCTGCATCTCACAAACTCACGGGCACGGTGAGCACCCCTACTCCTCCCCGCCCGGGGAGCCTCAGCAGCCGCCAGCCTGACCTGCTCACTCGAGGGGGCCCCCAGCATCTCTAACCCTAAGGTTTCCCAGGCCACGTAACTGCTTTATTCCTCTTCACAGCGTTAATCACCACTCACAGTCCTGTCACGCTCACGAGAACGGGAGCCCCGCGGGCAGCACTGGTCGCCACGCATCCTCGGCTCAGAGAAGAGGACCGAGCCCTGGGCAGGAAGACGACAAGCACTTGGTGAGTCAACGATGAACAAGAAAGAGGGATGCTTCAGGCAGGGATTATAACAAAGGCCCAACTTTTGGGAAAAACTGCTATCGTCAGCTTACTGACAAGTGACGGGAAGGTCTGGGTAAGCTCTGGAGTTACTTATATTCAGGACAATGTTTTACACCTTCTACAGCTACAAATGATGTAATAAACTTTATAACAGAAATTTCCAGGGCACTCTAGGCTCTCCATCACCATGCTGAATGGCACCATTCAACATGCTCCACTCATGGGAAGTTGGATGGAGTTGTTTGCTGAATGTCTTCAACTTGACAAGTAGTACACTAGGGTCTGTACAGAGACTGTTTTCCTTCAATCCTCCCTCAAGGTAAATATTATTATTCTCACTTTCCAAATGAAAAACCCGAGATCCTTGGTCACACAGTAAGTGCTTTTAGGACTTCCTGTCTCAGTGGTTCCAAAGCATGGACTCCACACAGCCTCGTAGGCAAGGAGCTTATACTAACATAACTATTTTTAGCAGGGTTAGAAACAAAGGGACTAACCATCATTCAATTAAATCATTTTAAAGAAATGAAGGTTTACTATAATGCTCTGCTCTGACATTTTTCTGGAAACCATGCTGAGGACTCAAGGCTTAAATATAAGTAATGTTATTTCATTTTGTAAGAAAAGCAGTTTTTTTTTCAATTGAGAGAACAATTATTTTCTTTCAAATTAGCACAACGAAAAGCTAATTCTTAGGATAAATTTTAAATCCCAGAGTTATTCCGGTTAACACTAGGCAACATTCAACCTACTAACTTCTAGGCTGTGGCCAGAAACATATTTTTTACACCTACTCTCACATTCTCACAGACACAGAAAAAAGGTGAATGAGAACCAAGCCAAACTGAACCCACCTATTTACTTAGAAGTCTTCTACAACTTGTGCATATAGTTAACAGCACTGAAGGAGATTTCAAAATTATTACTTATGTAAATTTTAAAATACTGTCGATTCAAATCAGGACTTTCAGAAACCTGAAAGTTTCATTAAAAGCTTATTAAGTTACATTATCATCTTAATGTAAGGAAATAACTAGTCATCTGTGGATGGCAGATTACATTCCATTCAAAGAAAGGAAATCCACTTTGAAAGTGCATTTCTCTAGGGTGGCACAGTTCCCTTTTAAATTCTTTGCACAGCAGTGTGTTTAGACATGATTTTAAATACCTTTTACTTCCTCCAAAACAGATGAAGAGAAGAGGAGTTTGACCTGTCTTAGGCCAACCTGGAAATATTTCCTTGCTTTCTTCCGCAGATAAATATCTTTTAATGAACACACTATAAAAATGTCTCTTGAGGGCAGTTTTTCTTAAATATAAAAGGCACTTCCTGAATTAAGTAAGCTTAGGGAACACTTTTTACCAGCTTAATCGTTAAAAAAAATGAGGTTTGTAGCCACCAACATTACCATGACAAGTTTATTTATAACAAATTGTTTAAATGTATAGATAAAAATGCCCATTGATATTGTCAGGGTAGCCTGCAATTTGACAGATCAAATCTTATTTTCATTCTTAAACATCATGAAGAAGTGGTATCGCTGGCTCGCATTCACCAGTGAGCAAATTGATTAATCCCCCTCTATAGAAATCTCAACTCTTGATTACACCTATCAGACGTTAAGCAGCATTATTCTAGAGTGACAACACTTGACAAATTCCCCAACCATTTTTCTCAGCCTTTGTGGCCCTGCTAGCTTGTATTAACCCTGATGAAAAATTAATTTTCCTTATCTTCTTCTAAACCCCAAAATCCAAATCCGCCAAACTGGCAACTCTTTCTGTAAAGGTATTATGAAAACCTCTAAAAGATTAATTGCATGTCTTCAGGTGACATTAAATTAATTTCTGTACTCATGACAGACATTTGATACTCCGTACTGAGAGGACAGATAACATTGTCGGGACACAGAGAAGGACAGTGGTTAGGGTCCCAGGGCAGCCTCTTATGAATTCTCCTTTCGATAAGGCCTACTTCACTGTCATGGCAATGCTGCTGATCTGCCAGCCCACAGACCTCACAGAGCAGGTTTCTATTAACTACAACAATGCTGGGCCTGGCCCAGTGATCTTTAGAAAGCTCGCCCAGAATCTGGACAATAAATGATATGCATGCTCTACGAAGTTTCTAAACACAAATACATTTCATGCTCTAGTCTGTCTTTGAGACTACTACTTAAAGGAGAAAAGATAAAATAAACAGGCTAATAACATTCTTATCCAGGCTCCTGTGTCAATTCCCTAATTAAACTGCTGCAATATGATATGAGGTGAGGACACTTCACATGGGCAGTGTCCATCTATTCTACGCAATAAGCTATCCCTCCATACGGCAAGCATGCAGAACATGTAAAAGCAGCAACTTAAATCTAAACTGCTTCCTATAAAATTCCAGTAACAGGTCTACACGGGCTGGACTGAAACAAAATCCTTAAGGTTAAAGGGATCTCACAAGTGCTTGCTTGGGCTTCCTGGAGAAAAAAAGGATTCAACCGGTAGGTGCACCAGGATTTCGCCTTATGGTGATAACACGGCACAGTTATTCAAGTGCGCGCGCTCTCTCTCTCTCTCTCTCTCTCTCTCTCTCTCTCAACATTCTACCTTTCTGAAACTAGTTAGGTTTGGGCAATCTTTTAAAAGCAAAATTAATTGGCCTTTGGAGAAATATACCAAAGCCCTGAGCCTGTGAGGGGATCTGATGCCCCAGGATTCTCCAATTTCTACAGCACAGACCTACCAATCTAAAAAAAGGAAAGGACTGCTAGAAGTGAGACTGCGGTTCACCCAGCAGCAGGGGCCCACGAACTCCGGCTTCTCCAGCAAGAGCGCCCCGTAGGAATGAAGCTCCAGACTCTGGAAAGCAGACGCTTCCAACCTGCCCCGGATGGGCAGCTGGGAAGGACCTACTTCAGAGCGCTAGGCGACTTCCCGGCGCAGGTGACGAGGCTCCTATTCTTGGTAGCCGTTCGAAGTGAGGAGAGGGAAGTTACCCAAGACGCTGGAGAAAGCAGATTCCTTTTCTGCTGGAGAAGGTGGGTTAGCAAATCCTGATTCCTAATTACAAGAGAATTATTTCTGATTTAACCACCTGTTTCGCTCTGAAAGAAACACCATATGCCTAAAAACACCTATAAATTCACGTGTAGACATTCTAATTCATTAAAACTGATGCCTGTCCTCTAATGGACAGTAGTCTATTTTGCCCAAATTTAGAGGTCACATGTTTAAGAATGCTGAAAACGTCATACCTCTAGAAGTTACCAGTTCTTTGCACCAAAGTGTTTCAAAGCTCTTAAAAACAATTACTTATGCACAGTAGCTTCTCCTCCAAAAGAAGATTCTAGAATATACATCTTATCAAACAAGCGATTAATCAAGATTCGTGCCCCATTTTTCTTCCTCTCTTATTTGCCTTTCGGCCACCTGACTGCTCATCAGCTCCTCTAACAGGGAAATGATCAGGCAACAAATGAGGCCCAACTACAACCAGCCACGTGGCCACTCTCCCCACCAGAGAGGAGAGGGATGGCAGGACGAGAGGGAACCAGGGGTCAGCAAGGTGGGAGTCTGGGCTCTCACCTCCTTGGACAGTGGTGCCTTCACACCCACCCCCACTCCCCGTCCATCTGGGCAGGGCCTCTCCTGGCTCCCCTACCTGTGTCAAAGAAGCTTCTCTTACACTCAGCTTCCCAGAGGTGTTTCTCTATCACAAGCCCACTGCAGTTCTGTCCTTTACTACCCATTTCCAACTCACTTTCATCTGACTTGCTTTCTCCTGGTCCTCTAGCATGGCATCAGCTCTTGGGTACTGCCCAAAACCATGGCATCAAGTCAGCTTCCACCAGAAACCAATGAGTCAGGACAGCTGAGTCCTCCAGCCGTGGCCAGGCAGCTTGGCGAGTCATAGAATGACATACACAACGTGAGCCTTGTTCTGCCTTGGCCTGGGGCGTGGGTCTCCCCAAGAACGAGTCATCACCACAGACTCATCAAACAGCCAAATGTACAATACAATCGCATCTTGTAAACTGAATTAACAAGGATTAATGCTATTTCTGGTGTTATACTCTGCTTACTAGTGTCATCTAAATGTCTACAATATACAGCTGTTACTTTTATAATCAGAAGTACTGTGGGGCGGGGGGGAAGGAAACGACGACAACACCACACTGTGTTAACTCCTCCTCCTTGGATATTTCCATAAAGAAACTGTAAACAATACCTGTATTTTTAAAGGGAGAAGCTACTTATTTTCTCTATTATTTCAACAAATGTTTCTTAAATATTTATAATGTATTTGAGACAAAAAATGAACTGAAGTGGAAACCCAGCCTCAGTCAGGAGCAGTGACTAGGAGACAGCTCCAGCAGTGGGCAGAGAAGGGCAGGGCGCGGCGGGGGCGTGCAGGCGCCGAGAAAGGGCGCAGCGTGAGTGTGGACGGAGCGGGGAGACAAAACTACAAGAGCAAGGCGGCCAGACCACGGAAAAACAGGGCACGTCCGGAGAACGGGAGGCCGCGAGGGTGACCACTTGTACCCCCACCTGCGACTCCTTCTCAGACTAGAGTCCCCGAAGACTGACAGATGACTCCAAGACCAGCACTTCTGTTTCTAGTAAATCTGATACACAGTGTAAGAAACTCCTTATACTATTTTTGCAACTTCTCTTGAGATTACGTATATCAAAATTAAACGTCCTCGGGCTTCCCTGGTGGCGCAGTGGTTGAGACTCTGCCTGCCGATGCAGGGGACACGGGTTCGTGCCCTGGTCCGGGAAGATCCCACGTGCGGCGGAGCGGCTGGGCCCGTGAGCCATGGCCGCTGAGCCTGCGCGTCCGGAGCTTGTGCTCCGCAACGGGAGAGGCCACAACAGTGAGAGGCCCACGTACCGCAAAAAAAAAAAAAAAAAAATTAAACGTCCTCCACTCCACAAAAAAAGATCAGGTATGCACACACCATCGCGCTAGAGAAAATCTGAGAATAACTTTTGAGGAAGAGAAGAAATCTACAAATGCACACCAACCCCCAAAAGCAAGCTCACACAAACAAATTGGGACCTTTTACGTGAAGCATTTTGACAGCCTTTTAAAAGTAAAATTCAAGAATATCATGACTGGACAGCTGGCTTTCCTGCTGAGGCATTCTGTGCTTCTCCCATTTCTCTGTGTGGCCAGCAGAACAAAGGGCTCTTTACTTAATTTGCTGCCAAATTCTTAAAATTTTCATGACCTCAATTAGAATAAAGCAGCTGAATTCAGAATTCGCTTTCACTTTCTTAAAGAACACTGTAAGAACACACTTTTTCTTCCTTTAACTAAGAGGAAAGGGTAGTAACATCTACTGAGCCAATGCCATGTGCCCAAGCACTGTGCCACTCATCTCACCCATGTCACGACAGCTAACCCTCACAGCCACCCTGGGAGAAGCTTAGCCTCATTCTGAGGAGGACACAGGTTCATCTGGGCCAGGTAACCCGATGCAAACATCTCAAAGATTCCCCATTTCCCCTAACCTGGAAGACAGAGCTGCAGGCCTAATGAAACTCCTGAATAAACAAATTCCGCATGGCACTTGCTCGTCCTAATTCTTTTTTCTGGTGTTTAATCACAGAACATGGCTGAGGATGATTATAGTAAGTTTACACTAAGTAAACATTTTACATTTTTATATATGCTCTGTTATTAACCTGAAGAGGTTTTCTGGGTTATGTATTGGTTATGAGAGAAATTATGATTGGGGGCAGGGGGGCACGGCACGCTGCACAGCTTGTGGGATCTTTGTTCCCCAACCAGGGACTGAACCCAGGCCCTCGTCAGTGAAAGCATGGAGTCCTAACCACTGGATCACCCAGGAATTTCAGAAATTATGATTTAACAAGATTGCTCTTTTGGTTTCTGAAAATTAAATACTTAAAAGTAGCTTTCTGAGAAATGAGCAAATGGAGACTATTCCTATGTTTTAAATAATAAAAAGAGAACCATTCCATCAACTACAATTCTTTAAGTAGATTACTTATATAAATATTGTTCAGGGAGGCACATGAAATTTTAGAAGCAATATTTGCCAACATTTAACACTCTTTACAAGTAGCATTAATTTGTTCCTTTTTAAATCTCACCCAACAAATCCAGACAATATAAATGGGAAAAAACTAAAATTCACAAAGAGATTGATCAGCCTCATAACAAAAAGTCTCTTTAAATTTCAAATTCCCTTAATGATTTCAATTTTAAATATAAAATCGGATCTATTTTGATCTACATAGAAATGTTCAAAGACACATTTCTAGCACACAGCTATAGTCATAGCTACACTCAGCCAGGACACCGTCCCTCGCTTTAATTCACCATACCAGGCTACTCCACACAGGTTCCAGCACAGGCGTGATGCAACCCCAGCCACTCCCCAGTCCAGACTCCCAGTCAGGGCTCTGTGGCCCACCTCTAAACCCTCTCCACATACTCTGCAGCCAGTCAGTACCAACTGGGGTTGGCAAGCAAAATGAAACCTGATCACCCCTCATCCTAGAAGCTGCCCCTAAAAACTCACTGGAAAGAGTAGACTACTCTCCCTAATCTAGAACTAAGAAACCCAGGAGGAAAAGGAGCAGTAAAAATAGCTATTATAAATAATGGTAAAAAGCACAGGATTTAGAAGCGTCACTCTACCAGTCAGTAGTTGAGTGGCCCTGGGCTACTATCTGAGACTCAATTTACTTACCTATGAAATGGCAATAATAGATCTAACTCATAACGCTGTGAATACATGCTAAACACCTGATAAACAGTAGCTACTACCTATTATGTGGCATAAAATCAGGGAATGTATTTCTAGAAGGGGCCTTAGGAGCATTCCAAAAAGAAAATGGACATTTATAAAGTAACTTCTACGTGTTAGAAGGGCCCCCAAGACAATAAATAGTAGACAAGCATCCAGCCACGGGTCTTCCTCAAACACAGCCACGTTGTTTTCACCTCATCACACCCTCCTGGTGACTGAGGGCCTCAACCTCCACGCCCCCCACACAGGAGCTTCGGATTGGCCAACAAAGAACGCATGAGGCCAAGACAGCTCCCAAAGGAAGTCAGGTACGACTCTGCGAGCTACAAACCCAGACCTGGTCAGGGACTGTGTGAGAACCGACACCAAGAAATACTTTTCATTACGTCCTTTTGAAAATGCTTCCCATGTCCGTAATGCATTAGCTCTAACAAAGAAGAACAATATAAAAAGACCAGAAATTCTCCTTCGATGATCAGTATGAATTAAAATCACTTTGAAGATAGTATAATTACTGAAAGGGCAGACTGAAAAACCTATAGTCTGAAGACGCAGGCTCTTTCACCTTTCAAAAAACCCAATTTAATAAAATCCAAAGATAAATTATTGAATTACAGACAATGAAATATGGAAATGACAAAAGAGAAGACATTATTGATTCACAACTGCCTCACAGGTAAAAGTTCACCTAAAGAAAACTAATTTAAGCTGTAATATATTTTCAATTTGTACATCAGAATAAGACTGCCGAGAAAATTCCGCTTCCCTAACAATCCTGTAGATACGTATTTTGACTGTGATCACCGCCAGAGCACAATTTCTAGAACAGCACTATGTACTGCGATAGTCCTGTGTCCTGTCTGAAGAGCAACTACTAGAACGAGGAGACCACTGAATGCAAAGTAATAGTTTAGTTAATACATTCGATGCCAGTTTAGGTTAGAAAAAAGTCAAAGAAGTCAAACTGACTCTCTGAAAAGTAAATCTCTCTAGAAAGCCTTATAAATAGGATGTCTATTGTATTTCTGCACTAACAGAATGTGAAGAAGTCCTGGGCTCATAGCAAAATACAAGAATGTGAACTGACAATGAAATGCTTCTATTAAACAAGTAACTATAAACCTGAAATGCATAAATAATATTCTGCACAGGTATGATATACAAGTCAATCCTCCCATATGCTAAGCCCCTGTCAGACCCTCACCAGGGTGGCTGGTTCAGCTCCAAGCACACAACATAGCACAGCCCTGGGCATTAATGCCATGGTGCATGAAAGGAGAGAAGGACCAGCAGGGACAGAAATAAAAGGAAAAATGAGAGCATACTTAGCACTTACAAGAACTGTCTCCTTTTTGCACAATGGGTATGTTACAAATAGTTCCTACCCACCAAAAAAACACACCAAAAAACCCAGGCCTTTAGGGAAACACTGTTTGTTCTGGTTCAGAGAGATACAAACAAACGAGAGACATTTATCCTCTGATAAGGTGAAAGTTGCCAACATGCTATTGGAGGAATTTTTGGAATAAATCCTAATATACAGAACATGGTGGTTAATTAACTTAATACTTAAGAATTAAAAAGGGAGCTAAAAAACCATTTCAAAGTTTGGCAGACAGCTATTTTCATGTAAAATTCCTCTGTTGTTTTCCTGTGTATTGTAAAATTATACAGCATGATTTTGGAATATGGTCTGATATAAAAACTATATTTTTTCCACAGGAGAAAAAAGCAAAAATTGAGGTAGATAAATTCTGCTGAAGTAGATAAATTCGTTAGTTGAAGGCTGCCTGTGGACAGCAGAGCTGTGCCCCGCACCTCCTAGTCTGCCGGAGCCCAGAGTGCCCAGGCCCGCACCGCACCACTGTGGCTGCCCAGGGAAAAGGCCTATTCCCAAACCATCGCCCCATGGCCCATCCTCAGAAGTTTCTAACTCAAGTAAAAAAATGAGACACCGACAAAGTATGATTAAAATATGGTCAAAAGCAAAAGGCCACACAGACACCGGAAACTGATGAACACTTGGGTCTTCACCTAAAGATAATAAATTCATACAATATTTAAGCAATCTGATATAATACAGGCCATCTACTTATCAACATTTTGAATCACCATGAACCGAGGTGAGAAACAACAGATTTGCTCTATCACAAATTTTCTTATGGCGTGTGAAAAACTTCACACCTTAGTCTACAAACCTAGAAACAAAAGCAATTAAAACTCGACTAATTAAGCAGCAACAAGGAGCCGCCCTTAATCCAGCACAGCAAACAGCTCCCGCCCGTTCCTAGTGGTGCTGCTGTCCCTGGGTGAACTGAGGATTAGAAGTCCCTTTCTTTTTTTCCTGTAAATATTTTGTGGTTTTAAAAGTAATCATCTGTAGCTGGTTTGCTCTAAGAGCCTGTGTCTTACGGTTCTCCCCCTTTCTTCCCCAGTTTGTAACACAAATTGCACACAATGGGGAGCTGCGACAGAGAGCACGACAGTTACTCGGACCAAAGAGAGTCTGTTGCAGAATTAATTATAATTAAAGCAAGAGATGAGTGCTACCTTCTCTAATAAATAAAGACTATACGGCAGAATCAAGGAAGCAAGTATTCTACAGACGCTGACGGGAGAATCTCCTGCAATGGGAATCTATCTGCAGCAACTCTGTTTAGTTTAAGTACTGAATTTATCCAAACTGCAATTACTGTGCTTTACTGAAAATGCTCTAAAATGGGCACTGTTATGAGGTGAAGAAAGAAATGAGGGGTGCCCCACTTCTGAAAGCACATGGTAGGATCACACATGATTTCACTGTAGAATACTGTCAATCCCTTTTTCCCTCAAATGGGGGCGGGATGGTGGGCAATTAGCATCACCTGGAAGACGGGAAACAGTCTTTGAAACAACGCTGCTTAAAAGCAACACACACACTGCCCCCCCGCCCCCCGCTGCCATAGATGCTCCCTGAATCTAAAGCTACACACAACAAATTATGTGTTCTGTGGTAAAGGAAATTTTATTTTTAAAACGAACTTGATGATGCTAGCATAAATTATCTATAAAAAGAAGCTAAAACTGAGAAACGTCTAATTTAGGAACTGTCACACTGGGTTTTCACTAAGACTCAAGAGACAACTGAAACATGGGTCCCAATTGGAAGCAGGATTTAAACGACAATTCTTACACCAGCTTCAAGTGGGGAGAGGCTGGTCCACATGATTCTAAGACAGGCAACTTTACTTCCCTTCCTTCAAAAATCCTCTCTGGGAGTTAGGACATACTAAGTGAAACATAGATTCCAAGAGGCACTGGTGACCTCGTCAACTTACCCCGCCTGACAACTTAATCACCCTGACCTTGGAGCTGACGTGCGGCCCGTCTCCGCCACCGCTGTTGGCCCGGTGCATGACAGTCCTTTTCGCGCCAGGCTTGGCCTCCGGGGGCCGGCCCTGGAGGGACGCGGCTCGAGCAGTCTGCGAAGGGGGTGGCGGTCCCTCCCCGTCTGCAGGCTTTACCTGCAGGACTTTGTGCTGAGCTGGACACTGAGGTATGGTTCTGGCCTGTCTCAAATGTTTCAGTGGTTTCATCTGCTGTCCTTGATACTGCGTGTTAGCACCAGATGGCACAAAATTGGATGTTTTGGGTGGAACATTTGAAACAGTGGCATCTTGGTTTTTCACGAGAAGTCTGTTTTTCACATGCGGTCTGACCTGTGCCCCCGGGAAGGGTAACAGTGGGTTACCATTGGTGGGCGACGGTGCCGACAGCTGCTCTTCCTGCCCAGCCAGGGCCGGTGGGGGGCAGAGCTGCTGCTGCTGCTGCGCCAGCCTCTCGAGCAGCTCCTTCTTCCTCGCGCCGGCCTGCTGCTGCCGCCGCAGCTCCTTCTGCTTCAGGATTTCTTCTCGGAGGCGCTTCTGTTCTTCTATCTTTAAGCGGTATAACCTCGTTTCTTCATCTTCATCGGGAAACTGAAGCAGAAAACACGCATGGTTTAGAGTACAAGGCTAGGTGACAGTTCCAGTCTGTTTCAGCAAACTTAAGAAAAGGCACTTTCTAAAAACCCTTTAATTCAGGATTGAAAGAAGCCATTCAAAATCTGCTTATAGACTTTAAGTGTAACTCCTTCCCCTGGGGAGGGAAAAAAAAAATTACACAGCTAAAGCTAATTTGGAAAATCTTATCAGAATATTAAAAATGAAATAATGTAAATTTCCACTCATTTACAACTTTGAAACCAATTAAACTATTCATTTAAGATATCAAAATATGTTTGAAATGGAAACTGCAACAGTAGGGAGGCCTCGCTGTCACACAGGTTTTATCTGGCTCTCCTCTGACGAACCAACAAAAGGTGGGGTGTAAATGACCTGAAAGGGTCTGATTAGAACTATTGATTTTTCGTACAGAATTTTCAGCCTGATCTCAAACTCATTTGTCACAGAATAATTGCTTATAATGAACAGCACAAATCAATCTCTCTGACCTTGAACTCATGCACTCTCCTCAGAATCAAAATGCTGCCAATTGCAGTATTGGAATATTAATGGTATATAAGGAATGCCTTTAATATGCCAGTCCCAAACCATTCTGAAAGTCTATCAGAAGAATCTTTGTAAAAGTCCAATAATTTTCTTAAAAAAAGCATCCAGGGGCTTCCCTGGTGGCGCAGTGGTTGAGAGTCTGCCTGCCGATGCAGGGGACACGGGTTCGTGCCCCGATCCGGGAAGATCCCACATGCCGCGGAGTGGCTGGGCCTGTGAGCCATGGCCGCTGAGCCTGCACATCCGGAGCCTGTGCTCCGCAATGCGAGAGGCCGCAATAGTGAGAGGCCCGCGTACCGCAAAAAAAAAAAAAAAAAAAAAAAAGCATCCAAAGAGGAAAGTTTATTAAGTTTAGCATTTGTTTAAAATTGTAATAATTTTCTTAAAAAAAAAATCATAGATATCATCACTCACAGATCCTTTGCAAAAGAATATAATAGGATTTATTCTATCTAGAATTCAGCTGTTAGCAAATAAACCTTAGAAGTTAGGAATTATAAGACCACAATGTAGCTGAAGAGTTGGCTGGTGCCCCCAGAGCCCGTGCACTTGACCTACAAGACACAGAGCCAAGCGCCCTCACTGGGGTTTGCTTGTCATTTTAGCAGCAATCCTGATCAACTCAGTCACCTAATTTCAAAGTCTAGGACAGACCTGAAACAGAAAATCTTAAGTTGGCTGAGGGCTACACAGAGCTAGAAGCGACATTAAGGGGAAGACAGAAAAACAGAAGTTCAAAAAGTACAGGGGCCAGGGCATTCTGGGGAAATAATAACAGGTCCAGAGGACCCACTGTTTCAAATGCAAGAATAATTAACATTCACTAGGATTTTTCCCCATGTAATCAAAAAAGAGTTAAGGTATGTTCAAGAATATAGGTAGAAATACTTCTAAATAGATTTGTCCTTCATTATATCATTACCAACTGGGTGCATATAAGAAGATAAACCACACTTACCTAAGCAAAACAAACAGAAGATTTTAAAAATAAAAAACACTTTACTCCTGGTCTCATTCTATGCGCACAGAAAATTAAAAGCAAACAAATTAAGACACGCACCACTTACACTATGGCCACCTGCAAGTTCCACTTCACGCACAAAGCATCCATTTTATCCTACAGAAGACTTCTTCAGAAGCCTGCTTATTAACTCAACTATTATGAAAGGGACAAACGTGGCTAGTGGTATGCCTAAAAAGTCACTTTTCTCTTTTTATTTAGCCACTGTTACTACAAAAGTATATGTGACTTCATTTTTGAGCCAAATCCATTTACACACATGAGTCAGGAGCTAGCTATATAAACTAAAAGCAGGATAAAATTTTTAGCAATGATTTCTTTTTATAAACTATCCCAATCCCGTCTGTAAATCTACATGATTTTTTCATATATTGATTATAAAACCGAAATGTCACCCTTCTTCTAATAAGATCTTATTAAACGTTAACTCAGTATTTTCACTTTATACTTACATTTCTGACTTGGAAACATTACATTACAGCTGCTATAATAATTTATTAGAAGAAAATCTGACACACACACCCCCGCACTTTAATTCATTGAAAGGCAAAAAACAGTTAACGCTTGTTTTTATTATGATTAAGGGCTTATATTCTCATCTAAGGAAATTTGTGCCATTATTTTATGAAGTTAATAGATATACTTACTTATTACATTATATATATTATTATTAACGTAACTTCCACGTACTGGTCTCTTGCCACGTCTCAGGCACATACACCCAATAGTTAAGGAAACTGAGGCTTGGAATAAGTGAAGGAACTGGCTCAGAGCCGCACTGCTAGCGACAGCGGACCATTCCAAGGGCGTGTTCTAACCTGTGCTACACTAGATGCCTATGCTTCATCAGAACCTACATTATGCAGATACCGCCCAACTTTTGTATCTATAATTCCAGGGAACAGCCCGCAATGGAATCCTGACTTCAGGGAAGCATTAGACAAGCGCATTCACTTCTTTTACAGGAGACCAAGGGCCTCAAGGGGTTTGTCTCAGGCATAAATTTTACTGACGTAAAGAAATTTTTTTTAAAAACGTAAAAGTTTGTGACTAATACTGCATCAACACTGAACTGCCTCTAAGCAAAACATAATCAAGTGGCCAAAACTAAACAAAGGTACAAATAACATCTCAATTGGAAATCATGTAGAATACTGACTTGCATTTATTATTTATTCTTACAACATTTATACCTATTTAGAAATCAGCAATAATATACACAATTCAGAACAAAACACCCCTCCCCATCTTATTTAAAGGTCTAAACTGGTCCTACCTTCTAGAAGTTCACAGTGTAAAACCAGAAAAGCCACAGGAACATAAGAGTAAATGTAAGGGGTCAGCTAACTATGGCCCATGAGCCCATCCAGCCCAACGCTTGACTTTGTCATAAAGTGCTACCAGAACACAGCCATGTCCATTGATGTAAGACTGTCTATGTTTGCTTTTGTGATAAAAAAGCAGAGTTGAGTAATTCTGAGAGACAATTTGGACTATAAAACCTAAAATATTTGTTATCGGGGCCCTTCAGAGAAACAGTTGGTTAAGATCCCTGATATACACAGATTCTGTAACACACAACTGTAACTGTATAAATACATGAATACAATCTGATATAGTACCAGTGAGAATGAAAGTGTATCTTATATGAATATGGCTGTTAGGTTAAAAGAAGGTGGGATGATTTTGTGAAGAACTCACTGGGTGAGAGTGAACTGAGATAAGAGGTACAGACCTTGATTATAAGGTCTCCCTGTTTGAGACCAAACATTATTTTTTAATTAGAAAAAGAAAAGTCCTACCTCTGGTTCTGTTTTTGCTTCCTCTTTAGGCCGGCCCACAGGGCTAACTGGCTTGACTTTCACATCAGCCTTCCCCTGCGCAGTCCTGGGCCCCACCCCGGGCCTCGTGGGCGGTGACGTGCTGATAATAGGCTTTACTTGAGCCCCGGCTGGTGCGGAGGAGCAGCGACTGTTACTCACTTCTATAACATGTGATGGTGCTATTGGTAATTCACGCAAATTACTGTTTCTTGGAGCAGTTGGCTGCATTTGCTGCATTGGTCGTTTGGTTACATTCTGAGAAGTTGTGTTCTATCATGACAAGAAGAAAGAGATTCTAATTACAATTGGAAACTTGGGAGAAGAAACATAAAAAGGCACATTGGATTAAAATATTTTTAAAAATCATTCTAACTGAATACGTGACTTCTCCTTTGGGGGGCAGATACCTTCCTGTTGGTAAACATTTTTTCCCTGCATAAATGCTTTCTGCTCTACATAGTAACATACCCTTACTGATAAGGACTGGGGCTGGGAAAGGTACCATACCTGCCTACAGACAGGCTCCTCTTTATGGATATTACACCAGGTGACTTACAGGATGGGGACAAACATTTTTAACAGAATCAGCAGTGCAACAAGGACTCCCGCACAAGGAGTCAGCTGGGTTAATGGCACCACCACTGTCAATGGGTCCCCTAAATTGAAGGTAGAACAAACAAAGAACGAAGCATTAAGTTAGTGCCCTAAGAAAAAGGAGAAAGATGCCCATAGCTCTCATCGGGGAGGAGACAGTCAAGTCATGTTCACCCTGAGGATCCTTAACAGAGACCCAACGCCTAGAGGAGTGTGTAGATCTGTGAGATGGCTGGGGGAGGACTGCATTCCACGGCTGCTCAGCTCAAGACTGGGGGTGTCGTCTGCCCCTGTTCTTACAAAAGGAAGCCCAGGTTACAAAGCACCCTCTTTCCAGATCTAGAAATCCTTTCTTACTTCTTACATCATTTTAGTCTCAATGTTACTTTAAGAAACAAAGAGGCGGGTATGAAAAAACTGAGATTAAAAGCAGCTAAGTGACATGCTTGAAGCTCAAGGTCAAAAGGACCAGTATTAAAGGGAAAACCCAACTATCTCACCTTACAGCCTGGAACTCTAACCCTGAGCCTCTTTACACGGTTAGTTATTTAATGGAGGGTAAGACAGTAACCGTGACTAGTCTTTGACTTTTAAAGCGACACACATCTCCCAGTCTCTTTCAATGCACGACAAGCCGCACATCTGCCGATGGTACTCGAGAGGTAACCTCACAGATCAACGCAGTCCATCCCCCACGATTAACTATAAGCTCCATGAAGGCAGGAAATGTGTCTCTCTCATTCACTGCTGTATTCCCAGGAACCAGAGTAGTGCCCAACAACAAAGGATGTTCAAGAAATTCCTCCTGAATTCATTTACTTGTGCATTCACTGCCCAAGGAGACAGACAGCCACTGGCAAAGGCAGAATGATTATCACCCAAAACTACTTTCTGAAGTTATGCATCAATTGCTAAGGCCATCTCGCACTACAGGAGGATCTAGACACACAAGGCCCCGCGACATAAAAGGTGCCCCCGGAAGACAGCTGAGGAACTGGACACTTACATGCCTTAGCCCCTGGCGCTGGGGGCACTGCGTCCGACTGCTGCTTGGCTGAGGCGGCCCCGTCTGCATGTGAGGCCTGAACTGGGGCTGAGCCGCGGGCATCAGGGGCGGGGGAGGAACAGAGAGGTGGTGGTGCTGGTGCGGGTGCGGGTGCGGCGGCGGCGGCGGAGGTGGCGGCTGGTGCTGCGAAGGTGGCTGGAGCGGGGGCGGGAGCGGGGGCTGCTGCTGGGGCTGCGGGGGAGGGGGCAGAGGAGGGTGCAGGGGCCCCTTCCAAGCCAACAAGAGAGAAGCAACAGTTTATCATGTACGTACTGCTCGTGTTCCAATTCAGCCATTTCCTTAAAAACCCCAACACCAGAAAGAAGCTTCAAGTGGCACTAAAATTTCATTTTAGATTTGTTGATGAAGCTGATACTATCTTAAATGCAGTGATAAGCCAAAAGCTACTACCCTGCATTTTATATTTGCCCTAAATCCTTTAGATCTTGAAATTCCAGGAATTTATCCTAAGGAAATAACTAAGGATGCGAGCAAACACAACCTCAAGGATGTTTCCTGCAGCACTGTTTCCAATACCCAAGGACTGAAACCAATAAACACGGCCAGAAACAGTGACAGCCGTAAAACGTCAACTTGTGCAGTGTTTTCAAATGCCGTGGTGAAAGAGAACTCATCACCGTGAGAAGATGGTAATAACATGTTAACTGGGAAAAGAAAGCATCATGATGAGGATGCAAGCACTAAAGAGACTGAAAGACATGTGCACCCAAATGTTAGTGGTAACTGTCTCTAGATGGTGGGATGACTTCATTTCCTTTTCAAATTCCTATCTATACTTATTTCTGCAATGCAGTGATTATATATATTACATTATATTGTATTATGTATATATATTTATATACACACACATGCACGCACACACACACACACATTTATATATATTTTGGTTGTGCAGAGCAGCTCGTGGGATCTTAGTTCCCCGACCAGGGGTTGAACCCGCACCCTCGGCAGTGAAATCACAGAGTCCCAATTACTGGACCTCCAGGAAATTCCCAAATTATACTTTTTTAATAAAAAGAAAAAAACATTTTATCCTACTGTAACACCTTATATAATAACCATTTTCCTGTTCTTACTTTAGGTACATATTCCATGTGTTTCTAAATAATCGGTTCAAGCCCATCATCATTACATACCGTAACAGGAAACTTAAGACACAAGAAAAAACATACTGGGTAAGACAGGTATCAGACTCAAGGCAGCTGATGAAACATACAACACCAGCAGAGGGCACTCAAATCTCTCAAATAATGAGGGAGCAGCAACGCTTTTTTTCCCCCACTACATATTGCAGAAACATAATTTGACAAAGAACCTTATTTCCTGTTAACCTTTTAAGAATCTTGCAATGATAAGCAAAGGTATTATCAAAACATGCCCTAATTTCATTAGCAATGTATAGTATATCCTTTACAAAATCTTACTACTGAGTTTTTTCATTTCCCAAAAAATGACAATCACTTTCTCCATTTCTCCTACGATTAAGGAGATAAGCAATATTGTTAAGGAAGTTGTCTTTAATAAAGAGCACATTTAAGTTGAATACCCTCGTTCTTTAAATAATCTCCACATCTTGGCAGACTAGAATAAAAATGTGAAAGGTTTTAACTTGAATTCTGAAACACAAAACCAGCCCCTGACGCCTACCTGAAGGTTAGGCTGTGTGTGGGCGGGCAGGAAGGGCTGTCCAGGGCCGGGCAGGAAGGGCTGTCGAGGAGGGATGAACGGCCGTGCTGCTGCGGACCCTGGCTGGCTGAAGTGCAGAATCCCCACCGGCCCTGGCGGCTGGAGGGCTGGCCTCACGGGCCTCTCTCTGGGGAACACAGGCTGCTGTCCTTGCTGATTAAACGCTGGTCCAGGCTGGGTGAATGGTAAGGGGCTGGGAGTGGGCACAGGGTGACCACTGCTAAGAAGCGTGGGAGGAGGTGGCGGGGGAGGGGGACTTCGCTGTTCCAGAAAGAGATGGCTCGGGAACCTTGGTTCACCTGAAACGGAAGGGCGTTGCAACGTTACTGCCCTCTGGTCACACAGAACACACACTTCACAGAAATCAGTTTTATGTACTGTCTTACTATGGACGAAAATTACAAGAGGTTGGGTGTGAATGCCTGAAAAGAATTCTACATTTTGCCTCTTATTTCTAGACTGCTTCATTAGTCATTTTCTATAGATGGTTTCCTCCTTTGTATGAAATTTTCACATTTCAGATACCAATAATGTCCAATTTTAGCATCTGAAATGACAGGCAGAAGGGCTATGGGACAAAAATCTGACACTCTTATTAACAAAATCTCCTACTGGGAGCTAAATACCGTTTAAAACATAAGCATGTTCAGGCACGTCGCCCCACGCGGCTTTGCTCTGTTACTCTGCGCCATCCTTTACCTCCTAAGAAGAAAGGGTCTCGCTCCTGGGGAGGCGGCGGGGCCCTCCACTGGTCCTGAAGAGGAAGCCGCGGGGGCTGGCTGAAGCTGTTGGGAACAGGTCCAGGTGTGTGCTGTGGGAACTCTGGAGGGCCCTGAAGCACAGCAGGAAAACAGGGTGGAAGGCAGGAAAATGAACGGTAGTTTTCAGAAAGGTGTACATGTTTTAAGTTTTCCTCTGCAAACATCAAGGAACTTATCTCCTGAAGCCGCCACCCCTGTATATACACACACACACACACATATATATATAACCTCATGTTACAAAATAGGTGATTCTGCCATAGTGAAACAGTCAAATGTCAAAATGCAGCATCTAAAAATTAATTCAATGTTTTAACAGCACTACAAAACCAGAAGAATATTAGTTTTAAGCTTACTGAAATCCATGCAATTACTGAGCTTCCTGTCCACTAATCCAAGAGACTAAATGTCTACTTTCAGTGTTCCTGACACTCTTCTCAAACATGCTATTCTTTGCTACCTTTTTCACACAACCATAAGCCACAGCTATGAAGTTGCTTTATTTCAACAGAAGAAAAAGAAACTGAATGTGTACCATAACAAAAATCAGCAATCGCTGACGAAACAGGAAAATGTGAAATGTTTAAGAAACCACATTGCTACAAAAGAAATAATACAGTCAGATTCCATTGGCTAAAAATTCTGAACTCTTAAAACAGATTACCGTTTTTCAATAACTGCAGGTTACCAGTAGAACTCTACAAAGACAAATTACTTCACTTTTTAGCCAATATTTTATAATAACTTTAAATGGAGTATAATCTATAAAAATTTTGAATCACTACGTTGTACACC
The DNA here is from genome assembly GCF_949774975.1 of Lagenorhynchus albirostris. NCBI lineage: Eukaryota > Metazoa > Chordata > Mammalia > Artiodactyla > Delphinidae > Lagenorhynchus > Lagenorhynchus albirostris. The sequence continues at coordinate 2,452,619 of NC_083102.1, forward strand.
TGAAACTAATATTGTAAATCAACTATACCTCAATTTTGAAAAATTACTTCATTTTTCAGTTGGCCTTTCAAGCATTTATGGAGATTCTTTTAAAACACCACATTTACTTAAGAAAGCCTCACAACTTTTTTTCACTTCTTTATCCAGAAATTCATTGATTATACATACTGTATCATCAAAATAATATTCATTTAATAACACCTCATTCTTTGAAGTATTTCTCAACTTTCAAAAACCACACTTCTTTCTCATAAACTTAAAATTCTAATGACTTTTCTGTCATTTTATTATGAATTAGCTGTTCTTTCTAAATGTGACATCATATTATAACACTGAAAATGCTTCTGCAAATTACATTTGCCTTCCTTCTCTCTTTAAAGGTCTGCTCTATCCACAGTGTTGTAAGAATAATGCAAAATGAACACAATAAACACCACAAACCCATATGACCACTGGCTATATAACATTAACGAAATTAGATTTACACACAAATGTTACATCTTCATAAAAACACATGGTACTAAAACATATGGATCAGAAAGTTGCAAAGCTTAAATTCTTGTAGTCTGTGTCTACCAGTTTAGGTGAAATCAAGGGTATTCTCACCCCACCAGTGTTTGACATCTGACATTAGGGAACATCACTTCTCACTCTAGATAAAGGCATCAATTAAGATACAACTGAAGCAAACAACATCAGAGAAATGTTGGATTTATAACTGAGAATACATACTGTACACACTCACACTAAACCAAAAGCTTTTGACCCCTAACAAATGCATACATTTTATCGCGATGTTTATTTGAGACTTTACTAATATGATGCTTTGATATGGATATTCTTCAATATTTACTACTTTTTACTATGGTAATAATACGCTCGAAAAACACATTTCTAACAGCATCGGCTATCCGACATTGGTACTGATCACATCTGCACTAGGAGTTTCGATGGACTTGCCTTCTGTCTTTCACTGCCGCGTTCTTTCCTTGTTTTGAAACTACTCTTATTTTTATGTGAAGCCGATGAAACACGTGGTGTGCATTTGCATGGATATTTTGCCAGGTAACTTAAAAAGAACATTTATTAATGAAGTATTTCTTTATAAAATATAGCATTAGTATCCTGTGTATAGTTTTACAGGCCTTTTCCCTCATGTATACACATATTTCAAAACTTTCTGGATGATAACAAATTAGCAATCAAGGTTCAGTCATTTTTTTTGTTGTTGTTGGCTGTGCCACGTGGGATCTTAGTTCCCTGACCAGGGATCGAACCCGTGCCCCCTGCAGTGGAAGCATGGATTCTCAACCACTGGACTGCCGGAGAAGTCCCCAGTCTTTTTTTTTTAATGTTTAAACCATTTTTCGTGGAGTGGCCCAGAAAATAAAATTGAAAATTGTCTGCCCTCTGGGTTGTGGCAAGGTTTGACTGGTCACGCTGCCTCCAATCCATGCAATTTGACTACATAAATTAGCAATGTTCACCTAAGTAAAACCCGGTTTCAGCTATACGGCTTGTTTCCTTAAACTAATTTGATGTATACCTGACTGTCCCTCTTCTGGAGGGGGGAACACCAAGAAGGAGTTTCAAATAGATAAATACAGAAGGGACAGATAAGATTCATTAATATCACCACAGCCTAAAACAAGCTATGGGATGTAAAAGGTAAAAGAAATCACTGAAATTTAAAATCTTTTAAAAATGAAATATATGTATTTTTCATGAGGCTTTAGCTTACAAATAGTAAAATATTAACACCTACTTGAAGACAGAAAACATTTTCAGCCTTTAAAGTGTATTAAGAAACGATAGCTCTCTTCCAATACCTGAGCTGCGATCACTTACAAGCAGGTGTATGTTAGCCTGCATCAGGTCACTAGGGCAGGGTTTGCCTGGATACGGGTTTGGTGGGGTAGATCCCAGCCAGGGAGCGAACGGCACCACGAAGCCTCAGAAAAGCCCCTTGCGTATGGAACTGCCCCACAGCAGGGGGACTGCTGCACCAGGAAAGGACTTCAGGCCCGTCCGTGTTCTGAGAATCAGGCGGCAAGCTGAAAGACCGAGTTGTGAACCTGGGCCACCGCTGGAGCAACTAGCAACCTGCAGGTCCGTCTGCTGAGCTGGGCACGGGGTGGCATCAGGACGGCGCCAGGCAGGACAGGGAGACCTGGGGGATGATGGCTTGGTGAAATGCAGGGGCTGGGACTCAGTGGGTGCTTACTTGGTGTAGTCACCTGGATTCAGTGTCAATTCTCTTGCTTCTCTGGCTGGTCTGACAGCCCTGGGGGAGCTTGGTGAGAGACTCGGGACCCACGTAAGAACCCAGGCCGAAGCCTGAACCAAGGCTCAGGTCTGGGCACCGTCAACCAGAGCGGGAGATGATCCTTTCTACTCACAAGGATTCTCAGCCTGTGTGTGTGCAAGCCCATGCCCCTGACACACTTCCACCGCACAGCGGATAACGACGGCAGCAACTGGCACGTAATTCACACAAGTAACCTTGTGAAGCCAGCGTGAGCATCTGCTTCACAGTAAGAAATAATGAGGACCCAGGCGTGACGGCAGCAGCTTCCCCCACCTGTGGCTCACGCACTGCCCGCCAGGCCCTGTGCAGAGCCCCCGACCACCTGAGCTCATGAACGCACAGCACAGTGACATGGGGGGGGGGGCGTGTCTTACTTCACAGCCAAGGAAATCGAAACTTAGGCCATTAAATAATGTGTCCAAGGTGACACCATTCTTTTTTTTTAATCACAGATTTCAATACCCAAGAAAAACAAGTTAAAATGAGGTAGGGGAAATGTCATCCCATATGGTATAAACCTTGTCAAAATGACTAAATCTGGTTGGGCTTCCCTGGTGGCGCAGTGGTTGAGAGTCCGCCTGCCGATGCAGAGGACGTGGGTTCGTGCCCCAGTCCGGGAAGATCCCACATGCCGCGGAGCGGCTGGGCCCGTGAGTCATGGCCGCTGAGCCTGCGCATCCAGAGCCTGTGCTCCGCAACGGGAGAGGCCGCAACAGTGAGAGGCCCGCATATCGCAAAAAAAAAAAAAAAAAAAAAAGACTAAATTTGGGGATTTTAAAAACCATACTTTCCCCTGACTTAGATATGAAAATGATCGTCTAGAACGTGAATTCTGGAAACCATCACATCCCATACAAACTTCCATATACTACTGATTTCTTCAGGAAATGTTCACTCTATACTTCTGTTTCAGCCAAAACGTGAGCCCTCTCGTAAGCCCGCATTATACAAGCTTCATTTTCTCCTGTCCCTCCTTCACTCTCTCACCGACCCGTCGTCCTGCAGCCACACTGTTTCAGGAGACCCTGCATGCACGTGGGCCCCAGCGCCCCGCTTCTCTACGGGATGCTGAGTACTGCTGGGTGATACTCTCCGTATGCTGAATCAGACTCACTCTAAGTTTCTATTTACTCTTTTTTAAAAAATATTTATTTATTTATTTATTTATTTATTTTTGGATGTGTTGGGTCTTCGTTGCTGCGCGCTGGCTTTCTCTGGGGGCTACGCTCTTCGTTGCGCTGCGCGCGCTTCTCATTGCAGTGGCTTCTCCTGTTGCAGAGCAGAGGCTCTAGGCTCGCAGGCTTCAGCAGTTGTGGCGCACGGGCCCTAGAGCACAGGCTCAGTAGTTGTGGCACACAGGCTTAGCTGCTCCGCGGCATGTGGGATCTTCCCGGACCAGGGCTCGAACCCGTGTCCCCTGTGTTGGCAGGCAGATTCTTAACCACTGCGCCACCAGGGAAGCCGAGTTTCTATTTACTCTTAACGGGCCCAGCAAGGTCCCTCACAGTTTCCCCTCCTCCTGGTCAGCCCTCCCACTGCCCAGGATATTCTCCCTTCTCTGAGCATCTTCTAGTCCCTCAGCCTCCTGACCTGCCCTCTCTCACCCTCCTACCAGGTAAGATGCTTCCTACCCACCCCCCGTCAGGAGTCCCCCTCCCCTCTCCCCCCGCCCCCCACCCCCGGGGCCAACAGTGCTCTCTGCATTCTCGCTTCCTTTCTGTCCCCTCCACTTTCATTCAGCTACAACTGCAGAGAATCTTCTGGCATGAATCATGTGTTTGTTGCTAATTTTTAGCAGCAGTCTATTTGTTAAAAATTTTAATTCTCATTCTATTACTGCATTTGGTCAGATTTTTCACTTAAAAGATAGGAACAGTATGCTGAATTATAACAGCAATTGAAATACACTACTAATTTGTTGACAAGCTTTCAATCTGAACTACAGTCAGCATACTTCAGGACTCATAAACTCATTAGCTGTATCAGTCACCACTATGTTAACAAGCTGACAAAAAAGGACAGACACAGGGAGAAAGGAAGACGGGAAGAGTAAAACGCATTTTCTGAGAAAGAGGGAAAGTCCTTTGGGGCTATTTCCACTTAGCCCTTCAGTACTGTGTTGTATGAATAGCTAGAAAGCAGCATCACTCACTGTGGGAACTTTTACTAACTTACGAACGTTTCGCCGATTCCCATAAGGGGTAAAGCAAAACTTAACCTCTGTTGTTCAGAACCACTGTGATCACAGGCCCCAGTCCAGCACTGCTCCCGCACCCCAGCTCGGCCCACTTCCACTTCCGTCCGGTGTGGGTCACTGCAGGACACATGGGGTTTTGCACAGTATTGACATCGGCACTGCCAGTACCTAGAAGGCAGAACTCAGCCCCATAAGAATGACTCCAGAACTGCTCCTTCACTCAGCTTCATGGAAGCCAGGGAGTGACAGACTCTCTTTGTCTTACTTCCCTGATTCTGCTCACAATTGGAAGAAGCCTGGAAAAGCTTCCTGACTTTTCTGTCTTGACTAATAAACACAGCTTTCTTCATTATTTAACATGTGAAGCCCCGATATTTATTACCACTTTTCTTAGCAGGCTCGCATCATGCCGGGAAAGTACTCGGTTTCTTCTGAAATCTGTAGTTATTTGTAAATTCCATGAGTGCATTTTAGTGCCACAAGCCTCGCCCTCTGCTGATGAAGCTCTGACCGGCACTGGTCACGTGGCTGCTGCAACAGGGCTCTTTATAACCTTCTTTTCCTCCTTCCATTAGACAGTTAATTTCAAGTCCTCCCAAAGATAGGTTTTCTCATTACAGATAAGGCAAAATATAAGTGGAAAAGTAGACTGGCTTCCCTCCACCGTAAGTAGAAAGTCTGATAAATTTTGATTTTTACTTTGCCACAGGCTGAGATCAGGTAAAGTATTCGCCCCTTAGCCCCTTCATCCTTTTCTAAAAGGAACTAGGGGGCTTCCCTGGTGGCACAGTGGTTAGGAATTCGCCTGCCAATGCAGGGGACACGGGTTCAAGCTCTGGTCCAGGAATATCCCACATGCTGCGGAGCAACTAAGCCCATGCGCCACAACTACTGGGCCTGCGCTCTAGAGCCTGCAAGCCACAACTACGGAGCCCACGAGCCACAACTACTGAGCTTGCACGCCTAGAACGCATGCTCCGCAACAAGAGAAGCCACCGCAACAAGAAGCCCGTGCACGGCAACGAAGAGTAGCTCCCGCTCACTACAACTAGAGAAAGCCCGTGCACAGCAACAAAGACCCAACACAGCCAAAAATAAATTAATTTTTTTTAAAAGTTAAAAAAAAAAAGTCACTGAGTTACAAGAACAAACTCAAAGAGAGACTGATAATTTCAAGCTGCCTGAGAACTAGGTACATTACTTCTTGGGTCTCTAAGCACTTTCAGATTTCCTGGGAGATTATATTGAATATTCCTAACTTCTAAAGACATTTTTTGGTATTAAACTGAAGATACATTGGGATCATAAATCTTGCCCCCTCTGGAATTTTAATATTATGATTTTCATCTCTTCCCCAAACCTTCTTCCCTTTTACTAATCATCCATGTGCTAACTGCATATACACAGGCATTCAAGTGTCAGCAATACTGAACAAAGCCCCGGAATTCTTTCTCCATCAGTAATATTTAACTAGAACTTTATTCCTACTTCCAAATGACCCTCTATTATGTAATATATAGTATATTATATTGATATAATTATAATATAGTTACAATTAATAAATATATCAGCTTCTGACAATTAACGTGTTTCCTTGTAATAAGGTGAAAGACAAATCAGCACAGGTCTCCTTCCTGTGCTCTCATTCTGAGTTCAAACCAGAAAGCCTTCACAGAATAGGTATTACCAAGTCCTAGTAATTTTACCTCCTAAATCTCCCTCAAGTCCACCCCCACCTCTCTCTACCCTTCACCCACAGAGCCATGAGGGCCGAGACCACGACTGCTTCATTCACCAGTGCACTTCCACGCTCGGCACACAGCTGGGCACAAAGACGCCCGTAACACGTAAGGCATGGATGAACTGCCGTACTCCAAGGTGAGGGGAGCCAGGCCCCACATCTAATGGAGAATGCCACAGCACGCCCAGCAACCGGCTGCCCAGGAAGCACACGGTCAGGCAGCGGCTGAAAGCCCCAGGAAGCAAGCAGAGGAGGGTGGACTGTGCTGCCCAGGGCACCAGCGACCAGCCCCAAGGCCACGAGCCGAGCGGACTCGGAGCACAGACAGGGCAGCAGCACCAGGGAGCAGGCAAGACCGACAGAGCCGGACTCTGCAACCTAATGACTGTAGGAAGGAATTTGCTGCAACTTGTCCTGTAATGACGTAATATAATTAGACAGGAAAGGTGACATGAACCTGGAGACTCTCATCCTCACCCTATGACCACGTCCCTAATTGTAGAGAAGAGGGCTGTTCCCTGAAGAATGAAACTGAAGTGGATAGTGGGTAGGGTATACTTCTAGCACTGCTGTTAAGGAACACAGCCCAGGCCAGTGTCCCCACCTTGCCTGTAGATCCAACTGAAGAACAATGCACCTGTAACATGAATGAAGCCAATACGGCCTCATGACCAAGCTCCTGGCAGATGGCGTGTGAGCAGAAGTGATGTGGGCTGGTTCCAGGCCCGGTTACTGAAAGACAACCTCCCGTGAATAATCTTCCCTCTTTCCCCACCTGCCAGAGGGTGGAGAGAGAGGCCCCTGAGGGCCAGAGGAAGATGCCCAGGGGGTGATCTGAGCAAGAAATAGGCATCCCGGTGGCGCTGTGAAGTCAGTCCACTCTGGCTGATACTCCCACGCTGGACGCTCTGGGGCCATCGCCGAGTCTCCTTCACTGGGCCAGCACCACATGCCCCAGGTGCTGCAAATGCCGTCCTTCGCCAAGGACTGCCTGACATGGCCACGCACTCTGCCCTCTGCCCCAGGATGGACAACTTACGCCCCAAAGCCCTACCCTCTGGGGATCAGGCCAGGGCTGGGGACTTTCACCTGAAACCACACCTTACCCTGGGGGCTCCGCCTCCTTCCTATCCTGCATCCCCTGCGCCCTTACCTAGTCCTGGCACCCCAAATGCCCCTCCCGGGCCCTGCTGCTGCCCACCTAAGGCTCAACCCACACTGCTGCTGCTGCTGCCAATTCTGCAGAGAGCGCCTCTGCTATCTCCCTCAATCCTGCCAACAGCCCTACGAGGGAGCTATTGTGCTCACAGAAATCTTTTGAGCACTTAAATCACCTGCACAAAGCACAAGGTTAGAAAGCACAGGTCACCTATGGCCAGAGCACGGAACTCGGACCCACCGTGCTATCTACTGCTTGCTGCGAACAGCAAACGGCAGGGACTTACTTTCACATCCCCTTATCTGTCTCAGTGTCTTACAATCACATATGTATATGTAAGTGCGTGAGAGTGTGTGTGCGCTTTAGAGTTAAGAAAACCAGTTAAATACTAAATCCAGTCAAGTCAGACAGCCATGGACATTCCACTGGCCTGAATGGCTAATACAAATGAGCAGCTCTTATCTGATCAACCTGAGAGACTGATAAAGGAGGGAGGACCAGAGATGCTATCTACAGCTTAGAAAGAAATAGCTGACTCAAGCTGAGTAAACAAGGAAATTTCTGGCTTTGGAAGTTGGCTCAATAGAATAAGAATGGAAAAAGAGGGGTTTTGTGGGCTTAACCTTGAAACTAAGTGACACTAGCAAGGTGTGGGAACCTGGGACAGCCAGGTGGAAGGCAGCGGGTGCCAGCTAAGATCACGGCAGCTAACCCGCAGGCCCCCAAGAAGCTGAGAGCCACCCTGAGGTGTACAAATGAGGGAGGCCGACACTGGCAGAGACAGCTTTAATGATAAACGCAGCGTATCCAACGAGGAAGAAGCCCGTTTCCAAGAGGGCAAATGCCTACGTAAGAGGATTAGAAAGAAGAGGGCAGATAATACAAGATATTATTCCGAAAGAAAGACAATGGCTGATACATGAAATAAACCACAGTGACAAGGGCTACTTCTCTGGCGATGTCAGACCATGCCGGACACTAGGGAGAAACCATCTGGGAAGATAAGCGGGCCCCTAGTTGCCTCCATTTGCCTCAATGGATAACAGAACTTGAGAGTCTTGAATATGTAAACAAACTGAAAAATTTTCCGCTTTAAGGTCCTAGAAGCCGCTTGCTGACTGCTGTCAGCATTGGCTTTATGAAGTAAACACTTAACAGATAGGAGGTATCATTAAGCTCACAGTACCATTTTTCCTCATTGTCTTCTGTTCTGTTTGGAACACAGATGTCACTTTCTTTTTCTCGATTTACACAACTTAAGTTCTGACCACAAGTTTTAGCCACATGGAAAAGACTTCCCATTGCTTATCTAGCATAAATTCTCACTTGCTCCTTAGTAACGGCAGGACAACACTGTGCCCAGCTAGAAGACCACCGACCCCAGCCTGGGGCAAGGCGGGCTGGTACAGCTGGACAGGGGCTCCGGGAAGGCTCACTAGGGGCTGCCTGACCCTCCTCCTCTTTCAGCCTGAAACTTGGGTAGGGGAAAGAAACGGATCTCTGGTAACAACACAGAACTGCTATACCCACCCAGAAGAACCTTATTTTTATGCAAAGAATATGACACTCAGTTTGTTAACTCCCTGTTAACTGAGTTTTGCGTTACCTGCAGCCTCATTCACATCCTGACTGATAAACCAAGTTTCCTTCATAAATACAGTGCAAGAATCAGGCAGAACCAGTAACCTTTCCTTTAAGGGATGAAGAAACTCAGGTTTACAGAGTTAAACAACTATCCAAAGTTACACTGACTTGTGGTCTATAAATGCTCTTTCTCCCCTCGCGCACTGCTTCCGCTGCGGCCAGCCTGTCCTCAGGTAATGCTGAATAAACGGCCGTTCCTGAGTCTGGCGTTCACTACCTAAATTCTCTTGATGCGATCATTCATGTAATAGCACCTGCCATTTCACAAGTAGAAAGGATAATAAATGACCAACTCGCTCTAGAAAATGAAGAACTATTTTAAGACTGTTAGTGAGCTGTAAATACCTCACTTAACAGAACTTTTAGGACTACCGTAATTCCGCCTTTTGAAAGAAAAAGCTAGCATAAT